>NC_091282.1:96564348-97185584 GCF_032444005.1 Ranitomeya imitator
CTGCTACTTTAGCAGTCTCGTCTGTCCTTCTGTTGCCCTTTTCCTCCACAGAGTCACCGTCCGTGTGTGCTTTTTACCTTGACGATGCCAACCTGGACTGATAACGTCAATGCCTCCACTAATTGTTTCACCAGCTCTACGTTTTTAATGGGCTTACCGGCTGATGTAAGAAACGCTCTGCTTCTCCAGATAGGGCAATAATCATGGGATATTCCCCATGCACAATTCGAATCTGTGTAACTGTTAGCGACTTTACCTGCAGCAGCTCTACACGCCTCAGTGAGTGCCTTCAACTCTGCCTCCTGCACCGACATGTGAGGAGCGAGTGGTTCAGCTCGGATTACCTCATGTGAGGATACTACTGCATATCCAATGTAGAGTCACTCATTCTGGTGGTATCTGGAGCCATCTACAAAAATAAAAAACCTCAAAATATGCATTAGGAACAGGTTTTTTTTTCTTCCCACGAACATATGTAAAACCCACTGTCTCCTGACTCATCAGTTCCTATGCAGTCATGTTCGTGCGTCATGTCAATGTTATGTCAACGTCATGTCATGTTCTCTTTCCCACCTGCCAATGCTGTCACCAATTCCCCCTTTTCTGAATCCACAGGCAGATGAGTGGCTGGATTCAGAACATTGTCTTTTGAGGGTGACATATTCAGGAATTAGTATTAGAGCACATTCAAGTCTGATCTGTCTATCCATAGACAGGTGTTTTGGTTGAACTTGTACGAGTATGGCATTAATGTCACGTGGGGAACAAATTGTCAAAAAGAAAAAGTCAGTGTGATCTCACATGCCTTTCAGTAATACAGCAGCTCTTACAGCATGTACACATGTAGAAGACCCTCTAATCACGGGTTCTAATTGTGCTAAGTAGTAAGCTATCGGTCTCTGTTTCTCTCCATGTTGTAGTGTCAGTACTGCGGTAGCATGTCCACCCTGCTCTGTACAAAATAAAAAAAATGGCTGATCATAGTTTGGAATGTCTGACACAATGAGCAGCTTGAGAGAGTGGAAGGAATCAATTGCTTCTTGAGTGAGATTGTAGGGGTCTGATGGCAAACAGTCATAGAGTGGATGCATCATTTGTGAAGCAGACCTTATCCAAGGCCTACAGTAGGTCACCAAACCTAGAAAAGTGCGTAGATGCTGGTGTGACCTGGGTAAAGGGAGATTTGTATTGCCTGTTTTCTGTCTTCAGTCAGGTGTCTTGTACCTTCAGCAATACAATGTCCTAAAAATGTCACCTTTTGTTTGCAATCACGTGAGACTCTGCAACCCTTTTCTGCCAAAAACACAGCAAGGAAACTGTAGACATCTGGTCCGGGCAGCAGAGCAAGAGGTCATCCAAGTACTGTAATAGTACAATCTGTGGATGAGGTGGTTGCCACTGCTCAAGAATCCCTGCCATCGCTGTTGAATAGATGGTTGGGGAGTTCTTTCCCCCTTTGTGGGAGGATCGTCCAACAGTATTGTTTACCTTCGTGAGTGAAAGACAAAAAGATACTGACAGTCAGAGTGCAGTGGTACAGAGAAGAATGCATTTGCCAAATCAATAACTGTGAAACATTTTGATATCGCGGGGATCTGTGACCGTACGGTGTGTGTATTAGGGAATGTTGAGGTCACACTCACTGTAACATCATTAATAGCTCGTTAGTAGTGTTGAGCATTCCGATACCGCAAGTATCGGGTATCGGCCGATATTTGCGGTATCGGAATTCCGATACTGAATTCCGATACTTCCCGCGTATCGGATACCGGAATCGGAAGTTCCCAGAATTCAAATTGAACGCAGCAGCCAATGAGGAATGAATGAAAGTGTGGGCACATCCTGTTTAGCATGGTGGGCATGTAAGTACTGGCAAGGCTGGGATTGGCTGCTGAAATGATGTCACTCTGCACTATAAAAAAGCGCTGCCGCCATTTTGCGCTCACTCTGCTGTGATTTCAGTTAGGGACAGGACGCTGTGTTCTAACTGAGGGCCAGTCGAGCTAGCTAATTGCTTTATTTTCCTTTCCAAAGGCTAATTTAGCAAAACGCTGTGTGTTCTTCACTGTTCACCTTGCTCTTGCCTTGCAGCGCTGTTTTAACAGCGTTCTGCAAGGTCTCTGTGTGTGTGTGTGTGTGTGCAGCTCACTCTGTAGTCTGTGTGCAGCCATATACCCGGTTGTATTCAGCTCAGGGGGGGTTCACACTGCCTCACACAGTTGTTCTTTTTTGCTCTTAGTGCAGCCTGCTGCACATTTTTTCTCAAATTTCCTATTAGTGTTTTTCCACCAGTCTCCAGCTCTATTGTGGAAAAACACTACATAGGATAACCTAGAGGGGGGTTTTTGGGCCTTGCAGCGCCGTTTACGGCTGTCTGCACGGTCTCCGTGTGAGCCCAGCTCGCCCTGTAGTCTGTGTGCAGCCATAGCCGGTTGGATTCAGCTCAGGGTTCGTTACTGGCTCATACCTTGAGAAAAATTTTCCTTTTTTTCAAATAGTGCAGCCTGTTTAAAATTTGAAAAAAAAAATTCCTATTAGTGTCTTTCCACTCGTATCCAGCTAAATAGTGGAAAAACACTATATAGGATAACCTAGAGGAGGGTTTTTTGGCCTTGCAGCGCCGTTTACGGCTGTCTGCACGGTCTCCGTGTGAGCCCAGCTCGCCCTGTAGTCTGTGTGCAGCCATAGCCGGTTGGATTCAGCTCAGGGTTCGTTACTGGCTCATACCTTGAGAAAAATTTTCCTTTTTTTCAAATAGTGCAGCCTGTTTAAAATTTGAAAAAAAAAAAAATTCCTATTAGTGTCTTTCCACCAGTCTCCAGCTCAATTGTGGAAAAACACTACATAGGATAACCTAGAGGTTTTTTGGGGGGCCTTGCAGCGCCGTTTACGGCTGTCTGCACGGTCTCTGTGTGAGCGCAGCTCGCCCTGTAGTCTGTGTGCAGCCATAGCCGGTTGGATTCAGCTCAGGGTGCGTTACTGCCTCATACCTTGAAAAACAATTTCCTTTTTTTCAAATAGTGCAGCCAGTTTAAAATTTGAAAAAAAAAATTCCTATTAGTGTCTTTCCACTTGTATCCAGCTAAATAGTGGAAAAACACTATATAGGATAACCTAGAGGAGGGTTTCTTGGCCTTGCAGCGCCGTTTACGGCTGTCTGCACGGTCTCCGTGTGATTTAAACTAGCTCTGTAGCCCGATCTGCACCAAAAAAAAGGTTAAGTTCACCAAACACAACTTACACTTGTGTAGGCCACATTTGAAAAATAATAAAGTTTAGTCCACAATTTACAACATTAGTGTTTCTTACACCTGTTAAGAGGAGCATTACAGGAATAAGCACACTAAGGCCTTAGTACTTTTCTGCTTATCTTTATCTGTCAACCAAGATGAAGAGGGCAGGGAGTAAGGCACGTGGGCGTGGGCGCGGAGCAGGGAGAGGAGCAGGGAGAGGACGTGGTGATTCTGTGCCTGCTGCGGGCGCCGGTGACTCGTCGTCACTCAGTTTCAGCAGGGAACAGTCCTTCATGCGCAGCTTTGTCGGAGAGCGCCGTGCACCGCTGCTGCGTGAAGACCAAATTGAAGCCGTTGTCGGGTGGATGGCAGCTAACGCCTCGGCATCGACTTCAGTTAGTGCCACATCCTCTCAGGCACAGAGCACTGGAGAGCAGCCATCTGTCTCTTCACCACCTGCCAAATTGGCCAGGCAGTCAGAGAGCCCAGGACAGGAGCCGTCTCTACTTCTGTTCTCTGAATCTCTTGGCTTGGAAACAGGGGGCCAGCCAAGCAGCATTGGAGAAATGGAAGAAGAGGCAGTGTGCAGTGATGCCCAACACCTTTTTCTCTCTGACTCTGAAGAGGCAGGTGGGCCAGTGCCTCCGGTGACCACAGCGCAGTACGCATCTGATGATGAAACTCAGGTGCCGCTTTCTCGTGCGTACTGTGCTGCTGAGACTACCCAGGAGGAGCAGTTGGTGGCAGAGGGTAGTGGAGATGATGAGGTCCTTGACCCATCGTGGCGTGAGGAACAGGAAGGTGGTGGGAGCAGCTCAGAGGAAGAGCTTCCTCTTACGGGCCAAAGAGGGAGAGGGAGGGGGAAGACTGCGGAGCCTGTAGCCTCCACTTTGGCACCCGTTAGGAGCCTGTCTCTTTCCAAAGCCAAAAAGGGCGCTCCCAAGACTTGCAGTGCCTGGTCCTTTTTTGACACAGTTGCAGATGACATTTGTTTTGTCAAATGCAAGCTGTGTCATCATAAAGTAAAAAGAGGGAAAAATGTCAGCAACCTCAATACCACAAATATGTGGAAACATGTGCGGACCAGGCACGCGGTGGAGTTACAGAAACACACTGAAGATGTAGGCCAACCAACAGCGGCAGCTACCACCTCTTCAGCTCGTGTTGCCTCTTCCTCCAGCTCACGCACAGCTGGTTTGGCTTCCTCCCAGAGACCTTGTGTAATTCCACCCACAGCACCACCTTCCCAGTCATCCTCACACTCCCAGTCTACTCTACAGCCATCGGTAGTACAGGCATGGGAGAAAAGGCGGGCATTCTCGGCCAACCACCCCCGAGCACAGGCTCTGAATGCAGGCATTGCCAAACTGTTGTCCCTGGAAATGCTCTCGTTCAGGCTGGTGGAGACTGACAGCTTCCGTGACTTGATGGCATTGGCAGTCCCACAGTACAAGGTGCCCAGCCGCTTTTACTTCAGCAGGCAGGCTGTCCCTGCCCTGCACAGGCATGTTGAGGCAAACATAAAACATGCGCTACTGAACGCCGTCAGTAGCAAGGTCCACCTCACCACCGATGCGTGGACCAGTCAGCATGGACAGGGGCGATATGTTTCCCTCACTGCCCATTGGGTTAATGTTGTTGAGCCAGGTACAGATCGTGCGAGTGGCGCAGGACGTGTCCTGCCCACTCCAAGGATTGCAGGAATCCAGTCTGTACGCATCGACTCCTCCTCTTACACCAGTTCCTCTGATTCCTCTCTGCAGGATCCGTCACAGTCCACCCCCACATGGACCCGTGAACGTTTACCTATGACCGACATGAGCACAGCCGTGGCCAAACGTCAGCAGGCCGTCTTGAAACTAGTTTCATTGGGGCATCGAAGCCACACAGCGCAGGAGCTCTGGAATGCCATAAAGCAGGAGAGCGATGTGTGGTTACTGCCAGCGAATCTCCAGCCAGGCATGGTAGTGTGTGACAATGGCCGAAATCTGGTGGCAGCTTTGGCCCTTGGCAACCTCACTCACATCCCATGTCTGGCACATGTGCTCAATTTGGTTGTGCAGAGTTTTCTGAGGGACTATCCGGATCTTGATGCCCTGCTGCACAAGGTCCGCCTAGAGTGTGCTCACTTGCGGCGTTCCAGCTTGGCCAGATCCCGCATTGCTGCTCTGCAGCGCCGATTCCGCCTTCCGGAACACCGCATCATATGTGACCTACCTACCCGGTGGAATTCCACGTTACATATGTTGGAGCGGTTGTGTGAGCAGCAGCAAGCAGTTATGGAGTACCAGCTGCATCAGGCGCAAAGAAGTCGCAGTCAGCGCCGATCAGACTTCACAACCACAGAGTGGGCCACTATGAAGGACGTCTGCCAGGTTTTGCGTCCTTTTGATTATTCCACGCGGATGGCAAGTGCAGATGATGCACTAGTCAGCATGACTGTCCCCCTTATCTGCCTGCTTCAGCAAACTTTGCAAGGGTTAAGGGATGATGTGGTGGAAGAGGTGGAGGATGAGGAGTCACCTTTTCCATCAGCTTCTGGAGAGTCAGCGCCACGTGGTTCCTCACAAAGGGGTACGCAGGGGCCAATTTGTGAGGAGGATGAGGAGGAGTCAATGGAGGAGGAAGAGCTCCGTCCAGAGGAGGGAGCGACACAATTGTCCAGTGGTCAGTGTGTACAGCGAGGGTGGGGTGATGACGAGCGGGCAGAGATCATGTCTCAAGCAGGGGACAGCGTTTCTGGGCCGGTTGGCACTCTGCAGCACATGGTGGATTTCATGCTGCAGTGCCTGAGAAACGACCGCCGCATCGACCACATTCTCAACATGCCTGATTATTGGGTGTTCACCCTCCTCGATCCTCGCTACCGGGACAACGTCCAAAACCTCATCCCTGCGTTGACCCGGGAGCGTAAATTGCGGGAGTACCACGACACACTGGTGAATTCCATCATCTTCTCCTGTCCAACTGAGAGGAGTGCTGCTAGTGCTTTACAAAGCAGCTCAGTGCGTCGAGGCAGTGGGGGAGGCTCTGCCCAAAGAGGGAGCAGAAGCAGTGCCTCTGCCCAAGGCAAGCCCAGTATGGCACAACTCTGGCACACTTTTGTGTGCCCGCCCCAAATGTCTACACCATCACCGGCGGCTCCAGTCAGCAGGAGGCAACGGTTCCGTCAGATGGTGACAGACTACATGGCTTGCCCTCTTACTGTACTCCCAGACGGCTCTTCCCCGTTCAAGTTTTGGGTCTCTAAGCTGGATACATGGCCAGAGCTAAGCCAGTATGCATTGGAGGTGCTGGCTTGCCCTGCGGCTAGTGTCTTATCGGAACGTGTCTTTAGTGCCGCAGGTGGTGTACTAACAGACCGTCGCATGCGACTATCCTCCGATAACGTTGACCGGCTTACTTTCCTGAAAATGAACCAGGCCTGGATCTCGCAGGAATTTGCCACTCCTCTGCCTGATTAAGTAATTGGGTGTCATCCAGGTCTCCTGCTGTGTTCATCTTTCTACCACCTGAACTGCTATTCCTGGGCTCCAACACCGCCAGTTGCGGCTCAGAAGTGCAGGCTGCACAGTAAAAACATACGACCCAGTGTTATTGGGTTTCAGTAACGTCAGCTGATCCCCAGCTGTGTAGCCGGCAATGTGTCCTGCGACCGCCACGCTGGCACAACAACCTAAATGTAAGGGAACCTGTCCCCCCCCCCCCCGTCGTTTGTTACTGAAAGAGCCATCTTGTGCAGCAGTAATGCTGCACAAGGAAAAGGTAGCTCTTTTTTTTTAGCTCTTTGCACACGCAGAACTTAACACTTATAAAATGTGTTCACTGATACCGTTATACCGTCCCGGAGCTGGGACTTTCCTTCGTAATGTGACGCAGCACAGCCGTCATTCCTACCCCCTTGGTGCCATGCGCTGCCTCCTCAGCGTTGTTTTAAGCTGTCACGGAGCCTGCGCTGTTCTGTTATCCCTTGGGCATGCCCTATTTGCGCTGCCTGTCTTCTGACATAATTTGGTGTCAGGCTGGCTGCGCCTGTGCGGCCGCGGTGCCCGAGATCCCGCCTCGCAGTGTCTTCTGATTGAGTCACACTGCGGGCCTGGGATCCATGGGCATGCGCAGTGCATATCTTCCCCTCGGGCTCTCGCTCATTTCCCTCCGCCTTCTTTAGACTGTGCGCCGTCAGCTGATCCCTAGCATGCCACGGCCGTGACACCGCACAGTCTGAAGAAGAGGGAAGGAGGGGAGTGAGAGTCGAGGTTATGCACTGTGCATGCCCATGGTTCCAAGGCCCGCAGTGGGATTACGTTAGATGAGACTGCGAGGTGGGATCTGGAGCAGCGTGGACGCACAGGCACTGACAGCCTGACACCAAATTATGTCAGAAGACAGGCAGCGCTAATTGGGCATGGCCAAGGGCTAACAGAACAGCGCAGGCTCCGTGGCAGCTTAAAACAACGCTGAGGAGGCAGCGCACGGCATCAAGGGGATAGGAATGACAGCTGTGCTGTGTCCCATTACGAAGGAAATTCGCACCTCCGGAACGGTTTAACGGTATAAAGGGACACATTTTTAGTGTTTACTTCGGTGTTTGCAAGGAGCATAATTAAAAGAGCAACCTTTTCCTTTTGCATCCTTAGTGCTGCACAACATGGCTCTTTCAGCTACAAACGTCTTGGGGGGGGGGTTAAAGGTTTCCTTTCAACTTGCTCCAATCAGGCTTCGGCCTACACTCTGTTCCTCTGCTCCTCCTGCTGTCCCTGGGCTCTAACACCGCCAGTTGGTGCCTGGAAGTGCTGTGTGCACAGTCAACAGTCGCTCCTCTGTTATTGGGGTTCAGTAACGTCAGCTGATCCCCAGCTGTGTGTGCGGCAATACCTCCAATCTGCTCCTCCTGCTGTCCCTGGGCTCTAACACCGCCAGTTGGTGCCTGGAAGTGCTGTGTGCACAGTCAACAGTCGCTCCTCTGTTATTGGGGTTCAGTAACGTCAGCTGATCCCCAGCTGTGTGTGCGGCAATACCTCCAATCTGCTCCTCCTGCTGTCCCTGGGCTCTAACACCGCCAGTTGGTGCCTGGAAGTGCTGTGTGCACAGTCAACAGTCGCTCCTCTGTTATTGGGGTTCAGTAACGTCAGCTGATCCCCAGCTGTGTGTGCGGCAATACCTCCAATCTGCTCCTCCTGCTGTCCCTGGGCTCTAACACCGCCAGTTGGTGCCTGGAAGTGCTGTGTGCACAGTCAACAGTCGCTCCTCTGTTATTGGGGTTCAGTAACGTCAGCTGATCCCCAGCTGTGTATCCGGCAACGTGTCATGCGACCGCCACGCTGGCACAACTAAAATGTAAGGGGACCTGTCCCCCCCCCCCCCTAGGCGTTTGTTACTGAAAGAGCCACCATGTGCAGCACTAATACTGCACAAGGGAAAGGTCGCTCTTGAAATTATGCTCCTTGCAAACGCTGAACTACACACTCATGTAATGTGTCCCCTCACACCGTCCAACCGTCCCGGAGGTGGGACTTTCCTTTGTAATGTGACGCAGCACAGCCGTCATTGCTACCCCCTTGGCACCGTGCGCTGCCTCCTTAGCGTTGTTTGATTCCGTCATGGACCCTGCGCTGTTATGTTATCCCTTGGCCATGCACAGTTTGCGCTGCCCGTCCTCTGACATCATTTGTTGTCGTCCTGGCTGCGCCTGTGCGTCCACGCTGCCCGAAATCACACCTCGCAGTGTCGTCTAATGTGATCCCACAGTGGGCCTGGTATCCATGGCCATGCGCAGTGCATATACTAGCCTCTCACTCCCCTTCTTCACGCTTCTTCAGACTAGGCGGCGTCAGCTGATCCCTAATAGCATGCCACGGCCGTGACGCCGCACAGTCTGAAGAAGCAGGAAGGAGGTGAGTGAGAGGCGATGATATGCACTGCGCATGCCCATGGATCCCTGGCCCGCAGTGGGACTACATTAGATGACACTGCAAGGTTGGATCTCGGGCAGCTTGGACGCACAGGCACTGCCAGCCTGACACCTACATGATGTCAGAAGACGGGCACCGCTAACTGTGCATGGCCAAGGGATAACATTACAGTGCGGGCTCCGTGACAGAACCAAACAACGTTGAGGAGGTGGTGCCCGGCACCAAGGGGGTTGGAATGACGGCTGTGCTGTGTCACATTACAAAGGAAAGTCCCACTTCCGGGATGGTTTGACGGTGTGAGGGGACACATTATATGAGTGTGTACTTCAGCGTTTGCAAGGAGCATAATTTTCGGAGCCACCATTTTCCATGTGCAGTATTACTGCTGTACAAGATGGCTCTTTCAGCAACAAATGCCTGGGGGGGGGGGTTAAAGGTTCCCTTTCAACTTGCTCCACTGCAGGCTTCGGCCTACACTCTGCTCCTCTTTGATTCCCTGGGTTTCAACACTGTCAGTTGCCACCTGGAAGTGTTGTCTACACAGAAAAAAACACTAGGTGATGTGTCAGTGGGGTTCAGCACCGCCAGCTGTTCCCCTGCTGTGTAGTCGGCAACGTGTCCAGCACAAGCCACGCTGGCACAACAGAACAAAAGCTGCCACCAGTGCAGGCTTCGGCCTACACTTTGCTCCTCTCCTCCTCCTGCTGACCCTGGGCTCAAACAACGCCAGTTTCTGCCCGGACATGCTAGCTGCACAGAGAAAAACACCAGCCAATGTGTTAGTGGGGTTCAGCACCGCCTGCTGTTCCCCCGCTGTGTAGCCGGCATCGTGTCCAGCACAAGCCACGCTGGCACAACCGACCAAAAGCTGCCACCAGTGCAGGCTTCGGCCTACACTTTGCTCCTCTCCTCCTCCTCCTGCTGACCCTGGGCTCTAACACTGCTAGTTTTTGCCCGGACATGCAATCTGCACAGAGAAAAACACCAGTCAATGTGTCAGTGGGGTTCAGCAACGCCAGCTGTTCCCCTGCTGTGTAGCTTGCAACGTGACCTGCAAACGCCACGCAGGCACATGAACTGAAATTGAAGGGAGCCTGCCCCCCACCCACAGGTGTTTCTATGTATATCAGCCACCTTGTACAGCAGTACTGCTGCATTTGTACGAGGTGGCTGACTTTTTCTCCTTGCCCACGTGGAACTCAACACGTACAAAATGTGTCTCATTAGAGACCATTACAATGTCCCTGAGGTGTGACTTTCCTTTGTAATGACACGCAGCACCACCCTTGTTAGCGCTGCCCGTCTTTTGACATCATTGGTTAGCTGGCTGCGCCTGTGCATCTCCCCTGCTCGAAACAACGGCCCTCGGTGTCTTATTTTTTTGGACAGCGAGGGTGTGATTGATGGGCATGTGCAGTGCATATGTTTGCCTGTGTTCACTCATCTCCTTCCGCCTTCTTCAGACTGGGTGTCCTCATGGCCGCGGCAGGCGATAAGGGATCAGATGAGGCCGCCCAGTCTGAAGCAGGTGTAAGGACATGTGTGAGCGGCAAACATATTTAGTGCACCAGGGCACGAATCCCAGCACCGCAGTGTGATTTTTTAAAAACACACTGTGGGTCTGGGATTCATGTCCATCGCTAACCGCAACGGCCGACATGAAATGAGGTCAGAAGACAGGAAGCGCTCACAGCGCATGGCCAAGGGATCACAATAGCGCAGACTCCTGTACAGCAAATAACAACGCTCAGGAATCTGCGCCCAGTACCTAGGTGCAAATTTTGACACCTGTGCTGCGTCTCGTTAAAAAGACAAGTCACGCCTCCACAACTGTTTGACAGTATAATGGGCTAAATAGTGTACGTGTTTTAGTCAGCGTGTGCAAGGAGCAAAACAAATAGAGCAACCTTTTACTTGTGCAGCATTAATGCTGCACAAGGTGTGGCTCTTGTACCTTGCAACACCTGAGGGGGGGGTTAAAGGTAACCTTTGAAATTGGTTCAACTAGGCTTCGGCCTACACTCTGCTCCTCTACTCCTCCTGCTGACCCTGGGCTCAAACACCGCTAGTTTTTGCCCGGAAATGCTAGCTGCACAGAGAAAAACACCAGCCAATGTGTTAGTGGGGTTCAGCACCGCCTGCTGTTCCCCCGCTGTGTAGCCGGCATCGTGTCCAGCACAAGCCACGCTGGCACAACCGACCAAAAGCTGCCACCAGTGCAGGCTTCGGCCTACACTTTGCTCCTCTCCTCCTCCTCCTGCTGACCCTGGGCTCTAACACCGCTAGTTTTTGCCCGGACATGCAATCTGCACAGAGAAAAACACCAGTCAATGTGTCAGTGGGGTTCAGCAACGCCAGCTGTTCCCCTGCTGTGTAGCTTGCAACGTGACCTGCAAACGCCACGCAGGCACATGAACTGAAATTGAAGGGAGCCTGCCCCCCACCCACAGGTGTTTCTATGCATATCAGCCACCTTGTACAGCAGTACTGCTGCATTTGTACGAGGTGGCTGACTTTTTCTCCTTGCCCACGTGGAACTCAACACGTACAAAATGTGTCTCATTAGAGACCATTACAATGTCCCTGAGGTGTGACTTTCCTTTGTAATGACACGCAGCACCACCCTTGTTAGCGCTGCCCGTCTTTTGACATCATTGGTTAGCTGGCTGCGCCTGTGCATCTCCCCTGCTCGAAACAACGGCCCTCGGTGTCTTATTTTTTTGGACAGCGAGGGTGTGATTGATGGGCATGTGCAGTGCATATGTTTGCCTGTGTTCACTCATCTCCTTCCGCCTTCTTCAGACTGGGTGTCCTCATGGCCGCGGCAGGCGATAAGGGATCAGATGAGGCCGCCCAGTCTGAAGCAGGTGTAAGGACATGTGTGAGCGGCAAACATATTTAGTGCACCAGGGCACAAATCCCAGCACCGCAGTGTGATTTTTTAAAAACACACTGTGGGTCTGGGATTCATGTCCATCGCTAACCGCAACGGCCGACATGAAATGAGGTCAGAAGACAGGAAGCGCTCACAGCGCATGGCCAAGGGATCACAATAGCGCAGACTCCTGTACAGCAAATAACAACGCTCAGGAATCTGCGCCCAGTACCTAGGTGCAAATTTTGACACCTGTGCTGCGTCTCGTTAAAAAGACAAGTCACGCCTCCACAACTGCTTGACAGTATAAAGGGCTAAATAGTGTACGTGTTTTAGTCAGCGTGTGCAAGGAGCAAAACAAATAGAGCAACCTTTTACTTGTGCAGCATTAATGCTGCACAAGGTGTGGCTCTTGTACCTTGCAACACCTGAGGGGGGGGTTAAAGGTAACCTTTGAAATTGGTTCAACTAGGCTTCGGCCTACACTCTGCTCCTCTACTCCTCCTGCTGACCCTGGGCTCAAACACCGCTAGTTTTTGCCCGGAAATGCTAGCTGCACAGAGAAAAACACCAGCCAATGTGTTAGTGGGGTTCAGCACCGCCAGCTGTTCCCCTGCTGTGTAGTCGGCAACGTGTCCAGCACAAGCCACGCTGGCACAACAGAACAAAAGCTGCCACCAGTGCAGGCTTCGGCCTACACTTTGCTCCTCTCCTCCTCCTGCTGACCCTGGGCTCAAACAACGCCAGTTTCTGCCCGGACATGCTAGCTGCACAGAGAAAAACACCAGCCAATGTGTTAGTGGGGTTCAGCACCGCCAGCTGTTCCCCCGCTGTGTAGCCGGCATCGTGTCCAGCACAAGCCACGCTGGCACAACCGACCAAAAGCTGCCACCAGTGCAGGCTTCGGCCTACACTTTGCTCCTCTCCTCCTCCTCCTGCTGACCCTGGGCTCTAACACCGCTAGTTTTTGCCCGGACATGCAATCTGCACAGAGAAAAACACCAGTCAATGTGTCAGTGGGGTTCAGCAACGCCAGCTGTTCCCCTGCTGTGTAGCTTGCAACGTGACCTGCAAACGCCACGCAGGCACATGAACTGAAATTGAAGGGAGCCTGCCCCCCACCCCCCCAGGTGTTTCTATGTATAACAGCCACCTTGTACAGCAGTACTGCTGCATTTGTACAAGGTGGCTGACTTTTTCTCCTTGCACACGTGGAACTCAACAAGTACAAAATGTGTCTCATTACAGACCATTACAATGTCCCTGAGGTGTGACTTTCCTTTTTAATGACACGCAGCACCCCCATTGTTAGCGCTGCCCGTCTCCTGACATCATTGGTTGGCTGGCTGTGCCTGTGCGTCCCCCCTGCCCGACACAACGCCCCCCGTTGTCTCATATATTTTGACTGCGAGGGTGTGATTGATGGGCACGAGCAGTGCATATGTTCCCCTGTTTTCACTCCCCTCCTTCCGCCTTCTTCTGACTGTGCGGCCTCATGGCCGCGGCATGCGATAAGGGATCAGCTGAGGCCGCCCAGTCTGAAGCAGGTGTAAGGACATGTGTGAGCGGCGAACATATTTACTGCACAAGGCCACGAATCCCAGCACCGCAGTGTGACTTTAGGAAAAGCCACTGTGGGTCTGGGATTTATGGCCATCGTTAACCGCACCGGCCAACATGAAATGAGGTCATGAGACGGCCTGCACTAACAGGGTATTGCCAAGGGATAACACAAGAGCGCAGTTTCCTGTACTGCAAATAACAACGGTAAGGAATCTGCGCACAGCACCTAGGTGTAAATTTGTACACCTGTGCTGCGTCTCCTTAAAAAGAATAGTAGTCACGCCTCCACTACTGTTTGACAGTATAATGGGCTAAATAGTGTACGTGTTTAATTCAGCGTGTGCAAGGAGCAAAATTAAATAGAGCAACCTTTGACTTGTGCATCAATAATGCTGTTCAAGGTGTGGCTCTTGTACCTTGCAACACCTGAGGGGGGGGTTAAAGGTAACCTTTGAAATTGGTTCAACTAGGCTTTGGCCAACACTCTGCTCCTCTACTCCTCCTGCTGACCCTGGGCTCAAACACCGCTAGTTTTTGCCCGGAAATGCTAGCTGCACAGAGAAAAACACCAGCCAATGTGTTAGTGGGGTTCAGCACCGCCAGCTGTTCCCCTGCTGTGTAGTCGGCAACGTGTCCAGCACAAGCCACGCTGGCACAACAGAACAAAAGCTGCCACCAGTGCAGGCTTCGGCCTACACTTTGCTCCTCTCCTCCTCCTGCTGACCCTGGGCTCAAACAACGCCAGTTTCTGCCCGGACATGCTAGCTGCACAGAGAAAAACACCAGCCAATGTGTTAGTGGGGTTCAGCACCGCCAGCTGTTCCCCCGCTGTGTAGCCGGCATCGTGTCCAGCACAAGCCACGCTGGCACAACCGACCAAAAGCTGCCACCAGTGCAGGCTTCGGCCTACACTTTGCTCCTCTCCTCCTCCTCCTGCTGACCCTGGGCTCTAACACCGCTAGTTTTTGCCCGGACATGCAATCTGCACAGAGAAAAACACCAGTCAATGTGTCAGTGGGGTTCAGCAACGCCAGCTGTTCCCCTGCTGTGTAGCTTGCAACGTGACCTGCAAACGCCACGCAGGCACATGAACTGAAATTGAAGGGAGCCTGCCCCCCACCCACAGGTGTTTCTATGTATATCAGCCACCTTGTACAGCAGTACTGCTGCATTTGTACGAGGTGGCTGACTTTTTCTCCTTGCCCACGTGGAACTCAACACGTACAAAATGTGTCTCATTAGAGACCATTACAATGTCCCTGAGGTGTGACTTTCCTTTGTAATGACACGCAGCACCACCCTTGTTAGCGCTGCCCGTCTTTTGACATCATTGGTTAGCTGGCTGCGCCTGTGCATCTCCCCTGCTCGAAACAACGGCCCTCGGTGTCTTATTTTTTTGGACAGCGAGGGTGTGATTGATGGGCATGTGCAGTGCATATGTTTGCCTGTGTTCACTCATCTCCTTCCGCCTTCTTCAGACTGGGTGTCCTCATGGCCGCGGCAGGCGATAAGGGATCAGATGAGGCCGCCCAGTCTGAAGCAGGTGTAAGGACATGTGTGAGCGGCAAACATATTTAGTGCACCAGGGCACGAATCCCAGCACCGCAGTGTGATTTTTTAAAAACACACTGTGGGTCTGGGATTCATGTCCATCGCTAACCGCAACGGCCGACATGAAATGAGGTCAGAAGACAGGAAGCGCTCACAGCGCATGGCCAAGGGATCACAATAGCGCAGACTCCTGTACAGCAAATAACAACGCTCAGGAATCTGCGCCCAGTACCTAGGTGCAAATTTTGACACCTGTGCTGCGTCTCGTTAAAAAGACAAGTCACGCCTCCACAACTGTTTGACAGTATAATGGGCTAAATAGTGTACGTGTTTTAGTCAGCGTGTGCAAGGAGCAAAACAAATAGAGCAACCTTTTACTTGTGCAGCATTAATGCTGCACAAGGTGTGGCTCTTGTACCTTGCAACACCTGAGGGGGGGGTTAAAGGTAACCTTTGAAATTGGTTCAACTAGGCTTCGGCCTACACTCTGCTCCTCTACTCCTCCTGCTGACCCTGGGCTCAAACACCGCTAGTTTTTGCCCGGAAATGCTAGCTGCACAGAGAAAAACACCAGCCAATGTGTTAGTGGGGTTCAGCACCGCCTGCTGTTCCCCCGCTGTGTAGCCGGCATCGTGTCCAGCACAAGCCACGCTGGCACAACCGACCAAAAGCTGCCACCAGTGCAGGCTTCGGCCTACACTTTGCTCCTCTCCTCCTCCTCCTGCTGACCCTGGGCTCTAACACCGCTAGTTTTTGCCCGGACATGCAATCTGCACAGAGAAAAACACCAGTCAATGTGTCAGTGGGGTTCAGCAACGCCAGCTGTTCCCCTGCTGTGTAGCTTGCAACGTGACCTGCAAACGCCACGCAGGCACATGAACTGAAATTGAAGGGAGCCTGCCCCCCACCCACAGGTGTTTCTATGTATATCAGCCACCTTGTACAGCAGTACTGCTGCATTTGTACGAGGTGGCTGACTTTTTCTCCTTGCCCACGTGGAACTCAACACGTACAAAATGTGTCTCATTAGAGACCATTACAATGTCCCTGAGGTGTGACTTTCCTTTGTAATGACACGCAGCACCACCCTTGTTAGCGCTGCCCGTCTTTTGACATCATTGGTTAGCTGGCTGCGCCTGTGCATCTCCCCTGCTCGAAACAACGGCCCTCGGTGTCTTATTTTTTTGGACAGCGAGGGTGTGATTGATGGGCATGTGCAGTGCATATGTTTGCCTGTGTTCACTCATCTCCTTCCGCCTTCTTCAGACTGGGTGTCCTCATGGCCGCGGCAGGCGATAAGGGATCAGATGAGGCCGCCCAGTCTGAAGCAGGTGTAAGGACATGTGTGAGCGGCAAACATATTTAATGCACCAGGGCACAAATCCCAGCACCGCAGTGTGATTTTTTAAAAACACACTGTGGGTCTGGGATTCATGTCCATCGCTAACCGCAACGGCCGACATGAAATGAGGTCAGAAGACAGGAAGCGCTCACAGCGCATGGCCAAGGGATCACAATAGCGCAGACTCCTGTACAGCAAATAACAATGCTCAGGAATCTGCGCCCAGTACCTAGGTGCAAATTTTGACACCTGTGCTGCGTCTCGTTAAAAAGACAAGTCACGCCTCCACAACTGTTTGACAGTATAATGGGCTAAATAGTGTACGTGTTTTAGTCAGCGTGTGCAAGGAGCAAAACAAATAGAGCAACCTTTTACTTGTGCAGCATTAATGCTGCACAAGGTGTGGCTCTTGTACCTTGCAACACCTGAGGGGGGGGTTAAAGGTAACCTTTGAAATTGGTTCAACTAGGCTTCGGCCTACACTCTGCTCCTCTACTCCTCCTGCTGACCCTGGGCTCAAACACCGCTAGTTTTTGCCCGGAAATGCTAGCTGCACAGAGAAAAACACCAGCCAATGTGTTAGTGGGGTTCAGCACCGCCAGCTGTTCCCCTGCTGTGTAGTCGGCAACGTGTCCAGCACAAGCCACGCTGGCACAACAGAACAAAAGCTGCCACCAGTGCAGGCTTCGGCCTACACTTTGCTCCTCTCCTCCTCCTGCTGACCCTGGGCTCAAACAACGCCAGTTTCTGCCCGGACATGCTAGCTGCACAGAGAAAAACACCAGCCAATGTGTTAGTGGGGTTCAGCACCGCCAGCTGTTCCCCCGCTGTGTAGCCGGCATCGTGTCCAGCACAAGCCACGCTGGCACAACCGACCAAAAGCTGCCACCAGTGCAGGCTTCGGCCTACACTTTGCTCCTCTCCTCCTCCTCCTGCTGACCCTGGGCTCTAACACCGCTAGTTTTTGCCCGGACATGCAATCTGCACAGAGAAAAACACCAGTCAATGTGTCAGTGGGGTTCAGCAACGCCAGCTGTTCCCCTGCTGTGTAGCTTGCAACGTGACCTGCAAACGCCACGCAGGCACATGAACTGAAATTGAAGGGAGCCTGCCCCCCACCCCCCCAGGTGTTTCTATGTATAACAGCCACCTTGTACAGCAGTACTGCTGCATTTGTACAAGGTGGCTGACTTTTTCTCCTTGCACACGTGGAACTCAACAAGTACAAAATGTGTCTCATTACAGACCATTACAATGTCCCTGAGGTGTGACTTTCCTTTTTAATGACACGCAGCACCCCCATTGTTAGCGCTGCCCGTCTCCTGACATCATTGGTTGGCTGGCTGTGCCTGTGCGTCCCCCCTGCCCGACACAACGCCCCCCGTTGTCTCATATATTTTGACTGCGAGGGTGTGATTGATGGGCACGAGCAGTGCATATGTTCCCCTGTTTTCACTCCCCTCCTTCCGCCTTCTTCTGACTGTGCGGCCTCATGGCCGCGGCATGCGATAAGGGATCAGCTGAGGCCGCCCAGTCTGAAGCAGGTGTAAGGACATGTGTGAGCGGCGAACATATTTACTGCACAAGGCCACGAATCCCAGCACCGCAGTGTGACTTTAGGAAAAGCCACTGTGGGTCTGGGATTTATGGCCATCGTTAACCGCACCGGCCAACATGAAATGAGGTCATGAGACGGCCTGCACTAACAGGGTATTGCCAAGGGATAACACAAGAGCGCAGTTTCCTGTACTGCAAATAACAACGGTAAGGAATCTGCGCACAGCACCTAGGTGTAAATTTGTACACCTGTGCTGCGTCTCCTTAAAAAGAATAGTAGTCACGCCTCCACTACTGTTTGACAGTATAATGGGCTAAATAGTGTACGTGTTTAATTCAGCGTGTGCAAGGAGCAAAATTAAATAGAGCAACCTTTGACTTGTGCATCAATAATGCTGTTCAAGGTGTGGCTCTTGTACCTTGCAACACCTGAGGGGGGGGTTAAAGGTAACCTTTGAAATTGGTTCAACTAGGCTTTGGCCAACACTCTGCTCCTCTACTCCTCCTGCTGACCCTGGGCTCAAACACCGCTAGTTTTTGCCCGGAAATGCTAGCTGCACAGAGAAAAACACCAGCCAATGTGTTAGTGGGGTTCAGCACCGCCAGCTGTTCCCCTGCTGTGTAGTCGGCAACGTGTCCAGCACAAGCCACGCTGGCACAACAGAACAAAAGCTGCCACCAGTGCAGGCTTCGGCCTACACTTTGCTCCTCTCCTCCTCCTGCTGACCCTGGGCTCAAACAACGCCAGTTTCTGCCCGGACATGCTAGCTGCACAGAGAAAAACACCAGCCAATGTGTTAGTGGGGTTCAGCACCGCCAGCTGTTCCCCCGCTGTGTAGCCGGCATCGTGTCCAGCACAAGCCACGCTGGCACAACCGACCAAAAGCTGCCACCAGTGCAGGCTTCGGCCTACACTTTGCTCCTCTCCTCCTCCTCCTGCTGACCCTGGGCTCTAACACCGCTAGTTTTTGCCCGGACATGCAATCTGCACAGAGAAAAACACCAGTCAATGTGTCAGTGGGGTTCAGCAACGCCAGCTGTTCCCCTGCTGTGTAGCTTGCAACGTGACCTGCAAACGCCACGCAGGCACATGAACTGAAATTGAAGGGAGCCTGCCCCCCACCCCCCCAGGTGTTTCTATGTATAACAGCCACCTTGTACAGCAGTACTGCTGCATTTGTACAAGGTGGCTGACTTTTTCTCCTTGCACACGTGGAACTCAACAAGTACAAAATGTGTCTCATTACAGACCATTACAATGTCCCTGAGGTGTGACTTTCCTTTTTAATGACACGCAGCACCCCCATTGTTAGCGCTGCCCGTCTCCTGACATCATTGGTTGGCTGGCTGTGCCTGTGCGTCCCCCCTGCCCGACACAACGCCCCCCGTTGTCTCATATATTTTGACTGCGAGGGTGTGATTGATGGGCACGAGCAGTGCATATGTTCCCCTGTTTTCACTCCCCTCCTTCCGCCTTCTTCTGACTGTGCGGCCTCATGGCCGCGGCATGCGATAAGGGATCAGCTGAGGCCGCCCAGTCTGAAGCAGGTGTAAGGACATGTGTGAGCGGCGAACATATTTACTGCACAAGGCCACGAATCCCAGCACCGCAGTGTGACTTTAGGAAAAGCCACTGTGGGTCTGGGATTTATGGCCATCGTTAACCGCACCGGCCAACATGAAATGAGGTCATGAGACGGCCTGCACTAACAGGGTATTGCCAAGGGATAACACAAGAGCGCAGTTTCCTGTACTGCAAATAACAACGGTAAGGAATCTGCGCACAGCACCTAGGTGTAAATTTGTACACCTGTGCTGCGTCTCCTTAAAAAGAATAGTAGTCACGCCTCCACTACTGTTTGACAGTATAATGGGCTAAATAGTGTACGTGTTTAATTCAGCGTGTGCAAGGAGCAAAATTAAATAGAGCAACCTTTGACTTGTGCATCAATAATGCTGTTCAAGGTGTGGCTCTTGTACCTTGCAACACCTGAGGGGGGGGTTAAAGGTAACCTTTGAAATTGGTTCAACTAGGCTTTGGCCAACACTCTGCTCCTCTACTCCTCCTGCTGACCCTGGGCTCAAACACCGCTAGTTTTTGCCCGGAAATGCTAGCTGCACAGAGAAAAACACCAGCCAATGTGTTAGTGGGGTTCAGCACCGCCAGCTGTTCCCCTGCTGTGTAGTCGGCAACGTGTCCAGCACAAGCCACGCTGGCACAACAGAACAAAAGCTGCCACCAGTGCAGGCTTCGGCCTACACTTTGCTCCTCTCCTCCTCCTGCTGACCCTGGGCTCAAACAACGCCAGTTTCTGCCCGGACATGCTAGCTGCACAGAGAAAAACACCAGCCAATGTGTTAGTGGGGTTCAGCACCGCCAGCTGTTCCCCCGCTGTGTAGCCGGCATCGTGTCCAGCACAAGCCACGCTGGCACAACCGACCAAAAGCTGCCACCAGTGCAGGCTTCGGCCTACACTTTGCTCCTCTCCTCCTCCTCCTGCTGACCCTGGGCTCTAACACCGCTAGTTTTTGCCCGGACATGCAATCTGCACAGAGAAAAACACCAGTCAATGTGTCAGTGGGGTTCAGCAACGCCAGCTGTTCCCCTGCTGTGTAGCTTGCAACGTGACCTGCAAACGCCACGCAGGCACATGAACTGAAATTGAAGGGAGCCTGCCCCCCACCCCCCCAGGTGTTTCTATGTATAACAGCCACCTTGTACAGCAGTACTGCTGCATTTGTACAAGGTGGCTGACTTTTTCTCCTTGCACACGTGGAACTCAACAAGTACAAAATGTGTCTCATTACAGACCATTACAATGTCCCTGAGGTGTGACTTTCCTTTTTAATGACACGCAGCACCCCCATTGTTAGCGCTGCCCGTCTCCTGACATCATTGGTTGGCTGGCTGTGCCTGTGCGTCCCCCCTGCCCGACACAACGCCCCCCGTTGTCTCATATATTTTGACTGCGAGGGTGTGATTGATGGGCACGAGCAGTGCATATGTTCCCCTGTTTTCACTCCCCTCCTTCCGCCTTCTTCTGACTGTGCGGCCTCATGGCCGCGGCATGCGATAAGGGATCAGCTGAGGCCGCCCAGTCTGAAGCAGGTGTAAGGACATGTGTGAGCGGCGAACATATTTACTGCACAAGGCCACGAATCCCAGCACCGCAGTGTGACTTTAGGAAAAGCCACTGTGGGTCTGGGATTTATGGCCATCGTTAACCGCACCGGCCAACATGAAATGAGGTCATGAGACGGCCTGCACTAACAGGGTATTGCCAAGGGATAACACAAGAGCGCAGTTTCCTGTACTGCAAATAACAACGGTAAGGAATCTGCGCACAGCACCTAGGTGTAAATTTGTACACCTGTGCTGCGTCTCCTTAAAAAGAATAGTAGTCACGCCTCCACTACTGTTTGACAGTATAATGGGCTAAATAGTGTACGTGTTTAATTCAGCGTGTGCAAGGAGCAAAATTAAATAGAGCAACCTTTGACTTGTGCATCAATAATGCTGTTCAAGGTGTGGCTCTTGTACCTTGCAACACCTGAGGGGGGGGTTAAAGGTAACCTTTGAAATTGGTTCAACTAGGCTTTGGCCAACACTCTGCTCCTCTACTCCTCCTGCTGACCCTGGGCTCAAACACCGCTAGTTTTTGCCCGGAAATGCTAGCTGCACAGAGAAAAACACCAGCCAATGTGTTAGTGGGGTTCAGCACCGCCAGCTGTTCCCCTGCTGTGTAGTCGGCAACGTGTCCAGCACAAGCCACGCTGGCACAACAGAACAAAAGCTGCCACCAGTGCAGGCTTCGGCCTACACTTTGCTCCTCTCCTCCTCCTGCTGACCCTGGGCTCAAACAACGCCAGTTTCTGCCCGGACATGCTAGCTGCACAGAGAAAAACACCAGCCAATGTGTTAGTGGGGTTCAGCACCGCCAGCTGTTCCCCCGCTGTGTAGCCGGCATCGTGTCCAGCACAAGCCACGCTGGCACAACCGACCAAAAGCTGCCACCAGTGCAGGCTTCGGCCTACACTTTGCTCCTCTCCTCCTCCTCCTGCTGACCCTGGGCTCTAACACCGCTAGTTTTTGCCCGGACATGCAATCTGCACAGAGAAAAACACCAGTCAATGTGTCAGTGGGGTTCAGCAACGCCAGCTGTTCCCCTGCTGTGTAGCTTGCAACGTGACCTGCAAACGCCACGCAGGCACATGAACTGAAATTGAAGGGAGCCTGCCCCCCACCCCCCCAGGTGTTTCTATGTATAACAGCCACCTTGTACAGCAGTACTGCTGCATTTGTACAAGGTGGCTGACTTTTTCTCCTTGCACACGTGGAACTCAACAAGTACAAAATGTGTCTCATTACAGACCATTACAATGTCCCTGAGGTGTGACTTTCCTTTTTAATGACACGCAGCACCCCCATTGTTAGCGCTGCCCGTCTCCTGACATCATTGGTTGGCTGGCTGTGCCTGTGCGTCCCCCCTGCCCGACACAACGCCCCCCGTTGTCTCATATATTTTGACTGCGAGGGTGTGATTGATGGGCACGAGCAGTGCATATGTTCCCCTGTTTTCACTCCCCTCCTTCCGCCTTCTTCTGACTGTGCGGCCTCATGGCCGCGGCATGCGATAAGGGATCAGCTGAGGCCGCCCAGTCTGAAGCAGGTGTAAGGACATGTGTGAGCGGCGAACATATTTACTGCACAAGGCCACGAATCCCAGCACCGCAGTGTGACTTTAGGAAAAGCCACTGTGGGTCTGGGATTTATGGCCATCGTTAACCACACCGGCCAACATGAAATGAGGTCATGAGACGGCCTGCACTAACAGGGTATTGCCAAGGGATAACACAAGAGCGCAGTTTCCTGTACTGCAAATAACAACGGTAAGGAATCTGCGCACAGCACCTAGGTGTAAATTTGTACACCTGTGCTGCGTCTCCTTAAAAAGAATAGTAGTCACGCCTCCACTACTGTTTGACAGTATAATGGGCTAAATAGTGTACGTGTTTAATTCAGCGTGTGCAAGGAGCAAAATTAAATAGAGCAACCTTTGACTTGTGCATCAATAATGCTGTTCAAGGTGTGGCTCTTGTACCTTGCAACACCTGAGGGGGGGGTTAAAGGTAACCTTTGAAATTGGTTCAACTAGGCTTTGGCCAACACTCTGCTCCTCTACTCCTCCTGCTGACCCTGGGCTCAAACACCGCTAGTTTTTGCCCGGAAATGCTAGCTGCACAGAGAAAAACACCAGCCAATGTGTTAGTGGGGTTCAGCACCGCCAGCTGTTCCCCTGCTGTGTAGTCGGCAACGTGTCCAGCACAAGCCACGCTGGCACAACAGAACAAAAGCTGCCACCAGTGCAGGCTTCGGCCTACACTTTGCTCCTCTCCTCCTCCTGCTGACCCTGGGCTCAAACAACGCCAGTTTCTGCCCGGACATGCTAGCTGCACAGAGAAAAACACCAGCCAATGTGTTAGTGGGGTTCAGCACCGCCAGCTGTTCCCCTGCTGTGCAGCTTGCAACGTGACCTGCAAACGCCACGCAGGCACATGAACTGAAATTGAAGGGAGCCTGCCCCCCACCCCCAGGTGTTTCTATGTATAACAGCCACCTTGTACAGCAGTACTGCTGCATTTGTACAAGGTGGCTGACGTTTTCTCCTTGCCCACGTGGAACTCAACACGTACAAAATGTGTCTCTTTGAGACCATTCCACTGTCCCTGAGGTGTGACTTTCCTTTCTAATGATACGCAGCACCCCCCTTGGTAGCGCTTCCCGTCTTCTGACATCATTGGTTGGCTACTTGCGCCTGTTCGTCCGCCCTGCCTGAATAAAATGCTCCTCGTTGTCTTAATTATTTTGACTGCGAGGGTGTGATTGATGGGCACGAGCAGTGCATATCTTCGCCTGTCTTAACTCATCTCCTTCCGCCTTCTTCAGACTGTGCAGCCTCATGGCCGCGGCATGCGAGAAGGGATCAGCAGAGGCCGCCCAGTCTGAAGCAGGTGTAAGGACGTGTGTGAGCGGCCAAAATATTTACTGCTCAAGGCCACGAATCCCAGCACCGCAGTGTGGCTTTATGAAAAGACACTGTGGGTCTGGGATTTATGGCCATCGTTAACCGCACCGGCCAACATGAAATGAGGTCATAAGATGGGCAGCGCTAACAGGGCATTGCCAAGGGATAACACAAGAGCGCAGACTCCTGTACAGCAAATAACAACGCTCAGGAAGCTGCGCCAAGCACCAAGGCGTTATTTTGGACACCTGTGCTGCGTCTCATCAAAAAACCAAGTCACGCATCCACTACAGTTTGACTGTAGAATGGGGTAAATTGTGTATGTCTTTCATTCAGCGTGTGCAAGTAGACAAATTAATAGAGCAACCTTTCACTTGTGCAGCATTAATACTGCACAAGGTGTGTCTCTTGTACTTTGTAACACCTGAGGGGGGGGTTAAAGGTTTCCTTTGAAATTGGTTCAACTAGGCTTCGGCCTACACTCTGCTCCTCTCCTCCTCCTCCTGCTTCAACACGGGCTCTAACATCGCAAGTTTTTGCCCGCAAGTGCTAGCTGCACAGATAAAAACACACGCCATTGTGTTAGTGGGGTTCAGCAACGCCAGCTGTTCCCCCAGTGTGTAGCCGGCAAAGTGTCCTGCAAACGCAACGCAGACACAAAGCTGCCTCCAGTGCAGGCTTCGGCCTACACTCATCTCCCCCTGCTTACCCTTTGCTCCAACACCGCTAGTTGGGGCTCTAGGAAGACAATCTTTAATAGGCAAGGCAACGCATCCGGGTTCCAGCACCGCCAGCTGGTTCTCGGCAGTGTTCTTGTCACAGGTACTCCCTCGTGCCAAGCCTGGTTTCAGCACCGTCAGCTGTTTCCGGGTTGTGTCAACTTCACTGAGACGCCTATGCTTGCCCCGTCGTGGGGCGGTCGAGTTAGCCAACTCCAGGGTGCCTCCAGTTTAGGAGCTTCCTATGTGGGCTGCGTGAACTGGTAGTCAAGGCTGGTTCTGTAGTGCCAGTAGGCCCAGCTCCCCCTGTAGGACTGTTGGGGTTCGGTAACTGCGGCTGCCTCGCGGCCTAGCTGTTCTCTCCTCTCCTGTGGGCCTTGGGGTCCACCACCTGGTTCCAGCACCGTCAGCTGGTTCCGGGCCGAGCCTTTGGCTAAGGTGCCTCCTCCTGGGTATCCGAGTTCCGCCAACGCCAGGCGGTCCTTGGTAGTGCTTTTAAGCGCGGGCACCTACAGCTTAGTAACCGGGTTCCAGCACCGTCAGCTGGTCCTCGGTCGTGCCATTGGCTCTTGCACACTGGGGCAGCGCATCCGGGTTCCAGCACCGCCAGCTGGTTCTCGGCAGTGTTCTTGTCACAGGTACTCCCTCGTGCCAAGCCTGGTTTCAGCACCGTCAGCTGTTTCCGGGTTGTGTCAACTTCACTGAGACGCCTATGCTTGCCCCGTCGTGGGGCGGTCGAGTTAGCCAACTCCAGGGTGCCTCCAGTTTAGGAGCTTCCTATGTGGGCTGCGTGAACTGGTAGTCAAGGCTGGTTCTGTAGTGCCAGTAGGCCCAGCTCCCCCTGTAGGACTGTTGGGGTTCGGTAACTGCGGCTGCCTCGCGGCCTAGCTGTTCTCTCCTCTCCTGTGGGCCTTGGGGTCCACCACCTGGTTCCAGCACCGTCAGCTGGTTCTCGGCAGTGTCTTTTGCTCTTGTACCTTCTGCTCCCCATCCTGGTTCCAGTACCGTCAGCTGGTTCCGGGCAGAGCCTTTGGCTTAGGTGCCTCCTTCTGGGTATCCAAGTTCCACCAATGTCAGGTGGTCCTTGGTAGTGCTTTCAGGCACGGGTACCTCCTGCTTAGTAACCGGGTTCCAGTAACGTCAGCTGGTCCTTGGTAGTTCCATTGGCTCTTGGACATTCGGCTACCCATCCGGGTTCCAGTACCGTCAGCTGGTTCTCGGCAGTGTCTTTTGCTCTTGTACCTTCTGCTCCCCATCCTGGTTCCAGTAACGTCATCTGGTTCCGGGCAGAGCCTTTGGCTTAGGTGCCTCCTTCTGGGTATCCGAGTTCCGCCAACGTCAGGCGGTCCTTGGTAGTGCTTTTTAGCACGGGTACCTCCTGCTTAGTAACCGGGTTCCAGTAACGTCAGCTGGTCCTCGGTAGTTCCATAGGCTCTTGAACCTTCGGGTAGCCATCCGAGTTCCAGTTCCATCAGCTGGTTCTTGGCATTTTCTCAGCCTTCTTGTACCTTCTGCTACATTTCCAAGTTGAAGACCCTAACGTCGACAACCCGGAAGACCACCCCGATGACGACGACCCGGAAGACCACCCCGATGACGACGACGACGACGACGGCGGAGACGACGACGGCTGAGACGACGACGGCGGAGATGACGACACTGGAGACGAAGACCCTGGAGACGACAACATGGAAGACCGAGAAGCAGAAGAACAAGAGGCTGCAGAACAAAGAGCAGAAGAACATTAAGCATAAGACTTAATATCAGAGCAAAAGATATTATCTAAATTATATGCAGAAGAAGACTAAGCAGTGTATGGGGGTGAGTCCGTTCCTCCTCGTGGTGCCCCTGGATAAAGCCTGATGCTGCAGGCCAAACTGAACGCGGACAAATGTAACTTTTGTGACTGGCAGAACGGAAGGTGTAATCTTCCAACTTTTATAGATAACAACTACGGGAATGCCTGTCACAAATGAGAATATGATGAAGAAGTAGAATAGGAAGAATAATAACAGTGGAATAAAAAGAATATGTAGAATAGGAAGAATAATAATAGTTGAAGAAAATGAATATGAAGAATGTAATAAAAAAAAAAATAGGTAGAAGATGAAGAAGAAGATGAATAAGGTGAAGAAGTTGATGTCAAGGATGCTGATGATGATGAAGATGAAAGTGTGGGAAAAGAAAAAAAAAAAAAAGAAAAAAAAGAAGGGGAAGGGCGTGGAATAGTGAAACATCAATATCTGACAAAATAAAAAAAATTTACATACTCAATATCTTTTTCAATCCGAACTTCTTTAAAAAAAAAAAAAAAACATGCTATTCTATTTGATTGGACTAATCCTCATTGCCTTTAATGTCTCCGCCACCTCCCCCATACATCCTACATTATTCTTAGTTGTTTTCCTTCAGGTAGAATGAACCTACAAGGAAAGAAAGGGTTTATTTTAATTCCGATATTTTGGTCCCATTGACTTGCATTGGGATCGGGTATCGGTATCGGCGATATCCGATATTTTTTGAATATCGGCCGATCCAAACCGATACCGATACTTTCCGATATCGGAAGGTATCGCTCAACACTACTCGTTAGTCATGAACTATTCTGTAAGTGTCAGGGGAACCCTTGGGTCCTTTTTTTTTCTTAATGGGATACAAAGGGGTGTTGCAGGGGGAATATCTCTGCACTAGAACCCCTGCCTTAACATACTCTTTAATATCCCTGCTCAGGGCCATTGATTTGACTAGACTTAAGGGGTATTGCCTTAACCAAAGAGGAGTGATTACTTCTCTTGATTTATCATGACAGGGGGAATGGGCAGCCGACCCATATCAGATTTTCCCCTTGCCCAAACGGTGTCTGGTACCTGACTCTTTTCCCTGTCCTCAGACATTCTGGTGTCAGGTGTTACTTTCACTACTCTTGCCATATACACCATTTCTGCAATATTACACAAGTGTTTATATAAGTCACACATTAATGTCCAAATATTTATACCCGTATTTGATTGGGTAGAGTACCCCTTAAAAAAAACTAAATTTGATTCACAAAATGTTACCAAAAGAAAATTATATATATATAATTACGAAAGATACTGAGTCATAAAACGGGGGAGCACAATGCCAGAGGCCACAGCAAAGCACAAGCTTATTCTAAGAAAGTAGCAGCCCTATATAAATCCATAACTAACAGTTCCGAATACAAAAAGAAGGGATTTGAAAAATGCCAAATATCAATGCCAGTTGCTTGCGATAAGGTATAAGGACTGGAAAAGACAAATAAACAGTGACTATGGTTTGAGCCAATATAATGAATGGCTAAAAAACTATATATCATATGAAGACAACCTAGAAATACACAGTAACTATACCATCTTTGTGCAAGGAAACTACTAAAACTGGCAAATGAATGGAATTAAGTGTAACTACAATAGGGCATGATTTACCTGTGGTATAATGTGCACGTGGAAGACCCTGGCGTCCCTCTGCCACAAGTGTTTATATGAAAAGGGGACTTGTGACTGTAATACCCTCAGGAGAGCACTGTATAGTGGCCTAGACAGCACTCAACTCTGCTCCCAGCAAATTCATAGGGGTATTGTCACTAACAATAAGTTTGTAAGCACCTCTTGGCTGTCTCATGACTCTAGTCTTTCCTTGTTTAGTCATAGGGGCTTCAGTCGCTTGTCTCCCTACCCTCAAGTATTCCACAGTCTCGTCAGTAATCATGTCTGGCAGTATCAAGTCTTTGTGTACTAGTCCCAGCTGCCCCAGTGTAGGTCAAGAATTCTGTCTATTTCCCTCCCAGCATTGGTATGGTGGTCATCAAGGCAGGACCAGGTCCGGAGGGGACAAGAACAGGGCACACATTTGTCACTGGGTTGTCAGTTTCCTAGTCTGAAGGTGAAGGAGGTGGAACATTGGTCTGAGTGTCCATTTTCTCCACAATTCCAGCACTTCACTGTTTCTAAGTCCTTAGGTCCCTTACTACGTCTCTACTGTTTTCCTCGTTTTCCAGCATACATGACACGTCGTCTTATTGTCCTAGTTTCTTCAACTCCTTTAGCAACCTTTAGGAGGTCTTTGGATCTACATTTCTCCATTTAGGTCTGGCTGGCTGTACTGCGTCTCATAAGCCTTTTGTCATACCGTCAATGAATGTATTTACCAATATTTTAACATCGAGTGGGTTTACTGGACTGTACCCCATGTCTGCCCATTTCAGCTCTAACCGTCCAGAGTACATCTCTACTCTCTCTCCTTTAGTCACCTCTGTAAAAGTCTTAATTTGCATCCTAGTACGTCACCTGCTTTGGTGCTCACCAACTCTCTAGGTCTGCTCAGGTGCACTTATACGTCCAGCATATTGTCTTTGTCTGTAAAATGGGAAAGGTTTGTTCTCAGGGTCAGCCAATTATTTTAGCATAGCTAGCTAGTCAGAGGGCTTCCAGGGACAATACTCCTGTATCTGTCTTACACTACCTGATATGGTTGGTTCTCTGGTGGTGGGGGTGACTAGATGACCGGTTGGGGGTGACATGACTTGCTGGTCTACAGCTCCTTCCCAAAAGGATTACTGTCAGCTTACTCCCAAAAGTTAATGTCCCCACTAACCACAATCCTGTGTCAGCTTCTTATGTCACTACATGTGATCTTGTCTGGAGAGGATTCAGTGTAATTCACTTAGGTTGGGTTACATCACAGATCATACAAGTATTTTTCCAGTCTGGGTTTGTCTGACCGCAATGTTTACAAGTCCATCTGTCTTGTCTTGGTCTCTGGTTATACAAAGGTTTGACCGTAGCAGTAATGTGTCGGTCATAGTCGGACTTTTAAGCATCAAAACATTCATAATACACCTTACTTCCGTCCTGCTGCACTCTCTCAGATGCCATTTATTCACATGCTATTTTCCTCATTTGTCTGTGCCTTTTTGAACATCCAAACATCCATCCACTCACTGGCATTTTTGCCTGTTTCAATATTGGTCTCACATCTTTTACTGCTTCCTTTCCTTCTCTGTCTTTTACAATCTCTATAGCGGTTCTGGATCCCATTGGGGGCCCTGACTGCACACAGAATAAGTCGCCCATGGCTTCAACTTATCCGCTCAGACACTCACCTCTAAAAATGCCCTTTATTAGTGTGCCTTGCCTTAAACCAGGGTTGCAACACGTGACAAGTCAGAGTGAGTGTCAAGATTTAGCGGGAAAGGTTACACCACCTATTTCCCGGTAGACCTAAAGGATTCTAGCGAGCAGGTTACACCACCTACCACTCGGTAGATCAGCTGGCTAGCACAGCTCCATGGAACGGCAAGGTTACACCACCAATTTGTTGTAGGCTGACTGTAGCAGGTTACACCACCTATTACATCAGCCGTGCAGTTGGCTACCTCCTCTGTTGATCCTCAATTTGCTATATCAATCACTCAACTTGAAGCAGGTGAATCTTTTACCAATCTTTTCAATCACTTACAAGCTTCCTCTAAAACTAGGCACAGTTCTTTTCACTTTCAAATTCCAACTTGAACTTACGATATTTCTTTCTACTTCAATACATACAGTACTATTGCTTTAAACACAAATCTCTCAGCGTATACTGAACCAAGGACAAAATATGCACAGCTCCATATTCTTCAGCGCAGCTGCATGGACCCCCCTTTCTCTGGCCCGCAGCACAAGGAGGAGAAAATCAAAAACAATTCGCGCAGGGGTTCGCCCCTCCCATCAAGTATAAACACAGATAAGAGCTTGTCTTACACACACAGAAACAGAATGCAGCAGTTTTCAGACTTAATCTCTACAAAACATTCATTCTCTCGGAATTAAAAACAGTTTCTCTATACAGGCAGATCACTGCACAACTTGAATAAGCTGATTCTGACCGCGTCCGGCCAAAACACATATAGTAACCTATCCAATGTCAAACCACACATAACACAGGTTTCACTGAATCTCAGTTGTAAATTAAATGTACATTAAAAATATCCACAACTCATTCATCCTGGACCTTCAACAACAGTTAGATAAGTAATGATACTTATGTGATCACTCATACATACATACTCATTCAGGGATTGTTATTTCTTTTCCTTTCACTTTCAGTTGATTTTTACAAGAAGAAAATCCCTTATCTCAATCACTCCACCTAATTCAGCTCAAACTGCGCTGAATAATGTCTTCTGTCACATACAGAGGACCACACCTAACGGAACCCCTAATCAATCAGGGATTTACTTATTTATCCCTAAAGGTACCTTCACACATAACAATATTGTTAATGATATCGTTGCTTTTTGTGACGTAGCAACGATATCGTTAATGAAATCGTTATGTGTGACAGCGACAAACGATCAGGCCCCTGCTGGGAGATCGTTGGTCGCTGAATAAAGTCCAGAACTTTATTTCGTCGCTGGACTCCTGCTGACATCGCTGGATCGGCGTGTGTGACACCGATCCAGCGATGTCTTCACTGGTAACCAGGGTAAACATCGGGTAACTAAGCGCAGGGCCGCGCTTAGTAACCCGATGTTTACCCTGGTTACCATCCTAAAAGTAAAAAAAAACAAACACTACATACTTACCTACAGCTGTCTGTCCTCCAGCGCTGTGCTCTGCACTCCTCCTGCACTGACTGTGAGCACAGCGGCCGGAAAGCAGAGCGGTGACGTCACCGCTCTGCTTTCCGGCTGACCGACGCTCACAGCCAGTACAGGAGGAGTGCAGAGCATAGCGCTGGAGGACAGACAGCTGTAGGTAAGTATGTAGCGTTTGTTTTTTTTTACTTTTAGGATGGTAACCAGGGTAAACATCGGGTTACTAAGCGCGGCCCTGCGCTTAGTTACCCGATGTTTACCCTGGTTACCGGCATCGTTGGTCGCTGGAGAGCGGTCTGTGTGACAGGTCTCCAGCGACCAAACAGCGACGCTGCAGCGATCCGGATCGTTGTCGGTATCGCTGCAGCGTCGCTTAATGTGAAGGGGCATTTATACTTATTTACTCACCTGTCATCTCATTCAGAGTTTCTCATTGTTAGGGCTAGCAGAACGCACCAAATAATAAGACAGATGGTGTATGGTGCGTTCGCAGCCCGGGGTCCACCGTGCAGAGATGGAACCTGCTGCCAAGTAATGACGGACTATATGGCGGTACTCATAAGAATACACACGTGGGTTAAACTTCACCCAGCGTGAAGGAAGCGATCCTGTTGCGTCACAGGATCGCGGTACCGCACATAGAGCGCGAGCAAGCAGTCAGCGAACTCAACCCCAACTAGGATTGAAGTCCGATTAGACCCTTGCTGGCACAACACCGCAACTGGGTGTGTAAGGAAGCCAAATAACAATATTAGGGCACAAGAGTGCATGCGGTGCCGCACTGACGAACGCCACTAACCACCCAGGCTTGGGTAAGGAAAGCACAGAGGAAGTGCACGGCGCCGTACTGGCGGTCACAGCAACTGGACGCTGTAATGTGTGATTCGTGCTGTAGGATAAGTCGGGCGCTAGATAGCAACCATACACCTTCCGCGAACAGACATTCAATAGGGAAGGGGTATCCAAGGACGACTTGCAGTCACAACAAACACACATATGCAAATGTACACTAGCGCATGGCCGTGCGGTCATGCGCAGTTTATATAGTTGCAGCACAGGAAGTGGCCACAGAAACTTTGCCCTTCCAAGACCTGCCAAGAGGACCAATGGAATGTGCTGCAGGGCCTGAGCACATGACCCTCGATCTCCAACGGGAGATCTTGCCCTGGGCATGCTCAGTGTGTGCAGACAAGGACTTAGTCCCAGAGAAGTCCGCTCGCTGCTGACCAGCACTGGCTTTAATGGCAGAAGCTGAAGAAGCAGCAGTAACTCTCTGTACAGAGTGAGAGTGAGCAAGACGCTGGGACCGACGTCCCTGCTGAGCAGACTCCAAAGCGGCTGGATAAGAATGGGAGACCGCAGCGGAGATGGCTCGAGATTCCCCCTGTGCAGAAGCGGGAACTCGAGACCTAACACTCATAGACATACATACATACAAGGCTCACACAGCCTGCCCATTTTGCACTTTGGAATTAACACAACTCTATATAACAAAAACTGCAGCAGTGTCCACTGACACTCTGAAAGCACTTTAAGGCCAAACAACAAAAACCACAGCCCTAATACAAAATACAGCTTCATATAATGTACTGCCAATCCAAAATGACCAAAATAACAACACTGCACAGTCTATCCCAGCTCTGTATTACACACTACGCAAATACACAACCAATTAGGATATTGACAAGTAATACAGATAACAATTATCATCTTATAACTCTATTATTCAACTCTCATACGGACATAAATAGACAAAACACAAAACTCACTGGTGATGTGGATTCTTTGAACCATGCTCGCAGCCTTTTACCCAGAGGCATGGAGAGATCCAGATGAGAGATTGCAGGTGCAAAACAGGTTTGTAAGAATAATATTTCTCACCTTGCTGCAGCTGGTGTTTTGCATGTCCAATCTCCCAGAAGCTCCCCCATATGGATTCCAAATAGGCTGGATACACGGCCCCGGTCGGGCGCCAAAACTGTCGTAGCTGTTTTTCGTTCTGACCCAAATGTCAGCTGACAGATCACCAGTGAGACCAAATTGTGGAGTTACGCCCATCATTTTACAAGCGCGCTTGGAGACAAAAAGACACCTCACACATATCCTGTGAGCAAGTCACTTTTATCTGAAATAATAGAGCAAGAAAGCAATATTTTATACCATTTACAACAAATGTAATTCTCAATGCAATTCATGTAGCCCCCACCATCACCAGAGAACCAACCATATCAGGTAGTGTAAGACAGATACAGGAGTATTATCCCTGGAAGCCCTCTGACTAGCTAGCCACGCTAAAACAATTGGCTGACCCTGAGAACAAACCTTTCCCATTTTACAGACAAAGACAATATGCTGGACGTATAAGTGCACCTGAGCAGACCTAGAGAGTTGGTGAGCACCAAAGCAGGTGACGTACTAGGATGCAAATTAAGACTTTTACAGAGGTGACTAAAGGAGAGAGAGTAGAGATGTACTCTGGACGGTTACAGCTGAAATGGGCAGACATGGGGTACAGTCCAGTAAACCCACTCGATGTTAAAATATTGGTAAATACATTCATTGACGGTATGACAAAAGGCTTATGAGACGCAGTACAGACAGCCAGACCTAAATGGAGAAATGTAGATCCAAAGACCTCCTAAAGGTTGCTAAAGGAGTTGAAGAAACTAGGACAATAAGACGACGTGTCATGTATGCTGGAAAACGAGGAAAACAGTAGAGACGTAGTAAGGGACCTAAGGACTTAGAAACAGTGAAGTGCTGGAATTGTGGAGAAAATGGACACTCAGACCAATGTTCCACCTCCTTCACCTTCAGACTAGGAAACTGACAACCCAGTGACAAATGTGTCCCCCACCTATATAATAATGATGGGGGAACCCCCCTAATAGCGCTGTAATAGAGATGCTAGGTAAAGTCCCTTCCTCAAAATGCATGAAATGCATGTTTTTCACTAGAGCCCCTGAGGATGTGGTTAGACATGGGTAGGGTAGGGAAGAAGGACCGGCCAGGAACTGATTAACAGTGGATGTACAGCTGGTAGACAGAATGGATTTCTGACCAGGAACGGATCGGAAATGGACAAGATAAGTTCAGGAACACAGAACGGACTCAGGTACAGGATCACAGGTGCAGGTTCAGATTCGAGTGGTGAAGGTGGCGGTATAGATGCGAGCAAGATGGATAAGGTCCCGGACTTGGTAGAGGCAGGACAGGCTCAGGAACAGGTTACAGCAGGGCAGACAGGATCATGTCCAGACAGGGCAGACAAGATGAGTTACAGGCAGGATGGACAGGATCAGGTTGGGGGAGCATATGTACTGGGACTTTAGAACTAGGTAGCAGGAAACACACTGATTAGTAAAACAAATCCATACAATAGGAAGGAAATACACATCCGCACCGCCGTTATTGGTTAGACCCTTATGCCTCTATTTTGCTGTAATATTTTGCCGTATATAGCGTTTTTGCAAAAAGGGCCCCACCAGGGTGCTGCTTCTAAAACATTTCATAAAGAATCTCAAGAAAAAAGTGAAGCGCACTCACCTGTTGTGAATTCTGTGGCTGAGTTCACTTCTGTGGTCACAAGTGGTACTGCAGTCTCTGGGCTTCCTCCCTCAGGTGTTTTGGTGAGCTCGTTGGCTGCCTTGCTATTTAGCTCCACCTGAGTCTGTCTTCCTTGCTCCTTGTCAATGTTCCAGTGTTGGATCTGAGCTACTGCATCTTTCCTTGGGCCTGCTGCTCTGCTAGATAAGTGCTTCTAGTTTGTTTTCTGTTTTTTCTGTCCAGCTTGCTATTAACTTTTGCTGGAAGCTCTGAGAAGCAAAGGGGTGCACCGCCGTGCTGTTAGTTCGGCACGGTGGGTCTTTTTGCCCCTTTGCGTGGTTTTCGTTTTAGGGTTTTTTGTAGACTGCATAGTTCTCTTTGCTATCCTCGCTCTGTCTAGAATATCGGGCCTCACTTTGCTGAATCTATTTCATTCCTACGTTTGTCTTTTCATCTTGCTAACAGTCATTATATGTGGGGGGCTGCCTATTCCTTTGGGGTATTTCTCTGAGGTAAGTCAGGCTTGTATTTCTATCTTCAGGCTAGTCAGCTCCTCAGGCAGTGCCGAGTTGCATAGGTAGTGATAGGCGCAATCCACTGCTGCTTATAGTTGTGTGAGGATAGATCAGGTACTGCAGTCTACAGAGATTCCACGTCTCAGAGCTCGTCCTATTGTTTTTGGTTATTGCCAGATCTCTGTATGTGCGCTGATTACTGCACGCTGTGTTGCCTGATTGCCAGCCATAACAGTACAAGGAGCCACACCAATGATTCCCAATAGAGGGAAAAAAGAAATCCTGACATCATTTTTTTTTCTTAGCTCTGTCTTCAGTCTTTTTTTTCCCCTAGACATTAGAGTGCTTCAGGACACAGCTGTGGACATGGATATTCAGGCTCTGTGCTCCTCAATGGATAATCTCGTTGTAAATGTACAAAAGATTCAAGATACTATTGATCAGAAATCGATGCTAGAACCAAGAATTCCGATTCCTGATTTGTTTTTTGGTGACAGAACTAAGTTCCTGAGCTTCAGAAATAATTGTAAGCTATTTTTGGCCTTGAAACCTCATTCTTCTGGTAATCCTATTCAACAGGTTTTGATTATTATTTCTTTTTTGCGCGGCGACCCACAGGACTGGGCGTTTTCTCTTGCACCAGGAGATTCTGCATTGAGTAATGTTGATGCATTTTTCCAGGCGCTGGGATTGCTTTACGATGAGCCTAATTCAGTGGATCAGGCTGAGAAAAATCTGCTGGCTTTATGCCAGGGTCAGGATGATGTAGAAGTATATTGTCAGAAATTTAGGAAGTGGTCAGTACTCACTCTGTGGAATGAATCTGCACTAGCGGCTTTGTTCAGAAGGGGTCTCTCTGAAGCTCTTAAGGATGTAATGGTGGGATTTCCTATGCCTGCTGGTTTGAATGAGTCTATGTCCTTGGCCATTCAGATCGGTCGTCGCTTGCGCGAGCGTAAATCTGTGCACCATCTGGCGGTATTGTCTGAGAGTAAACCTGAGCCTATGCAGTGCGACAGGACTATGACTAAAGTGGAACGGCAAGAACACAGACGTCTGAACAGACTGTGTTTCTATTGTGGTGATTCTACTCATGCTATTTCTAATTGTCCTAAACGCACTAGGCGGTTCGATAGCTCTGCCGTTATTGGTACTGTACAGTCCAAATTCCTTTTGTCCATTACCTTAATGTGCTCTTTGTCATCGTATTCTGTCATGGCGTTTGTGGATTCAGGCGCTGCCCTGAATCTGATGGATTTGGATTATGCTAAACGTTGTGGATTTTTCTTGGAGCCTTTGCGGTGTCCTATTCCGTTGAGAGGAATTGATGCTACACCTTTGGCTAAGAATAAGCCTCAGTACTGGGCCCAGCTGACCATGTGCATGGCTCCTGCACATCAGGAAGTTATTCGCTTTCTGGTACTGCATAATTTGCATGATGTGGTCGTGTTGGGGTTGCCATGGCTACAAACCCATAATCCAGTATTGGATTGGAACTCTATGTCGGTAACCAGCTGGGGTTGTCAGGGAGTACATGGTGATGTTCCATTTTTGTCTATTTCGTCATCCATTCCTTCTGACATCCCAGAGTTCTTGTCGGACTTTCAGGATGTATTTGAAGAGTCCAAGTCTGATGCCCTACCTCCGCATAGGAATTGTGATTGTGCTATCGATTTGATTCCTGGTAGTAAATTCCCTAAGGGTCGTTTATTTAATTTGTCCGTGCCTGAACACACCGCTATGCGCAGTTATGTGAAGGAGTCCCTGGAGAAGGGACATATTCGCCCATCGTCGTCACCATTGGGAGCAGGGTTCTTTTTTGTAGCCAAGAAGGATGGTTCGCTAAGACCGTGTATTGATTACCGCCTTCTTAATAAGATCACTGTTAAGTTTCAGTATCCCTTGCCATTGATTTCTGACTTGTTTGCTCGGATTAAGGGGGCTAGTTGGTTTACTAAGATTGATCTTCGTGGTGCGTATAATCTGGTGAGAATCAGGCAGGGAGATGAATGGAAAACGGCATTTAATACGCCCGAGGGTCATTTTGAGTATCTGGTGATGCCGTTCGGACTTGCCAATGCTCCATCTGTTTTTCAGTCTTTTATGCATGACATTTTCCGTGAGTATCTGGATAAATTCTTGATTGTTTACTTGGATGACATTTTGATCTTCTCAGATGATTGGGAGTCTCATGTGAAGCAAGTCAGAATGGTTTTCCAGGTACTGCGTGCTAATTCCTTGTTCGTGAAGGGATCAAAGTGTCTCTTCGGTGTGCAGAAAGTTTCATTTTTGGGGTTCATCTTTTCCCCTTCTACTATCGAGATGGATCCGGTTAAGGTTCAGGCCATCCAGGATTGGACTCAGCCGACATCTCTAAAAAGTCTGCAGAAATTCCTGGGCTTTGCTAATTTTTATCGTCGCTTCATCTGTAATTTTTCTAGCATTGCCAGACCATTGACCGATTTGACCAAGAAGGGTGCTGATTTGGTTAATTGGTCTTCTGCTGCCGTGGAAGCTTTTCAGGAGTTGAAGCGTCGTTTTTGCTGTGCCCCTGTGTTGTGTCAACCTGATGTTTCTCTTCCGTTCCAGGTCGAGGTTGATGCTTCTGAGATTGGTGCAGGGGCGGTTTTGTCACAGAGAGGTTCTGGTTGCTCAGTGTTCAAACCATGTGCTTTCTTTTCCAGGAAATTTTCTGCTGCTGAGCGTAATTATGATGTGGGCAACCGAGAGTTGCTGGCCATGAAGTGGGCATTCGAGGAGTGGCGTCATTGGCTTGAGGGTGCTAAGCATCGCGTGGTGGTATTGACTGATCATAAGAACCTTACTTATCTTGAGTCTGCCAAGCGCTTGAATCCTAGACAGGCCCGTTGGTCGTTATTTTTTGCTCGTTTTGATTTTGTGATTTCATACCTTCCGGGCTCTAAAAATGTGAAGGCGGATGCTCTGTCTAGGAGTTTTGTGCCCGACTCTCCGGGGTTATCTGAGCCGGCGAGTATCCTCAAGGAAGGAGTCATTGTGTCTGCCATCTCCCCTGATTTGCGGAGAGTGTTGCAGAAATTTCAGGCTAATAAACCTGATCGTTGTCCCGCCGAGAAACTGTTCGTCCCTGATAGGTGGACTAGTAAAGTTATCTCTGAACTTCATTGTTCGGTGCTGGCCGGTCATCCAGGAATCTTTGGTACCAGGGAGTTGGTTGCTAGATCCTTCTGGTGGCCGTCTCTGTCACGGGATGTGCGTGCTTTTGTGCAGTCCTGTGGAATTTGTGCTAGGGCTAAGCCCTGCTGTTCATGTGCCAGTGGGTTGCTTTTGCCCTTGCCGGTCCCGAAGAGGCCTTGGACACATATTTCGATGGATTTCATTTCTGACCTTCCCGTTTCTCAAAAAATGTCGGTCATTTGGGTGGTCTGTGATCGCTTTTCTAAAATGGTCCATCTGGTGCCCTTGGTTAAATTGCCTTCCTCCTCTGATTTGGTGCCTTTGTTCTTCCAGCATGTGGTTCGTTTACATGGCATTCCTGAGAATATTATTTCTGACAGAGGTTCCCAGTTTGTCTCGAGGTTCTGGCGAGCCTTTTGTGGTAGGATGGGCATTGACCTATCTTTCTCCTCGGCCTTCCATCCTCAGACTAATGGCCAGACCGAACGAACCAATCAGACCTTGGAAACATATCTGAGATGTTTTGTTTCCGCTGACCAGGATGATTGGGTGTCATTTTTGCCGTTGGCTGAGTTCGCCCTTAATAATCGGGCCAGCTCGGCTACCTTGGTCTCTCCATTTTTCTGCAATTCTGGGTTCCATCCTCGTTTCTCTTCAGGACAGGTTGAGTCTTCGGACTGTCCTGGTGTGGATTCTGTGGTGGACAGGTTGCAGCAGATCTGGACTCAGGTAGTGGACAATTTGACCTTGTCCCAGGAGAAGGCTCAGCTTTTCGCTAATCGCAGACGCCGTGTGGGACCCCGACTTCGTGTTGGGGATCTGGTTTGGTTATCTTCTCGTCATATTCCTATGAAGGTTTCCTCTCCTAAATTTAAACCTCGTTTTATTGGTCCGTATAGGATTTCTGAGATTCTCAATCCGGTGTCTTTTCGTCTGACCCTCCCAGACTCCTTTTCCATACATAATGTATTCCATAGGTCGTTGTTGAGGAGATACGTGGCACCTATGGTTCCATCTGTGGAGCCTCCTGCCCCTGTTTTGGTGGAGGGGGAATTGGAGTATATTGTGGAGAAGATTTTGGATTCTCGTGTCTCTAGACGGAAACTCCAGTATCTGGTCAAATGGAAGGGTTATGCTCAGGAAGATAATTCCTGGGTTTTTGCCTCTGATGTCCATGCCCCAGATCTTGTTCGTGCCTTTCATGTGGCTCATCCTGGTCGGCCTGGGGGTTCTGGTGAGGGTTCGGTGACCCCTCCTCAAGGGGGGGGTACTGTTGTGAATTCTGTGGCTGAGTTCACTTCTGTGGTCACAAGTGGTACTGCAGTCTCTGGGCTTCCTCCCTCAGGTGTTTTGGTGAGCTCGTTGGCTGCCTTGCTATTTAGCTCCACCTGAGTCTGTCTTCCTTGCTCCTTGTCAATGTTCCAGTGTTGGATCTGAGCTACTGCATCTTTCCTTGGGCCTGCTGCTCTGCTAGATAAGTGCTTCTAGTTTGTTTTCTGTTTTTTCTGTCCAGCTTGCTATTAACTTTTGCTGGAAGCTCTGAGAAGCAAAGGGGTGCACCGCCGTGCTGTTAGTTCGGCACGGTGGGTCTTTTTGCCCCTTTGCGTGGTTTTCGTTTTAGGGTTTTTTGTAGACTGCATAGTTCTCTTTGCTATCCTCGCTCTGTCTAGAATATCGGGCCTCACTTTGCTGAATCTATTTCATTCCTACGTTTGTCTTTTCATCTTGCTAACAGTCATTATATGTGGGGGGCTGCCTATTCCTTTGGGGTATTTCTCTGAGGTAAGTCAGGCTTGTATTTCTATCTTCAGGCTAGTCAGCTCCTCAGGCAGTGCCGAGTTGCATAGGTAGTGATAGGCGCAATCCACTGCTGCTTATAGTTGTGTGAGGATAGATCAGGTACTGCAGTCTACAGAGATTCCACGTCTCAGAGCTCGTCCTATTGTTTTTGGTTATTGCCAGATCTCTGTATGTGCGCTGATTACTGCACGCTGTGTTGCCTGATTGCCAGCCATAACACTCACCGGTGATGAACCATCACATTTATTCGGACATAACTTATGTGCTGCAGGGAGGGTTGTGAACACACACGGACGATGGCCATTTCGTGCTTAAAGCACTTCAGCAGGACCTGTTGAAGTACTTTAAGCACGAAACGGCTGTCGTCCGAATAAATCTGATGGTTCATCACCAGTGAGTGCGCTTCACTTTTTTCTTGAGACACTGATTAGTAAAGTTGCTAAGGCATCTCCCAAGAGGGCATGGTGCCTTAAATATCAGATGTCTTCCACCTTCAAAAGGTGGGGAGCGTGTGCCCTAATCATGCTCCCAGAAGGCCTGTTTGCCGTGAGCAGGTTCTAAGTGGAAACAGATGCTGAGGAAGCGCAGGTGGGTAAGTGAACATGCCAGTGTTGCCTGCTGGGAGAAGGAAGGGGACTCGAGCAGGGGCACCGATGCTATTCTAACAGAAGCCCCTCCTTATGCCTCCTCTTCTACAAGCCCGCTATGAATTTTTGTAGAAGAATTGGAGCATAAATATTTTCTTTGGGCTCTCAAGACAGTTCTTCAGGACCAAATCCCTTCCAGTCGACTAATAAAAATGTTTTTTCTCTCACCATTTAACAACCCTCCTGGCATCACTGCATGGCCTCCCATCCCATCTTACTCACTTCTCCAGGTCATGTTGCGATTTCTGTCTGATGCCGGCTCCATGTTCTGTTCCTCTTGCTTTCTGCCTGTTCTCTGCATGCTTCCTGGCTGTGTGCATAGGCGCCAGAACTCTCTGGTTCTTATGGAATCAGGGTGCACCTGTCTAATGTGTTCCTGACAAATTACCAAGAGGCCTCTAGTATTTAGGGCAACTCCACCCTGTGGAACTGGCCTGTGCAATGTGTTAACTCAGTTAGTGTCTTGCTACTGAGCTGCCAGGTCTTGCTCTGTGTTTCGCCTTCTCTGGAGTCTTCACGCCTAGCTTTGCCTTTTACTTGTCTGTCTGCCCTCCAGGAGGCAGAATATCCTGGTCCCTGTGTCTTTGTTCCTGTACCTTGTCTTGTACCATTACCTTGTCTGAACTCTGTCCTACCTCTGTTTCCCTGTCTGTGGCTTCTTTCCCTGCTGTGTCCTCCCTGTCTGCTTGCACCCCGTACTCTGGCAGCTCTGCCTGCTCAATACTCTTGTGACTCTGCCTGTGTTCCGAACTCTTGCAGCTCTGCTTATGCTCCGCACTCTTGCGGCTCTGCCTGCTCAGTACTCTTGTGACTCTGCCTGTGCTCCGTACTCTTGCAGCTCTGCTTATGCTCCGCACTCTTCTGGCTCTGCCTGCTCAGTACTCGTGACTCTGCCTGTGCTCCATAATCTTGCAGCTCTGCTTATGCTCTGCACTATTGTGGGCCTGCTTGCTCAGTACTCTTGTGACTCTGCCTGTGCTCCGTACTCATGCAACCCTGCTTGTGCTCCGCACCCTTGCGGCTCAGCTTGTTCTGTACCCTTGTCTCTCTGCCTGCTCTGTATTCTTGCGGCTCTGCCTGTGCTCCATACTCCTGCGGTTCTATTTCATTCTGGTTCTGCTGCTGCAGAACCTCTTGCTGCTCTACAGCTCTTATCCGCAGTCTTGCGGTTCTCCTCCTGTGTGAACAGGTCCAAACCTGTTTCTTCATATTCCATTTCTTCCTGCCTGTACCAGTACCTGTATTTGCTGTGTGAACAGGTCTCTACCTGTTTCTCCATACACCATTCCTTCCTATTAGTACCAGCACCTGCTGTGTGAACAGGACCCTACCTAATCCATACTCCTGTCCTGTGTGTCAGCCGTGCCTGCCTGCCCTGTGTCTCAGCCGTGCCTGCCTGCCCTGTGTCTCAGCCATGCCTGCCTGCCCTGTGTCTAAGCCGTGCCTGCTTGCCTACTTATCTGAGTTTCTGCTGAGGTCATCTGCCAGTTATGCCTGTCCCCCGCACCTGTCCTAGTGTTCCTGTTTCCCAAGTGGGATCAGCAGCCACAGCCAGACACTGTCCTGGAGTGGCATTTGACAGCTTCCTGCTGCACAAGCCTGACCTCACGATCAGAGGCTCCAGTGAAAACCAAGGCAGCTGTCCTAGTCATGCCCCTTCCAGGGTAGTCTGGTTTGCGACACAGTAGGTCCACAACCCCCTGGCTCATGCCCACCAGTCAGGGCGTGAGCATGACACACCATCAAGGCTAGTATATTCTTCACCTCAAAGACATCCTGGAAACTGATGGGAGCAGATTTAACTCCAGGATCCTGGAAGAAGGTAACGAAGATGACCGGCTTCAGGAGGGACATGGGGAGGGAATTAAGTACTTGCAGAGAGGCTGATGCTTCAACTGATAGGATGTGGCATTAATTAGCTTGATGAAGCGAGGGTCCAACTGGTAGGATGGAATATTGAGATGTATGTACTTAAAAGATAGCCACACCTTATCCACTAGATGATAACAAGGTGGATATAAGTGTCTCTTCTCAGCATGCCTCTTCATACTCTCAGACAATTTTTTTAAAGTGGCCTTGGTGTCTTTCCATCTCTCCTATATAATCTGGGCCCTGGCCAGCTCTCATTGCCAATGCAAGCTTATGCTGCATGGTTAGGAGATGGTGGTATGTGGCTGTTGTTTGAGAAGGCATTTGGTGGATTTATCGGAGACTGTTGCAAGGTTTTTGATGTGCGCAGTATGCTTTGCCCAACTGTGGGCAAAGCCAAAAGCAGAAGTGCGCACACGCAAGAAACCATTTGACTGCACAGGCATGATATCTCACAGCGATCTGCATCATCCACGTTAAAGGGAACCTGTCACCTGAATTTGGCGGGACCAGTTTTGGGTCATATGGGCGGAGTTTTCAGGTGTTTGATTCACCCTTTCCTTACCCGCTGGCTGCATGCTGGCCGAAATATTGGATTGAAGTTCATTCTCTGTTCTCCGTAGTACACGCCTGCGCAAAGCAAGATTACCTTGCGCAGGCGTGTACTATGGAGGACAGAGAATTAACTTCAATCCAATATTTCGGCCAGCATGCAGCCAGTGGGTAAGGAAAGGGTGAATCAAACACCTGAAAACTCCGCCCATATGACCCAAAACTGGTCCCGCCAAATTCAGGTGACAGGTTCCCTTTAAGGACTGCATGCAGCAGCCGAGGAGAGGGTTGGAGTGAGTAAACCGAAGCCACGCCCATTGGACTGGACAGACCCTATTAGCATACATCGTGGGAGAATTATAAAAGGTTTTTGAGGGTGACACATGGGGATTCAGGGGGTTACATAAGTATTTAGGGAATACATAGCTGACACTGAATAAAACGATATTTTTAACTGATAGGACAGTTCCAGTTAACATACTTTGACATGGCTAGGGTCTTGTCCTGGGACAGGGGAGTAGATACAGCCTCATGGAGGATCCCGGAAGCAGGTCTGTAGGGAAGTTGTACGGCCTATTTGGAGGTAGTGTCTCTGCTTCCTTCTTGTTGAAGATGTCAGCATATGACCAGTAGGTGGATGGTAAACCCGACAGGGAAGATCGTGCTACCGGCATCCGGACAGGTTGTACAGGTACAATACACTTCTCAGGACAAGACTGTACTCAACATAGCAGTAGTGGTAGTGAGGAGGGAGAGGGGGGTTTTGGAAGCTTACCACTTTGTTAATCGCTTGATCAATGGTTCAGCTGGAGTTCATCCTGAGGGCGATGCACCCGCTATTAATCACAGACAAATAGTGGAGGAAAGGGAAGTATATCGACACATCCATCCAGGATAGAAATAAAATCTTTCTTAATTGAAAAATAGATTTAAAACATAATAATATGAAACCTCAGGAAATCTCAACATAGCACCTTTTAGGATCTCCAGTCAAGGACAGGTTCATGCACGCAGATCCACGAAAGACAGAGGAGAAATGGATGAGACAGACTAGGAAGCACGTAGAAGGCGATCTCAGTGTGCTGCATTCCTATCCAGAGGTCTATTTGCTCATTGACCACCTGAACGGCTTTGGAGAGAGACTTCCCTTAAACAGAGGATTCTGAAGTTGTCGACCGGGCATCTGGTAATGATCTAAAACTGCTTGCTGCATAGAATTTCCTGCCATACTGGAAGCCAAGTACATCGTCTCAACGAACCTCCACAAGTCACAGATACGGTAAGGATCAACGGTGTAGAGGAATTGCTCTCGCCCAGTGTAGCCTCTCCTGCCAGGACCCAGGCTTGGGAGTTTCCCAGCTTCTTGGGACAAGAGTGAACGAGGTGTTCGGTGTCTCCACAATAGAAGCACAAGCCCTTGGCTCGACTGATACCCTGCCATTGCTCAGCCAGCTCAAGTTGTCAAGTTGCATAGGTTGCTGCAGCCGTGGAAGGCTGAGGATTGAGCCACCTTTGGAAGGATGGAGCCAGACAAATTGGTTTTCTCTTGCACACCATCTCTCAGGAGCGCTTCTGGATCTGGAGTTCAATTCAGATAGCCAGGAAAACTAGATCAACTAGTGTAGCGGGAATGTCTTATCCTTCTGGACAATCTCTCCCAGAAGGCAGCTACTGGTACCTCCTTGTTCCAACTGAGTTCTTACAGACAGACTGGCCTGGCATACTCCGTGGAGGGATGAGGCAACAGAGGTAACTCAACGAGGCTCATCAAATACCTTGTGGAACGCCTCCAGGACGGTATGCAGATCTGAGATTTTAGCATCTCCTGTCTCCCCTAAGGGGTTGAGCCACACCACGGCCTCTGCTCCAAGATGGGACATTAGGAATGCTACTTTAACCTGATTGAAGGGAAACTGGTGGATCAGCAGTTCAAAGTGCAGCTAGTAATGGTTGATAAAACGCCAGCATTGTTTCGGATCCATGTCAAAACATGATGGTGCAGACAGGTGGGGTCCAGGACTTGGAGCATGACTTGCGGACTGAATCGTCACTGATGAGGTTGCTGCAGCTTAAACTGGAGTGGATGCAGTGACTGATGCGTCCAGGCGAGTGTTAACAGTCTGTAGATAAGATAGGAGCTTATAGGGGCTTCATACCAACAGGTGACCCGTTCATGTAAGTGCTGTAGATAAGGTAGGAGCTTATAGGGGCTTCATACCAACAGGTGACCCATTCATGTAAGTGCTACTTTTTATACACTATCGCCTAACTTGCTATAGTAAGGGAATAGTATATTCCGTCTAAAGGGCAAATTGTATTGAGTAAAGATAACACCTACTGCTATGTGAACTGTTGTCACTCTCTATAGCGTTTAATTGCAGTCCCTGCTTTTTGTTTAGCAACTTAGCAGCTACCGTGTTACATGATATATTTTCTATTCTTGATTAAATAAAAATTATTTTTATCAGGCATTATATATTTTTGTGGCTTTTTTGGAATAAAAGCCGAGCAACCATTTCAAGGTGATTTACAATAGAGAGAGTGCATCAGAGCTTACAGTTCTGCAATAGAGACAAATAGAAAGTCCTAAAATGCTGAACAGATGCTTGAGACAGTAGTGTGCTGTACAAGTGCAGCAGTAAAAAAAAATGTGAGGCAGTTGAGATGATCGAATTGAATCTACTGTGAATAGAGATGGATGGAACATTTGAAGTTCGAATTCACTGACAATCGAATTTTCTAAAAACATTTGCAAATTGTCTTTTCAGAGACGAAGAGGATGAGAACTTTAGTGCCACCTAAAGGAAGTGGCAATCCTAAAGGTACCGTCACACTAGACGATATCGCTAGCGATCCGTGACGTTGCAGCATCCTGGCTAGCGATATCGTCCAGTGTGACAGGCAGCAGCGATCAGGCCACTGCTGTGCTGTCGCTGGTCGGGCAAGAAAGTCCAGAACTTTATTTCGTCGCTGGACTCCCCGCAGACATCGCTGAATCGGCGTGTGTGACACCGATTCAGCGATGTCTTCACTGGTAACCAGGGTAAACATCGGGTAACTAAGCGCAGGGCCGCGCTTAGTAACCCAATGTTTACCCTGGTTACCATCCTAAAAGTAAAAAAAACAAACACTACATACTTACCTACAGCCGTCTGTCCTCCAGCGCTGTGCTCTGCTCTCCTCCTGTACTGTCTGTGAGCGTCGGTCAGCCGGAAAGCAGAGCGGTGACGTCACCACTCTGCTTTCCGGCCGCTGTGCTCACACAGACAGTACAGGAGGAGTGCAGAGCACAGCGCTGGAGGACAGACGGCTGTAGGTAAGTATGTAGTGTTTGTTTTTTTTACTTTTAGGATGGTAACCAGGGTAAACATCGGGTTACTAAGCGCGGCCCTGCGCTTAGTTACCTGATGTTTACCCTGGTTACCGGCATCGTTGGTCGCTGGAGAGCGGTCTGTGTGACAGCTCTCCAGCGACCAAACAGCGACGCTGCAGCGATCCGGATCGTTGTTGGTATCGCTGCAGCGTCGCTAAGTGTGACGGTACCTTAAAGGTTAATATTAACTCTCCAACGACCCTTACCACATGACTTAGGATAAAAGCCAAAACTAAAATCATTTGGCTTTTATCCTAGGTCACATGACATGGCTAATGTACCTAGAGGAACATGCATCTTAAAAATCTCCTCACCTCAGCATGCTTGACATGTCACTCTCCGCAAGGAGAAACATTACCCCTTGTATCACAAAAACATTTGAATTAGATTACTGAAGTCTCTATTTGTCTGGAAAATATAAGTATAACACTATGACACCTCCTGTGTGTGCGTATTGAACCTGTTTTGAACTCTAATAAGGTTGTGTTTGCATTATAATGTCCAAGTGATCTAACCTATCTGGATAAGGGAAACAGATGGAAACTGGGGGTAAATTACAGATTATTTTATAGTGTCAAACTGGTTGAGCCATTGAAATTGTAGAAGTGGTCCAAAAATTATCCTTTTTATGGGTAGATGCTTGACTTGCTGCTGTTTATAGACAGTTGGTGCAAATGGAAGAAGCTGTGTTTTTTCACATGGGGAGTGCCAAAATTATTCCTGCTTGTAGAGTATCATGAGCTTTGTTATTTGCTCAATAAAGTAGAGAGAGGTTTTCACAAGTCATCCAAAAATAATCCCTTTAATTACTTTAATTAGAGTGATAAAACATGTGTACTCTTTTGAATATGAAGAAGTAATGGGTCTCAACAAGGAGTAAAAAAAGAACCCTTTTTTGGTTCCACAATAGGTTTGTGGCATGAAACGTGCTAACTGCAGGACAAGCTCATTTTCACCCTGACAATCTTTTATCTACAGGTCGCATGCACTGTTAAGGTACCGTCACACTAAGCGACGCTGCAGCGATACCGACAACGATCCGGATCGCTTTTACTTTAACGATGGTAACCAGGGTAAACATCGGGTTACTAAGCGCGGCCCTGCGCTTAGTAACCCGATGTTTACCCTGGTTACCAGTGAAGACATCGCTGAATCGGTGTCACACACACCGATTCAGCGATGTCAACGGGACAGCCAGCGACGAAATAAAGTTCTGGCCTTTCTTCTCCGACCAGCGACATCACAGCAGGGGCCTGATCACTGCTGCCTGTCACACTGGACGATATCGCTAGCCAGGACGCTGCAACGTCACGGATCGCTAGCGATATCGTCTAGTGTGACGGTACCTTTAATCACCGAGTCCAACATCCTCCTCCTCTGGTGTCAACTCCTCAGCCTCTATGTTTGATTCCGAGGTTTTGTCCGCTACAGCAGGGGTCCCCAACTCCAGTCCTCAAGGCCCACCAACAGGTCATGTTTTCAGGATTTCCTTTGCATTGCACAGGTGATGCAATTATTACCTGGGCAAGACTAAGGAAATCCTGAAAACATGACATGTTGGTGGGCCTTGAGGACTGGAGTTGGGGACCCCTGCACTACAGAATCATCACTAACATCATCATTTTCATCCCGGATTCAGCTGACATTTGTCTTGGTGTTGGCCTGAGATCCTTGCCCCTCACCTACTTTTCCCCTTCCCTTGTTTGATTCCCATCTGGAGATTTGCTCTGTCCCAGAAGACTAAAAATCATTTAGCACAATATAATTTGAGAATAAAAGCCTGTTCATCTTGTCCAATAAAACAACTTGAAGAAGTTGTTCTTGTGTAGTATGTTCCTTAGAAACCTGGGTGCAGTGGGTTAGAGAACTATGGAGCAGAAAAGAAGCAGGTGTCATTGAAAGAATGGTACCGTATATACTCGAGTATAAGCTGAGATTTTCAGCCCAAAAAAATGGGCTGAAAGTGCCCCTCTCGGCTTATACTTGAGTCATGGAAGGCGGAGGGGTCGGCGGGTGAGGGGGAGCGATGCCTGTCAAATACCCACCTGCTCCCAGCGCTCCTGACGCGGTCCCTGCATGCCCATGGTCTTCGGGCACGGCAGCTTCTTCCCCTGTTCAGCGGTCACTGGTACTGCTCATTAAAGTTATGAATATGGACTCCACTCCCATAAGGGTGGAGCCGCATATTCATTACTGTAATACTGTAATGAGCGGTGCCACATGACCGCTCACTACAGGAAGAAGCTGCCGCTCCCGGAGACGTGGGACATGCAGGGTCCGCGTCTGGAGCGCTGGGAGCAGGTGAGTATGTCATATTCACCTTTCCGCGTTCCAACGCCACCCCATCTTCCGCTTCGTCTGCACTGATTGTTCAGGTCAGAGGGTGCGATGACGTGTTAGTGTGCGCGCCGCCCTCTGCCTGAACAGTGAGTCAGTGCAAAGAGACAGGACGCTGAGGAGCAGCGGGCAGCGACGAGAGGTGAGTGTGTCATTTTATTTTTTTTTTAAGTGCAGCAGCAGGATTTCATGTGGCTATATGAAGCATCTATGGGGCCATAAAGAACTGCATGGAGCATTATATGGAGCATCTATGGGGACATAACTGCATGGAGCATTATATGGGCCATCTATGGGGCCATAAAGAACTGATTGGAGCATTATATGGGGCATCTTATGGGGCCATAAAGAACTGCATGGAGCATTATATGGGGCATATTTGTATACTAGATTGTGGCCCGATTCTAACGCATCGGGTATTCTAGAATATGCATGTCCCCGTAGTATATGGAGAATGATGATTCGAGAATTTGCGGCAGACTGTGCCCGTCGCTGATTGGTTGAGGCAACCTTTATGACATCATCGTCGCCATGGCAACCATTATGACATCTACGTCGATACTGTGCCCGTCGCTGAATCAGAAACGTGAGATGTCTACGTCCTTTATGACATCATCGTCGCTGTGCCCGTTGCTGAGGCGCGGGATTTCTACGTCGATGCTGTGCCGGTCTCTGATTGGTCGAGGCCTGGCGGCCTCGACCAATCAGACGCGGGATTTCCAGGACAGACAGACAGACAGACAGAAAGATAGACAGACAGACAGAAAGACAGACGGAAAAACCCTTATGCAATTATATATATAGATGGAGCATCTTATGGGGCCATAATGAACTGGATGGAGCATTATATGGGGCATCTTTGGGGCCATAACTGCATGGAGCATTATATGGAGCCATAAAGAACTGCATGGAGCATTATATGGAGCAACTATGGGGACATAATTATATGGAGCATCTATGGGGCCATAAAGAACTGAATGAAGCATTATATGGGGCATCTTATGGGGCCATAAAGAACTGCATGGAGCATTATATGGGGAATATTTGTATATGGAGCATCTTATGGGGCCATAATGAACTGTATGGAACATTATATGGGGCCTATTTTGTATGGAGCATCTTATGGGGCCATAATGAACTGTATGGAGCATTATATGGGGCCTATTTTATATGGAGCATCTTATGGGGCCATAATGAACAGTATGGAGCATTATATCGGGCTCCTGATTCAATATGGATATTCAAAAACACTTAACCTACTGATGTCTCAATTAATTTTACTTTTATTGGTATATTTTTTTTTAACATTTCCTAGTAGCTGCTGCATTTTCCACCCTAGGCTTATACTCGAGTCAATAAGTTTTCCCAGTTTTTGTTGCAAAATTAGGGGGTCGCCTTATACTCGAGTATATACGGTAATTCCACTCTGAACAACATTAAATGTTAATGCAGTGGAGGAGGTGGACTGAGCCGAACACTGACTCAAGCTGATAATGTCCCTAACAGGCTGCACCCTCCTGTTGTGATTGAGATGAGCGCTATGACAGATATTCCATTACACCCTATAATTCTTCCCCACTGATACACTTTCAGTGACAAAGGAAGCAATTAATGCCTGTATTTGGTACTACTACTGCAAGAATTATTGTTGTCAGCAATGTCGATAGTGTTACTGCTGCTAGCAGCTCCAGCATTTTTTTCCGTGATATTGAGGTTTTTTCTATCATGCTACCGCTTCTGTTACCCCTGATAATTTTTGGACCATTTTTTACTTTAAAAAAAAAACTATGCAAAGTCTGTTAGTGTGCTGTGTTATTAAACAGGTTGTTAGTTTATTCCAGGTTTCCATTAATTTCTATGGTGAGGTCATTTTGACATTATTAAGTTTGCATTTGTTTAAAGAGCTGGAAAGTGGTTGGATTCAGTCTTAGGAGAGCTTAAAGGCTTTACAGTATTTTTTTGGGGAAAAATTTGTTGAACCTAGCATAGTTTGAATATGAAAATAATTCCGAGCCATGAAGACCTCACTTAATAACTTACAGGGTCTGCTGCTAATGTCTTTTGTCTTTCACCTACCAGAGGCTATCTGGAGAGGTCTTATGGACTTTATAAAGGCTTATATTATGCTACTCAGGGTGTTTTCAATGTTATAACTGATCAGAGTGTATAATCATTATAGACCCAGATCTTTGAGGTCACCAGAAGAAATTATTCTAAGAGCGCATCCTTCATCTGAACATCACATGCTCATGTTCACTATACTGACTATATGGGAATCATAGCGTAAGAAACAGACTCATACAATAGTGGCAAGCGATTGCTTCCAAAGCCAGTTCTAATTGAAGGTGACTTCTGCAGGACCTTTGCATCAGTCTCATTATTGTATCAGACAATAAGGACAATAAGGATGAATGACCTCGGGGAGAACAAAACATCCAACACCGCGGAGACACCATCACGTGTTTCTCAACGCAGTAATCCAGAACACTGCCCCAATCCCTTATGGGAAATATGCAAATGCATGTAGAAAAGCTGCGGAGACACCATCACGTGTTTCTTAACGCAAGCAATAAATAGCCAGGTCTTTCACCGGGAAGGACCAACCACGGGAAGGGCAGCATCCAAAAAGGAAAACCACCTATGCCAAAACATGGTATCCATCCACAGACAGCTGTTTCGGGGTATTTGCCCCTCATCAGTGTGGAGTAGGAAACTGGCTATTAGGAGCAGTGCCTAGTAAAAGGACTATAAACATAAGGATGAATGACCTCAGGGGGATCAAAACATCCAAACCATGGTTTTTTGGATGCTGCCCTTCCCGTGGTTGTTCCTTCCCGGTGAAAGACCTGGCTATTTATTGCTTGCGTTGAGAAACACGTGATGGTGTCTCCGTGGCTTTTCTACATTCATTATTGTATCAGATCTTGGGCCCATCTTAGCATCCTTTATTACCCATTTCAGCTGCGTCTGATTAGTACAGTAGCATTTCTTTCACAACTAAAATGGATATCTCAGGGTGGTTTCACACTTGCGTTTTTGTCTGCAGCGTTTTTTTTCAAAAAAACGCATGCGTTTTTTTTTCCTATCTTTAACATTGAAAACGCATGCGTTTTTTTGTGTACGCGTTTGGTCGCGTTTTTTGACGCATGCGTTTTTTTACTGCATGCGTTCATTTTCTGAAATGCTACTTGTAGTATTTTTAGAAGCGTTTTTTGGACCAAAAAAAAACGCATGCGTTTCATGCGGTTTTTTTGGGTCAAAAAATACATTGGAGTCAATGGGGACGCATGCGTTTTTTGGTGCATGCGTTTTTTGCGGTAAAAAACGCATGCGTTTTTTTTATTAAAAAACCAGAAAACACACTGATATGCCACCCCCCAGCATAAAGGTGATAAAGGGAACCTAACCCTACCCCTAACCCTACCCCTAACCCTACCCCTAACCCTAAGGGATCCTAACCCTAACCCTAACCCTACCCCTAACCCTACCCCTAACCCTAAGGGATCCTAACCCTAATCCCTTTATGGTTAGGGGTAGGGTTAGGGTTAGGGGTAAGGTTAGGGTTAGGATCCCTTAGGGTTAGGGTTAGGGGTAGGGTTAGGGTTAGGGGTAGGTTAGGGTTAGGGTTAGGATCCCTTAGGGTTAGGGTTAAGGGTAGGGTTAGGGTTAGGGGTAGGGTTAGGGTTAGGGGTAGGGTTAGGGTTAGGATCCCTTAGGGTTAGGGTTAGGGGTAGGGTTAGGGGTAGGGTTAGGGTTAGGATCCCTTAGGGTTAGGGTTAGGGGTAGGGTTAGGGGTAGGGTTAGGGGTAGGGTTAGGGGTAGGGTTAGGATCCCTTAGGGTTAGGGTTAGGGGTAGGGTTAGGGGTAGGGTTAGGGTTAGGATCCCTTAGGTTTAGGGGTAGGGTTAGGGGTAGGATCCCTTTAGGGTTAGGGTTATGATCCCTACCCCTAACCCTACCCCTAACCCTAACCCTAACTATTTCTGTTTATAGTGGGTTTTTTACTTTATTTTGATGATTGGCAGTTGTCACACATTTTTCTGCATGCGTTTAAAAAACGCAAACGCATGAAAAAACGCATGTAAACGCGGTAAAACGCCGCGTTTTTTTCACCACATGCAAAAACGCATGCGTCAAAAAAACGCAGCGTTTACACGCGTTTACATGCGTTTTTTCACCATGCGTTTTTTTGCGTTTTTTACCGCAAAAACGCACCCGAAAAAACGCCAATGTGAAACCAGCCTCACTAAGAAGAGGGACCACATACTGTAAATATAAGAACCAACCATGACAGCCGTAGTAAGATAACCACACAACATCAAATCCCCAGTATTTTTCTTGAATGACTCACTATTGAAGATTGATTCATCAAGTAGCTATTTTTAGGCAGACATGATGCTCGAGGTCTTTTGCAGCCTTTCCACAATGCTGATAAAATTGGAAACAAGATAAACTCAAAGGGATTTTAAACTTAATAAATGTAAGACTTGATATTTAGTTCCATGAAAAAGTGCAATTTTCTAATTTTCAGAATGCAATGTGACAAGGGACACACTGCAAGGCATTTTATTAAATGTGAGCTTTGTGGTGAAGTTTATTTAATGGCTTTAAAGTCTGAAGAGAGTTTAGCAAAGCTAACATGGCATGTAAGTCATTAAAGCACGGCGGTACAATCTATTCTGATCTGAGGGCCACATTGTTAGACTATATAAAAGGTCACAGACGTTTCAACAAACTGCATAAATCAACAGTACAAGTGAGTATAAGCAAAACTTTGTAACAAATCTTATCAGAGAATTCAGTTCTTTTTTCTCCACTCATGAGCCATTTTTTCTCTTCCCCCGCCTCCTAAAGTCAGCATCCACTTTGAAAAAAGATGTCACATTTACCTTGCTTATGATGGAATGGATTACAAGCACAGTAAGATGTCAGGTTACACCTCTTCATATATAGCCAAACTGTGGATTTTTTTTGTAATTCACATCTGCTCGGATTGAGAAAAATGGCAGCCACTGTATGAAACAGCATATTAATAAATCGACAATACTTGTCCGCAAGTGAGTATCTATAGGGGATGCAGGAGTTGCATTCTCACCTGGAGTTTGGAGCCTAAGGGGTTAAATAGATCTATTTGGCCCATCTGAGAAATATTAATGAAGACCCATAGTTGGAGGCCCTATTGGGGATTTTGCATTAAGGCCCAAGAGCTTTGAGTTACACCACTGCTTGTCCTCCAGATTGTGATGGAAAAACACAGAGGTCACAATTTATCGTGGGAATATATATGATGCAGTCATTAATGGTCATATGAGCAGAGGGTCATGACTCTGCACACATTTTGGGAGAAGGCTCTAACACACCTTACAGATGCAGATAGAAATCAAAATCCATGGACTCATATTGTTTCCCCATGTGCCATCAATGAGGAAAAAAGTGCGTCTTATTCTAACCTGTTCAGTTTTATGGAGATAGTCTCTCCTAGAATCAATGATTGTAGGGGAGGATATAGGGCTGCAACATAAAGAAAATAGACTATATTCAGCTCCTAGGAGAAATACATTTAGGCTTTTTTGGTGCAGGTAGTTCAACATCAGTATGCTACAGATGCTGTGTGCGATTTTAGTAATGGTCACATCATGAATAGGAAAGTAGAGACCACCAGGCCAAGATATATCTTCCACCACTGAACTTCGTATAGCTATGCCCCGAAGGCTACTTTCACACTAGCGTCGGACTCGGCCCGTCGCAGTGCGTCGGGCCGACGTACCGACGCTAGCAGTGAATGCGCCGCACAACGGGGGCAGCGGATGCATTTTTCCAGCGCATCCGCTGCCCCATTGTGAGATGTGGGGAGGTGGGGGCGGAGTTCCGGCCGCGCATACTCGGTCGGAAATGGTGGACCGTCGGCAGCAAACAACATTACATGTAACATTTTTTGCTCCCGGCGCTCCGCCACAACACGGCGCAACCGTCGCACGACGGTTGCGACGTGTGTCAATGCGTCACTAACGTTAGTCTATGGGGCAAAAACGCATCCTGCAGACAACTTTGCAGGATGCGTTTTTCCCCATAAACGACGCATTGCGACGTATTGAAAAAAAAAAACGCTAGTGTGAAAGTAGCCTAAGAGGCAAGAATTCAATTTCTGTGACATTCATTATTTTTAAAAACAATGAGACCATGATCCCACTTCCAACCCTTAACCTATATTTGCCAAACTTACCAAACGTTTGAGAATTCTTAATGTAGTCATTTAGCCACGTTCCATTTTGAAGCCACACCACATACAGTGCCTTCTGATAAAATACAATTGGACGCAAGTGGTCGATCATCGACAGTGCATAATAAGGTCAGAGAAAAGAAACATTTTGGTGGCATCAAAGAGAAGTCTCCTCTTTTTGGAGCCTCTGCAGCCTGTTGAATTCTCCAGAAGAGTTGTTAAATATAAGTTAACCATATGTGCACAATCAGGTTGCACAAAAAAGAACACAACTGTCACACATACTATAGGCCTGCTTGAATTCCCCATTGTGTTTTAGGACATGGTAAATATCCACTCCACAGTCTACCTGCAGTGAAGGACGCTCTGTCCTGTCCTGGAATTTACTTTCCCTTGGCTCAGAATTAGACGTCTACTGCACTGCTAGCAATAAAGTGAAAGCGACATGTTTGGGCCTTCTGCCAATCTAATTACTTTTCCTACATTTTTGCTTCCTAATCGGTATACACAGTGCTGTGAATAGGGGATGACTTCCAAACTTGAGAATACACATTTAAGGGTCTATTTCTTGGAGTCTGCTAATTATTTGGGCTCTATTTGATCGCATCATGTTGGCTGCATTTAGCAATATTATTTCTGCACTGTAGGGCAATACTATGTGGGTTGAAAAACTGTAAAAAAAAAAAACCTGTCAAAAATAGCAAGCAGAGAAAGCCACTTTGCTAGTTGAACAGGGCCGAGGTTTCTACGAAACCTTCCTTCAGCATACCGCAAAAACCACTTGGCTATGTGACATCTCACTTAACACAATAGCACATCAGGTTGCTTGATAGTGTCCGCTCTCTTTAATGACCCCCAGTTTGACTTGTCTAATAAACTGTAGCTGATTGATGTTCTGGGCACTGTTCAGTGTATGGCAGCAGTTTCCTGAAGTCTTGACCTTGTTGAGAACAGTATTCTCATTTATATAATTGGTAAGAAAGTGACTCATCTGCTATATCAGGATAAAAAGACTGCAGTCTGTAGAAATAACTTGTTCTTAAAGGTGTTGTACTGTCATAAGATATTGATGACCTAGCCGAAGGACTGCCGGCACCCCCATTGGTTAGCTCTTCTAGTGGATGTAAGCACATGGAATGGAGCTGTAAAGTGCACCTCCAGTCCATCTGTAGCTGTTATTACTAAGTACTGCAGTCGTTCTATTGACTGCAGATGTTCTGCAGTACACGGCAGAGTCTAATACCGTTGTGGGCAAAAGTTTTGAGGCTGACACAAGTTTTGGATTTTACAAAGTTTGCTGTTTCACTATTTTTAGATCTTTAAAAAGAAGTACAATTATCAGCATTTCATACGTTTTTACGCTTTCATTGACAAATATATCAGGTTTATTCAAAACCTCAACATGTACAATGTTGACCATTATATACTGTATTTTAAGACTTCTGCACTTCACCCTGGCAGATGGATATCAGCTTCTGGGCCAAATCCTGACTGATGACAATCCATTCTTAACTAATCATTATATTTGTTTGTCCATCCGCTTTTTGAGGATTGAACACAGGTTTTCAACGACATTGAGATCTGGGGAGTTTCTTGTCCGTGGACTCAAGAGTTCAATGTTTTGTTAGCCGAGCCATTTAATTATTACTTTTGCTTTGTGACATGGTCTCCATCATGCTAGGAGAAGTATTGTTCATCACCATATTGTACGTGGATCGTTGGGAGAAGTTGTCCTTGGAGGGTGGTTAGCTAGCATTCTTTATTCATGGCAGTGTTCTTAGGCAAAATTGTGAGAGCCCACTCCCTTGGATGAAAAGTCCTCGCACACGAATGGTCTCAGGAGGCTTTACGGCTGGAATGACACAGGACTCATGGTAGTGCAACAATCATTCTTCTAGATGTTCAAATCAGTCTGAAGGAGGCTTCATGACAGAAAACATCTTTACCTCAGTCCTCTGCAGTCCAAACCGTGTGTTCCTTGCAAATGTATTTTCTGCTGTAAAAACACTGTAGCAGCAAATTTTATGAAAACCAAAATTTATGCCAGCCAAAACTTACGGTCACAGTTATACACAATGAATAGAGTTACGATTTGTAGCTCTGTTCCGTGTTTACAACCAGGAGCCGCCAACACAAACAACAGCTCATCGGCACGTGGTTTCCAAAGATCATCAATATGTTATTACAGGACAACTACTCTAAGATTCATGGATATCATCCCCTTAAGCCAGTTAACAGGCAATAAAAAATCCCAAGAAACAGTCCCTTAAGGATGCAGAAAATTACTGTATTTTCTTACTCATCTTCTAAGAGCCGTATTTTTTTTATCTGCATCTGAGGGCCAGTTTTTGGCCGGATGAGTTGTAGTTTTAAATGACACTATTCATTTTATCATCTAATGTACTTAAAAAAAAATTTCACTTGTGGTGAAATGGTGAAAAAATATCCAGTGCTGCCAATGATCTTTTTTGTTTTGTTTTTACAACATTCATTTTGCAGTAAAAATGAACAATTAACATGATTTCCCAAGTCAGTGCAATTACAGCATTACCAAGTTTACATAGGTTTGTTTTTTATTATTATCATTATTTTTACTTTAGTAAAATGCAAAATACTTGGTTTATGTCGCCATTTTCAAAAGTTAGAATTTTTTTAAATCAATAGACATGAAAAGCTTCAATTTTCTGTACCGAGGTGCAGTTTCTATATGGTAGCATTTTTCTGTTGATATAACATTTTGTTTGCTTTGAATTATATTTTTGGTGGGAGCTGCAGTAACCGAAAAACTGCAATTCTGGAATAATTCTTTTTTTTATGGCATATACCTAATAGATGAAATAGTTTTATATTTTGACATTTAATATTGAATATACTTATTTTTTACTTCTTTATTTTTGTATTGGAAAAATGGGGGTGATTCAAACTTTTATACATATGGTATTTTTATTTTCTTTAAACATTTTTATTTTTAGTCCCCCTAGAGACTAATGAACCTGCGATCATTTTTACTATACACTATATATACTACATAGTAAAACTCACAAACTCCAATATGTCAGTTATGTGGCCCTTCAACAGGCTACGGCTGCAATGGCAATGCATCAGCTCCCCACAATCACAAAGCCCCACCAGGATTGGACCACTTAAATGTCGCTGTCAGATTAGTTAAAGGGAATCAGTCACCAGGTTTTTGTTACTTCATCTGAGAGCAGCATTATGTTGGCAAAGAGACCATGATTCCAACAATGTATCATCATTTTCTTTATTGGGTCAGAGCTTTTAAATCTAGCAATGCAGCAGAGCTGAGAAAGCTAACTCCGCCCACACCCACCTCTCAGTGTACTTAGCAAGAGATAGTGAGCTGCTTAGGAGGGGCGGAGTTTGACTACCAGCCACATGCTGCTGTAGTCCAGGCAATGATAATCACCAGGTGATAAAACCTTTAGTGTAAGTGAACACCACACAGATTTCATAGATGTGTCACATGTCAGGCTGTGTTATAACTAGGGTTGAGCGACTTTTGTTTTTATAGGATCGGGTCGGGTTTCACGAAACCCGACTTTTTCAAAAGTCGGGTCGAGTGAAATCGGCCGATCCTATAGAAAAGTCGGGGTCGGCCGAAACATGAAACCCAATGCAGTGCATTGGGTTTCTAATGGTTCCCAGGGTCTGAAGGAGAGGAAACTCTCCTTCAGGCCCTGCGATCCATATTAATGTGTAAAATAAAGAATAAAAATAAAAAATATTGCTATACTCACCCTCGGACGCACCCTGGTTGTAACCGGGAGCTTTCCTTCCTAAGAATCAGCGCCTGAAGGACCTTTCGATGACGTCGCGGCTTGTGATTGGTCGCGTGAGCGGTCACATGGGCATGACGCAACCAATCACAAGCCGCGACGTCATCGAAAAGTCCTTCAAGCGCTGATTCTTAGGAAGGAAGGCTGCGGGTTAGAACCAGGGCGCATCCGAGGGTGAGTATATACCTATTAGGAATATACTCACCCTCGGATGCGCCCTGGTTCTAACCCGCAGCCTTCCTTCCTAAGAATCAGCGCTTGAAGGACCTTTCGATGACGTCGCGGCTTGTGATTGGTCGCGTGACGCCCATGTGACCGCTCACGCGACCAATCACAAGCCGCGACGTCATCGAAAGGTCCTTCAGGCGTTCATTCTTAGGAAGGAAGGCTCCCGGTTACAACCAGGGCGCGTCCAAGGGTGAGTATAGCAATATTTTTTATTTTTATTCTTTATTTTACACTTAAATCTGAATTCTGATACCGATTCTCGATATGTTAAACATATCGGGAATCGGTATCGGAATTCCGATACCAGATTCAGAAGATCGCCGACCTCATGGCCGACCCCACACAGGGGTCGGGTCGGGTTTCATGAAACCCGACTTTGCCAAAAGTCGGCGACTAGGGTTGAGCGAAACGGGTCGAAATTTTTCAAAAGTCGCCGACTTTTGGCAAGGTCGGGTTTCATGAAACCCGACCCGACCCCTGTGTGCGGTCGGCCATGAAGTCGGCGATCTTTTGAATCTAGAATCGGAATTCCGATACCGATTCCTGATATGTTTAAGATATCGGGAATTGGTATCGGAATTCAGATTTAAGTGTAAAATAAAGAATTAAAATAAAAAATATCGCAATACTTACCCTCTGACGCGCCCTGGTACTAACCGGGAACCTTCCTTCCTTAGAATCAGCCTTCCAGGACCTTGCGGTGACGTCGCGGCTTGTGATTGGCCGCGCGGCCGCCCATGTGACCGCTCGCGCGACCAATCACAAGCCGCGACGTCACCGAAGGTCCTGGAAGGGCTGATTCTTAGGAAGGAAGGCTGCCGGAAAGAAGCAGGGCGCATCCGAGGGTGAGTATATACCTAACAGGAATATACTCACCCTCGGACGCGCCCTGCTTCTTTCCGGCAGCCTTCCTTCCTAAGAATCAGCCCTTCCAGGACCTTCGGTGACGTCGCGGTGACGTCGCGGCTTGTGATTGGTCGCGCGAGCAGTCACATGGGCGGCCGCACGGCCAATCACAAGCCGCGACGTCACCGCGACGTCACCGCAAGGTCTTGGAAGGCTGATTCTAAGTAAGGAAGGTTCCCGGTTAGTACCAGGGCGCGCCAGAGGGTAAGTATTGCGATATTTTTTATTTTGATTCTTTATTTTACACTAAAATATGGATCGCAGGGCCTGAAGGAGAGTTTCCGCTCCTTCAGACCCTGGGAACCATGGAAACCCAATGCTCTGCATTGGGTTTCAGGTTTCGGCCGACCCCGACTTTTTTATAGGATCGGCCGATTTCACTCGACCCGACTTTTGAAAAAGTCGGGTTTCGTGAAACCCGACCCGATCCGATAAAAGTAAAGGTCGCTCAACCCTATCGGTGACTTCTGAATCTGGCCGACCCGTTTCGCTCAACCCTAGTTATAACCACTACCTAATGCTGTCCTCAGATTACATAGCAAAAACCTGCTGAAAGATTCCCTTTGAGTGGTTGAACATGAGTGAGTGAAGCTAGCTGGCACCTGCCCTGTATGAAGCGGGTTCAGCTTTAGAACCCACTCCATACACCTGCTCACATTATATACTTTGTATACCCCATGGAGAGGGAAATAATTAATACATGTAAAGGTGCAACATATTCTGGACTTGTGTATGCCAATAGAACATTCATTTTGCAGTGTTGATGCACTCTCATCTCAGGAGATCAACCTTTTTTTTCTACTGGGAGAGAGCCACTGGAAAATCTCTAAAATATCTTAAAAAAAAAAAATCCAACAGGCACGATGTTTCTTTTCCAGAATATGAAGGGAGAGATGGGAAACCTCAATACACATTAGATCCGAGCTTTTTAGTCTTTTGTTTTTTGGCTGGGCTTCAACCCCCAGTGAAGGGTGAAGCCCTGCCAACCACCAGTGACCAAGTATATGCAAAGAGAAAGTCTTTTGGCATTGTATATAGTGCGGTATACATTTTTTAATATGTCTATGTCATTGCATATATCATAGCCTTGTGTGTGAGGGAATATTCCCAATTTTTTTGGCACACATTTTTCTCCATAATCGGTCATATTACCCATTTTTCAGCAGAAATAAACATTGCAGCACGGAAGCACCTTTTACACACATTTGTTGGCACATTGCGAGGAATATAATCTCTACCTTCGTGGAGCAGACAGTGTTGTCAAACATTGTTATAAAGAAGAATCATATCCTAGTTTTTTTGGAACAGTTTTATGTCCTACTTTAGCTATGACTCATATGCAAATAAAAGTAACTACAAGCCACAGACATATGGTGCTCATGAAAATTGGAATGACTGGTTCAGTGTTTTAGCTGGAGCAGTTGTCGTCCTGATGTAAATTTCATTACACGGCGGTTGTCAGCTATGCAAGATGTGAATTTTTAAATCAACAACAATGAAGGGAAATGCTCCTCTAATTTACACCATCTGCTTTTGCTCTCTTGGTGCACTTGTTTTATGCGGTATTGGTATCCATTTTTTTAAGCAAGAAACGGGCACAGAAGCCGGATGTCAAGCTGCTGAAGCAGATTCAATGTCATGCACATTTTAAAAAAATTATATATATACTAGATGGTGGCCCGATTCTAACGCATCGGGTATTCTAGAATATGTATTTATGTATGTATATAGCAGCCACATAGTATATAGCACAGGCCACGTAGTATATAGGAGCCATGTAGTATATAGCAGACAAATACTACGTGGTCTGTGCTATATACTATGTGGCTGCTATATACATACATAAATACATATTGTAGAATACCCGATGCGTTAATACAGGCCACACAATATATAACAGTGGCCACGCAGTATATAACCCAGCCACGTACTATATAACACAGTGCATGCAGTATATAGCAGCCACGCAGTATATAACACAGGTGACGTAGTATATAACACAGGCCACGCAGTATATAACTCTCGCCACTTAATGTATAGCACAGCCCATGCAGTATATAACAGCCATGTAGTATATAACACTGCCCACGCAGTATATAGCAGCCACGTAGTATATAACACTGCCCACGCAGTATATAACAGTGGCCACGTAGTATATAGCACGCAGTATAGAACATAGCCCACGTAGTATATAGCACAGCCAGGTAGAATATAACACTGCCCACGTAGTATATAACACTGCCCACATAGTATATAACGCTGCCTATGAAGTATATAGCACAGCCCACGGAGTATCAAACACAGCCCACGTAGTATACAGCAGTGTGGGCACCATATCCCTGTTAAAAAAATAATTAAAATAAAAAATAGTTATATACTCACCCCTGTAATCCACCGAAGCTCCGGCGATATGCGCGCGCCTGCCGCCATCTTCCGTTCACAGGATGCATTGTGAAATTACCCAGATGACTTAGCGGTCTCGCTGGGTAATTTCGCAATGCATCGCCGAGAACGGAAGATGGTGGCAGGTGCGTGCGGCTCGGGGGAGGGTGAGAATAGAAGGTTTTTGGGTTTTTTATTATTTTTAACATTACATTTTTTTACTATTGATGCCGCATAGGTAGCATCAATAGTAAAAAGTTGGGGACACACAGGGTTAATAGCAGCGGTTACGGAGTGCGTTACCTGTGGCATAACGCGGTCTGCTACCGCCGGCATTAACTCTGTGTGAGCGGTGACTGGAGGGGAGTAAGCGGGCGCCGGGCACTGACTGCGGGGAGTAAGGAGTGGCCATTTTCTTCCGGACTGTGCCCGCCGCTGATTGGTCGTGGCTGTTTTCCCGTGACTAATCAGCGACTTGGATTTCCATGACAGACAGAGGCCGCGAATAGGGTTGAGCGAAACGGGTCGAAATTTTTCAAAAGTCGCCGACTTTTGGCAAGGTCGGGTTTCATGAAACCCGACCCGACCCCTGTGTGCGGTCGGCCATGAAGTCGGCGATCTTTTGAATCTAGAATCGGAATTCCGATACCGATTCCCGATATGTTTAAGATATCGGGAATTGGTATCGGAATTCAGATTTAAGTGTAAAATAAAGAATTAAAATAAAAAATATCGCAATACTTACCCTCTGACGCGCCCTGGTACTAACCGGGAACCTTCCTTCCTTAGAATCAGCCTTCCAGGACCTTGTGGTGACATCGCGGCTTGTGATTGGCCGCGCGGCCGCCCATGTGACTGCTCGCGCGACCAATCACAAGCCGCGACGTCACCGAAGGTCCTGGAAGGGCTGATTCTTAGGAAGGAAGGCTGCCGGAAAGAAGCAGGGCGCATCCGAGGGTGAGTATATACCTAACAGGAATATACTCGCCCTCGGACGCGCCCTGCTTCTTTCCGGCAGCCTTCCTTCCTAAGAATCAGCCCTTCCAGGACCTTCGGTGACGTCGCGGTGACGTCGCGGCTTGTGATTGTTCGCGCGAGCAGTCACATGGGCGGCCACACGGCCAATCACAAGCCGCGACGTCACCGCGACGTCACCGCAAGGTCCTGGAAGGCTGATTCTAAGTAAGGAAGGTTCCCGGTTAGTACCAGGGTGCGCCAGAGGGTAAGTATTGCGATATTTTTTATTTTGATTCTTTATTTTACACTAAAATATGGATCGCAGAGCCTGAAGGAGAGTTTCCGCTCCTTCAGACCCTGGGAACCATGGAAACCCAATGCTCTGCATTGGGTTTCAGGTTTCGGCCGACCCCGACCCCGACTTTTTTATAGGATCGGCCGATTTCACTCGACCCGACTTTTGAAAAAGTCGGGTTTCGTGAAACCCGACCCGATCCTATAAAAGTAAAGGTCGCTCAACCCTAGCCGCGACCAATGAATATCCGTGACAGACAGACAGAAGGACAGACGGAAGTGACCCTTAGACAATTATATAGTAGATATATATAAATATTAATAATATTGAACCTTCCAGTGAGCCCCGATGATTTAGGCTCCCAGGCTCGAGTTCATATGAGGACAACCAGCAGAGGGCACCTCTTATGAACTCGAGCCTGGGAGCTTTCTAGGAAAGTTCCCACGATCTAGGAACAACCAGCAGAGGGCGCCTCACCGCAAATGAAGGTAAATATAGGTCATTGACCTACTTTACCTTCATTCTCCGGGGTTTTGCAGCAAGGAGCAACGCTGCATTAGCAGAGCTACTTGCTGCAAAATATTTTAACCCCTTCAGATGGATTTACATCGCGGGACTTTACAGATCTTCGGAAGGTATGTATATTGTTGTTTTTTGTTTTTTTTTGTTACAGATCGAGGGTCTTCAGTGAGTGGATTGAGCGTAGAATAAAATATTACAACAACCTTTGTTTTTATTTCAGTAAAATAATTTTTAATAATGTGTTTGTGTATTTTTTAACCCTTTACTACTATTGGATTAATAATGGATAGGTGTCATAATTGACGCCTCTCCATTATTAATTTGGCTTAATGTCACCTTACAATAGCAAGGTGGCATTAACCCTTTATTACCCCATATCCCACCGCTACACGGGAATGGGAAGAGAGTGGCCAAGTGCCAGAATAGGCGCATCTTCCAGATGTGCCTTTTCTGGGGTGGCTAGGGGCAGGTGTTTTTAGCCAGGGGGGGCAATAACCGTGGACCCTCTCCAGGCTATTAATATCTGCCCTCAGTCACTGGCTTTACTACTCTGGCGGAGAAAATTGCGCGGGAGCCCACGCCAATTTTTTCCGCCATTTAACCCTTTAATTTAATAGCTAGAACGGCCAAATTTTGCATATACACACTACTAACATTAGTAGTGTGGAATATGCAAAAAAAAGGTGATATGAGATGGTTTACTGTATGTAAACCAGGTCTCATATCATGTCGGGTTTTAGGAAGGAGATAGCAAAAGCCGGCAATTGAATTACCGGCTTTAAAGCTATCTAGCGCTGTATGAAGTAATAATATATATACATACAGTGGGGCAAAAAAGTATTTAGTCAGTCAGCAATAGTGCAAGTTCCACCACTTAAAAAGATGAGATGCGTCTGTAATTTACATCATAGGTAGACCTCAACTATGGGAGACAAACTGAGAAAAAAAATCCAGAAAATCACATTGTCTGTTTTTTTTAACAATTTATTTGCATATTATGGTGGAAAATAAGTATTTGGTCAGAAACAAAATTTCATCTCAATACTTTGTAATATATCCTTTGTTGGCAATGACAGAGGTCAAACGTTTTCTGTAAGTCTTCACAAGGTTGCCACACACTGTTGTTGGTATGTTGGCCCATTCCTCCATGCAGATCTCCTCTAGAGCAGTGATGTTTTTGGCTTTTCGCTTGGCAACACGGACTTTCAACTCCCTCCAAAGGTTTTCTATAGGGTTGAGATCTGGAGACTGGCTAGGCCACTCCAGGACCTTGAAATGCTTCTTACGAAGCCACTCCTTCGTTGCCCTGGCGGTGTGCTTTGGATCATTGTCATGTTGAAAGACCATGCCACGTTTCATCTTCAAAGCCCTAGCTGATGGAAGGAGGTTTGCACTCAAAATCTCACAATACATGGCCCCATTCATTCTTTCATGTACCCGGATCAGTCGTCCTGGCCCCTTTGCAGAGAAACAGCCCCAAAGCATGATGTTTCCACCACCATGCTTTACAGTAGGTATGGTGTTTGATGGATGCAACTCAGTATTCTTTTTTCTCCAAACACGACAAGTTGTGTTTCTACCAAACAGTTCCAGTTTGGTTTCATCAGACCATAGGACATTCTCCAAAAACTCCTCTGGATCATCCAAATGCTCTCTAGCAAACTTCAGACGGGCCCGGACATGTACTGGCTTAAGCAGTGGGACACGTCTGGCACTGCAGGATCTGAGTCCATGGTGGCGTAGTGTGTTACTTATGGTAGGCCTTGTTACATTGGTCCCAGCTCTCTGCAGTTCATTCACTAGGTCCCCCCGCGTGGTTCTGGGATTTTTGCTCACCGTTCTTGTGATCATTCTGACCCCACGTGGTGGGATTTTGCGTGGAGCCCCAGATCGAGGGAGATTATCAGTGGTCTTGTATGTCTTCCATTTTCTAATTATTGCTCCCACTGTTGATTTCTTCACTCCAAGCTGGTTGGCTATTGCAGATTCAGTCTTCCCAGCCTGGTGCAGGGCTACAATTTTGTTTCTGGTGTCCTTTGACAGCTCTTTGGTCTTCACCATAGTGGAGTTTGGAGTCAGACTGTTTGAGGGTGTGCACAGGTGTCTTTTTATACTGATAACAAGTTTAAACAGGTGCCATTACTACAGGTAATGAGTGGAGGAAAGAGGAGACTCGTAAAGAAGAAGTTACAGGTCTGTGAGAGCCAGAAATCTTGATTGTTTGTTTCTGACCAAATACTTATTTTCCACCATAATATGCAAATAAATTGTTAAAAAAACAGACAATGTGATTTTCTGGATTTTTTTTTCTCAGTTTGTCTCCCATAGTTGAGGTCTACCTATGATGTAAATTACAGACGCCTCTCATCTTTTTAAGTGGTGGAACTTGCACTATTGCTGACTGACTAAATACTTTTTTGCCCCACTGTATATGTGTCTACTGACACACACATTTTATATATATATATATATATATATATATATATATATATATATATAAACAGTATATATGTTTTGTTTTTTCTTTACACATGGATCCCTTGTATAGCCGTATGTTGGTTTTGCAAGCCTGCGAGAAAAACACGCAGTACGGATGCCATACGGTTTACATACGGAGGATGCCATGCGCAAAATACGCTGACACACCCTGCCTACGGAGGAGCTACGGACCACTTTTTTGGGGACTTTTCAGCGTATTACCGCCGTAATATACGGACCGTATTGTCTTACGCTGAGTGTGACTCTAGCCTAATAGTAAAGCGAATTCCAAGATGACAATCAATACATACCAAGATGATAAAATAGGAACTTTTCAAGGCCTGTACCCAGTCACTTCCTTTGAATACCTCCACAAGTAGGTGAAAGCACACTTTTGGGGTGATAGTTACCTGATCCTGGGAACTCTTATAATAATGAATGGCAGAAATTGTTACCTGTCCGTTTACTAAAAATAAAAGAAGGTCCAAGGCACCGGATGTTCTGCTCCAAAGGTTACCGCATATAAAAGGTAAAAAGTACAAGCTGCGCTTAAGCCACATAGAGCTTTTTTGAAGCCAAATATAATAAGAGGTGTGCCTATTATTTGACCTAAAAAAGTCCCTAAGTGGCTGAAATGTCGCTTGTACTCTTTACCTTCTGTAGCCAATAGCGAGATCCTATGGAGGAGAACGTCTGGTGCGTTGGATCTTCTTTTACTTTGAATAATCTGGTAACACAGTGAGGAGTTGCACCACTACGGCATGGACCACAAAGTGGTGCATGGAAAAAATACATCTTTTCACCTTTCCATTTACTTTTCGTTGGTTGCTGAGGAAAGGTTGGACCCCCATTCTGGGCATAGATGTGGGTCTCACAAGTGGCATCCCATAGATATGCTAGAAAAGTCTCTCGTAAGACAACACTTTTAAATACAGCTTCTGCTACTGCAGGTACTATAATCAAGGACTAGTCTGAGCTGTGGTGAATATAGTGACGCAGGAGTGCAGCGGAAATTGCTAAATTGTTGACAATTAAGAAATTATGTTGGGCGTTTTTATGATGAAAGAGGTGCAGCAATGCCACAAAGTACTATGACTTTCCTAGGCTGTACTAGAGACTGTTGAAGTACAAGAAACTGGAGTGTATCAACCACCAAGAATTGTGTAATAATTAAAAAGATATAATTTTAATAACAAAGAATAAATAATAGCAGACAATCAATCACATATATCACAAGAGTTGTCAAAACAGAGCTGTTTGAAGACGGCTATAGGTGTACCAGAAAAAAATGGTGTCACATGACAGACATAAGAATTGAGAAAGGATAATCCCAGAGCCAAAATAACCCCTATATAAAATTATATGTATATATAAATCTATATTGAGGGGTGGCAAGCTCCCTACTACCACATAAGTATAGTTATTCGGATATCCCAAATATCCCTCCCCACCCCATTGATCACCCCCTTCCCGCATCAGTGATCACCCCCCCCCCGCACCAGTGATCACCCCCTCCCCGCACCAGTGATTACCCCCTTCCTGCCCCAGTGATCTCCCCCTTGCTGCTGCAGCCGACTCCTGCATCTCCTCAGCCCCCTCCTGCCCCCCCGCACCTGACAGCCCCCTCCAGCCCCCCCATGCCTGACAACCCCTTCCTGAAGTAGAAAGTTTCACCAAACACTAGCACATAGACTCGGACGCTGTGATAAAGTTTAGCTTTTTTTTTTTTTTTACACATGCACACACACAATGTCCTGCTCATCCCAGTCACAAAGGGTGTACTCAGTTGAGGAGGCATATGCCATTATTGCCTCTGAAGCTAATCATCTGCTCACCTTTACATCCTTGTCCTCCTCACTGGTCGCCCAAGTCCAGCAACATGCGCACCCCCCAGAAACCTTGCCCATCTAGACACCTACACACTCTCTGACTCCATCCTACCACTGGCATCGATATCCTCACTCCACGACACAGACACTGCCACTGCTTTCTACAATGCCACTCTTGCATCAGCTATTGACACAATTGCCTCTTTCGTTCATGGCAGAGTGCGACGTATCATAGACAACCCTGGCACAATAACACTACTAAAAAGCTCCGGCAAGTGTCCAGGGTTGCAGAGCGGTGTTGGAAGAAAACACATTTGCAAGACGACTTCACTGCATTGAAACAGGCAACACTCGCTTTTAAATCTGCTCTCACCTCTGCTAAACAGGCCTACTACACAACCCTCGTATCTTCCCTATCCTACAACCCCAAACAGTTATTCAAAACCTTTAACCGATGCTGGGGAGTGATGAAGAAGCAGGAGGGTGGCGTCGCAAGAAGATGGGAGGCGCCGGACCCAGACCTGCAACACCCATTGGACCAGATCGCCCCCCTGGGTGAGTATAATATAACTTATTTTTTGTCACTTGCAGGTCAGATCAGGGGCTTATCTACAGCATTATAGAATGCTGTAGATCAGCCCTGAAAGGCAGTGGCCACATCTTATACTGGCAAAATCTGCTAAGAGGTCCCTTTAATATCTTTGGATTTAGAATGAGAGGTCATGAAACCCCAGTATGTGTAATATGGTGGTGTCCCAATACATATAGTGTATGTGCTTATGCTTTATAAGCACCATTGCTCATTATTTAGATAAAATTAATATACCGTATATACTCGAGTATAAGCCGACCCGAGTATAAGCCGACCCCCCTAATTTTGCCACAAAAAACTGGGAAAACTTATTGACTCGAGTATAAGCCTAGGGTGGAAAATGCAGCAGCTACCGGTGAATTTCAAAAATAAAAATAGATGCTCCATACCGTTCATTATGGCCCCATAGCTGTGCCATATAGTGCTCTGCACCGTTCATTATTTCCCCATAGATGTACCATAGAAAGCTGTGCCATATAGTGCTCTGCACCGTTTATTATTGCCCCATAGTTGCGCCATATAGTGCTCTACACCGTTCATTATTGCCCCATAGCTGTGCCATATAGTGCTCTGCGCCGTTCATTATTGCCCCATAGATGTGCCATATAGTGCTCTGCGCCATTCATTATTGCCTCATAGCTGTGCCATATAGTGCTCTGCACCGTTCATAGTTGCCCCATAGCTGCCATATAGTGCTCTACGCCGTTCATTATTGCCCCGTAGCTGTGCCATATAGTGCTCTGCGTCATTCATTATTGCCCCATAGCTGTGCCATATAGTGCTCTGCGCCGTTCATTATTGCCCCATAGCTGCCATATAGTGCTCTGCACCATTCATTATTACCCCATAGCTGTGCCATATAGTGCTCTGCACCGTTCAGTATTGCCCCATAGCTGCCATATAGTACTCTGCGCCGTTCATTATTGCCCCATAGCTCTGCCATATAGTGCTCTGCACCGTTCATTATTGCCCTATGGCTGCCATATAGTGCTCTGCACCGTTCATTATTGCCCCATAGCTGCCATATAGTGCTCTACGCCGTTCATTATTGCCCCGTAGCTGTGCCATATAGTGCTCTGCGTCATTCATTATTGCCCCATAGCTGTGCCATATAGTGCTCTGCGCCGTTCATTATTGCCCCATAGCTGCCATATAGTGCTCTGCACCATTCATTATTACCCCATAGCTGTGCCATATAGTGCTCTGCACCGTTCAGTATTGCCCCATAGCTGCCATATAGTACTCTGCGCCGTTCATTATTGCCCCATAGCTCTGCCATATAGTGCTCTGCACCGTTCATTATTGCCCCATAGCTGTGCCATATAGTGCTCTGCACCGTTCATTATTGCCCCATAGCTGTGCCATATAGTGCTCTGCACCGTTCATTATTGCCCCATAGCTGTGCCATAGAGTGCTCTGCGCCATTCATTAATGCCCCATAGCTGTGCCATATAAAGCTCTGCCATTGCTGCTGCAATAAAAAAAAAATGCCATACTCACCTCGCTGCTTGCAGCTCCCAGCGTCTCGTCCCGGCGTCTCTCCGCACTGACTGATCAGGCAGAGGGCGCCACGCGCACTATATGCGTCATCGCGCCCTCTGACCTGAACAGTCAGAGCAAGAGGACGCGAAGACAGAGCGGCACCGGGAAGATGGAGCGACGCCCGGCGTGTGGAACGCGGACAGGTGAATATGACATACTTACCTGCTCCCGGCGTCCCGCTCCCTCTGCCTGTCACACGGTCTTCGGTGCCGCAGCCTCTTCCTCTATCAGCGGTCACCGGCACCGCTGATTAGAGAAATGAATATGCGGCTCCACCCCTATGGGAGGTGGAGCCGCATATTAATTTCTCTAATCAGCGGTCCCACGTGACCGCTGAACAGGGGAAGAGCTGCAGCACCGAAGACCGTGTGATGGGCAGAGGGAGCGTCAGGACCGCCGGGACTAGGTAAGTATGCCTCAGCGCCCCCTCCCCCGCCGACCACCGTGACTCGAGTATAAGCCGAGAGGGGCACTTTCAGCCCAAAATTTTGGGCTGAAAATCTCGGCTTATACTCGAGTATATACGGTAATATGCACATATATTAGGTTCTTCACTTTGCATAATATGCAGCGGTCTTGTAATAAAGTAATGTCTTGGAAAAATATCTACAGTTTTAACAAAATCAAATGCATTGAGTAAATTACTAGCAGAGCAAAATAAGCTACTGTACCGTCTCCGATCTTCTAATGAAAACTATGGACTCGGCAGAATTACTGGGTAATGTGGACACGACTTGTTTTCTCCTTCCAGTGTCACACGCAGTCTTGGTCTCTCTGGATAAACTCCCCATGTGGCTCCATAGACTGTTTACATCAGATATAGTTGATTAATCATCCCGTCTCGTTAATCATTTTATCTACAGCAGTGGGTGTTTTTGTCTTCTGGGAATAAGAGAGATAAGATCCCTTGTATTTTGGGATACACAGAAAATCTACTGCTGAAGTCAGCTCTGCTACTGTGCGCACACACTTTAGGGTAAAGAGCATAAAAGGAAAAACTGGAAATATCTTGCACCATTACTTATACTTTTAATGTCGGCTACTAAAACTATGATTGGTTGGGGTTAAAATTATGGTGATAGAAATGTAGTTCCGGATATATAAATGGCGGGCACCCCCCTCAGATAGTCCTTTCCTGTTGAGTTCTGGAGCGTGTGTGGATCATGTCTAGCGGATTATTCCAGAGACCATGGCGGCCCTGAAGGAATGGACCCTGATGGTGTCATTGAGCGCAACTGGATTGAAATTGTTGACAACTTTGATGACATGAACCTAAAAGAATCTCTTCTCAGAGCAATCTATGCTTATGGTTTTGAAAAACCATCTGCTAATTCAGGAAAGGGCCATTATCCCCTGCATTAAAGGGTATGATGTGATTGCTCAAGCTCAGTCAGGTAGTGGCAAGACAGCCACATTTGCCATTTCCATCCTGCAGCAGCTAGAGATTGAGCTCCAGGAGACCCATGCACTAGTATTGGCTCCCACAAGAAGTGGCTCAACAGATCCAAAAGGTCATTCTTGGCCTGGGTGCAACATGCCATGCTTGCATTGGAGGCACACATGTTCGCAATGAAATGCAGAAGCTGCATGCAGAAGAGCCTCGTATTGTTGTGAGCTCTCCTGGCCGTGTGTTTGACATGTTGAATAGACGTTATTTATCTGATGAAATGTTGAGCCGTGGTTTTAAGGATCAAATATATGAGATCTTTCAAAAATTGAGCACAAATATTCAGGTTGTCCTTGTTTCTGCCACCATGCCAACCGAAGTGTTGGAAGTGACCAAAAAGTTCACGATTCGCATCCTTGTTAAAAAGGAGGAATTAACCTTAGAGGGTATTAAGCAGTTTTACATTAATGTTGAACGAGAGGAATGGAAGTTGGATATCCTGTGTGACCTATATGAGACTTTGACTATCACACAAGCTGTTATATTTTTGAATACCAGGAGAAAGGTTGACTGGCTTACGGAAAAAATGCATACCAGAGACTTTACAGTATCTGCTTTGCATGGTGACATGGACCAGAAGGAGCGAGATGTCATTATGAGGGAGTTTAGATCTGGATCTAGTCGTGTGTAAGGCTAGGTTCACATTGGGTTAATGGGTTAACGCTAACGGACAGCGTTGCACGGCAAAAATGTCGCAATTAACGCCGTTCAACGGGTCCGTTAGCGCACCCACTGACAGCAATGTTATTGCTGCCTGTAGCGCATCGCTACCGCGTGCCATTTTCGGCGATGTGCCGTTCTTTTGTGACGGACCTCGGACACTGCTTGCAGCGTCCGAGGTCCGGTCCTCACTAGCGCAGATCGGGGATCTGCTAGCGGGGACGGCAAACGCGGACCCAAAATAAACATTGCATTAGCGCAATCTGCTAGCACTATGCGCTTAACGGATTGCCCTAACGCAATGTGAACCTAGCCTTAGTAACTACTGATTTGCTGGCACGTGGTATAGATGTGCAGCAAGTTTCCCTAGTTATCAACTACGACCTTCCTACCAACCGTGAAAACTACATTCATAGGATTGGCCATGGAGGGCGTTTTGGTAGAAAAGGTGTGGCTGTAAACTTTGTTACAGAGGAGGGTAAGAGAATTCTTCGTGATATTGAGACTTTCTACAATACTACAGTGGAGGAGATGCCGATGAATGTGGCTGACCTTATTTGATCCCTGGGATGAGATTTATTTTGAATGCCGTACTCGCTGTTGCTGAATGGGCAAATCACGACGCGCATTGTGCTTTTCTTTGGAAAATGATATTGAATCTTGTCTCGGTGCTTATGACGGATCAGAAATACAGATTTTTTTGATAAGCAAAGCGACATTAGTCGCCTTCTGTGGAAAGAAAGCTGTGGGCTTTAATCTATTTCCAGAGTTTAGACTGTTGGGGCGTACTCTAAAGCAATGGGGTCTTTACATTTTTGTGTTCAACATTTAGTTGTGTTAGGCTAGGTTCACATTGCGTTAGGGCAATCCGTTAAGCGCATAGCGCTAGCGGATTGCGCTAACGCAATGTTTGTTTAGGGTCCGCGTTTGGCGTCCCCGCTAGCGCAGATCCCCGATCTGCGCAAGCGAGGGACGGACCTGCAAGCAGTGTTCGAGGTCCGTCACAAAAGAACGGCACCTCGCTAGCGCGTGCCGAAAATGGCATGCGCTAGCGATACGCTACAGCAAAAAATCACATTGCTGTCAATGGGTGCGCTAACGGACCCGTTGCACGGAGTTAATTGCGACATTTTCACCGTGCAACGCAGTCCGTTATCGTTAACCCATTAACGCAATGTGAACCTAGCCTTAGAGAGGTGGTTGTATTTGATGTTTTTCATCATTAAATAAATTACTTGCGGACTAAAAAATCTATGTCCTGTATCATATTAGCCAATTATGTTAAAGTAGTATATACGCCTTTAATGTACATTACAGATGTAGAGTTTACTAAATTAAAATGCCTATAATTGTTATTAAATGTATATTTATTCAATAAAGTGCATTTGTGCTAGACCCTGAAAAAAAAAAAAATTATGGTGATAGATGGTTGGAACTACATTAACCCTTAAGGGACTAGGACATTTTTTTGTTTTTGTGCTTTTGTGCTTTTTTTTTTCCCACCTACTTCCAAGAACCATAACTTTTTTTTATTTTTCTGTCAACAGACATACGAGGGTTAGTTTTTTATTGTAGTTTTGAAAGGCACCATTTAATTTACCATATAAGCAAGTAAAAAAATCGAAATGGGATGACTTGGTAAAAAAAAAAAAAATCTGCAATTGTTTTTTGGGTCTTGCTTTTACGGTGTTCTTTGTGCTCTATGAATGACCTGGAAACATGGTTGACCAGATGAGTCCGAATATGCTGATACCAAACTTGATTTGATTTTTGTTCTATTTAAGTGATGGAAAAAAATTCAGAAAATTGTTAAAAAAAAATTTCTTTCCATCACAATTTTCCCTGACCCGAAACATCTTAATTTTTCTGTGGATGGAGCTGAGTGATGGCTGTTTTTTTCAGTGATGAGGTAAGGTTTTTCTGTATACTAATTTTGTATTCATATGATGCTTTAACTACATTGGAGAGGTGTCAAAAAAAAAACTATTCTGGCATTTTGATTTTTCTTTTCTTTATGGCATTTACTAATCAATTTAATTAATTCCAAATGTTAAAGGGAATATGTCAGCAGGTTTTTGCTATTTAATGTGAGAGCAGAACAATGTAGGAGCAGAGATACTGATTACAGTGATGTGTCACTTAATGGGCAGTCTGCTGTAGTTTCAATACAATCACGGTGTTATCATCAGGAGATTATCACTGCAGGACAAGGTGTCATTAGCAATTCAGCTAATCTGTGTAACCTGTTATGAACTGGTGGTTTAGGAGCAACATGGGACGAGCTCTGAAGGAGGTGGTACCTGTACTGACCGCAGTCCCTAAGCTCAACACAACACTAGAAGTAGCCGTGGGATGCCCCTGTCACTCCCTAGGCACCTCGTCACAGCCTGAGAACTAACTAGCCCTAAAGATAGAAACAGGAAAACTATCTTGCCTCAGAGAAAATCCCCAAAGGATAGATAGCCCCCCCACAAGTAATGACTGTGAGTGGAGAGGGAAAAGACATACGTAGAATGAAACCAGGATGTAGCACAGGAGGCCAGTCTAGCTAGATAGATAGGACAGGACGGAATACTGTGCGGTCAGTATTAAAAACTACAAAAATCCACACAGTTTACAAAAATCTCCACACCTGACTAACGGTGTGGAGGGTAAATCTGCTTCCCAGAGCTTCCAGCTTAACTGAATTAATCCATATGACAAGCTGGACAAAACATAGAATGCACAGAACGAATAAGTCCACAACATGTGGACAGAAAAGAGCAAAGAAAGGACTTATCTTTGCTGAACTGGTCAGGATATCAGGGAAATCCAAGAGAGATGTGAATCCAACCAGGAACCATTGACAAGTGGCACTGGCTGAAGGGAAGATGCAGGCATAAATAGCCGAGCAGAAAGACAAACAGTGGAAGCAGCTGCAGACTGCTAAATCCAAGGAGCAGCCATTCCACTTAAAACCACCGGAGGGAGCCCAAGAGCAGAACTCACAAAAGTGCCACTTACAACCACCGGAGGGAGCCCAAGAGCGGAATTCACAACAGTACCCCCCCTTGAGGAGGGGTCACCGAACCCTCACCAGAGCCCCCAGGCCAATCAGGACGAGCCAAGTGAAAAGCACGAACCAAATCGGCGGCATGGACATCGGAGGCAACAATCCAAGAATTATCCTCCTGGCCATAACCCTTCCACTTGACAAGATACTGAAGCCTCCGCCTCGAAAAACGAGAATCCAAAATTTTCTCAACCTCATATTCCAACTCTCCCTCAACCAACACCGGGGCAGGAGGATCAACCGAGGGAACAACAGGCACCACATATCTCCGCAACAAAGATCTATGGAAAACATTATGAATGGCAAAAGAGGATGGAAGAGCCAAACGAAAAGACACCGGATTGATAATTTCAGAAATCTTATAAGGACCAATAAACCGAGGCTTAAACTTAGGGGAAGAAACCTTCATAGGAACATGATAAGACAACCAAACCAAATCCCCCATACGAAGCCGGGGACCAACACACCGACGGCGGTTAGCAAAACGTTGAGCCTTTTCCTGAGACAACGTCAAATTGTCCACCACATGAGTCCAAATCTGCTGCAGCCTGTCCACCACAGAATCCACACCAGGACAATCAGAAGGCTCAACCTGCCCCGAAGAAAAACGAGGATGAAAACCAAAATTACAAAAAAAAGGTGAAACCAAAGTAGCCGAACTAGCCCTATTATTAAGGGCAAACTCGGCCAACGGCAAGAAAGCCACCCAATCATCCTGATCAGCACACACAAAGCATCTCAAATAGGTTTCCAAGGTCTGATTAGTTCGCTCAGTTTGGCCATTAGTCTGAGGATGAAACGCCGAAGAAAAAGACAAATCAATGCCCATCCTAGCACAAAAGGCCCGCCAAAACCTAGAGACAAAAAAACAAAAAAAAAACCCCGAAACAGCTGTCTGTGGATGGATACCGTGCTTGGCATAGGTGGCTTTCCTTCATAGGATGCTGCCCTTTCCGTGGTTGTTCCTTCCCGGGAAAGGCCTGGCTATTCACTGCTTGCATCGAGAAACATGTGATGGTGTCTCCGCAGCTTCTTTACATGCAAAAACCTAGAGACAAACTGAGAACCTCTGTCAGACACAATATTCTCCGGAATGCCATGCAAACGAACCACATGCTGAAAAAACAATGGAACCAACTCTGAGGATGAAGGCAACTTAGGCAAAGGTACCAGATGGACCATTTTAGAGAACCGGTCACAAACAACCCAGATAACAGACATCTTCTGGGAAACAGGAAGATCCGAAATAAAATCCATGGAAATATGCGTCCAGGGCCTCTCAGGGACCGGCAAAGGCAAAAGCAACCCACTAGTGTGGGAACAGCAAGGCTTGGCCCGGGCGCAAGTCCCACAGGACTGCACAAAAGCACGCACATCCCGCGACAAAGAAGGCCACCAAAAGGACCTAGCAACCAAATCTCTGGTACCAAAAATCCCAGGATGACCAGCCAACACTGAACAATGAACCTCAGAAATTACCTTACTTGTCCATCTATCAGGAACAAACAGCTTCCCCACTGGACAGCGGTCAGGCTTATCAGCCTGAAATTCCCGAAGCACCCGCCGCAAATCAGGGGAGATGGCAGAAAGAATCACCCCTTCCTTAAGAATGCCAACCGGCTCAAGGACTCCAGGAGAATCAGGCAAAAAACTCCTAGAGAGGGCATCAGCCTTAACATTCTTAGATCCTGGAAGATACGAGACCACAAAATCAAAACGGGAGAAAAACAGGGACCATCGAGCCTGTCTAGGATTCAGCCGCTTGGCCGACTCGAGGTAAATCAGATTCTTATGATCAGTCAAGACCACAACGCGGTGCTTAGCTCCCTCAAGCCAATGTCGCCACTCCTCAAACGCCCACTTCATAGCCAACAACTCCCGATTGCCGACATCATAATTGCATTCCGCAGGCGAAAACTTTCTGGAAAAAAAAGCACACGGTTTCATCAAAAAACCATCAGAATCCCTCTGAGACAAAACAGCCCCTGCCCCAATCTCAGAAGCGTTAACCTCAACCTGAAAAGGAAGAGAAACATCCGGCTGACGCAACACAGGGGCAGAAGTAAATCGGTGTTTAAGCTCCCGAAAGGCCTCAACAGCCGCAGAGGACCAATTCGTCACATCAGCGCCTTTCTTCGTCAAATCAGTGAGGAGCTTAACCACACTGGAAAAGTTGGCAATGAAACGGCGATAGAAATTAGCAAAGCCCAAAAATTTTTGAAGGCTCTTCACAGATGTGGGTTGAATCCAGTCATGAATAGCTTGGACCTTAACAGGATCCATTTCCATAGACGAGGGAGAAAAAATAAAACCCAAAAGAGACCTTCTGAACTCCGAATAGGCACTTAGACCCCTTCACAAATAAAGCATTATCACGAAGGATCTGGAATACCATCCTGACCTGCTTCACATGAGACTCCCAATCATCGGAAAAAATCAAAATATCATCCAAATATACAACCATGAATTTATCAAGATAATTGCGGAAAATATCATGCATGAAAGATTGGAACACAGATGGAGCATTAGAGAGCCCGAATGGCATCACGAGGTATTCAAAATGGCCTTCGGGCGTATTAAATGCAGTTTTCCATTCGTCACCCTGTTTAATACGAACAAGATTATATGCCCCTCGAAGGTCAATCTTAGTAAACCAACTAGCCCCCTTAATCTGAGCAAACAAATCAGAAAGCAAAGGCAAGGGGTATTGGAATTTGACCGTGATCTTATTAAGAAGATGATAATCTATACAGGGTCTCAAGGAGCCATCCTTCTTAGCAACAAAAAAGAAACCCGCTCCCAATGGTGACGAAGAGGGCCGAATATGCCCCTTCTCCAAAGATTCCTTAACATAACTCCGCATGGCGGAATGCTCTGGCACAGACAGATTGAAAAGTCGGCCCTTAGGGAACTTACAACCTGGAATCAAGTTAATAGCACAATCACAGTCCCTATGTGGAGGAAGGGAACTGGACTTGGGCTCATCAAATACATCCTGGCAATCCGACAAAAACTCAGGGACCTCAGAAGAGGGGGAAGAGGAAATTGACATCAAAGGAACGTCACTATGTACCACTTGACAACCCCAACTAGTCACAGACATAGTTTTCCAATCCAGCATCGGATTATGTTCCTGTAACCATGGAAATCCCAGTACAACAACATCATGCAGGTTATGCAACACCAGAAAACGGCAATCTTCCTGATGTGCTGGAGCCATGTACATGGTCATCTGCATCCAGTACTGAGGTTTATCCTTGGCCAATGGTGTAGCATCAATGCCCCTCAAAGGAATAGGGCTCTGCAAAGGCTGCAAGGAAAAACCACAGCGCCTGGCGAATTCTAAGTCCATTAAGTTCAGGGCAGCGCCTGAATCCACAAATGCCATGACAGAAAAGGACGACAATGAGCAAATCAGGGTCACAGATAAAAGAAATTTAGGCTGTACAGTACTGATGGTAACAGACCTAGCGACCCTCCTACTACGCTTAGGGCAATCGGAAATAACATGAGCAGAATCACCACAGTAAAAACACAGCCTATTCTGACATCTGAATTCCTGCCGTTCTGTTCTAGCCAAAATCCTATCACATTACATAGGCTCAGGACTCCGCTCAGAGGACACTGCCATATGGTGCACAGCTTTGCGCTCGCGCAGACGCCGATCAATCTGAATGGCTAGAGACATAGATTCGCTCAAACCAGTAGGCGTAGGGAAGCCCACCATAACATCTTTAAGGGCTTCAGAAAGACCTTTCCTGAAAATAGCAGCCAGAGCATCCTCATTCCATTTAGTGAGCACAGACCATTTCCTAAATTTCTGGCAGTATAATTCTGCCGCTTCCTGACCTTGACACAGGGCCAACAGGGTTTTTTCTGCATGATCCACAGAATTAGGTTCGTCATACAATAATCCGAGCTCTTGAAAAAATGCATCTACATTCAGCAATGCCGGATCCCCTGATTCAAGGGAGAATGCCCAGTCCTGAGGGTCACCACGCAGCAAGGATATGATGATTTTAACTTGCTGAATGGGATCACCAGAAGAACGGGGTTTCAAAGCAAAAAACAATTTGCAGTTATTTTTAAAGTTCAAAAACTTGGATCTGTCCCCAAAAAACAAATCAGGAGTAGGAATTTTAGGCTCCTAAGCCGGAGTCTGGACAACATAATCTTGGATACTCTGTACTCTTGCAGCAAGTTGATCCACACGAGAAAACAAACCCTGAACATCCATGCCAGAGCATAAATCCTGAACCACCCAGAGATCAAGAGGAAAAAAAAGACAAAACAGAGCACAGAAAAAAAAATGGCTCAGAATTTTTTTTTCCTTCTTTTGAGATGCATTTAATTCATTTTTGGCCACTTGTACTGTTATGAACTGGTGGTTTAGGAGCAACATGGGACGAGCTCTGAAGGAGGTGGTACCTGTACTGACCGCAGTCCCTAAGCTCAACACAACACTAGAAGTAGCCGTGGGATGCTCCTGTCACTCCCTAGGCACCTCGTCACAGCCTGAGAACTAACTACCCCTAAAGAAAGACGCAGGAAAGCTATCTTGCCTCAGAGAAAATCCCCAAAGGATAGATTACCCCCCACAAATAATGACTGTGAGTGGTGAGGGAAAAGACATACACAGAATGAAACCAGCATGAGCACAGGAGGCCAGTCTAGCTAAATAGATAGGACAGGATGGAATACTGTGCGGACAGTATTAAAAACTACAAAAATCCACACAGAGTTTACAAAAATCTCCACACCTGACTAAAGGTGTGGAGGGTAAATCTGCTTCCCAGAGCTTCCAGCTTAACTGAATTAATCCATATGACAAGCTGGACAAAACATAGAATGCACCGAACGAATAAGTCCACAACATGTGGACAGAAAAGAGCAAAGAAAGGACTTATCTTTGCTGAACTGGTCAGGATATCAGGGAAATCCAAGAGAGATGTGAATCCAACCAGGATCCATTGACAAGTGGCACTGCCTGAAGGGAAGAGCCAGGCATAAATAGCCGAGCAGAAAGACAATCAGTGGAAGCAGCTGCAGACTGCTAAATCCAAGGAGCAGCCATTTCACTTAAAACCATCGGAGGGAGCCCAAGAGCAGAACTCACAAAAGTGCCACTTACAACCACCGGAGGGAGCCCAAGAGCGGAATTCACAACAGTAACCCCACCCCCACCACTGATAAGCAGCTTGCTGACAATGTACAGTGTACACAGGAAGCTGCCAATCAGTGGGGGTGGGCGGGGTTATACAGAGCTCAGCATTCTAGCTTAAATCTTGTGGGGCACCGGGCGCCGCCCCCTCCATGCTGTTTTCCCATGAAATCCGGCGCCTGCGCTGTTTAGTACTGGCTGGTGCACCAGCCAGTACTAAACAGCGCAGGCGCCGGATTTCATGGGAAAACAGCGCGGAGGGGGCGGCGCCCGGCGCCCCTGAAGATTTGAGTGACGGCAGTGTGGCGTTTCAAGCAGGGGGTTAAGACCTGCCTCCCTGTCTAAAGAAAGGTATTTTGGCGAAATTATAAAACGCTTTTTTTTGGCAATAACTACACCAAAAACTAAAAGAGCCACCTTGTTAGAATGCAGCATTACTGCTGCACCAAGTGGTTCTTTTAGTTTATAATGGCTGGAGGGGGTGACAGAGTCCCTTTAATCTCCAAACACTAACCAATACTCGGAGGTCACCCGAGCGTGCTCGAGAAAACCCAAGCAACAAGTACACTCGCTCATCACTACTCGTAACATTTTAAATTCTCAGGATATGGGGCTGCGAAAGCTTATTTTTTGCGCTCTGAGGTGACATTTTTACTGATACCATTTTGAGGCAGATATGATGTTTTGATCGCCTCTTATAGCATTTTATTGCAATGTTGTGGTGGTCAGAAAAAAATCATTCTGGCATTTTGATATTTTTCTTGTTACGTACTTTACTGATCAGATTAATGTATTTCATATTTTGATAGATTGGACTGTTATGAACTACATATGTGAGTTTTTTTGCTTTTTTATTGTTTTATTTTTATTCGTGCAATAGGGGGGAATTTGAACTTGTGGGTTGTTATTTTTTCTGATTTTTAAAAAGTTATGTTTTTTCACTCTTTATTTATTAGTTCCATTGGGGAACTTGTACCGGCAATCATCTGACCGCTTGTGCTATGTATAGCGAAAATCACAATCTCCTATGAACACCAGCCAAGGGAGTATCATAATGACAGTCACCAGGGTCTACAGCAGACCTCTGGCTGAAATGGCAACCATTAGAGCCCCATGATCTTGTTATGAGAGCACCAATGGGTGGGTGGAATGACATGCAACCCTGCCCGTGCATGTTAAATGCAGTTGTCAGAGATTGACAGCAGCATTTAACAGGCTTACAGCTGCAGGCAGTGCAGAGATTAAATCGGCCATCATCTGCTTGAAAAGATGCAGGCTCGGCATGCGAGCCTGCATCAAAAGGAAGGGAGCCAACATATACCATACCATGTTAGCAAGAGGTTAATGGCTGCTGCTGCCGAGTACTGCAGTACATTCGCTTCAACAGGAGTCTGCAGCCACTACGTTACTGTGTCCTCCATCTGTACCTCACTTAGTTCTGGCAATACTGGAACAGTTTTCCGCTAATTGGTAGGTCGGGTTCCAACTGATTCTATATTGATGACCTATACAACTGATGGGTCATCCTTTTAACTGGGTTCTCCCCTCTGCGGCAATGCCATAAATGACCATGTAACTGTTTGAGAACACCAAGGTTCTCAGAAGGAGTGAGCAATTTGGCTTTAGGAGAGTGGATTTCAATGGACTTTTGGGAGCCATGTGTAATTATAGTACCTTACAGCTACTAGTAATGTGGAACATCTCAATTTTTCCATTTACGGTACTTTTTTTCTAGCGTTTTTTTCTGTGAAACGGCCACAGTGTGAATGATCACCTACACATTGCACATATACCAGCTTATGCTCCAGCTCATTTCTTTGTTTTTGATAAAGTTAACCCCTTAGTGACAGAGCCAATTTGGTACTTAATGACCAGGCCAATTTTTGCAATTCTGACCACTGTCACTTTATGAGGTTATAACTCTGGAACGCTTCAACGGATCCCGCTGATTCTGAGATTGTTTTTTCGTGACATATTGTACTTCATGTTAGTGGTAACATTTCTTCGATATTACTTGCGATTATTTATGAAAAAAACGGAAATATGGCGAAAATTTTTAAAATTTTGCAATTTTCAAACTTTGTATTTTTATGCCCTTAAATCAGAGAGATATGTCACGAAAAATAGTTAATAAATAACATTTCCCACATGTCTACTTTACATCAGCACAATTTTGGAAACAAAATTTTTTTTTGTTAGGGAGTTATAAGGGTTAAAAGTTGACCAGCAATTTCTCATTTTTACTAGACCCCCATGGAACTTATCTAGATGTGTGGTGAGAACCTTGAATGCCCAAGTGCTTCACAGAAGTTTATAATGCAGAGCCGTGAAAATAAAAAATATTTTTTTTTCCACAAAAAAGATTTTTTAGCCCCCAAGTTTTTATTTTCACTAGGGTAACAAGAGAAATTGGACCCCAAAAGTTGTTGTCCAATTTGTCCTGAGTATGCTGGTACCCCATATGTGGGGGTAAACCACTGTTTGGGCGCACGGCAGAGCTCGGAAGGAAGGAGCGCCGTTTTGGAATGCAGACTTTGATAGAATGGTCTGCGGGTATTATGTTGCGTTTGCAGAGCCCCTGATGTACCTAACCAGTAGAAACCCTCCACAAGTGACCCCATTTTGGAAACTAGACCCCCCAAGGAACTTATCTAGATGTGTGGTGAGAACTTTGAATGCCCAAGTGCTTCACAGAAGTTTAGAATGCAGAGTCGTGAAAATAAAAAATATTTTTTTTTTCCACAAAAAAGATATTGTAGCCCCCAAGTTTTTATTTTCACAAGGGTAACAGGAGAAATTGGACTGCAATAGTTGTTGTCCAATTTATCTCGAGTACGCTGATGCGCCATATGTGGGGGTAAACCACTGTTTGGGCGCACGGCAGAGCTCGGAAGGGAAGGAGCGCCTTTTTGGAATGCAGACTTTGATAGAATGGTCTGTGGGCATTATGTTGCGATTGCAGAGCCCCTGATGTACCTAAACTGTAGTAACCCCCCACAAGTGACCCCATTTTGGAAACTAGACCCCCCAAGGAACTTATCTAGATGTGTGGTGAGAACTTTGAATGCCCAAGTGCTTCACAGAAGTTTAGAATGCAGAGTCGTGAAAATAAAAAATATTTTTTTTTTCACAAAAAAGATATTGTAGCCCCCAAGTTTTTATTTTCACAAGGGTAACAAGAGAAATTGGACCCCAGAAGTTGTTGTCCAATTTATCCCGAGTACGCTGATGCCCCATATGTGGGGGTAACCCACTGTTTGGGCGCACGGCAGAGCTCAGAAGGGAGGGAGCACCATTTGACTTTTTGAGCGCAAAATTGGCTGTCGTGTTTAGAGACCCCCTGATGTACCTAAACAGTGGAAACCCCCCAATTCTAGCTCCAACCCTAACCCCAACACACCCCTAACCCTAATCCCAATCTGATCCATAATCCTAATCACTAACCCTAACCATAATCACAACCCTTACCCCAAAACAACCCTAATGTCAACCCTAACCATAACCCTAATCAAAACCCTAAATCCAACACACCCCTAATCCTAATCTCAACCCTAACCTCAAACCTAACCCTAATCCCAATACACCCCTAATCACAACCCTAACCTTAACCCTAATCCCAAACCTAACCCTAATCCCAAGCGTAACCCTAATGCGAACCCTAACCCTAATACCAACCCTAATCCAAACCCTAACCCTAATCCCAGCTCTAACCCTAACTTTAGCCCCAACCCTAGCCCTAACTTTAGCCCCAACCCTAACCCTAAGGCTACTTTCACACTTGCGTCGTTTGGCATTCCGTCGCAATCTGTCGTTTTGGACAAGAAACGGATCCTGCAAATGTGCCCGCAGGATGCGTTTTTTGCCCATAGACTTGTATTGCCGACGGATCGTGACGGATGGCCACACGTCGCGTCCGTCGTGCACTGGATCAGTTGTGTTTTGGCGGAGCGTCGGCACAAAAAAACGTTCAATGAAACGTTTTTTTGTACGTCGCATCCGCCATTTCTGACCGCGCCTGCGTGGCCGTAACTCCTACAGCTGCTGCCCATGTTGTGCACAATTTTCACAACGTGCGTCGGTATGTCGGGCCGACGCATTGCGACGGCCCCGTACCGACGTAAGTGTGAAAGAAGCCTAACCCTAAATTTAGCCCCAACCCTAACCCTAAATTTAGCCCCAACCCTAACCCTAAATTTAGCCCCAACCCTAGCCCTAACCCTACCCCTAACCCTACCCCTAACCCTACCCCTAACTTTAGCCCCAACTGCTGTTCTCCTGCCGGCCGGCAGATGGAGACAGATGGCGGGCGCACTGGGCATGCGTCCGCCATGTTCTTCTGCCGGCGGCCAGGAGGAGCAGCAAGAGGATCCAGGGACACAGGTGAGTATTGTAGGGTCCCCGAATCCCCCTATTTCTCTGTCCTCTGATGTGCGATCACATCAGAGGACAGAGAATTACACTTTACTTTTTTTTTTTTTTTGCGGTCGCCGGTAAACAGTTAATTACCGGCGATCGCAAAACAGGGGTCGGTAATACCGACCCCGATCATGCTCTTTGGGGTCTCGGCTACCCCCGGCAGCCGAGACCCCAAAGATTCTCCCGGTGCCGGCCGGCGGGCGCACTGCGCCCGCCATTTTGAAGATGGCGGCGCCCACCGGGAGACACGAGGAGCATCGGGGGAGCTAGGTGAGTATTGGGGGGCCACCTGGGACCCCTTTTCTCTGTCCTCCGATGTGCGATCACATCGGAGGACAGAGAAATTAAAAAGAGATCGCTTTTTTTTTTTTTTCGATCGCCGGTAAACGGTTAATTACCGGCGATCGCAAATGCGGGGTGGGTTAAAAACCCCCGAATCATGTTCTCTGGGGTCTCGGCTACCCTCGGCAGCCAAGACCCCGGAGAAAATCGGCCTCTGGGGGGCGCTATGGACTTTTTCCACAGCGCCGTTAATTAACGGCGCTGTGGTTTAAGTACCCTTAGCGGCCGCCGTTAAAAGGCGTATCGGCGGTCGCTAAGGGGTTAAACAAGTGACTTGTGCTGATGTGCCACGTGTCATATGTGAGATTGGCAATGCCGATTCCCCCGTCAGAGACATTGATAAAGCCACCCAATGATTTGTCGAGACCGTTGCACCACTCAATACTTGAAAGCCGCATGGTGGGCAGAATTAGTAATAGATTGTCTGGCTGCAGAAGTAGAATGGATTTTTCTTTATTGTGATCAGCAATCAATTCTCTGTGTCAACTTCAAGCCAGACACATTATCTATTGTCACTTGACTTCTCATTGATCAGTTACATAACAAATTTATTGTTTAAATGTTCGTGTCTGTTTTATAGCATTTTAGGCCCTTTGGAGAGAAGTATTAAAAGTCTCTTGACTTGAAAGTAAACTAAATTAAGAATTCCGTCCTTATCATCTTCGAGACCGAAATCCTTGTAGGAATAAAGCAACCTTCTTATTAAGTCTGTTTAGCTTTGAAATGTAAGTAAATATAAATGTGTTGTGTCCAGATTTAAATGAACCTATAATTAGAGATGAGTGGACCCATGGAATTTGCGGTTTGGCCGAATTTGAGTCCGATGTTCAGTTCTGGTACCCAAATTTGACTCCGGACCCAAACTCCATATCTGTCAATAGGGACCTGAACTTTGGTGTTATAAAATGGTTGTAGTAAGGGCTAGGGGTTGCAAAAAGAAGAAAAATGGGGGTAAAAGTAGAACAATTGCTCTGAAAACAAGTGTTGATTGGAAAACGACTTAAAATAACAGAATGAAAAAAAAATAACAATCTTGAACCAGGAGGCAGAGGTCCAAGTGTAGGAGCGTGTGCATTTTACTGTACTTGTTCATAAATAAGTGAAAAAAATGACATGGAGTACCCCCTATCTATATATATAATTGTCTAAGGGTTTTTCCGTCTGTCTTTCTGTCTGTCTGTCTGTCCTGGAAATCCCGCCTCTCTGATTGGTCGAGGCCGCCAGGCCTCGACCAATCAGCGACGAGCACAGCGACGATGATGTCATAAAGGACGTAGATATCCCGCGTCTCTGATTGGTCGAGGCCGCCAGGCCTCGACCAATCAGCAACGGGCACAGCGACGATGATGTCATAAAGGACGTAGAAATCCCACGTTTCTGATTCAGCGACGGGCACAGAAAGATGTCATAATGGTTGCCATGGCGACGATGATGTCATAAAGGTTGCCTTGACCAATCATCGACAGGCACAGTCTGCCGCGAATTCTGGAATCATCATTGTCCATATACTACGGGGACATGCATATTCTAGAATACCCGATGCGTTAGAATCGGGCCACAATCTGGTTTTTAATAACCAGCCAAGGGAAAGCAGACTGCTGTGAGTTGGTCTTATGTTGAAAAGAGGCTGAAACTAATAGGCTGATAAGGTCCACGGATATTGGTCCCTTCCCAGCATAAGGCCAGCTCACAACTGTCTGCTTTCCCTTGGCTGCTTATAAAACTAGAGGGGGAAAGCTTAGAAACCCGGACCGACCTTTGCACTTGACAGCAGAGGGTGTGGCTAGGCTAAAAAGGGGAGAGCGCATGAAAAGGCAGACTTGGCGCGAGCACGCATCAGGGGAAGTTTGGTGCTCTGTCCTCGTAAGCAACGTGACAGCACAGGCCCGCAATATAGTATCCCTGCTGCCACTTAGAGACTGTGACCGGAGAACTGCCTTTAGTCCGGAGGCTCCCGCAGCTGAAGGTACCGAACGCTACGGGTCAGTAAATGCCGCGTGTGTGCCACCTAAGAAAGACCGGGTGACTGTCCCTTTCTCACCCGCACACTTCTGCTGAGCTTCGTCAAGCTCCAGCAGTGTTAGAGACTGCACTTCACTCTGCAACCTGAATCCTGGACCCGGCACAAGCCTTTGAGGACTCACCGTTACCGCCAGGAACTGGATCATCACCGCCCACAGGATGACACCAGATTCATCACGTGCCAACAGCGTTGCCACCACCGCTTTAACCTAATACTCTGCAATCCGGAAGCCGTCAGACTAATAAGTTAACCCTTAATGAACAGTTGCTGTACTTTTTGCCCTAGTTAACTTCCTCTGCACACCTATTGTGCTCATATCATCTGCCATACCCCCGTCTCTCCTTTCTCCTCCCTGCATGCAGTATTCCCGTTTAGGTAAAATTAACATTAACCCTTGCTCTGCATCCTGTCCGTTACTGCATCTCCCAACCTGCAGTGCTCACACGTACACCAAAGCATTAAATTTCAGGAAACAGAGAGAAAGATACAGGTGCTTCTCACAAAATTAGAATATCAGCAATAAGTTAATTTATTTCAGTTCTTCAATACAAAAAGTGAAAGTCATATATTATAGAGTCATTACAAACAGAGTGATCTATTTCAAGTGTTTTTCTGTTCATGTTGATGATTATGGCTTACAGCCAATGAAAACCCAAAAGTCATTATCTCAGTAAATTAGAATAATTAACAAAAAACACCTGCAAAGGCTTCCTAAGCATTTAAAAAGGTCCCTTAGTCTGTTTCAGAAGGCTCCACAATCATGGGGAAGACTGCTGACTTGACAGATGTCCAGAAGGCAGTCATTGTCACTCCACAATTACCTAAACCAACAGTGCAAGGATTGTCTTTATCCTGAAAAGATGAAAATAAAAAATATATATACGGTATATAGATAAGGCATTGATTGATATTTTGGTCAAACTCACAATCCACATCAAGTGTCCTTACTGTCTTGTGAGACCCTACAATAAAATTAAAAGCAATTCACTGAAAAAGACATCAAATCCAAAAGAAGCCTTGCGGTGTTGGCTGGGGGGGAATGCAGGCGTCTGTCTTTTTGCTGTGCACTTACACAGTGCTGGGCAGCCCTCCTGATTTAATAGTATAGCATTATTAATAAGAATCTGTTAACAGGTTTTTGCTATGCAATCCGAGGACAGCACGAGGTGGGTGCTGAGAAATCAATGTCTGCAACATGTCACATATTAGACTGTGTGTTGTTGTTTCTATACAATGAATGTTTTATCACTAGGGGATTATCACTGTCTGGAACACAGTGCACGTGAGCCCTTGTCTGACCATGCCTCCTCCTCTGATAAGCAGCTCACTGTCAAGATACAATGTGCACAAAAGCTGAGGTGTGGGCGTGGGCAGCTTTTGAGCTCTGCCTCATGCTAGATGTAAAAAACTCTGATTTTATCAAAACTGCTGCAACCAGAAAACGAACTGATACATCGCTGGAATCAGGGTCTCTTCCTACAAAATGCTGCACTCAGATGAAGTAGCAAAAACCCGGTGACGGATTCCCTTTAACAGACAAACAAACATATAAAAAATGTTATGTGTTTTTCAGATCAGCCATGTCCTCCTCCTCCTCATTGTCTTGAGTGTGGCTGTGAGACAACTGGTTGCAGCATAAGCCTTCCTGTAGTGTAATGTGGAATGATGGCAGCAGGACAAAATATTGCTGAGCCTGATAAAGATAGAATCAGCGGTGACTAACCACTGTGTTTATTGCAGGATTTCTGTTTCTAGGTCATGATCAAAAATTGCTACAGTAGAAAAAACTGTGAGGATAACTATTTCTTGTTTTATTTAAACATTTATTTCTAGGATTATTGTTCCTTTAAATTTACAGTGCTTTACAGATATCTCTTTTATGCGGAGCAAATATTAAAGTGCCAGGTCACCTTTGTTCCCTATGTGCTTGATTACCATATGGCTGGAGTTTTTCCCTGGTGCACAGAAAACACTGAGCGGTGTCCAGTAATAAGAGCATTATACAACATATCCAACCATCTCCATTCTCCTGTCCTTTGAATGAAACTTCTCAACTTCCCAAGTTTCAAGCATATAAAAGCAATGATTCAGTGATATGTTTTGAGCTATCGATCTCTACTTTGTATGCACAATATGATGCGTTTCCAATTACCAATTGTGACGTTTAGTCACTTCCCAAAGACAAGCCGTGAGTCATGGTAATCAAAGAGTCCTAGGTCGAGAGCCGGGAGAGTACATCATAAACAGAGGGAAAAGGCGTAGTCAGGTAACAGTCTAAGGTCAGAATACCAGGAAGATAGTGGATCAGAGCAAAGGGGCAAGGCAAATGGATGGTCAGAACAAGGTCCAACGACTGGCAATAGATCTACAAAAAAAGCACAAGGCACAGAGAAACAAACCACACTAATCTGAAGCTACAACTGACAGCTAGCTGGGACTGCCAGTCCAGTTAAGTAGCTAAGGCTACGTTCACATTAGCGTTACGCTAATGTGCGTCGCTGTTGCGTCGGCGACGCAGCGGCGACGCGCCCCTATGTTTAACATAGGGGACGCGTGCGTTGTTTTGGTGGCGTTTTTCGCCACGTGCGTCGTTTCCGACGCTAGCGTCGGACGCAAGAAAACGCTACATGTAGCATTTTCTGTGCGTCCGATTTTCGTCAAAAACGACGCACGCGTCGCAAAACGCGCGCGTTTTTCCGTGCGTCGCCGCTGCGTCGCCGACGCAACGGCGACGCGACGCTAATGTGAACGTAGACTTAGTAATCATTAGGAACAGGGAACACCTGATGGTAGCTCAGCACCTCCCTGTGGATGGCTGAGCTGTCAATCAAAACAGACAGCTCAGCATGCTCCTGCGCCAGACTGCATAAATATGTTCAAAGGGGTTGTCTGCCACTTTGCTTATTTTTTCCTCTGAGGCTAAGAAATTACTTGAATGTAGTTGCTAATTACCTCCCTATTCTACCTGACAACAATCTCTGACAGCTCAGTGTGGTCACAAACCACTTCTACCGATGATTCTGCAGCTTCCGCTGATATGTCTTTGGCAAAGCAGCTTCTTCTCTTCCGCTCTAAGGGTATGTTCACACGTTCCTGATTTCCATCCTTTTTTTTCAGGACTGAAACCGCAGCTCTTGGCAGAAAACGCAGGTCCTTTTTTTGGTGCTTTTTTGATGCGTTTTTTTGATGCAGTTTTCCAGCCAGAGTCTGTGTGTTTTCTAGGAAGTTTTTTAGGGTTAAAATGGCTGAAAATACCCTAACCCTACCCCTACCCCTATTCTAACCTTAGTGGAAAAAAAAATTCTTTATTTTTTTATTGTCCCTACCTATGGGGGTGACAAAGGGGGGGGGGTCATTTACTATTTTTTTTTATTATTTTGATCACTGAGATATAACCTATCTCAGTGATCAAAATGCACTTTGGAACGAATCTGCCGGCCGGCAGATTCGGCGGGCGCACTGCGCATGCGCCCGCCATTTTGCAAGATGGCGGCGCCCAGGGAGAAGACGGCCGGACGGACAACGGGACCGGGTAAGTATAAGGGGGGAGATGGGGGCACGGGGGGGGGGGGGGCGTCGGAGCACAGGGGGGTGGCATCGGAGCATGGGGGGGTGGGATTGGGGCACGGGGGGGCAGCCACACTGCAGCGGTTCTGCACCACAAACCGCAGTAAAACCCGCAGATATTTTTTTCATCTGCGGGTTTTACTGCGGCTTTCACCTCACAATGGAGGTCAATGGGTGCAGAACCGCTGCTGTTTTACAAAAAGAAGTGACATGGTACTTCTTTTTTACCGCAGCTAATCAGTGCAGTTTTTTTTTTTAAATTCAGGATCATGTGCACAGTGGGTCCTGTTTTCCATAGGGTACATTGTACTGTACCCTGCATGGAAAACAGCTGCGGAACCGCAGCGGCAAAACCGCTGCGTTTCCGCGGTAAAAAACGCACTGTGTGAGCATGGCCTAAGAGTAAATTTTGCCAGATGCTTGCCCCCCAGAAAAGGAGCGGGCATGCTGGAGTATTGAAACACACTTGTAGACAATCTTAAGAGTGGTTTTCCCCAAGATAGCAGTGAGGCACACAGTGTGCATCTCAGTTCTAGACTTCCAACCCCGGGAACGTCCAAGCGTCATCGCAAAAACATAAGCAGCAGCAGTGTAAGTGGCATAAGCAATTTCTATGAGCCATTTCACACTTTTTTAGACGAGCCCATGCACTAGCAGAGCAGAGTACAAGTCTGACATGTTGGGAACGACTGGAGAGTATAGTGCAAGAGTATCTTGAGCTTATTATAAATGCCATCAGGGGGAATTTTGACCCTTTTGCATTTTAAGCTTCAAAAATGGAAGAGTGGCTTGAGCTCGCCTGTCATGCCTTGGAGGTTTTGTCATGCCTTGCAGCCAGCATTCTCTCAGAATGTGTCTTCAATGCTGCTGGTGGTGTCCTGATGGAAAAGCGCATCCAACTCTTCCCTGAACATGTAGACCATCCAAGTTGAGTCTCCATCTGGTGTGTTGCCTGTGATGGAATGTGTGTCAGAGGCCTATTATACTGTTTCTACTCTGTAAAAATTGATGCCACTTTTCATGGTGTCTTCTAATTTTATGTTTGGGAAGCTTTTTATCACCAATTAAAGTGTTGCATATACGTTTGGATTGGCCTGGCCTCTCATTGAATCTAGTGTGTTTCAGGTATGTTCGTACATTGGGACGTTCGGCAAAATGAACTATACCAAACCTTGAAAGGTTCGCTCACCTCTAATTAACGGTAGTTGAGTCTACCCATCTTGGGTAAGGTTGGCGAGTCCAGTAACTGCTCCCTCAGACAAAGATATTAGCTATAGCCAAGATTTCCTTGATGCATTTCCTTTACTACTTGGCACCAAGGATACTTAACATAAATTTTACAATCAAGACATAGACCATGCCAGGAGTTTTCTGTTTCTTAGTCTACTTGGCTGAACACTCAAGTACAGTAAAATTATTTTAATTTAGTATCCTACATCCTAGAAAATATGATAATTTAACATGTGCCTCAGGCACCAAACAGAAAAACATTCATCTCATAAAAATATTCCGCAATTGTATATTTACATATAATTAGGAATTATTAACCCATTAATTTAATTTCTCTTGACTTCTTAAAGCGAAGTAATCAATCTGGATAAAATAACAAAAATACATACTACAATTTTCACTAGAGCTATTTAAGACTTTTAAGGAGCCTTAATAGCATCAGTGGCAGGATTGCAATGACCGGTAACAACAAACTGTCCTAGAATGATATAGGACAGCCTCTTCTTACCTCAGTCCCTCTGGTATCTAACATAGTAACATAGTAACATAGTTAGTAAGGCCGAAAAAAGACATTTGTCCATCTAGTTCAGCCTATATTCCATCATAATAAATCCCCAGATCTACGTCCTTCTACAGAACCTAATAATTGTATGATACAATATTGTTCTGCTCCAGGAAGACATCCAGGCCTCTCTTGAACCCCTCGACTGAGTTCGCCATCACCACCTCCTCAGGCAAGCAATTCCAGATTCTCACTGCCCTAACAGTAAAGAATCCTCTTCTATGTTGGTGGAAAAACCTTCTCTCCTCCAGACGCAAAGAATGCCCCCTTGTGCCCGTCACCTTCCTTGGTATAAACAGATCCTCAGCGAGATATTTGTATTGTCCCCTTATATACTTATACATGGTTATTAGATCGCCCCTCAGTCGTCTTTTTTCTAGACTAAATAATCCTAATTTCGCTAATCTATCTGGGTATTGTAGTTCTCCCATCCCCTTTATTAATTTTGTAGCCCTCCTTTGTACTCTCTCTAGTTCCATTATATCCTTCCTGAGCACCGGTGCCCAAAACTGGACACAGTACTCCATGTGCGGTCTAACTAGGGATTTGTACAGAGGCAGTATAATGCTCTCATCATGTGTATCCAGACCTCTTTTAATGCACCCCATGATCCTGTTTGCCTTGGCAGCTGCTGCCTGGCACTGGCTGCTCCAGGTAAGTTTATCATTAACTAGGATCCCCAAGTCCTTCTCCCTGTCAGATTTACCCAGTGGTTTCCCGTTCAGTGTGTAATGGTGATATTGATTCCCTCTTCCCATGTGTATAACCTTACATTTATCATTGTTAAACCTCATCTGCCACCTTTCAGCCCAAGTTTCCAACTTATCCAGATCCATCTGTAGCAGAATACTATCTTCTCTTGTATTAACTGCTTTACATAGTTTTGTATCATCTGCAAATATCGATATTTTACTGTGTAAACCTTCTACCAGATCATTAATGAATATGTTGAAGAGAACAGGTCCCAATACTGACCCCTGCGGTACCCCACTGGTCACAGCGACCCAGTTAGAGACTATACCATTTATAACCACCCTCTGCTTTCTATCACTAAGCCAGTTACTAACCCATTTACACACATTTTCCCCCAGACCAAGCATTCTCATTTTGTGTACCAACCTCTTGTGCGGCACGGTATCAAACGCTTTGGAAAAATCGAGATATACCACGTCCAATGACTCACCGTGGTCCAGTCTATAGCTTACCTCTTCATAAAAACTGATTAGATTGGTTTGACAGGAGCGATTTCTCATAAACCCATGCTGATATGGAGTTAAACAGTTATTCTCATTGAGATAATCCAGAATAACATCCCTCAGAAACCCTTCAAATATTTTACCAACAATAGAGGTTAGACTTACTGGCCTATAATTTCCAGGTTCACTTTTAGAGCCCTTTTTGAATATTGGCACCACATTTGCTATGCGCCAGTCCTGCGGAACAGACCCTGTCGCTATAGAGTCCCTAAAAATAGGAAATAATGGTTTATCTATTACATTACTTAGTTCTCTTAGTACTCGTGGGTGTATGCCATCCGGACCCGGAGATTTATCTATTTTAATCTTATTTAGCCGGTTTCGCACCTCTTCTTGGGTTAGATTGGTGACCCTTAATATAGGGTTTTCATTGTTTCTTGGGATTTCACCTAGCATTTCATTTTCCACCGTGAATACCGTGGAGAAGAAGGTGTTTAATATGTTAGCTTTTTCCTCGTCATCTACAACCATTCTTTCCTCACTATTTTTTAAGGGGCCTACATTTTCAGTTTTTATTCTTTTACTATTGATATAGTTGAAGAACAGTTTGGGATTAGTTTTACTCTCCTTAGCAATGTGCTTCTCTGTTTCCTTTTTGGCAGCTTTAATTAGTTTTTTAGATAAAGTATTTTTCTCCCTATAGTTTTTTAGAGCTTCAATGGTGCCATCCTGCTTTAGTAGTGCAAATGCTTTCTTTTTACTGTTAATTGCCTGTCTTACTTCTTTGTTTAGCCACATTGGGTTTTTCCTATTTCTAGTCCTTTTATTCCCACAAGGTATAAACCGCTTACACTGCCTATTTAGGATGTTCTTAAACATTTCCCATTTATTATCTGTATTCTCATTTCTGAGGATATTGTCCCAGTCTACCAGATTAAGGGCATCTCTAAGCTGTTCAAACTTTGCCTTCCTAAAGTTCAATGTTTTTGTGACTCCCTGACAAGTCCCCCTAGTGAAAGACAGGTGAAACTGCACAATATTGTGGTCGCTATTTCCTAAATGCCCAACCACCTGCAGATTTGTTATTCTGTCAGGTCTATTAGATAGTATTAGGTCTAAAAGTGCTGCTCCTCTGGTTGGATTCTGCACCAATTGTGAAAGATAATTTTTCTTGGTTATTAGCAGAAACCTGTTGCCTTTATGGGTTTCACAGGTTTCTGTTTCCCAGTTAATATCCGGGTAGTTAAAGTCCCCCATAACCAGGACCTCATTATGGGTTGCAGCTTCATCTATCTGCTTTAGAAGTAGACTTTCCATGCTTTCTGTTATATTTGGGGGTTTGTAACAGACCCCAATGAGAATTTTGTTACCATTTTTCCCTCCATGAATTTCAACCCATATGGACTCGACATCCTCATTCCCTTCGCTAATATCCTCCCTTAAAGTGGACTTTAGACAAGACTTTACATAGAGACAAACCCCTCCTCCTCTCCGATTTTTACGATCCTTTCTAAACAGACTGTAACCCTGTAAGTTAACTGCCCAGTCATAGCTTTCATCTAACCATGTCTTGGTTATTCCCACTATGTCAAAGTTACCTGTAGATATTTCTGCTTCTAGTTCTTCCATCTTGTTTGTCAGGCTTCTGGCGTTTGCGAGCATGCAGTTTAGAGGATTTTGTTTTGTTCCAATCTCCTCACTGTGGATTGTTTTAGAAATGTTCTTACCTCCCTTCTGAGTATGTTTTCCTGGGTCGTCTTTGTTCGAGTCTAATGTTTTTCTTCCCGTCCCCTCTTCTTCTAGTTTAACGCCCTCCTGATGAGTGTAGCGAGTCTTCTGGCGAATGTGTGTTTCCCAGGTTTGTTGAGGTGTAGTCCGTCTCTGGCGAGGAGTCCATCATACCAGTAATTCACACCGTGGTCCAGGTCTCCATTATTAGATCAGACGGACAGGGTGGACAGCAGTGTGAGCAGCCCCTTCTTACCTCAGCACTCCTGGTATCTACAGTATTAGATTAGGTAGCAAGTGTGGGCAGCTTCTTCTTACCTAAGCACTCCTGATATCTCCCATATCAGATCAGATAGCAAGTGTGGGCAGCAGTATGAGCAGCTTCTTCTCACTTCAGCACTCCTGTTATCTCCCATATTAGATCAGATAGCAAGTATGGGCAGCAGTGTGAGCAGCTTCTTCTCACTTCAGTACTCCTGATATCTCCCATATTAAATCAGATAGCAAGTATGGGCAGCAGTATGAGCAGCTTCTTACCTCAGCACACCTGATATCTCCCATACTAGATCAGATAGCAAGTGTGGACAGCAGTGCGAGCAGCTTCTTCTCACTTCAGCACTCCTGATATCTCCCATATTAAATCAGATAGCAAGTATGGGCAGCAGTATGAGCAGCTTCTTCTTACCTAAACACTCCTGATATCTCCCATATTAGATCAGATAGCAAGTGTGGACAGCAGTGTGAGCAGCTTCTTCTTACCTAAACACTCCTGATATCTTCCAGATAAGATCAGATAAACAGGGAGAACAGCAGTGTGAGCAGCCTCTTCTTACCTCAGCAAAGATGGTATCTCGCATCTCCTGTATCAGATCAGATAGACAGGGTGATAGCAAAGTGAGCAGCCTCTTACCTCAGCATTCTTGCTGCCTCCAGTATCATATCTGAATATCCACTGGGAGCATATCTTCTTCCAGATGAAGGGGGATGGAGCTTTCTATTGCACATGCTCACAGTCACCTGACATAGAACAAGTTTCATCCAGTGTAACAAGATGGTGGCCATTTTGATTCTGTAGCGATGACCTCGTTAGACAGAACATGATTTGCTAATTATAATATTTAGGAATTTATCCATAGTGACATTTCCTTTAGTATTTTATTTTTTTCCATTCCCAAAGATCCTCTTTGAATCGTTGCTCCTATGTACAAAGCAGTGTCCAGCTGCTACCAGCCTTTTGTGACTGCTCTAATGGCCATTGTCAAAACTACTAAACTTTGACGGTTTTAAAACTGATAACATAAAAAATTTAAAATTAAATGTTAATTGTAAAATGTGAATAAAATATGCCATTTTTGTAGACCACTCACTTTACATTCTTACCCAAAGACCTTTACTATTACCAGCCCTTATAATTTGTCAGGATTATATTGGTGTAACTAGAATACATCTGAATGGACCAGATTTTCACCAGATTGGAGGTACAGTTAGGGCCAGAAATATTTGGACAGTGACACAAGTTTTGTTATTTTAGCTGTTTACAAAAACATGTTCAGAAATACAATTATATATATAATATGGGCTGAAAGTGCACACTCCCAGCTGCAATATGATAGTTTCCACATCCAAATCGGAGAAAGGGTTTAGGAATCATAGCTCTGTAATGCATAGCGTCCTCTTTTTCAAGGGACCAAAAGTAATTGGACAATGGACTCTAAGGGCTGCAATTAACTCTGAAGGCGTCTCCCTCGTTAACCTGTAATCAATGAAGTAGTTAAAAGGTCAGGGGTGGATTCCAGGTGTGTGGTTTTGCATTTGGAAGCTGTTGCTGTGAGCAGACAACATGCGGTCAAAGGAACTCTCAATTGAGGTGAAGCAGAACATCCTGAGGCTGAAAAAAAAGAAAAAATCCATCAGAGAGATAGCAGACATGCTTGGAGTAGCAAAATCAACAGTTGGGTACATTCTGAGAAAAAAGGAATTGACTGGTGAGCTTGGGAACTCAAAAAGGCCTGGGCGTCCACGGATGACAACAGTGGTGGATGATCGCCGCATACTTAATTGGGGGAAGAAGAACCCGTTCACAACATCAACTGAAGTCCAGAACACTCTCAGTGAAGTAGGTGCATCTGTCTCTAAGTCAACAGTAAAGAGAAGACTCCATGACAGTAAATACAAAGGGTTCACATCTAGATGCAAACCATTCATCAATACCAAAAATAGACAGGCCAGAGTTAAATTTGCAGAAAAACACCTCAAAAAGCCAGCTCAGTTCTGGAAAAGTATTCTATGGACAGATGAGACAAAGATCAACCTGTACCAGAATGATGGGAAGAAAAAAGTTTGGAGAAGAAAGGGAACGGCACATGATCCAAGGCACACCACATCCTCTGTAAAACATGGTGGAGGCAACGTGATGGCATGGGCATGCATGGCTTTCAATGGCACTGGGTCACTTGTGTTTATTGATGACATAAGAGCAGACAAGAGTAGCCGGATGAATTCTGAAGTGTACCGGGATATACTTTCAGCCCAGATTCAGCCAAATGCTGCAAAGTTGATTGGACGGCGCTTCATAGTACAGATGGACAATGACCCCAAGCATACAGCCAAAGCTACCCAGGAGTTCATGAGTGCCAAAAAGTGGAACATTCTGCAAAGGCCAAGTCAATCTCCAGATCTAAACCCAATTGAGCATGCATTTCACTTGCTCAAATCCAGACTTAAGACGGAAAGACCCACAAACAAGCAAGACCTGAAGGCTGTGGCTGTAAAGGCCTGGCAAAGCATTAAGAAGGAGGAAACCCAGCGTTTGGTGATGTCCATGGGTTCCAGACTTAAGGCAGTGATTGCCTCCAAAGGATTTGCAACAAAATATTGAAAATAAAAATATTTTGTTTGGGTTATGTTTATTTGTCCAATTACTTTTGACCTCCTAAAATGTGGAGTGTTTGTAAAGAAATGTGTACAATTCCTACATTTTCTATCAGATATTTTTGTTCAACCCTTCAAATTAAACGTTACAATCTGCACTTGAATTCTGTTGTAGAGGTTTCATTTCAAATCCAATGTGGTGGCATGCAGAGCCCAACTCGCGAAAATTGTGTCACTGTCCAAATATTTCTGGCCCTAACTGTAAATGCTATTTGTTTCTTGCTGACGTTTCCTTTAAAAAAAAGTACATGGCTACAATTTAATTTTTAGCAAACAACAGACAAGACATCACGGGATGCTAGACGCAAATACCAAATGTCAGGAGTCAATCTCAGATGCTGACATTTGGTATTTATATAGATCGCACTGTGTTGTGCAGCAGGTGACTCCAGCTGAAGCCCACTAGGTCCTCTACAATATATGCTGTAGTGCAGCGGTTTGCATATTATCTTTTTGGGAAGTGTGTTGGAACACGATAAGGAGAACTAGGATATTCACAATCAGACTTCCGTGATAGGACTTGTTTGTGCCAAATGGCAATAACTCTCTCTGGTCAATTCAGCACTGTTACATTTTGATCTAGCGTTTGACAATTCCATATACGAGGTTTTCCACAGGACTGTGGGTGAGCAGACTATAATATTCAGGCTCCGAGATTATGGTGCACTTGTCGTGGATTATACAGACAGTAGAAATCAAAATTAGCCAATCCCCACTGTATTTTCGATGTATTAGTAAAATGTAAAAACTTTCTTCTCTTTGCAATAAGGCGATGAAATAAGAAAAATATAAATAGTCTCAGAATTATGTAACCCCTTCATGACCAGTGTCTTTTAGTACTTAGTAGAGCAACTTTGGCTGCTAGGATCTCTTTCAAATGTGACACGTAGCAAGACACCAGCTTCTTGCAGCGTTTCTGAGAAATCTTAGCCCATTTCTCATGGGCAATGGTCTAATATTTTTGGATTTATGTGCCGGACCACCTTATTCACTTCCAACCAAGATTTTTTGTGTGGTTCAGGTGAGGGGAATGAAACAGCCACTCCAGAATCTATCAAGCCTTCTTCTGAAAATAAGTCTTGAGGAACTTTGAGGTATGGTTGGGTTTACACTGTGTGCAGAATTATTAGGCAAGTTGTATTTTGATCAAATGATACTTTTTATACATGTTGTCCTACTCCAAGCTGTTCAGGCTTGAGAGCCAACTACCAATTAAGTAAATCAGGTGATGTGCATCTCTGTAATGAAGAGGGGTGTTGCCTAATGACATCAAAACCCTATATAAGGTGTGCTTAATTATTAGGCAGCTTCCTTTGCTTTGGCAAAATGGGTCAGAAGAGAGATTTGACGGGCTCTGAAAAGTCCAAAATTGTGAGAGGTCTTGCAGAGGGATGTAGCAGTCTTGAAATTGCCAATTTTTTGAAGCGTGATCACCGAACAATCAAGCGTTTCATGGCAAATAGCCAACAGGGTCGCAAGAAGCGTGTTGGGCAAAAAAGGTGCAAAATAACTGCCCATGAATTGAGGAAAATCAAGGTGAAGCTGCCAAGATGCCATTTGCCACCAGTTTTGCCATTTTTCAGAGCTGCAACGTTACTGGAGTAGCAAAAAGCACAAGGTGTGCAATACTCAGGGACATAGCCAAGGTAGGGAACTAAGGGAAGGCTGAAAAATGACCACCTTTGAACAAGAAACATAAGATAAAACATCAAGACTGGGCCAAGAAATATCTTAAGACTGACTTTTCAAAGGTTTTATGGACTGATGAAATGAGAGTGACTCTTGATGGGCCAGATGAATGGGCCAGAGGCTGGGATCAGTAAAGGGCAGAGAGCTCCACTCCGACTCAGACGCCAGCAAGGTGGAGGTGGGGTACTGGTATGGGCTGGTATCATCAAAGATGAACTTGTGGGACCTTTTCGGGTTGAGGATGGAGTGAAGCTCAACTCCCAGACCTACTGCCAGTTTCTGGAAGACAACTTCTTCAAGCAGTGGTACAGGAAGAAGTCGGTATCGTTCAAGAAAAACATGATTTTCATGCAGGACAATGCTCCATCACATGCCTCCAAACTACTCCACAGCATGGCTGGCCAGTAAAGGTCTCAAAGAAGAAAAAATAATGACATGGCCCCCTTGTTCACCTGATCTGAACCCCATATAGAACCTGTGGCCCCTCATAAAATGTGAGATCTACAGGGTGGGAAAACAATACACCTCTAGGAAGTGTCTGGGAGGCTGTGGTGGCTGCTGCACGCAATGTTGATCGTAAACAGATCAAGCAACTGACAATCTAAGGATGGAAGGCTGTTGAGTGTCATCATAAAGAAAGGTGGCTGTATTAGTCACTAATTTTTTGGGGTTTTGTTTTGCATGTCAGAAATGTTTGTTTCTAAATTGTATGCAGTTATATTGGTTTAACTGGTGAAAATAAACATGTGAGATGGGAATATATTTGGTTTTTATTAAATTGCCTAAAAATTCTGCACAGTAATAGCTACCTGCACAAACAGATATCCTCCTAAGATAGCCAAATCTAAAAAAAAACACTCCAACTTCCAAAAATATTAAGCTTTGATATTTATGAGTCTTTTGGGTTGATTGAGAACATAGTTGTTGATCAATAATAAAAATAATCCTCTAAAATACAACTTGCCTAATAATTCTGCACACAGTGTATTGTCCTGTAAAAAGGTCTAAAGATACCCAAGCTTTAGCTTTCTCACAAAAAGGTATGACATTTTCTCCTAGGATTTATATATACATGAATTAATCAATTTTCTCTTCCAGTGGTAGAGGAAGCAGGCCAGTTCCTGAAGAATCATAACCACTGGCATGAGCTACTGTAGACATCACCAAGCCATCATTATGCTTCACTGTAAGCGTCACTGAGTCATAGTCATACTTTACTGTAAGCACCACCAAGCCACCGCTATGCTTCACTGTAAGCACCACCAAGCCACTGCCATGCTTCATTGTAGGCATCCCAAGCCTCCATCATATTTTACTGCATGCAGGGTGTTTTGTTTTTATGTTTTTATCACTTCCCAGAACAGAATTCCAAAACTTCAGTGGCTTATTCATATTCTGAGTATTTTGGAGCAGACATTTTCCTTTGCTTTTGAGTCAGTGAAGATGTACATTTTTGCACTTGGGCATAGAGACCATAAGAATCTAGTATGCATCTTGAAAACTGAAACCTCTGTGGCTGCTGCCATCAAATTGTGCTGCAGGTCTTTTGCAGTCAGTCAAGGGTATTTGACCATCTGCCTCCTCAGAAGTCTGGTGGCAGCTGATAACTTCTTTCTACTGTCTAAGGACTGTAGTCAGTATTCTTTTAAAGGGTCTCTGCCAGCCCAGAATGACTGTACATCATGTCATGGTCAATCATTTACCATATTTTTCAGACTATAAGACGCACCGGACCATAAGACGCACCCCAATTTTTCAGAAGGAAAATAGGAAAAAAAATTTAATGTGTCAAATGGGGGTCCGGAGGCCCTGCACATCCAATGCTGCGTTGTGGTGGCCTTAGGGAAAATGGCCGTCGGGGGCGGCGCATGCTCAAATTGAGATCTCGGCACCCCCGCACCTGCCACACCAGCCTGGGAAGGGAGTGTGATCATCGCCCGGCAGCGTCGGCCTGGGATTGCCGCAGAATTGCCAGACTCCTGCTACGGCCACAGTATTTGTAAAAATATTCCGACTATAAGACGCACCCCCATTTTCCCCCAAAATTGTGGGGGAAAAAGTGCGTCATATAGTCTGAAAAATACAATAAGTTCACCTTCCCACCTGCTTAGTTTCTATCAATCTTCACTCTCCACTTTGATTGACAGCTCTGTCTTCATGAACATAGAACCCAAGCAGGTAGGAAGAGGTCTTTAAATGATTGACGATGCACTGATGCCCCATACTTGGCTTGAACAGTCATTCTGTGCTGACCAGGGCTGTGGAGTCGGAGTCGTGGAGTCGGAGTTAGCTTTGGTTGGAGTCGGAGTCAGTAGAAATGTACCGACTCCGACTCCAGCTTAAAAAAAAGTATTAATATTTCATAATTGAACTTTCATATGAAATTTATAAATGTTACTCAAATATATATGTTCTATCAAACTATGAACAACAGTGATAAGCAGTTCTGCTGGAGATAGAGACATTTCTTACTTCTTGTGTGTCACTGTTCTCCACTGCCCTTATCTAATCTTATACTTGGTTAACATCATGCTGCCACAACCCCCCCTACTTACAATGTATGAAACTGAAAGTAGAATTTGCAACACATTTTCTAGTAGTAAAGCTCCTCCTCTAGACTAGATGTTTAGTGTGCGTCTTCCAAGCATCTCACAGCTGCTACTCAGAAGAGGAAGACTGTAAGAAGTATTATCCTTTCAACAAACTTTGCATCAGTTAACTGTTAGTACATGAGGTATTACTGACCACTATATCAGTTGTACGACCTGGAAATAATTTTGCACAATTGTTCTTAGGAGAAACAATTGTCATTTGGATTGTGAATACAGAATTAAAAACCTGAGAACATCAAAGAAGCGTCACATTAAATCAGCTGTATTTGAACATTTCACCATCACTCAAGATAGAAAACATTATGTCTGACAGTGTATAGATTTCTTCTTATTAACTGCATAACAGTGTTTATTGCATATTTACTTACAAGAGTTTAGAAAAGTTTATAAAAGTTATTTGCTATATTCTAATTGTATTCTAATAAATATAGTTTTTTCTCTAAGTGGTCTGATGGTGAGAAACTGACAAAGCACGATGTTAATATTTGACAACAGTAAATTTATTGTTACGAATTGGCCATTTATGAAAGAGTCTGAGTCGGAACCTGATAAAATCCAGGAGTCGAAGTCGCAACTGTGGCTTACCGACTCCACAGCCCTGGTGCTGACAGAGTCTCTTTAAATTTGAACTTGTGAATTATTCTACCAACCAAAAGAGGCCTTTTCACCAGTTTGAACATGTTAAAAGTGGCCAGATCATGGAATAATGGCTGTAGAGGTAAGTAAAGCATACCATATATACTCGAGTATAAGCTGAGATTTTCAGCCCATTTTGGGGGCTAAAAGTTCCCCTCTCGGCTTATACTCAGGTCGTTGTCCCAAGGGGCCAGCTCCCGGCGTGGTCCCTACATCTCCAATGGTCTTCGGGAGCCGCAGCTCTTCCTCTGTCCAGCGGTCACATGGTACCGCTCATTAAAGTAATGAATATGGACACATATTCATTACTTTAATGAGCGGTACCATGTGACCGCTGAACACTGGAACAAGCTGCCGGCACCAGGAGAACATCTGTCAGTGAGAAGCAGGGACCGCACCGGGAGCAGGTGAGCGATAATCACCTGTCCCTGTTCCACCGCCGGGCGCCGATCCGTCTTCCGCGTCCTCTGCTGTGACTGTTCAGGTCTGAGGGTGCAATGACGTGTTTAGTATGTGCCCTCTGCCTGAACAGTCAGAGAGCCGGAAGACAGAGCGGCGCACAGCGGTGGAACGGGGAAGGTGAATACCGCAAGTGTCGGGGGCCTGAGCGATGAGAGGCGAGTATGTGATTTTTTTTTTTATTACAGCAACAGAATATGGGGCATAATCTATGGAGCAGCTTATGGCGCCATCACCCAGTATGCGGCATTGTATGGGGCAGATGTTTCTATTTAGCATCTTATGGGGCCATAATCAACCTTTGTGCAGCATTGTATTGGGTAAATGTTTCTTTTTAGCATCCTCTGGGGCCATAATCAACCTTTGTGCAGCATTGTATGGGGCAAATGTTTCTATGGAGCATCTTATGAGGCCATCAACCATTATGCAGCATTGTATGGGGCAAATGTTTCTATTTAGCATCTTATGGGCCCATAATCAACCTTTGTGCAGCACTGTATGGGCATTTTTAATATGGAGAATCTTATGGGGCCCGTCGTAAACTGTATGGAGCATTATATGGGGCTCCTGATTCAATATGGATATTCAAAAACACTTAACCTACTGATGTCTCAATTAATTTTACATTTATTGGTATCTATTTTTATTTTTGAAATTTACCAGTAGCTGAAGCATTTCCTACCCTAGGCTTAAACTCGAGTCATTAAGTTTTCCCAGTTTTTTTGTGGCAAAATTAGGGGTCTCGGCTTATACTCGGGTTGGCTTATACTCGAGTATATACGGTAGCTATAATTTTTTAATTTCTCCTCTGTTGCAGATATATTTGCTTCTACAATTTAGGTTATAATTTATATCCTTGTTCAACTGCGTGTTAAAAGATTTTTCTGGGGGCATGTACCTCTTCTCCTGCATGAGGTTGACAAATCGTAAGGAGGCATCATGCAGGAAAAATAATATGCCCTCCTCTCCTCAATGATCTCTGCATCTACTGTGTAGAGATACAGCAGAGCTGATGTATGTACCAATACAAACACTTCCCGATCTCATCTCACACAGCAGTCAGCGCTCAGCCTCCTACCATGACTCATGCGAGATGAAATCTGGAATGGTTTCTAATGATATATAACTCAGCTATGCAATATCTCTGAACAGCAGCTGCAGAGATCAGTGAAGAGAAGAGGAAGAATTATTTTCTCCCCTGTGTGATGCTACCTGCTTATACCCTCATTCAGGAGTATACATGCATGCCAACAGTGAAAATTCTCTGGTAATGAACCATTTGGACTTATAAACTATAACAAACGTAAGACAATATCTCGGCAATGGATAGGACATATTAAAAAATAGAAACTGCTCTTCAGGCACTATTGCACGATACGGCAAGTTTAACATGTTCATACTGGTAAAAGGTCCTATTGGACAAGTTTCTTGAAAACTCCAAAATATTAGTGAACTGGAGGCCATTGCCTATGAGGAATAGAGTTTGACTCCTCTGGAATGTTGATTGAATCTGGTATCTGGCTAGGCTTCATTTTTGCAGTCATAAGACCAAGGGTGCTCTACTAAGTACTAAATACACTTATGAAGGATTGAATAATTGGGAGACTGCAAGTCAGTAAAAGTGGCATTTTGTGGTGAATTTGAAGAGACCACTTGCTATAATAGTTGTGTTCATTAGTGATGAGCGAGTGTACTTGTTGCTCGGGGTTATCTGAGCGCGCTCGGGTGGTATCCGAGTATTTGTAACTGCTCGGAGATTTACTTTTTGTTGACACAGCTGCATGATTTACGACTGCTAGCCAGCCTGAGTACATGTAAGGAATGCCTGGTTGCTAGGGAATCCCCACATGTATTCAAGCTGTCTATCAGCTGTAAATCATGCAGCTGAGGCAACAAAAACTAAATCTCCGAGCAGTTACAAATACTCGGAGATCACCCAAGCGTGCTCGGGAAAACCCGAGCAACGAGTACACTCGCTCATCACTCGTGTTCATCTATGTCATTTATTCCCAATCCATTATTTAACTGCAAAAAGTTTTTACATTTAGTTAATAAAGTAAGTTTACAATGGGGGGGAGGGTTTAATATGTTTGATTGAAACTATACATGCACATAGCTCTACGCACTTCCCTCTACCTAGAAGCAAGGATCGAATAATAGCACCAAGTACTGAGATGACGCAATTCATTTACCAATGAGAAGTGAAAATATAAAACACAATAAAAGTAAAATAAATAAAACAATTGCAAAAACAGCAAAACGTAAAAAAACTAATAGGATGAATGATGTCTTGTAGATAGTAATACAGCAATAATTCTGACTAAGTAAATGGATGCAGACCCTATTCGGATGCATTCAGGCTTTATGGTTCTATATTACGGCAATTTTGCAAAAAAAACGACATATGAACTTCAACATATGAATACACCTTTCAACCAATAAATGTTGTTCTAACCCATATACTGCTGAGCCGATTCATTCGGAAGCCATTTTTAATAAGAACGGTGTGTATGTTACAAGCCACACTTGGGAACATTAACTTTGCATTAGTGTTGGGCCCTTACATTATGTCAGTCAGGGGTATTTTATTGTTCGTTATTACATGTACAGCATATTTTGTTCTGGTGAAAACTGCAAAAGCATCGTACAGTATAGTGTAGAATCCTCAGTGTTGTCCGGTTAGTATCAGCCGGGGATCTTGTATACTGAATATACTGGAGCGCCCCCAGACACAGGGCCACAGGTTACTCAGTACCGGTCCTTTCTGTCTCAGTTCTGGGGTTGTCACTGTGGCTGGACCCGGTCCGTGACCCTGCTAAGGGGCGTCCAATGAAAGGTGATGCGAGTCTGTCAAGGTTTCGTGACGCCACCTGTGGTGTTCGGTCAGGGTGACAGACGCTGCTTGGGGTCCGCTGGTTTGATGGAATTGCAGCTAGATGGTATACCTTCCCACAGGTGAAGTATGTCCCCAGGGCTTCCCAGTAATGTAGATGGCGATGGTGTGAGGTGCAGACAATAACGAGGACACAAGATTGCAGTCTCTTTACCTCTTTACTGAAGACTTCAGGATCCGCAATCCAGAGCACAATTAACAGGGCTATCTGAGACCGGCCGGTCCGATGGCACATCCAGAGTTCCCTTTGCAGGTGGAAATCGTTGCCTACCAATAGTGCCTGTGTGTTGTAGTGCTACCCTGCTGAGCATTCAGAATAGTCCTCACAACTTCTGTTCTCGTTCGTTCTTTCTAATTCGTTCTAGATCTTTCTAGTTCTCCGTCCCCCAGGTATGTTATGGCTAGGACGCACCCGTTTGACGGGTAGGCTCGGAGCTCTTCCGGGATCCTAGAGATGCCCCTCTCCACGCGTTGCCCCCTATGTCTGCTAAGGTGATGTAAGGTAGACAGCCAACCTATAATTAACTGTCCTGCGGAGTTTGAAGTAAGGCATAGAGTCAGTTACTTCCTTGGTGTTCCGGCCACCGGCTACGCGCCTCAGTAGGATGTTGCCGTTCTCTGGGCACGACTCCTACTGGCTCTCCTTTGTGCTTGATCTCGTTTCTCACTGTTCCACAATATCCTTCGCTTCGTGTCTCTTTCTTAGGATACCGCCGCGGGGTGTGCAGGCGCGGTTCCGTAACGTTCTGTTCTAATCGCTAGGTACCTGCCAGGTTCCCACGCCTGACAGAGCCCCCCTGAATCTTCTCCCTGCAACACTCCCTGCCATGGGATGTTGCCTGAATCCAATCCAGTCAGCTTCTGACTAACTTCCTATCCAACCCCTACTTTTACCAGTGTGAGGAGTGCACTACAGGGTGCAGCCAGCCCATAAAGCTAGATGTTAGCAACACAGGTGCAAAATACCAGATCAACAGCCACTCTCCACATACCCACTCCTGGAGGGGGTGACTGCCCAGTATGCAATTGCACAATAAAGGCCCACATAGGGCGTTGTTCACACAATGGTACTGCATAGTGTCTGGTTCACAGCCTATTAGTCACGCCCCTACTTTTCGATTAGGCGGGCTGGCCAGTACACTCTCAATGCCTCCCAGTGCGAACACCCCTCATGCGAGACCAAACGTGTTTGGGCTTGGCTGCACCCCGAAAAATAGTGTAAAAATATACAAAAATAGTGAGGTATTGGTTGATATTTTGGCCAAAATACGCAAGCTCGTAACCCACGCCAAGGGTCCCCACGCTTACGAGTCCTACACTAAACTAAATAGCAAAGCCACTAGAGAGACTCAAGGTCTACAAAAATTCAATTTTCAACAGCAGAAAAAAAGGCAGCAACACTTACCTGCCCAGATCTTGGCACAAATGCACTACAGGGTGCAGCCAGCCCATAAAGCTAGATGTTAGCAACACAGGTGCAAAATACCAGATCAACAGCCACTCTCCACATACCCACTCCTGGAGGGGGTGACTGCCCAGTATGCAATTGCACAATAAAGGCCCACATAGGGCATTGTTCACACAATGGTACTGCATAGTGTCTGGTTCACACCCTATTAGTCACGCCCCTACTTTTCGATTAGGCGGGCTGGCCAGTACACTCTCAATGCCTCCCAGTGCGAACACCCCTCATGCGAGACCAAACGTGTTTGGGCTTGGCTGCAGACACTATGCAGTACCATTGTGTGAACAACGCCCTATGTGGGCCTTTATTGTGCAATTGCATACTGGGCAGTCACCCCCTCCAGGAGTGGGTATGTGGAGAGTGGCTGTTGATCTGGTATTTTGCACCTGTGTTGCTAACATCTAGCTTTATGGGCTGGCTGCACCCTGTAGTGCATTTGTTCCAAGATCTGGGCAGGTAAGTGTCGCTGCCTTTTTTTCTGCTGTTGAAAATTGAATTTTTGTAGACCTTGAGTCTCTCTAGTGGCTTTGCTATTCAGTGTGAGGAGTGGCCCAATAAATAAAGCCTTTTTCTCCCCCTAGTGGCCGGAGTGTGAAGTGTAATGTGTGCTGGTGATACCTGGTCAGAAGAACTCCTTTAGTGCCATCAGACGTACCATCACTCCCCTTAGCGGCAGAGCTTCATACTGCAACGACCAGGTCTCTGGGGCGCTGCACTACTAATACTTTACCTTTCAACTCTGTTGTGAAGTCAGAGTAGGGGACAATCAGAATTCTTTGTGTTGGGTCAGTGCAATAGTAGCGATCAGGGATGGTGCATATTACGAGCCATATGCCTCCTCCGCATCTTGCTCAGGAGCCCTAGATATTTGGGGTTGTATTTCTGGACAGTTTAGTAACAATTTCTACAGCTGTCACTGTAAGGCGTTGGACGTTGTTATCGCTCCTACTTCTGCAAATGGTCTCTTCAGAGAGGAAAAGGACTAGAAATCTAGCTCCACCTATTGCAAGTAGCAATCCTAAAAGTCAATGACGACCCTTTAACGAATCACATGACTTAGGATAAAATCCAAAACCAGAATCTCAATTTGCAGACACTGTGTTCCAGGGTACTGCTCCTCGTCAGTGCAAAGTGTGAGATCTGGTTTGGCTGACACACACACAGCCAAACTGGCTTATATAATTTTTAGATAGAATTTGCTTACCGTATATACTCGAGTATAAGCCGAGATTTTCAGCCCATTTTTGGGGTCTGAAAGTCCCCCTCTCGGCTTATACTCGAGTCATACCCAGGGGTCGGCAGGGGGCACGAGGGCTGTCTAATTATACTCACCTGCTCCTGGCGCGGTCCCTGCAGGTCCCTGGCTCCCCAGCTTCTTCCTGTACTGAGCGGTCACATGGTACCGCTCATTACAGTAATGAATATGCGGCTCCACCTCCCATAGGGGTGGAGCCGCATATTCATTACTGTAATCAGCGGTAACGGTGACCGCTCAGTACAGGAAGAAGCTGGAGAACCAGGGACTGCACAGCGCCAGGAGCAGGTGAGTATAATGGAGAGGGGAGCACTGCATGATATTCACCTGCTCCCCGTTCCGGGCGCAGCTCCGTCTTCAGCGTCTTCTGCAGTGACGCTCAAGTCAGGGGGCGCGGTGACGTGGTTAGTGCGTGCCCTCTGCCTGAACGTCAGTGCAGAAGACGCTGAAGATGGTGCGGCGCCGGAACGAAGTCATGTGAATATTGAATGTGCCGGGGGCCTGAGCGACGGAGAGGTGAGAATGTGATTTTTTTTTTTTTTATCGCAGCAACAGCAAATGGGGCAAGTGTCTGTATGGAGCATCTTATGGGGCCATAATGTTTGTGCAGCACTATATGGGGAGAGTGTCTGTATGGGGCCATAATCAATGTTTGTGCAGTACTATATGGGGCAAGTGTCTGTATGGAGCATCTTATGGGGCCATAATCAACGTTTGTGCAGTACTATATGGGGCAAGTGTCTGTATGGAGCATCTTATGGGGCCATAATTAACGTTTGTGCAGCACTATATAGGGCAAGTGTCTGTATGGGGCCATAACGTTTGTGCAGCACTATATGGGGCAAGTGTCTGTATGGAGCATCTTATGGGGCCATAATCAACGTTTGTGCAGTACTATATGGGGCAAGTGTCTGTATGGAGCATCTTATGGGGCCATAATTAACGTTTGTGCAGCACTATATAGGGCAAGTGTCTGTATGGGGCCATAACGTTTGTGCAGCACTATATGGGGCAAGTGTCTGTATGGAGCATCTTATGGGGTCATAATTAACGTTTGTGCAGCATTATATGGGGCAAGTGTATGTGTGGAACATTTTATGGGGCCATAATCAAGGTTTGTGCAGCACTATATGGGGCAAATATCTTTATGGAGCATCTTATGGGGCCATAACCAACATTTGTGCAGCATTATATTGGGCAAATGTGTCTATGGAGCATCTTATGGGGCCATTATTAACCTTTATGCAGGATTATATGGAGCATATTTTAATATGGAGCATCTTATGGGACCATCAAACTTTATGGAGCATTATATGGGGCTCCTCATTCAATATGGATATTCAAAAACACAACCTACTGATGTCTCAATTAATTTTACTTTTATTGGTATCTATTTTTACTTTTGACATTTACCGGTAGCTGCTGCATTTCCCACCCTAGGCTTATACTCGACTCATTACGTTTTCCCAGTTTTTTGTGGCAAAATTAGTGGGTCGGCTTATACTCGAGTATATACGGTACATATAAACTAGCTATTGAACCAGTTCTATGTCCAGTTGGCGAGCATTTTTACATTTCTGGCACCATTTTTATTTTTTTAAGACACTGTCTGCGAATTCACATACACTGTGTCTTCAATAAAATTGTGCCGGAGATCACAGTACGTGACAAGGGATAATGGAGATGGGTGGTGCATGCGCACTGCTATGTTGATGTTGTAGTACATTACTTCAATAAAACGGCTCCGGAATCAGCGAGTGCGCATACTGCGCTATACCGCACCATTTTATTGCAGACACAGTGTCTTTAAAAAAAAGGCCCCTGAGATCGTGGTATGCACGCGCTGACTCCGGCGCCATTTTACTGAAGTTTTGTATTACAAAATGAAAGGAAACCTGTCACCAGAAATAACGCTAATAACCTGCAGATATGGGGTTAAGCTGCAGCTTAACAGCGTTATTATGCTGTCCTATGCCAGCACATAGCTGAATGCAGCGGGCAGCAAATGAACTTTATTCTTCCCGCCAGCATTCAGTTTCAGTCATGGAGGCGGAGGCGCTGCGGGTTCAGTCAGCACTCTGAGTATATACAGCGGCCCTGACTGACACTCCCTCACTCCCTCTGCATTGAAGCGGATAGGGTTAATTATTTCCCTGCTGCATTCGGCAGGTCTTGTAGAAGCGCTCTGTAGCACGAAACGATCGTGGTCTCACATGAGTTCCACTGTTTTACCTGCCTGCTGTGGTTTTTATGTTTCCACAATAAAGGATTATTTTGTATGGAACGGTGAGTGCCTGTCTGCTCTCTTCACATGGACTTATGACTTCTTTTAAAGCTTTTTTGATAACGGCACCTGTATCCGTTGGGGTGTGTATTTATGGCCTTTTTATCCCAAAGTTCAGCAGCTGTGCAGCCTCTTCATTTTCTGTTGTGACCATCATAAAATATGCTCACCCATCCTGGTCCCCCATCCTATTATATGCTCCCCAATCATGCCTGAGATGAATATCATCAAAAAGTTAATTTAGTTCAATTCTTCAATACAAAAAGTGAAACTCATAAAAGAGTAATTACAAACAGAGTGATGTATTTCAAGGGTTTATTTCTGTTAATGTTGATGATTATGGCTTCAGATAATGAAAACCCAAAAGTCATTATCTCAGTAAATTAGAATAATTAGCAAAAACACCTGCAAAGGCTTCCCACGCATTTAAAAATGTCCCTTAGTCTGGGTCAGTAGGCTCCACAATCATGGGGAAGACTGCTGACTTGACAGATTAGAAGGCAGTCATTGACACACTCCACAAGGAGGGTAAGCCACAAAAGGTCAGTGCTAAAGAAGCTGGCTGTTCACAGAGTGCTGTATCCAAGTATATTAATGAAAGCTGAGTGGAAGGAAAAAGTGTGGTAGAGAAAAGTGCACAAGCAACCGGGTTAACCGCAGCCTTGAAAGGATTGTTAAAAAAAAGGCCATTCAAAAATTTGGGGGAGATTCACAAGGAGTGGACTGCTGCTGGAGTCATTGCTTCAAGAGCCACCACACACAAACGTATCCAGGACATGGGCTACCAGTGTCACATTCCTTGTGTCAGGCCACTCATGACCAATAGACAACGCCATTATAGTCTTACCTGGGCCAAGGAGAAAAAGAACTGGACTGTTGCTCAGTGGTCAAGGTGTTGTTTTCAGATGAAAGTACATGTTGCATTTCATTTGGAAATCAGGGTCCCAGAGTCTGGAGGAAGAGTGGAGAGGCCACAATCCAAGCTGCTGGAGGTCTAGTGTGAAGTTTCCAAAGTCAGTGATGGTTTGGGGAGCCATGTCATCTGCTGATGTAGGTTCGCTGTGTTTTATCAAGACCAAAGTCTGTGCAGCCGTCTACCAGGAAATTATAGAACACTTCATGCTTCCCTCTGCCGAGAAGCTTTTTGGAGATGGAAAATTTCAGTCTCCAGCAGAAGTTGGCACCTGTCCACACTAGCAAAAGTACCAATACCTGGTTTAAAAACAACAGCATCACTGTGCTTGATTGGCCAGCAAACTCGCCTGACCTTAACCCCATAGAGAATCTATGGGATAATATTGTCAAGAGGAAGATGAGAGACACCAGACCCAACAATGCAGACGAGCTGAAGGCAGCTATCAAAGCAACCTGGGCTTCCATAAAACCTCAGCAGTGCCACAGGTTGATCACCTCCATGCTACACAACATTGATGCAAAAGGAGCCCCGACCAAGTATTGAGAGCAGTTACTGAACATACATTTCAGTAGGCCAACATTTCAGATTTTAAAATCATTTTTCAAGCTCATGTTATAAAGTATTCTAATTTACTGAGTTAATGACTTCTGGGTTTTCATTGGCTGTAAGCCTATAATCAACATTAACAGAAATAAACACTTGAAATAGATCACTCAGTCTGTAATGATCTATATAATATATGAGTTTCACTTTTGTATTGAAGAACTGAAATAAATAAACTTTTTGATGATATTCTAATTTTGTGGGAAGCACCTGTAGATACAAACAAAAAACACACCTAATCACTTTTCAGCGCGTTGTCTTCGTTAAATATTTAAATAAAATGCTACCGGAGTCAGCACGTGCACATACCGCTCTATCCAGCACTATTTTCTTTAAGACACTGTGTGCAAATTTGTCTTTAATAAAATGGCGCTGGAGATTACGCTATGCGCAGGTGCTAACTCCTCCTCCAGCCTCACCAGATTGTGGTATGCAGTTAGCGCCTACGCATATCTCGATCTTCGAAGCCACACTCCTCCTCCAGCCTCGTCCTCCTCCTCAACGCTGGATGTGTTCTTCTGACTCCAGCCACACTGTGCAGGCACAGTCTATACCGGCTTCGCACAGAATGACGCACCCAGCATTATACAGTATTATAGATTTGTAAAGTGGGATAAACCATGACAGTATGCAAACAGTAACAGTAAAAATGCTGAGTATACAATGGCTGTCTGATATTTTAAGGGGCATTATGCAAAATGTAGGATATTTAAAGGGAATATGTCATCATGTTTTTGGCATCTAATCTGAGAGCAGATTGATGTAGGAGTAGAGATCCCGATTCTAGTGATGTGTCACTTACTGGGCTGATTTGTTATTTTTAAAATCACTTCTAGATCTGTAGCAGATAAAAAAAGAAATTTTATCAAAACTGCAGTAAGCAGGTCAGTAAGTGACACATCGCTGGAGTTTGGGTCTCTGCCCCTACAGTACGCTGTTCTCAGATAGGGGGATCTAAAACTGCTGACAGATTCCCTTTAGGTGTCAACCCTGTTAAAATGAGCACCTTTGGATGTTGTTTTGCAGGATTGTCCCAATAAAATTAATACTATCGGAAATTTTGCTGGTATTATATGGGCACTGGCTCACGGCGAAGAGGGGCTATGCTGAGAGATGGTGGCCCATGGTTTCTTTGTAAAAACCTGGCACACATATAGTTAAACCACATCAAGTCTCAGTAAAAGGCTCGTATTGTTTGGCTGGAGGAAATGCGCTGTGTGTACGTAATTTTTTTTTTTTTAGTTTTCTGATGTATTAAATCCCCTCTGAGCATAAATATTCCCATCACTGCACAGCAAGATCTACATTATATTCTGAATTGCCAGAGTACCCCGCGTTCCTTTGTCTTCCCCGTTCTTTATTGTACCATCTCAGCTAGAATTATTACATACCTATCCTTATGTCTTCTAAATGTCAGCAGCTGTAGATTAAAGTACAAGTTATACGGCCCCATAAGATTGACCATGCTGCCCTCTACTGGTAATATGCTAGTATTACAGCAAAATACCCAACTCTAAAGGATCATGATCGAATATTGAGGGTTTCTCAGTAACACTATAGAGTTTGGAGCAAAGAAAACATTTATACACACATTAGTAAAGTAAGATAATTTGTGGAGATATTGTTGAAAAAATATATAGGACCCAATTAATCAAGACGGGAATTTTGTATGCCAGTCTTGATGAAGAGAACACTAAACTTCTACAATGTGTCAAATTATTTAACAGGCGTTAAAGGAATCTGTCAACAGGTTTTTACAGTGTAATTCAAGAGCAGAATTATGTAGGGCCAAAGATGATGATTTCAGCAATGTGTCACTTACTGGGCTGTATTTTGCTGTTTCAATTCATTCAGTGCTCTGTCCGCAGGAGATTATCTGTCACGACACAGCTGTCAGGTGACACAGGGCCACTGGCTCATTCCCTGTCCCTAACACTAGGTGGCACCCTAGCTCCCCTACTCCCCGGGATACTTCGGAAGGTGAAGATGCCGGGGCCCCTCCACCCTTTCCTTATCTCCCGAGTCAGCCCTCCATCTGTTCTCCTCCCCACCCAGGGAAGAGGGGCACTACCGTGCAGCGTAGCACATCAACCCGACAAATAAGGCAACACAAACAAGCGTTAACAGAAAACGCCAGGCATACAAAATACTCACTCACATATAACAGAGGAATGCATCGGGGTGTGAAGGTAGGGGAATAAACCAAAATAGAGAAGGATAGGGAATTACCACATATACAATCCAAACAACAGTCACTAATAACGCCTTCAACTCTCCTCATATGAACTCCTCTCCCACTGTTAGCCATGCAGCAACAAGGCTAGCTCTGTCAAGGATTTGTATCTGAGCCCAGATTTTAAAGAGGAAAGGAGTGGCTAACCAAGCTCAGCTGTGAACACAAGGATTTTCAATATGGACAATTAACCCCTGTTCTGCCAGAAGGAATAAGCACATTTAAAATGAAGTAGAAGTGCTTCTTCAAAGCGCCGGAGTATGAGCAATCAAATGCTGCGGTCTTCTGGCTCCACACTGTCAAGGTAACCAAGTGACATTATCACTACAGGACATCTTCCCACATCTTTCTCAGTACATGTCAGCTGTTTTGGCAAATGCTGACAGCAGCATTTAACTCTCGCTTCCGGCCATCGAGCGGGAAATCCGCCCACCGTTGACCCCTGTCATGTGATCAGGGATCACCGGTGTGTTGGCATGACAACCGAAGGTCTCCTGGGGACCTCTATGGTTGTCAGTGCTTGCTTGCTGTGAGCACCACCCAGTTTTCAGTGCTCACGGCAAGTAATTCTACTACATAGAGGCAATCTGACCATCGCCTCTATGTAGCTGAGCCGATCAGGTTGTGGCAGCTTCCAGTCTCCTATGGAGACTATTGAAGCATGCCAAAAATTAAAAAAAATGTTTTTAAAAATATAATGATATTATGATGGAATATAGGCTGAACTGGATGGACAAATGTCTTTTTTCGGCCTTACTATGTTACTATGTTACTATAAAAAAAGTTCAAATCACCTTCCTTTCGCCACATTCAAAAATAAAACAATAATAAAAAAAAGACACACACATCTGGTATCACCGCGTTCAGAATCGCCCGATCAATAAAAAAACTAGAATTAGACTTACCGGTAATTCGGTTTCTAGGAACCTTCCACGACAGCATATGGAGGTTGCCTCTTTGCCCTGATGGGGGACAGGAAACACAGACAGGTTAAAAGGCCCTCCCACCTCCCAGTGACTTATAACTGAGACCATAGCATCGGTTTACCTTCTGAATCCCAGATTTTATCCAGAAGTATAGGGGGGAATTAGCGACATCGTGGAAGGTTCCTTGAAACCGAATTACTGGTAAGTCTAATTCTATTTTCTCTAGTCACCTTCCACGACGGCACACGGAGGAATACCAACTAATTTGGCACTAGGGAGGGACAACGGCCGGGAGTACTTTACGGCCGAAGATTAGGTCCCTATTGGACAATACGTCCAGTCTATAATGCTTGGAAAAAGTATGGTGAGGACCACGTTACTGCCCTGCAGATCTGCTCTGCAGATGCACCTGCTTTTTCTGCCCAGGAAACTGATGTGGACCTGGTTGAGTGGGCCTTGACCCCCACTGGGGGCGACTTATTTTGAGCGAGATATGCTTCCATTATAGTTCTTTTAATCCAATTAGAGATGGTGCTCTTAGCCACCTTTTTCCTTTTATTTTGTCCTGAGAGGTGGACAGTTTCTGATCAATTATACCAGAACGCGTTTGGTCTAAGTAATGTAGGACAATGCACCCCACATCGAGAGTGTGGAATTTTCCCTCTTTCAAGTTTGTAGGTTCTTGGCACAAAGATGGTAGAATGATCTCTTTGGAACGGTGGAATTCAGAGACTACCTTTGGAAGGAAAGAAGGATTGAGACGAAGGACTATTGAGTCATCTCTAATTAATAGGGCTTTCGTATTGATAAGGCTTGCAATTCTCCTACTCTCCTAGCCGTAGTTATGGCCACCAAGAAAACCGTCTTGTATGCGAGGTTTTGAGGAGATCAGGAAGACAAGGGTTCAAAGGGTGGACCTGTGAGACCCTGAAGTACTAAGTTAAGATCCCATGGGGGAACTACAACCTGTTTCTTAGGGTTCATCTTGACGGCTGATGTCATGAATCTCTTGATCCAGCGATGACCTGCTAGATCCTAGTCAAAAACAGAGCTGAGAGCAGAGACCTGGACCTTCAAGGTGCTAGGTCTAAGGCCGATCTCTAAGCCTTTTTGTAAAAAATCCAGAATTTGAGATATATTCGGGCTAAGCGGATCCGGTAGGTCAGGTAGGCAGAAGGATGAAAATTTCTTCCAGACTTTGTTGTAGATGACGTTGGTTACTGGCTTCCTGGATCTCTGCAGGGTAGCAATTGACAACCCCTTGGCTTTCAGTACCTGGGCTTCAGTAACCACGCCGCTAAATTCCACCTCTGAGGATCTGAGTGAAGACTGGGCCCCTGGGAGAGGAGGTCGTCTTTTATTGGTAATAGAATCAGGCTGTCCGCCTGTAGTTGGATGATCAAGTTGAACCAACTCCTTTTGGGCCATAACGGGGCTACCAAGATAGTTGGGGTCCTGTCTTCTCGAATTTTTCATAGAACTTTTGCCAGAATTGGAAATCGGTGGGAATGCATAGGCCAGGTGAAAATTCCAACTCTGGGCTAGGGCATCTAGTCCCCTGGAGTTGTCTCTTGGGTTTAAGGAGAAGAAGGTTTCGACCTTTGCGTTTTGGTGAGATGCAAAAAATAGAATTATTCTTACCGTTAATTCGGTTTCTAGGAACCTTCCACGACGGCATATGGAGGTTGCCTCTTTGCCCTAATGGGGAACAGGAAATGGAGAGGTTAAAAGGCCCTCCCACCTCCCCCTTACCAGTGACTTATAACTGAAAACCATAGCACCGGTTTACCTTGAATCCCAGATTAAAATCCAGGAGTATATAGGGAGGGAACTAGCACCGTTGTGGAAGGTTCCTAAAAACCGAATTAACGGTAAGAATAATTCTATTTTCTCTAGTCACCTTCCACGACGGCATACGGAGGAATACCAACTAATTTTGGCGCTAGGGAGGGACAACGGCCTGGAGTACTTTCCGGCCGAAGGCTAAATCCTTGTTGGGCATTACATCCAGCCTGTAATGTCTGGAGAAAGTATGCAACGAAAACCATGTGGCTGCCCTGCAGATTTGCTCCGTTGATGCACCTGCTCTTTCTGCCCAGGAGACTGAGGTTGATATAGTCGAATGAGCCTTGATTCCCACTGGAGGGGTTTTATCTTGAGCAAGATATGCTTCTGCTATCGCTTTCTTGATCCAGTTGGCAATAGTGCTTTTTGCTACTTTCTTTCCTCTATTTTGTCCTTATGGATGGACAAATAGATTCTGATCAATTCTGTAAGAGCTGGTCTGCTCTAGGTAAAATAATACAATGCGTCTGACATCCAGAGTATGAAATTTTTCTTCTTTTGGATTTGTTGGATTTTGGCAAAAAGAAGGTAAAATGATTTCCTGAGAGCGGTGGAAATCTGATACGACCTTTGGAAGAAAAGAGGGGTCAAGGCGCAGTATTATAGAGTCATCTTGGATAGACAAGTATGGTTCTCTTATTGAGAGGGCCTGTAATTCTCCTACCCTCCTTGCTGAGGTAATGGCCACAAGAAAAATTGTTTTATAAATCAGATTTTTCTGAGAGCAGGAGGATAATGGTTCAAAGGGTGCACCTGTAAGTCCTTGTAATACCAGATTCAGGTCCCATAATGGTACCGTTATTCGTTTGTTAGGATTCATTCTAGAGGCTGAAATCATGAACCTCTTAATCCAGCGATGATTTGCCAGATCCTGATCAAATATTGAACTGAGTGCGGAAACTTGGACTTTTAGGGTGCTAGGCCTGAGGCCTATTTCTAAGCCTTTTTGCAGAAAATCTAGAATTTGCGACAGGTTCGGATTAAAGGGATCTGGTACTTCAGGAAGACAAAAGGATGAGAATTTCTTCCAGATTTTATTATATATAGCAAGGGTTACCGGTTTCCTTGATTTTTGAAGTGTGGAAACCACTGCTTCTGATAGTCCTTTGGCTCTCAACACCTGGCCTTCAGTAGCCATGCCGCCAGATTCCATTTGTGGACGTCTAGGAGATGGATTGGTCCTTGAGAAAGAAGGTCTTCTTCCATCGGAAACTGGAATGGCCCATCCACCTGTAAATCCACTATCAGGTTGCACCAACTCCTCTTTGGCCACAATGGAGCTACCAATATAGTTGGTGTTCGTTCTTCCCGAACTTTCTGCAAGACCTTTGCCAGTATCGGAATTGATGGAAACGCATATGCCAGTCAAAAATTCCATTCCTGGGCCAATGCATCCACTCCTCTGGAGCCGTCTCTGGGGTTTAGGGAGAAGAAGGCTTCGACTTTCGCATTTTGCCGGGATGCAAAGAGGTCGATTTCTGGGAGACCCCATTTGTTCATCAGCATCTCGAAACTTCGGTTGCTCAAACACCATTCTCCGGGATGTATGTCCTGACGGCTTAGATAATCCGCCTGAGTGTTGGATGAGCCTTTCAGGTGAACTGCCGTCAGGGATAACAGATATCTTTCTGCCCAGGAACATATTCGGGCAGATATGTTCTTCAGGTTGTTGTTTTTTGAACTGCCCTGATGTCTGATGTGAGCCACCGTGGTCACATTGTCCGAATATATTCGAACATGATGTCCCTTGATAAGATGACCCCCTATCAGAAGGGCTTCTTCTACAGCTTTTAGCTCTCTGTAGTTGGATGACTTCTTGCTTGTCGATTGGTCCCAGAGCCCTTGGAAAGGGGTGTGATTTATCATGGCCCCCCAGCCTCTTTTGCTGGCATCTGTTGTAACCGTAGTCAGAGGAACTTGTGTCCAACTGACTCCCTTTTGTAAATTTTTTGGAGTCATCCACCACGCCAGTGAGGCCTTGACACGGCCCGGTGTGTACAACCTCCTGTTCAAAGAACTGGGCTGGCCGTTCCAATTCTGCAAGATATGTGCCTGAAGAATTCTGGAATGGGCTTGGGCACATGGTACTGATTGGATGCAGGCTGTCATCGATCCTAGCAGAGACATGCCTTCTCTGATTGTAGGGGATCTGGTGTCTCTGAACATCTTGACTTTTGATAGTAGAGTCAGACGATGTTCCAATGGGAGGAAGGACATTTGTCTTGCAGAGTCCAGAAGAACTCCCAGGAATTTCCTGCATTTGGAGGGTCGTAGGTGAGATTTTTCTAAATTCGGCACCCATCCCAGAGATATCAGAATATCGAGCGTCTTTGATACATGAGACTCCAGAGATTGTTTGGTGGGAGCCACTAACAAAAGGTCGTCTAAATACGGCACTATACAGACGCCTTGCCTCCGGATGAAGGAGATTACTTCCCCCATTATTTTGGAAAATACTCTTGGAGCAGAGGAGATCCCAAACGGAAGGACATTGAACTGATCTATCAGACGTCCCTTCTGCACTGCAAACTTGAGATACTGGCGATGTCTCTGGTGAATGGGGATGTGAAAGTATGCATCCTTCAAATCGATAGTGGCCATAAAGGAATGCGGGCTTATCAAGGGAATCACATTTTTTACTGATTCCATCTTGAATTTTCGGTATTTGACATGCCGGTTGAGGCCCTTCAGATTTATAATAATACGGGACTCGCCCGATGGTTTGGGAACCAGAAATAGACGAGAGTAGTGACCCCGATCCCTCCCTGATTCCGGAACCTGGGATATCACATTTGACATCTTTAGGGTCCTGAGACCCGATTCTAGAATGGACTGGTCTCTCAAGGAGGGAAGGGAGGTAATTTTTAGACCCCGTGGGGGAGAGGAAATGAATTCTATTAGAAGACCATCTTTGATGACTTTGAGGACCCAGGAGCAATTGGTGATTTTTTGCCACTGGAGTATAAATTATGAGAGTCTCCCCCCCACCGGGTCGAAGTCACCGCTTCTCTTGTTGAGACTGCTGCTGAGGGATAAGGATGTTTCTCCCCCCTCCCTTCGGGTAACTCCACCTCCCGGACTTGCCTTTCCCTCTCTGAGAGGTTTGTCCCTGAAAGGGACGAAAAAACTTCTTTTTGGGAGTTTTTTGTTCTGGGAGGGCTTTCTTTTTATCGGTTGCCTTTTCCAAGATGTCATCCAGGGAAGGCCCGAAGACGTTTACCGTTACCCTTAAATGGTATGGCGCATAATTTGGCCTTGGAGGTGATATCATCGGACCACATTTTCAACCAAAGCGCCCTTCTAGCCGAATTAGACTGAATTAAGGACCTAGCAGCAATTCTGATGGTCTCCATAGAAGAATCTGCTAGGAAATCCGTGGCTCTAAGAAGACTGGGTAGAGATTCGAATAATTTAGCTCTAGAGGTACCCTGGGATATGTGGGATTCTAGTTCACCTATCCAACGGAAAAGTGCTCTAGCCACACATGTTGAAGCAATATTGGCTTTGAGGGCTACCGTGGAGGTCTCCCACGATTTTTTCAAGACTTACTATTTTTCTGTCCATTGGGTCTTTTAATTGAGACGAGTCTTCGAACGGAAGAACCATTCTCTTTGCCACTCTTACCACCTGTGAATCAACTTTAGGGATATCCCATTTGGTCAAATCCCTGTTATAACCTGGTGGTTAGGAGCACCAGGAATGACCTGATGGTTAAACTCACAGGACAAGCTCTGGGAAGTGGGAACTTTGCTGACCGCAATCCCTAATTCTATCACACACACACTAGAAATAGCCGTGGAGCGAACCTAACAGGCCTAGATGCCTCGGCACAGCCTAAGAACTAGCTAGCCCTAGAGATAGAAAATAAAGCCTACCTTGCCTCAGAGAAATTTCCCCTAAAGGAAAAGGCAGCCCCCCACAAATATTAACTGTGAGTTAAGATGAAAGTCACAAGCACAGAAATGAAACAGGGTTTTAGCAAAGGGAGGCCAGACTAACTAAATAGACAGAGGATAGGAAAGGTATCTTTGCGGTCAGCACAAAAACTACAAAAGACCACGCAGAGTGTGCAAAAAGACCCCCGCACCGACTCACGGTGCGGAGGCGCCACCCTGCATCCCATCCCAAAATCATGAAAGCAAGCTGGACTAGAAAACCATGAACAGAAAATAACAAACGGGGACTTAGCTTCTTGCAGGAAGAGACAGGTCTCTAGAAAGATCCAAGAGCGAACTGAACCAGCACAAAAACATTGACAGCTGGCATGGAGTAACGATCTGAGTGAAGTTAAATAGAGCAGCCAACCAAAGGATAAACCACGTCACCTGTGTAAGGAACCTCAGAAGCAGCAGCTTCACTCACAGCCACCAGAGGGAGTCCATGGACAGAACTCGCCGAAGTACCATTCACGACCACAGGAGGGAGTTCAACAACAGAATGTTATGAAAGGCAATTCAGAATCACAATGGACATGGAGGTCAGAGCACATACAGTGAACTGACAATAACCCAAAATAATAGAACGAGCTCTGAGACGTGGGAACTCTGCAGACCGCAATCCCTAAGCCTATCAAACCACAACTAAAGGTAGCCGTGGAGCGCTCCTGACCAGAACCTAGGCGCCTCGTCACAGCCTGAGAAACTAGCTAATCCTGAAGATAGAAAAATAAGCCTACCTTGCCTCAGAGAAATTCCCCAAAGGAAAAGGCAGCCCCCCACATATAATGACTGTGAGTAAGATGAAAACACAAACATAGAGATGAATCAGATTTAGCAAAGTGAGGCCCGACTAGCTGAACAGAACGAGGATAGGGAAGATAACTTTGCGGTCAGCACAAAAACCTATAAAAAAACCACGCAGAGGGGACAAAAAGACCCTCCGCACCGACTAACGGTACGGAGGTGGTCCATCTGCATCTCAGAGCTTCCAGCAGGCGAGAAAAACCAATTAAGCAAGCTGGACAGAAAAATAGCAACAAAATAACATAAGCAAAACTTAGCTTTGCAGAGCAGCAGGCCACAGGAATGATCCAGGGAAAAAACAAGTCCCACACTGAAACATTGACAGGAAGCATAGATCAAAGCATCAGGTGGAGTTAAGTAGAGAAGAAGCTAACGAGCTCACCAGATCACCTGAGGGAAGAAACTCAGAAGCTGCAGTACCACTTTCCTCCACAAACGGAAGATCCCAGAGAGAATCAGCCGAAGTACCACTTGTGACCACAGGAGTGAACTCTGCCACAGAATTCACAACAGTACCCCTCCCTTGAGGAGGGGTCACCGAACCCTCACCAGAGCCCCCAGGCCGACCAGGATGAGCCACATGAAAGGCACGAACAAGATCGGGAGCATGGACATCAGAGGCAAAAACCCAGGAATAATCCTCCTGAGCATAACCCTTCCATTTAACCAGATACTGGAGTTTCCGTCTTGAAACACGAGAATCCAAAATCTTCTCCACAATATACTCCAATTCCCCCTCCACCAAAACCAGGGCAGGAGGCTCAACAGATGGAACCATAGGTGCCACGTATCTCCGCAACAATGACCTATGGAATACGTTATGTATGGAAAAAGAATCTGGAAGGGTCAGACGAAAAGACACAGGATTAAGAACCTCAGAAATCCTATACGGACCAATAAAACGAGGTTTAAACTTAGGAGAGGAAACCTTCATAGGAATATGACGAGAAGATAACCAAACCAGATCCCCAACACGAAGTCGGGGACCCACACGGCGTCTGCGATTAGCGAAAAGTTGAGCCTTCTCCTGGGACAAGGTCAAATTGTCCACTACCTGAGTCCAAATCTGCTGCAACCTGTCCACCACAGTATCCACACCAGGACAGTCCGAAGACTCAACCTGTCCAGAAGAGAAACGAGGATGGAACCCAGAATTGCAGAAAAACGGTGAAACCAAGGTAGCCGAGCTGGCCCGATTATTAAGGGTGAACTCAGCCAAAGGCAAAAAGGACATCCAGTCATCCTGATCAGCAGAAACAAAGCACCTCAGATATGTTTCCAAGGTCTGATTGGTTCGCTCGGTCTGGCCATTAGTCTGAGGATGGAAAGCCGAGGAAAAAGACAAGTCAATGCCCATCCTACCACAAAAGGCTCGCCAAAACCTCGAAACAAACTGGGAACCTCTGTCAGAAACAATATTCTCTGGAATGCCATGCAAACGAACCACATGCTGGAAGAACAAAGGCACCAAATCAGAGGAGGAAGGCAATTTAGACAAGGGTACCAGATGGACCATCTTAGAAAAGCGATCACAGACCACCCAAATGACTGACATCTTTTGAGAAACGGGAAGGTCAGAAATAAAATCCATAGAGATATGTGTCCAAGGCCTCCTCTGGACCGGCAAGGGCAAAAGCAACCCACTGGCACGAGAACAGCAGGGCTTAGCCCGAGCACAAATCCCACAGGACTGCACAAAAGCACGCACATCCCGCGACAGAGAGGGCCACCAAAAGGATCTAGCCACTAACTCTCTGGTACCAAAGATTCCAGGATGACCAGCCAACACCGAACAATGAAGTTCAGAGATAACTCTATTCGTCCACCTATCAGGGACAAACAGTTTCTCCGCTGGGCAACGATCAGGTTTATTAGCCTGAAATTTTTGCAGCACCTGCCGCAAATCAGGGGAGATGGCAGACACAATTACTCCTTCCTTGAGGATACCCGCCGGCTCAGATAAACCCGGAGAGTCGGGTACAAAACTCCTAGACAGAGCATCCGCCTTCACATTTTTAGAGCCCGGAAGGTACGAAATCACAAAGTCAAAACGGGCAAAAAACAACGACCAACGAGCTTGTCTAGGATTCAAGCGCTTGGCAGACTCGAGATAAGTAAAATTCTTATGATCAGTCAATACCACCACGCGATGCTTAGCTCCTTCAAGCCAATGATGCCACTCCTCGAATGCCCACTTCATGGCCAGCAACTCTCGGTTGCCCACATCATAATTACGCTCAGCAGGCGAAAACTTCCTGGAAAAGAAAGCGCATGGTTTCATCACTGAGCAACCAGAACCTCTCTGCGACAAAACAGCCCCTGCTCCAATCTCAGAAGCATCAACCTCGACCTGGAACGGAAGAGAAACATCTGGTTGACACAACACAGGGGCAGAAGAAAAACGACGCTTCAACTCTTGAAAAGCTTCCACAGCAGCAGAAGGCCAATTGACCACATCAGCACCCTTCTTGGTCAAATTGGTCAATGGTTTAGCAATACTAGAAAAATTGCAGATGAAGCGACGATAAAAATTAGCAAAGCCCAGAAACTTTTGCAGACTTTTCAGAGATGTCGGCTGAGTCCAATTATGGATGGCTTGGACCTTAACAGGATCCATCTCGATAGTAGAAGGGGAAAAGATGAACCCCAAAAATGAAACATTCTGCACACCAAAGAGACACTTTGATCCCTTCACAAACAAAGAATTAGCACGCAGGACCTGAAAAACCGTTCTGACCTGCTTCACATGAGACTCCCAATCATCCGAGAAGATCAAAATGTCATCCAAGTACACAATCAGGAATTTATCCAGGTACTCTCGGAAGATGTCATGCATAAAGGACTGAAACACTGATGGAGCATTGGCAAGTCCGAACGGCATCACGAGATACTCAAAATGACCCTCGGGCGTATTAAATGCAGTTTTCCATTCATCACCTTGCTTAATTCGCACCAGATTATACGCACCACGAAGATCTATCTTTGTGAACCAACTAGCCCCCTTAATCCGAGCAAACAGATCAGATAACAATGGCAAGGGGTACTGAAATTTAACCGTGATCTTATTAAGAAGGCGGTAATCTATACAAGGTCTCAGCGAACCATCCTTCTTGGCTACAAAAAAGAACCCTGCTCCTTATGGCGACGATGACGGGCGAATATGCCCCTTCTCCAGGGATTCCTTCACATAACTGCGCATAGCGGTGTGCTCAGGCACGGACAAATTAAACAATCGACCTTTTGGGAATTTGCTACCAGGAATCAAATTGATAGCACAATCACAATCCCTATGCGGAGGTAGGGTATTGGACTTGGGCTCATTAAATACATCCCGGTAATCAGACAAGAACTCTGGGACCTCAGAAGGAGTGGATGACGAAATTGACAGAAATGGAACATCACCATGTACCCCCTGACAACCCCAGCTGGACACCGACATGGATTTCCAATCTAATACTGGATTATGGGCTTGTAGCCATGGCAACCCCAACACGACCACATCATGCAGATTATGCAACACCAGAAAGCGAATAACCTCCTGATGTGCAGGAGCCATGCACATGGTCAGCTGGGTCCAGTATTGAGGCTTATTCTTGGCCAAAGGCGGAGCATCAATTCCTCTCAATGGAATAGGACACTGCAAGGGCTCCAAGAAAAACCCACAACGCTTAGCATATTCCAAGTCCATCAAATTCAGGGCAGCGCCCGAATCCACAAATGCCATGACAGAATATGATGACAAAGAGCAGATCAAGGTAACGGACAGAAGAAATTTTGACTGTATAGTACCAATGGTGGCAGACCTAGCGAACCGCTTAGTGCGCTTAGGACAGTCAGAGATAGCATGAGTGGAATCACCACAGTAGAAACACAGACCATTCAGACGTCTATGTTCTTGCCGTTCAACTCTGGTCAAGGTCCTATCACACTGCATAGGCTCAGGTTTAAGCTCAGGTAATACCGCCAAATGGTGCACAGGTTTACGCTCACGCAAGCGTCGACCGATCTGAATGGCCAAAGACATAGACTCATTCAAACCAGCAGGCATAGGAAATCCCACCATGACATCCTTAAGGGCTTCAGAGAGACCCTTTCTGAATATAGCTGCCAGCGCAGATTCATTCCATTGAGTGAGCACTGACCACTTTCTAAATTTCTGACAATATACCTCTATCTCATCCTGAGCCTGACAAAGAGCCAGCAAATTTTTTTCTGCCTGATCCACTGAATTAGGCTCATCGTACAGCAACCCAAGCGCCAGGAAAAACGCATCGGTATTACTCAATGCAGGATCTCCTGACGCAAGAGAAAACGCCCAGTCCTGAGGGTCGCCGCGCAAAAAAGAAATGACGATCCTAACCTGTTGAATTGGGTCACCAGAAGAGCGAGGTTTCAAAGTCAGAAATAGTTTACAATTATTTTTGAAACTCAGAAATTTAGTTCTATCTCCAAAAAACAAATCTGGAATAGGAATTCTCGGTTTAAGCAAAGAATTCTGGACCACAAAATCTTGAATATTCTGAACTCTTGCCGTGAGCTGATCCACACATGAAGACAGACCTTTAATGTCCATTGCTACACCTGTGTCCTGAACCACCCAAATGTCTAGGGGAAAAAAAAGACAAAACACAGTGCAAAGAAAAAAAAATGGTCTCAGAACTTCTTTTTTCCCTCTATTGAGAATCATTAGCACGTTTGGCTTCCTGTACTGTTATGAAAGGCAATTCAGAATCACAATGGACATGGAGGTCAGAGCACATACAGTGAACTGACAATAACCCAAAATAATAGAACGAGCTCTGAGACGTGGGAACTCTGCAGACCGCAATCCCTAAGCCTATCAAACCACAACTAAAGGTAGCCGTGGAGCGCTCCTGACCAGAACCTAGGCGCCTCGTCACAGCCTGAGAAACTAGCTAATCCTGAAGATAGAAAAATAAGCCTACCTTGCCTCAGAGAAATTCCCCAAAGGAAAAGGCAGCCCCCCACATATAATGACTGTGAGTAAGATGAAAACACAAACATAGAGATGAATCAGATTTAGCAAAGTGAGGCCCGACTAGCTGAACAGAACGAGGATAGGGAAGATAACTTTGCGGTCAGCACAAAAACCTATAAAAAAACCACGCAGAGGGGACAAAAAGACCCTCCGCACCGACTAACGGTACGGAGGTGGTCCCCCTGCGTCTCAGAGCTTCCAGCAGGCGAGAAAAACCAATTAAGCAAGCTGGACAGAAAAATAGCAACAAAATAACATAAGCAAAACTTAGCTTTGCAGAGCAGCAGGCCACAGGAATGATCCAGGGAAAAAACAAGTCCCACACTGAAACATTGACAGGAAGCATAGATCAAAGCATCAGGTGGAGTTAAGTAGAGAAGAAGCTAACGAGCTCACCAGATCACCTGAGGGAGGAAACTCAGAAGCTGCAGTACCACTTTCCTCCACAAACGGAAGATCCCAGAGAGAATCAGCCGAAGTACCACTTGTGACCACAGGAGTGAACTCTGCCACAGAATTCACAACACAGAATTCACAACAAATCCCCTTCTAGGGGGAATCTATGCTTCATCTCGGATGGAGTACTGAGACGTTTTTCAGGTAATTCCCACTCTTGATCAATCATGTCAGATATATTTGAGTGGATAGGGAACCCCACCCGTTTACCCTTGGATATGCCGCCAAACATCTGATCCTGTATGGACTGTGGCTCTGGCTCTTCCTCCAGCCCCATAGTACTGCCTACAGCAGCTACTAGATCCTCAACCCATTCTGAAGAGAAAAGATACTTCCTAGCTTCAGCGGTTATAGGGGACTGTTATGATACGGCGGTCTAGGAGCAACATGGAACGAGCTCTGAAGGAAGTGGTAACTGTACTGACCGCAGTCCCTAAGCTCAACACAACACTAGAAGTAGCCGTGGAATGCTCCTAACTCTCCCTAGGCATCTCGTCACAGCCTAAGAGCTAACTACCCCTAAAGAAAGAAGCAGGAAAACTATCTTGCCTCAGAGAAAATCCCCAAAGGATAGATTAGCCCCCCACAAATAATGACTGTGAGTGGAGAGGGAAAAGACATACACAGAATGAAACCAGGATGAGCACAGGAGGCCAGTCTAGCTAAATAGATAGGACAGGATGGAATACTGTTATGAAAACTGATATGAAGGCAATTCAGTACCACAATGGACATGGCGGTCAGAACACATACAGTGGTCTGACAAACACCCAAAATAATAGAACGAGCTCTGAGACGTGGGAACTCTGCAGACCGCAATCCCTGATCCTATCCAACCACACTAAAGGTAGCCGTGGAGCGCTCCTGACCAGAACCTAGGCGCCTCGTCACAGCCTGAGAAACTAGCTAGGCCTGAAGATAGAAAAATAAGCCTACCTTGCCTCAGAGAAATTCCCCAAAGGAAAAGGCAGCCCCCCACATATAATGACTGTGAGTAAGATGAAAACACAAACATAGAGATGAAACAGATTTAGCAAAGTGAGGCCCGACTAGCTGAATAGAACGAGGATAGGGAAGATAACTTTGCGGTCAGCACAAAAACCTATAAATAACCACGCAGAGGGGACAAAAAGACCCTCCGCACCGACTAACGGTACGGAGGTCGTCCCTCTGCGTCTCAGAGCTTCCAGCAGGCGAGAAAAACACCAATAAAGCAAGCTGGACTGAAAAATAGCAACAAAATAACAAAAGCAAAACTTAGCTTTGCAGAGCAGCAGGCCACAGGAATGATCCAGGGAAAAAACCAGTCCAACACTGGAACATTGACAGGAAGCATGGATCAAAGCATCAGGTGGAGTTAAGTAGAGAAGAAGCTAACGAGCTCACCAGATCACCTGAGGGAGGAAACTCAGAAGCTGCAGTACCACTTTCCTCCACAAACGGAAGATCCCAGAGAGAATCAGCCGAAGTACCACTTGTGACCACAGGAGGGAGCTCTGCCACAGAATTCACAACAGAATACTGTGCGGTCAGTATAAAACACTACAAAAATCCACGCAGAGTTTACAAAAAATCTCCACACCTGACTAAAGGTGTGGAGGGCAAATCTGCCTCCCAGAGCTTCCAGCAAGACAGAATTAATTCACACTGATAAGCTGGACAACCATAGAAAGCACAGAATGGATAAGTCCACAATCTATGGACAGAAAAGAGCAAGCAAAAACTTAGCTTTGCTGAACTGGTCAGGATAACAGGGAACTCCAAAGAGATGTGAATCCAACCAGGAACCATTTACAAGTAGCAGTGGCTGAAGAAAGAGCCAGGCCTAAATAGCCGAGCAGAAGAGACGATAAGTGGAGACGGCTGATGACAGCTAACTCCAAGGAGCAGCCATGCCACTAGAAACCACAAGAGGGAGCCCAAGAGCAGAACTCACAAAATTGCCACTTACAACCACTGGAGGGAGCCCAAGAGCGGAATTCACAACAGTACTCCCCCTTGAGGAGGGGTCACCGAACCCTCACCAGAGCCCCCAGGCCGATCAGGATGAGCCAAGTGAAAAGCACGAACCAAATCGGTGGCATGGACATCGGAGGCAACAACCCAAGAATTATCCTCCTGGCCATAACCCTTCCACTTGACAAGATACTGAAGCCTCCGCCTCGAAAAACGAGAATCCAAAATCTTCTCAACCTCATATTCCAACTCTCCCTCAACCCACATCGGGGCAGGAGGGTCAACCGAGGGAACAACGAGCACCACATATCTCCGCAACAAAGATATATGGAAAACATTATGAATGGCAAAAGAGTCTGGAAGAGCCAAATGAAAAGACACCGGATTAATAATTTCAGAAATTTTATAAGGACCAATAAACCGAGGCTTAAACTTAGGAGAAGAAACCTTCATAGGAACATGACGAGAAGACAACCAAACCAAATCCCCCACACGAAGCCGGGGACCAACACACCGACGGCGGTTAGCAAAACGTTGAGCCCTTTCCTGAGACGTCAAATTGTCCACGACATGAGTCCAAATCTGCTGCAGCCTGTCCACCACAGAATCAACACCAGGACAATCAGAAGGCTCAACCTGCCCAGAAGAAAAACGAGGATGAAAACCAAAATTACAAAAGAAAGGTGAAACCAAAGTAGCCAAACTAGCCCGATTATTAAGGGCAAACTCGGCCAACGGCAAGAAAGACACCCAATCATCATGATCAGCAGACACAAAGCATCTCAAATAGGTCTCCAAGGTCTGATTAGTTCGCTCAATTTGGCCATTAGTCTGAGGATCAAACGCCGAAGAAAAAGACAAATCAATGCCCATCCTAGCACAAAAGGCCCGCCAAAATCTAGAGACAAACTGAGAACCTCTGTCAGACAATATTCTCCGGAATGCCATGCAAACAAACTACATGCTGAAAAAATAATGGAACCAGATATGAGGAGGAAGGCAACTTAGGCAAAGGTACCAGATGGACCATTTTAGAGAACTGGTCACAAACAACCCAGATAACAGACATCTTCTGGGAAACAGGAAGATCCGAAATAAAATCCATGGAAATATGTGTCCAGGGCCTCTCAGGGACCGGCAAAGGCAAAAGCAACCCACTAGCGCGGGAACAGCAAGGCTTGGCCCGGGCGCAAGTCCCACATGACTGCACAAAAGCACGCACATCGCGCGACAAGGAAGGCCACCAAAAGGACCTAGCAACCAAATCTCTGGTACCAAAAATCCCAGGATGACCAGCCAACACTGAACAATGAACCTCAGAAATTACCTTACTTGTCCATCTATCAGGAACAAACAGCTTCCCCACTGGACAGCGATCAGCCTCAAATTCCTGAAGCACCCGCCGCAAATCAGGGGAGATAGCAGAAAGAATCACCCCCTCCTTAAGAATGCCAACCGGCTCAAGGACTCCAGGAGAATCAGGCGAAAAACTCCTAGAGAGGGCATCAGCCTTAACATTCTTAGATCCCGGAAGATACGAGACCACAAAATCAAAATGGGAGAAAAACAGGGACCATCGAGCCTGTCTAGGATTCAGCCGCTTGGCCAGGTCAGGACCACAACACGGTGTTTAGCTCCCTCAAGCCAATGTCGCCACTCCTCAAACGCCCACTTCATAGCCAAAAACTCCCGATTGCCGACATCATAATTGCGTTCCGCAGGCGAAAACTTTCTGGAAAAAAAAGCACACGGTTTCATCAAAGAGCCATCAGACTCCCTCTGAGACAAAACGGCCCCTGCCCCAATCTCTGAAGCGTCGACCTCAACCTGAAAAGGAAGAGAAACATCTGGCTGACGCAACACAGGGGCAGAAGTAAATCGGCGTTTAAGCTCCTGAAAGGCCTCAACAGCCTCAGAGGACCAATTCGTCACATCAGCGCCTTTCTTCGTCAAATCAGTAAGGGGCTTAACCACACTGGAAAAGCTGGCAATGAAACGGCGATAGAAATTAGCAAAGCCCAAAAATTTTTGAAGACCCTTCACAGATGTGGGTTGGATCCAGTCATGAATAGCTTGGACCTTAACAGGATCCATTTCTATAGACGAGGGAGAAAAAATAAAACCCAAAAAAGAGACCTTCTGAACTCCGAATAGGCACTTAGACCCCTTCACAAATAAAGCATTATCATGAAGGATCTGGAACACCATCCTGACCTGCTTCACATGAGACTCCCAATCATCGGAAAAAATCAAAATATCATCCAAATATACGACCATGAATTTATCAAGAAAATTGCGGAAAATATCATGCATGAAAGACTGGAACACAGATGGAGCATTAGAGAGCCCAAATGGCATCACAAGGTATTCAAAATGGCCTTCGGGCGTATTAAATGCAGTTTTCCATTCGTCACCCTGTTTAATACTAACAAGATTATATGCCCCTCGGAGGTCAATCTTAGTAAACCAACTAGCCCCCTTAATCTGAGCAAACAAATCAGTAAGCAAAGGCAAGGGGTATTGGAATTTGACCGTGATCTTATTAAGAAGACGATAATTAATACAGGGTCTCAAGGAGCCATCCTTCTTAGCAACAAAAAAGAAACCCGCTCCCAATGGTGACGAAGAGGGCCGAATATGCCCCTTCTCCAAAGACTCCTTAACATAACTCCGCATGGCGGCATGCTCTGGCACAGACAGATTGAAAAGTCGGCCCTTAGGGAACTTGCAACCAGGAATCAAGTTAATAGCACAATCACAGTCCCTGTGCGGAGGAAGGGAACTGGACTTGGGCTCATCAAATACCTCCTGGAAATCCGACAAAAACTCAGGGACCTCAGAAGAGGGGGAAGAGGAAATTGACATCAAAGGAACGTCACTATGTACTCCTCGACAACCCCAACTAGTCACCGACATAGTTTTCCAATCCAGCACCGGATTATGTTCCTGTAACCATGGAAATCCCAGTACAACAACATCATGCAGGTTATGCAACACCAGAAAACGGCAATCTTCCTGATGTGCTGGAGCCATGTACATGGTCATCTGTGTCCAGTACTGAGGTTTATCCTTGGCCAAGGGTGTAGCATCAATACCCCTCAAAGGAATAGGGCTCTGCAAAGGCTGCAAGGAAAAACCACAGCGCCTAGCGAATTCTAAGTCCATTAAGTTCAAGGCAGCTCCTGAATCCACAAATGCCATGACAGAAAAGGACGACAAAGAGCAAATCAGGGTCACAGATAAGAGAAATTTAGGCTGTATAGTACTAATGGTAACAGACCTAGCGACTCTCTTAGTATGCTTAGGGCAATCAGAGATAACATGAGCCGAATCACCACAGTAAAAACACAGCCTATTCTGACGTCTGAATTCCTGCCGTTCTATTCTAGTCAAAATCCTATCACATTGCATAGGTTCAGGACTTTGTCAGAGGATACTGCCATATGGTGCACAGCTTTGCGCTCGCGCAGACGCCGATTAATCTGAATGGCTAGAGACATAGATTCGCTCAAACCGGCAGGCGTAGGAAAGCCCACCATAACATCTTTAAGGGTTTCAGAAAGACCTTTTCTGAAAATAGCAGCCAAAGCCTCTTCATTCCATTTAGTGAGCACAGACCATTTTCTAAATTTCTGGCAGTATAACTCTGCCGCTTCCTGACCTTGACACAAGGCCAACAGGGTTTTTTCTGCATGATCCACAGAATTAGGTTTGTCATACAATAATACGAGCGCTTGAAAAAATGCATCTACATTCAATAATGCCGGATCCCCTGTTTCAAGAGAAAAAGCCCAGTCTTGAGGGTCACCACGCAGCAAGGATATGATGATTTTTACTTGCTGAATGGGATCACCAGAAGAACGGGGTTTCAAAGCAAAAAACAATTTGCAGTTATTTTTAAAGTTCAAAAGCTTGGATCTGTCCCCAAAAAAACAAATCAGGAGTAGGAATTCTAGGCTCTAAAGCCGGAGTCTGGACAACATAGTCCTGGATACTCTGTACTCTTGCAGCAAGTTGATCCACACGAGAAAACAAACCCTGAACATCCATGCCAAAGCATATATCCTGAACCACCCAGATATCAAGAGGAAAAAAAAGACAAACCAGAGCACAGAAAAAAAAATGGTTCAGAACTTTCTTTTCCTTCTTTTGAGATGCATTTAATTCATTTTTGGCCACTTGTACTGTTATGATACAGTGGTCTAGGAGCAACATGGAACGAGCTCTGAAGGAAGTGGTAACTGTACTGACCGCAGTCCCTAAGCTCAACACAACACTAGAAGTAGCCGTGGAATGCTCCTAACTCTCCCTAAGCATCTCGTCACAGCCTAAGAGCTAACTACCCCTAAAGAAAGAAGCAGGAAAGCTATCTTGCCTCAGAGAAAATCCCCAAAGGATAGATTACCCCCCACAAATAATGACTGTGAGTGGTGAGGGAAAAGACAAACACAGAATGAAACCAGCATGAGCACAGGAGGCCAGTCTAGCTAAATAGATAGGACAGGATGGAATGCTGTGCCGTCAGTATAAAACACTACAAAAATCCACGCAGAGTTTACAAAAAATCTCCACACCTGACTAAAGGTGTGGAGGGCAAATCTGCCTCCCAGAGCTTCCAGCAAGACAGAATTAATTCACATTGATAAGCTGGACAAACATAGAAAGCACAGAATGGATAAGTCCACAATCTATGGACAGAAAAGAGCAAGCAAAAACTTAGCTTTGCTGAACTGGTCAGGATAACAGGGAACTCCAAAGAGATGTGAATCCAACCAGGAACCATTTACAAGTGGCACTGGCTGAAGAAAGAGCCAGGCCTAAATAGTCGAGCAGAAGAGACGATAAGTGGAGACAGCTGATGACAGCTAACTCCAAGGAGCAGCCATACCACTAGAAACCACAAGAGGGAGCCCAAGAGCAGAACTCACAAAAGTGCCACTTACAACCACCGGAGGGAGCCCAAGAGCGGAATTCAGAACAGGGGACGTAGGTTCCTCCCGTTGACCCGAGGATGAGGCATAGGAGAGGTCTGATTCAGATTCAGAATCCTCCTCCTGGATCTTCCTTTTTTTAGCTGGAGAGAGTGGTGGTGGGGGTGGGGGGGTAAAGGCTGCTAGGGAGGATTGCACCTCTTGTTTGACCAAAGAGCGTATTTCTTCCAGTAAAGAACGTTGCTCTGCTCTGACAATCTTGTCAGTACAGGTCCTGCAGAGTTTCTTCTCCCATAATGGTGGCAGCTTAATGTTACAGATGGCACACTTCTTTTTAGTAGTAGTTTTGGGGGTAGACTTTTCTCCCTGCAATGAGAGGGGAGAGAGAGTCATACTAATAATACCCCCAAGTCACTAACTAAGGACCCCCTGTCCCTGCAGCACTTACTGTGGCAGGGGCAGCGCTGGGCTCTGCAAGCGCAGGGCAGGTACTGCTCTCCATGTCAGGATAGTCTTACCTGCGACGTCTTCTGGCAGGTTTTATGCATTATGCCCCCAGCGATCGAAAAATCCTCCTCCCCTCCATGGTCCAGGGTGGAAGACGCCGTCCTGCACGAGACACCGCCGGCGGAAGTGCCTCCAGGGAGCGCAGAAAGGACCGGAAGTGACGCGCGCGATCACTTCCGGGTCGCCAGCGGCATGTGGAGGGGAGGAAACCGGAGAGCTCCAGGAGGACTCCGGATAGAAACTCTAGCCTGCTTTGCCCTCATGGGGGCGCGGGAAGGCTAGGACCAGGTCCCGAGGACACCGCAGCGCGGCGGGAGCAGCATAACGAGGGGAGGTGAGATATGACCCCATGCTGCCCGGTTACATTTTAGGCAGAGCCTGTGCGGCAATAGTTACCGGCCACCACTGCATACGCAGAAAACCTCTCCTGTCCCATGGGGAACAGGAAAGACACTGGTGAGGGGGAGGTGGGAGGGCCTTTTAACCTCTCCATTTCCTGTTCCCCATTAGGGCAAAGAGGCAACCTCCATATGCCGTCGTGGAAGGTGACTAGAGAAAGATCGATTTCCGGTAGGCCTTACCTGTCGATCAGTATTTTGAAGCTCTGATTGTTTAAGCTCCATTCCCCTTGGCGACTTAGATAGTCCACCTGGATGTTGGAAGAGCCTTTTAGATGGACTGCTGTCAGTGACAGTAGGTGTTTTTTTTTCGGCCAAACAGAATATTCGAGCAGAAACCCTCTTAAGGCTGTTGAACCTTGTACTGCCTTGAGGCTTGATATGAGCAACTGTGGTCATGTTGTTCGTGTATATTCGGATGTGCTGTCCAACAATCTGGCGACTTGCTGCCAGAAGGGCTTCTTCCACAGCTTTCAATTCTCTGAAATTTGATGACTTTCCGCTCATTATCTGGTGCCAGAATCCTTGGAACAGAATATGGTTTATCATGGCTCCCCAGCTTCTTCTGCTGGCATCTGACGTAATCGTAGTCAGCGGGACCCAAGTCCAGCTTATGCCTTTTTGGAATTAATCCACCATGCAAAGGAGGCTTTCACCCGACCTGGCGTGTGTATCCTTCTGTTCAGAGTCCCGGGATGACCGTTCCAGTTCTCGAAATGCCATCTTGGAGTGGGCTTGTGCCCAGGCCACCGATTGTATACAGGCTGTCATGGAGCCTAAGACCGACATGCCTTCCCGGAGTGTAGGAGACCTCATCTCCCTGAACCTTTTGGATTTTGCTATTAAAGGGAACCTGTCACCCCCCCAGGCGTTTTTAACTAAAAGAGCCACCTTGTGAAGCACTAATGCTGCATTCTGTCAAGGTGGCTCTTTTATAATGTGCCCCTCATACCTGAATTTGTCAGGGGGGCATGTTTTTTCAGCCCTGACACAAACGCCTCCCAGCTGTCACTCAGTGCCTCCGTGCGCCACCTTCATTTCCTTCCTGAATGTCCCCGGCGCTTGCGCTGTAAGTTTTTTTTCGGGCATGCGCAGTTTGTGCAGCCCTTCAAACTTACAGCGCAGGTGCAGGGGACATTCATGAAGGAAATGTTGGCGGTGCCCGGAGGCACCGAGTGACGGCTGGCAGGCGTTTGTGTCAGGGGGAAAAGACATGCCCCCTGACAAATTCAGGTATGAGGGGCACATTATAAAATTGATTATTTCAGCGTTTGCAGGGACCCAAACTAAAAGAGCCACCTTCACAGAATGCAGCATTAGTGCTGCACAAGGTGGCTTTTTTATTTAAAAAACGCCTGGGGGGGGGGGGGGTGACAGGTTCCCTTTAATGTCAGACGGTGGTTGTCCGGAAGAAAGGACATCTGTTTTGCAGAATCCAGAAGTACTCCCAGAAATTTTCTGGTCTTGGAGGGTCGCAGCTGAGACTTTTTCAGGTTTGGGATCCATCTCAGGGACCTCAATATCTCTAGGGTGACTGACACATGGGATTTCAAGATTGTCACGGTGGAAGCTACTATCAGTAGGCCGTCCAGGTAGGGCACTATACAGGCACCTTGTCTCCGGATAAATGACACTACTTCTGCCATTACTTTGGAGAAGACTCTCGGTGCTGAGGAGATGCCAAATGGAAGGACGCTGAACTGATAGTGCTCCACCTGACGACTCCCCTGTACCGCAAACCTGAGATATTTCCTGTGTCTCGGGTGGATTGGGATACGGAAATGGGCATCTTTTAAGTCGATGGTCGACATAAGGAAATGAGTCCCGACCAGAGGAATGGCTGATCTTACAGGCTCCATCTTGAACTTGCGGTATTTTAAATGTTGGTTCAGTCCCTTCAGATTTATAATAATATGGGCCTCGCCTGATGGTTTGGATTCCAGAAACAACCGAGAGTAATGGCCCAGACCCCATTCCGATTCTGAAACAGGGGAGTTCACGTTTGATTTTATAAGGTCCCTGAGACTTACTAGCAGTGTTGTATGATCTTTTGGAGTTGGAAGGGAAGTGATCTTCAGACCCTGTGGAGGAGAGGAGATGAACTATCAATAGGTCCTCCTTGATAACATTGAGGACCCAGTGGAAACTGGTGTTGTTTTCCCACTGATGTACATATCTTGAGAGTCTCCCCCCACCGGGTTGGAGTCATTGCTTCTCCTGTTGTGAATGCTTTGTTCACCTTGTAGTCGACCCCAGTTAGGTCCCCTTGGACTTTTTCAGTACACCCTTACAAGTCTGTATAGACAGCATATGTCCCATACCTTTGATGCATTGGTGGGGAGGCTAACCAGATTATTATAGGTGACACAGCATGCACATAGGGGTTGTGATTTATGTATACCTCACTATTGTTTATTTTACCCCATTATTTAGACTGTTTAGCCGGTACCATTTTGCTGTGATTAGACTCTAATATGCCTTTGTAGTATTATACTGTGTATTGCATGGACCCTTATCTCCTATTGTTTGTAGGAGGTTTTTAATTGCTTTTACTACGGTTGTTTGTGTGGTGTGGTTCTAAAAATAAAATTTGATATAGTTTTGTGTTATTGATTTGTGGTGATCCCATCTTTGTGATGCTGCCCTTTTTCTGGTTTTGTGTTTGATGACTTTTGCATGCATCAGGTGATCCCCTTTTTAATTTAATAGTGGATGGTGCCCGCTCTACTTCTGGTATCCTGTTGTGAATGCTGCTGCAGCTGTGGGATGAGGATATTTTTCCACCTATCCTTTGCATAGCTCCATCTCCCGGTCTTGCCCTTCCCTCCCGCCTGGGAAGTTTGAGACTGTGGAGCACGAAAAATACGTTTTTAAAGAGGTTTTTGTTCCAAGAGTGCTTTTTTCTTGTCAGTGGCCTTATCTAGGATGCCATCTAGAGCTGGTCCAAAGACATACTCTCCTTTAAAGGGTATGGCACACACCTTAGCTTTGGAGGTGATGTCACCACTCCACATCTTGAGCCAGAGAGCTCTCCTTGCGGAGTTGGATTGTACCAGTGACCTGGCGGCAACTCTAATAGTTTCCATAGTTTTCATGGAGGCGTCCGCTAGGAACCCGGTAGCCCTAAGAAGGATAGGCAGTGAGTCCAGCAATTCACCCCTGGAGGTACCCTGAGAAATATGGGTTTCTAATTTTTCTAGCCAGTGGGAGAGGGCTCTAGCTCCACAGGTGGAGGCAATGTTAGCCTTTAAGGCAGATGTAGATGTCTCCCAAGATTTCTTTAGGAGACTCTCTATTTTTCTGTCCATAGGATCCTTCAACTGCGAAGAATCTTCAAATGGGAGCGCAGTTTTTTTTTGCAAATCTAGCCACCTGGACATCAACTTTGGGAGTGTCCCATTTGTCAAAATCACCTTCCAGGGGAAATCTATGTTTCATTTCCGAGGGGATGCTGAGGTGCTTTTCCGGTAGCTCCCATTCCTGAGCAATCATACTAAGAATATTAGCATGCACCGGGAACCCCAACCTTTTCTCTGTTTTTAGCCCACCAAACATTTGATCCTGAATGGACTGAGGCTCTGATTCCTCTTCTAGTCCCATGGTGCTACGTACTGCGGACACCAGCTCCTCAATAAAGTCAGAGGAGAAGAGATACTTTCTGGTTTCAGCTCTGGGTGATGCGGGTTCCTCCCATCTACTGGAAGACGAAGTACAGGACAGGTCTGACTCAGACTCCTCGATCTGTAATTTCCTCTTCTTCCCTGGAGAAGGTGGTGGCGGAGATGGGGGCGGAGGAGTAAAAGCTGCCAGAGAAGATTGAACCTCTTTTGACCAGCGAGCGAATTTCCTCCGCTCTCATTACTCTGTCAGTGCATGACTGGCAGAGCTTTTTATCCCATAGAGGTGGGAATTTTATATTACAGATTGGGCACTTTTTCCTATTGGCGGCTTTGGGGGTAGACTTGTGTCCCTAAAATAAGAGGGAGAGAGGTGTCAGGAAAGGGGACCCCCTAAAAATCAACCATCTCCCGGACCCTGGGCTCTGCAGATGCAGGGCATGAAGAGACTTCCCTGGCCTGCTTTGCCCTCTTGGTGGTGCGGGAAGGCCTGGAGGGGTCCCGAGGTCACCACACAGGGAACGACGGGAGCAGCTTCGGAGGAGGCGACGAGCGACCACCCGCTGCCCGGCTATACTGGCAAAGCCTGACACACAAGGTACTGCAGTCGCCAGCCACCACAGTATATGGAATCTCTCCCTGCCCCATGGGGAACAGGAAAGACACTGGCAGGTGGGGGAGCCTTTTAACCTCTCTGTTTTCTGTCCCCCATCAGGGCAAAGAGGCAACTTCCGTATGCCGTCGTGGAAGGTGACTAGAGAAAAAAGGATTAACCTGGTCGCTAAACAGCGTAGCGAGAAAAAGTCAAAACGCCAGAATTACTTTTTTTGGTCGCCGCAACATTGCATTAAAATGCAATAACGGGCGATCAAAATGTCGTATCTGCACCAGAATGGTATCATTAAAAACGTCAGCTCGGCACACAAAAAATAAGTCCTCACCCAACCCAAAAATGGAGACGCTATGGATATCTGAAAATGGCGCAATATTATATATATATATATATATATATATATATATATATATATATATATATATATATATATTTATATATATATATCTTTTTTTATAAAGTTTGGATTTTTTTTTCACCACTTAGATAAAAAAGAACCTATACATTTTTGGTGTCTATGAACTCGCAATGAGCTGAAGAATCATAATGGCAGGTCAGTATTAGCATTTAGTGAACCTAGTAAAAAAGCCAAACAAAAACAAGTGTGGGATTGCACTTTTTTTCAATTTCACGGCACTTGGAATTTTTTTCCCATTTTCTAGTACATGACATGGTAAAAACAATGGTGTCGTTCATAAGTACAACTAGTCCTGCCAAAAACAAGCCCTCATGTGGACATTTTGACCAAAAAAAAAAAAAGTTATGGATCTGGGAAGAAGGGGAGCAAAAAATTAAAATGCAAAACCAAAAATACCTCTGGTCATTAAGGGGTTAACTTTTTTCACAAAAAATGTTACTTTAGACCCAAATATATTTATTTTTGCAAAGGTAACAGAAAATAATGGACACGAAAATTTGTTGTGCAATTTCTCCTGAGCACGCCGATACCCCATATTTGAGGGGAAACCACTGATTTGGCACACGGCAGGGCTCAGGAGGGAATGAGCGCCATTTGACTTTTTGAATGCAAAATTTGCTGGAATAATTAGCGGACACCATGTCGTGTTTGAAGAGCTCCTGATGTGCCTAAACAGTGTCAACCCCCCAAAATTGACACCAGCTTGGACACTAGATCCCTCAGGAAACTTATCAAAATCTGTGCTGAGCACCTTGACCCCCAGGTGCTTCACAGAAGTTTAGAGAGAGCTGTGAAAACAAAAAAAAAATTAAATCCTCACGAAAATGTCCTTTTAGTCCCCATTTTTTATTTTCACAAGGGTAACAGGAAAACAGACTCCAAAACTTATTGTGCAATTTCTCCTGAGTATGCAGATACCCCATATCTGCTGGAAAACTACTGTTCGGGTGCACAACAGGGCTCATAAAGGAGTGAAGTTTTGAAAAGCAGACTTTAATGGAATAGTCTGCCGATGTTTTTTAGTCCAAAATTTTGAATTTTTGTTGTGCAATTTGTCCTGAGTATATTGATACCCCATATGTGGGGGAAAACTACAGCTTGTGCGCACAGCACGACACAAAAAGGAAGAAATGGCATTTTGGAATGCAGACTGATAGAATTGTGTGCAGAGGTCATGTCGTATTTGGAGAGCCCCTAATGTGCCTAAGCATTGGAAAAACCCCACAAGTGACCCCATTTTGGAAACTAGACCCCTCAAGCAATTTATCTAGATGTGTGGTGAGCACCATCATCGCCCTGGTGCTTCACAGAATTTTACAATGTTGATCTCTAAAAATTTTCCCCAAAAAAACTGTTGTTTTTGCCTTAAAAGGAAAGTGCCGTGATTTACATTTTTGTATTAATAATTATTGATTATATAATCAATTATTTTTAATACAAAATAAAATGAAATACTTTAATTTTTTTTATTTATTAACTTTTGCATTGGTCATGGTGTAAGTGTGAGCACGACACTTGCACATCTCACTTACGGCAGCAATGGGCATAAGGGACTGCGGTTGGACACCGACCGCATCTCTTGCATTGAGGTTGCTCCTCCTGTCTCTTAGCTGTGACCTGAGCATGCCTCCTGGGCTGGCCAAGTCACAGCTATGGGAGGAGATCGCAGCCGTTTTGTTGTAGCCCATAGCATATGGTGTGGGCTTAATTTTTCCCATCATCGAACACACTGCTCAGTGCATGTGGTGACAGAAGATGCCGGGGTGCGGTGATTGTAGCCTGTAAATAGTACTACACTACAGGCTGCGATCACCGCTCACTGCCGAACTGTTCAGAGCACAGCTGGGAGATCATCACACTGCTGTGTCCTGAACAGGATGCAGCACTTCGTGGGAGAGGAGGGAAGGTAAGAGCAAGCCTTTTGTTATTTTTATGCGCTGAGATCTCATCTCCCGAGACCTTGATGCCGAGATCTCCGTCTGCACAGGCGCCGCCCCAGGCAGCCATTTTCCCGAGTCCACCGCAGAGGAAACCATGGAACTGCAGGGGCTCTGGCCTTTCACAAAATGTCATGAGAGACCCGCCCCCCCCGCAGCAGCGGAGCGCCACACATCCGAAGACCTCCTGCGGCCTGCAGCAACGCTCCACTCTTTCCTGCTTTAGCCGCGACCCTACTCCCCCGCGGCCGGTGAGGTATATCCGCATTGTAAGACGCACTTCCATTTTCCCCCCAATTAGGGGGGGGAAAAAGGTGCTTCTTATAATACGAAAAATATGGCATGTTTTCATAGATACCATTTGCATTTGTCTTTTTGATTGAGTTTTATTCTACGTTTTTAGCCTTTTTCATTTCTTTTAATGATGTTCACTGAAGGGGTTAACTATTGGGACAGTTTTATAGGTCTAATCGTTCTGGACAAGTCGATACCAAATGTGATTAACTTTTTTTTACCTTGTCCCAGGATGGGACATCAACTTTCCCTGCCCTGATCGCTGATCTAATACTCTACAAAGTATTAGATTAACATCTTACATGCAGGGATAAGGCGTGTCAGCTCCTGCTATGAGCGAACACAATCGGGCACAGTGGGAGCTCCCTCCTTCTGCGATGACAAGGTCACTATTGACAGCGGCATCAGAGGGGTTTCGTGCCAACGATCGGTGCTAGCAGTCTAACAGCCGTATAAATCTGAGCGAAGTCGGAATGCAATGCACAGACTGGCAAGCAACTCTCCCGACCAGAGAGTGACAGCTTTATGCATTTGTATGCAGCAGTCACGCTCTGGTTGGTAGAGCCAGTCTGTGCATTGCAGTCCGATTTATATGGACATTTGCCTCTGCCCTTACAAAAACTGTAGCTTGGCCACTCAACGGTTTCCACAGCCCCATATCCTGTCATCATTGCCTGGTCATGAAAAACTAAGGGATAACCCTTTAATGGGTTATTCCCAATATTACAGTAAGCTATCCCTTATCTTTAGCATAGGAGATAACTTACCGTACTGACTGCTGGAAATCTGACCGCTGATATTGCCAGCGATGCGGAGAATGGGGCAAGCATAGCGCTTTGCTATTTCCAGCAGTCCCATGCTCAATAAACAGGGTTCTGCAGAACCCAGAACCTAGGTTTCACAGCCCCTTATTGGGGAACGCTAGGAGTCGCAGTGGTTGTGGGCCCAGCAGGAATTAGTTTTAACCATTTAAGTAAAATCTCTTTATCCCGATCTTAAAAGGATCGGATCAATCAATAATAATATTAAACTTTCATGTAATTTTAGAGAACTACCTAAAGAAATGCCTGAAAAAAATGCTAAAAAAAAGCAGCAGCTGACAGCACATCAGACTATTTTTGGATGCACGCTTAAAGTCCACTGACCCAATCGGACAAATACTCACAAAGAAAAAAAAAGAGAGCAGCATCCAATCCACGTGAAGAAAATGAAAAAACTCTTTATTCTGCCATCATACAACATTTCGACCAGACATGGTCTTTATCAAGTATATCATATACTTGATAAAGACCATGTCTGGTCGAAACGTTGTATGAAGGCAGAATAAAGAGGTTTTTCATTTTCTTCACGTGGATTGGATGCTGCTCTCTTTTTTTCTTTGTGAATAAAATGCTAGTCTTGAATTAGGAAAAGCCAAAAAAAAAAAAATAAAGTAAAGGAATTTTCCGAAATTACCAGACTTTCCTAATTATAACATTAAACTAAATGTGCTGTGTGATCGGGAAGAAGTTTAGCTAATATTAATCAATTGATAGAGCTTAGCGTTCTATTTTTTTATTAGTCAAATTTTACTCATATTGAAATTTAAAAAAAAACATTTCATAAAATGTTTACTCATGACACTAAACAGTTTTTAAAGACAAAAATATTTTAATGTATATACAGTGCTACATTATTTTACATTCATCCAGTGTATTAGAGATTCAAGTATTTACACGATTTTTTTTTAACATTCCCCAAGAATAATACAATTTTAGATTTTCAGTAGTCGTAATTAAAATCCACAATTCAAAAGGGAAAAGTCTTGAAATGTCTGCATCATAAAAAAAATGCAAGTTTTTGTTACCATCTGACCTATTGAATGTGTAGAATACTGATAAGTGGTCATCGGATCTCGTGTCTCGCTGCACGTAAATATCATTATCATGTGTTGTAAACAGTCACGTAGATTCATGGTGGAGTCAGAGCTTTCTCCTACATGCGAAAGCTTCGTGTCCTCTGAAATGACTGGAAAGGCCGCTTTAGAGTGAAAAATGAGAGCTGAGGTATTAGGCCTGTTTTCTCTGGGAATATTGCGGCTTCACTCTCTGGCGTGGGGAAACGCTCCTTGTAGACTTGAAAGTGGGCTCTCTGGAACTGAGAAAAGCAAAAGCAACATTTAATAACAAATACATATATTTTAACCCCTGAACCCTAAGGGCACGTTAATGACCGGGCCAATTTTTACAACTCTGACCACTGTCTCTTTATGAGGTTATAACTCTGGAACGCTTCAACGGATCCTGATAATTCTGACACGTTTTCTCGTGACATATTGTACTTCATGATAGTGGTAAAAATTCTTTCATATTACCTGCATTTATTTGTGAAAAAAAGGAAATCTGGCAAAAATTTTGAAAATTTCGCAATTTTCCAACTTTGAATTTTTATGCCCTTAAATCACAGAGATATGTCACACAAAATACTTAATAAGTAACATTTCCCACATGTCTACTTTACATCAGCACAATTTTGGAACCAAAATTTTTTTTTTGTTAGGGAGTTATAAGGGTTAAAAGTTGACCAGCAATTTCTCATTTTTACAACAGCATTTTTTTTAGGGACCGCATCACATTTGAAGTCACTTTGAGGGGTCTATATGATAGAAAATAACCAAGTGTGACACCATTCTAAAAACTGCACCCCTCAAGGTGCTCAAAACCACATTCAAGATGTTTATTAACCCTTCAGGTGTTTCACAGGAATTATTGGAATGTTTTAAAAAAGAAAATTAACATTTAACATTTTTTTTCACAAAAAAATTACTTCAGCTCCAATTTATTTTATTTTACCAAGGGTAACAGAAGAAAATGGACCCCAAAAGTTGTTGTGCAATTTGTCCTGAGTACGCTGATACCCCATATGTGGGGGTAAACGGCTGTTTGGACGCATGGCAGAGCTCGGAAGGGAAGGAGTGCCAGTTGACTTTTCAATGCAAAATTGACTGGAATTGAGATGGGATGCCATGCTGCATTCGGAGAGACCCTGATGTGCCTAACAGTGGAAACCCACACAAGTGACACCATTTTGGAAAGTAGACCCCCCAAGGAACTTATATAGATGTGTTGTGAGAACTACGAACCCCCAAGTGTTTCACTACAGTTTATAACGCAGAGCCGTGAAAATAAAAAATCATTTTTTCCCACAAAAATGTTTTTTTTAGCCCCCCCAAATTTTTATTTTCCCAAGGGTAACAAGGGAAATTGGACCCCAAAAGTTGTTGTCCAATTTGTCCTGAGTACGCTGATACCCCATATGTTGGGATAAACATCCAGTCAATGTATAATAATAATAATAATAATAAACCCCTGTTTGGGCGCACGGGAGAGCTCGGAAGCGAAGGAGCACTGTTTTACTTTTTAACACAGAATTGGCTGGAATTGACGCCATGTCGCGTTTGGAGAGCCCCTGATGTGCCTAAACAGTGGAAACCCCCAATTGTAACAAACTCTAATCCAAACACACCCCTAACCCTAGTCCCAACCCTAACCATAACCCTAACCACACCCCTAACCAGAACATGCCCCTAACCCTAATCCCAACCACACCCCTAACCCTAATCCCAACCCTAACCACACCCCTAACCCTGACACACCCCTAACGCTAATCCCAACCGTTAATGTAATCCAAACCCTAACTTTAGCCCCAACCCTAACCTTAGTCCCAACCCTAACTTTAGCCCCAACTCTAACCCTAACTTACGTAGTATATTGCCCAGCCACGTAATATATATATATATATATATATATATATATATATATATATATATACATACATACACACACGGAAAAAATTGGAACAGCATCCAATACAGACTCACATGTTGTGCAAAGCTCTCCCAACCAGCAATCCAGTGGCCTCCAAATATAAGGTAAAAAAAAGAGACAGCAGCACAAGAAAATAGAAAAAAAGGTGGACTTTACTGCCTGAACGGCGTGGCGACATTTCGGATGGCTTAAGAAAGGATATTACATCCGAAACGTCGCCACGCCGTTCATGCAATAAAGTCCACCTTTTTTTCTATTTTCTTGTGCTGCCTTCTTTTTTTTTACTATATATATATATATATATATATATATATATATATATATATATATATATATATATATATATATATACACATATACACACATATATATATATATACATATATATATACATATATATATATATATATATATATATATATATATATATATATATATATAAATTCTTTATTTAGGAATTTTTTTTTTTACATATGTAAATTTTTTTTTTAACTTTATAACATTGCCCCAGGGGAGAGACATCATGTTATAGTGTCAGATTGCTGACAGGCAGTGCTGCAGCCTTGCATGCGCCTGCCCCTGAGCAGGCGCTTGAAAGCCACCTCCCTGCAGGACATGGAAGGAGCCTCGCGGCCATTTTGGATCCAGGGCCTGCATGGAGAAGGAGGTAGGAGACCCTTGGAGCAACGCGATCACATCGCGTTGCTCCTAGGGTCTCAGGGAAGCCCACAGGGAGCCCCCTCCCTGCGCAATGCTTCCCAGTGCCGCCGGAACGCTACGATCATGTTTGATCGCAGTTTTCCGGGGGTTAATGTGCTTGGAGTGGTCCGTCACTACTCCTGGCACATAGTGACGGATGTCAGCTGTAATAATCAGCGGACACCCGGAGGCGATCGGCCGTGCTCCCCCCTTGAGCATGGCTGATCGCCCATGACGTACTATCCCGTCCCTGGGAATTAAGTCCCAGGTCACCTCGACAGGATAGTACGTCAAATGGGATTAAGGGGTTAAGCTGGCTGCTGGACACAAAGTGGATGGGAGATATGCATCACAAAGGTGGATGTCCTCTGTGTGGAAAATCTGGAGTAATGCTCTAGTACACAAAGTACGAAGAGTGGTTAATTGGTAGTGATAAGCGAGTATAATCGTTGCTCGGGTTTTCCCGAGCACGCTTGGGTGGTCTCCGAGTATTTGTTAGTGTTCGGAGATTTAGTTTTCATTGCCTCAGCAGAATGATTTACGGCTGCTCGCCAGCCTAAGTACATGTGAGGGTTGCCTGGTTGCTAGGGAATTCTCACATGTATTCAAGCTGGCTAATAGCTTTAAATCATTCAGCTGCGGTGATGAAAACTAAATCTCCGAGCAGTCATAAATACTCGGAGATCACCTGAGCGTGCTCGGAAAAACCGAGCAACGAGTACAATTACCGTATATACTCGAGTATAAGCCGACCCGAGTATAAGCCGACCCCCCTAATTTTGCCACAAAAAACTGGGAAAACTTATTGACTCGAGTATAAGCCTAGGGTAGAAAATGCAGCAGCTACCGGTGAATTTCAAAAATAAAAATAGATGCTCCGTACCGTTCATTATTGCCCCATAGATGCTCCATATACAACTGTGCTATATAGAATGCTCTGCACCGTTCATTATTGCCCCATAGATGCTCCTTATAAAGCTGTGCCATATAGAATGCTCTGCACCGTTTATTATGGCCCCATAGATGCTCCTTATAATGCTGTGCCATATATGCTCTGCACCTTTGATTATGGCCCCATAAATGCTCCTTATAATGCTGTGCCATATATAATGCTCTGCACCGTTGATTATGGCCCCATAGATGCTCCTTATAATGCTGTGCCATATATGCTCTGCACCGTTCATTATGGCCCCATAGATGCTCCTTATAATGCTGTGCCATATATGCTCTGCACCTTTGATTATGGCCCCATAGATGCTCCTTATAATGCTGTGCCATATATAATGCTCTGCACCTTTGATTATGGCCCCATAAATGCTCCTTATAATGCTGTGCCATATATGCTCTGCACCTTTGATTATGGCCCCATAGATGCTCCTTATAATGCTGTGCCATATATGCTCTGCACCTTTGATTATGGCCCCATAGATGCTCCTTAAAATGCTGTGCCATATATGCTCTGCACCTTTGATTATGGCCCCATAGATGCCCCTTATAATGCTGTGCCATATATGCTCTGCACCTTTGATTATGGCCCCATAGGTGCTCCTTATAATGTTGTGCCATATATGCTCTGCACCTTTGATTATGGCCCCATAGATGCCCCTTATAAAGCTGTGCCCCATATATGCTCTGCACCTTTGATTATGGCCCCATAGATGCTCCTTATAATGCTGTGCCATATATGCTCTGCACCGTTTATTATGGCCCCATAGATGCCCCTTATAAAGCTGTGCCCCATATATGCTCTGCACCTTTGATTATGGCCCCATAGGTGCTCCTTATAATGTTGTGCCATATATGCTCTGCACCTTTGATTATGGCCCCATAAATGCCCCTTATAATGCTGTGCCATATATATTGCTCTGCACCGTTGATTATGGCCCCATAGATGCTCCTTATAATGCTGTGCCATATATGCTCTGCACCTTTGATTATGGCCCCATAGATGCCCCTTATAAAGCTGTGCCCCATATATGCTCTGCACCTTTGATTATGGCCCCATAGATGCTCCTTATAATGCTGTGCCATATATGCTCTGCACCGTTTATTATGGCCCCATAGATGCCCCTTATAAAGCTGTGCCCCATATATGCTCTGCACCTTTGATTATGGCCCCATAGGTGCTCCTTATAATGTTGTGCCATATATGCTCTGCACCTTTGATTATGGCCCCATAAATGCCCCTTATAATGCTGTGCCATATATATTGCTCTGCACCGTTGATTATGGCCCCATAGATGCTCCTTATAATGCTGTGCCATATATGCTCTGCACCTTTGATTATGGCCCCATAGATGCCCCTTATAATGCTGTGCCATATATGCTCTGCACCTTTGATTATGGCCCCATAGATGCCCCTTATAATGCTGTGCCATATATGCTCTGCACCTTTGATTATGGCCCCATAGGTGTTCCTTATAATGCTGTGCCATATATGCTCTGCACCTTTGATTATGGCCCCATAGATGCCCCTTATAATGCTGTGCCATATATATTGCTCTGCAACGTTGATTATGGCCCCATAGATGCTCCTTAGAATGCTGTGCCCCATATATGCTCTGCACCTTTGATTATGGCCCCATAGATGCTCCTTATAATGCTGTGCCATATATGCGCTGCACCTTTCATTATGGCCCCATAGGTGCTCCTTATAATGCTGTGCCATATATGCTCTGCACCTTTGATTATGGCCCCATAGATGCCCCTTATAAAGCTGTGCCCCATATATGCTCTGCACCTTTGATTTTGGCCCCATAGATGCTCCTTATAATGCTCTGCCATATATGCTCTGCACCGTTTATTATGGCCCCATAGATGCTCCTTATAATGCTCTGCCATATATGCTCTGCACCGTTTATTATGGCCCCATAGATGCCCCTTACAAAGCTGTGCCCCATATATGCTCTGCACCTTTGATTATGGCCCCATAGGTGCTCCTTATAATGTTGTGCCATATATGCTCTGCACCTTTGATTATGGCCCCATAAATGCCCCTTATAATGCTGTGCCATATATATTGCTCTGCACCGTTGATTATGGCCCCATAGATGCTCCTTAGAATGCTGTGCCATATATGCTCTGCACCTTTGATTATGGCCCCATAGATGCCCCTTATAATGCTGTGCCATATATGCTCTGCACCTTTGATTATGGCCCCATAGGTGCTCCTTATAATGCTGTGCCATATATGCTCTGCACCTTTGATTATGGCCCCATAGGTGTTCCTTATAATGCTGTGCCATATATGCTCTGCACCTTTGATTATGGCCCCATAGATGCCCCTTATAATGCTGTGCCATATATATGCTCTGCACCTTTGATTATGGCCCCATAGATGCTCCTTATAATGCTGTGCCATATATGCTCTGCACCTTTCATTATGGCCCCATAGGTGCTCCTTATAATGCTGTGCCATATAGAATGCGGCTGCAATAAAAAAAAAAATCACATACTCACCTCTCTTCTCAGGACGCCAGGGCTTTCAATAATTACCTGCTCCTCTGCGGCTCCGTCTCCAGCACTGACGCTCAGCAGAGGGCGCGCACTGACTACGTCACAGCGCCCTCTAACCTGAGCGTCATTGCTAGAGGACGCTGCAGACGGAGCCGCACCGGAGCGAGGAGCAGGTAATTATAGCGCTGCTCTCCCCTTACCTGCTGCGGCGCGGTCCCTGCAGTCCCTGGCTTCTCCGGCGCTGCAGCTTCTTCCTGTAATTGAGCGGTCACATGGCACCGATCATTTACAGCAATGAATATGCGGCTCCTCCCCTATGGAGGCGGTGCCGCCTATTCATTTCTGTAATGAGCGGTGCCATGTGACCACTCAGTACAGGAAGAATCTGCAGCGCCGGAGAAGCCAGGGACTGCAGGGACCGCGCAGCAGCAGGTAAGTATGATTACACAGCCCCCGCTCCCCCTCACCTGCCGACACCCGGGTATATGACTCGAGTATAAGCCGAGAGGGGGACTTTCAGCCCAAAAAAGTGGGCTGAAAATCTCGGCTAATACTCGAGTATATACGGTATATGAAAAAGTTTGGGCACCCCTATTAATCTTAAGCTTAATGTTTTATAAAAATTGTTTTTTTGGCAACAGCTATTTCAGTTTCATATATCTGATAACTGTTGGACACAGTAATGTTTCTGCCTTGAAATGAGGTTTATTGTGCTAACAGAAAATGTGCAATCTGCATTCAAACAAAATTTGACAGGTGCATAAGTATGGGCAGCCCACCAGAAAAGTGACATTAATATTTAGTAGATCCTCCTTTTGCAAAAATAACAGCCTCTAGTCGCTTCCTGTAGCTTTTAATGAGTTCCTGGATCCTGGATGAAGGTATTTTTGACCATTCCTCTTTACAAAACAATTCCAGTTCAGTTAAGTTTGATGGTCGCCGAGCATGGACAGCCCTCTTCAAATGATCCCACAGATGTTCAATGATATTCAGGTCTGGGGACTGGGATGGCCATTCCAGAACAGTGTAATTGTTCCTCTGCATGAATACCTACCTAGTAGATTTGGAGCAGTGTTTTGGATCATTGTCTTGCTGAAAGATCCATCCCCTGCGTAACTTCCACTTTGTCACTGATTCATGAACATTATTGTCAAGAATCTGCTGATACTGAGAGGAATCCATGCGTCTCTCAACTTTAACAAGATTCCCGGTGCCGGCATTGGCCACACAGCCCCAAAGCATGATGGAACCTCCACCAAATTTTACTGTGGGTAGCAAGTGTTTTTCTTAGAATGCTGTGTTTTTTGGCCGCCATGCATAACGTCTTTTTGTATGACCAAACAACTCAATCTTGGTTTCATCAGTCCACAGGACCTTCTTCCAAAAAGAAATTGGCTTCTCCAAATGTGCTTTTGCATACCTCAGCCGACTGTTTGTGGCGTGCTTGCAGAAACGGCTTCTTTCGCATCACTCTCCCATACAGCTTCTCCTTGTGCAAAGTGCATTGTATAGTTGACCGATGCAGAGTGACACCATCTGCAGCAAGTTGATGCTGCAGCTCTCTGGAGGTGGTCTGAGGATTGTCCTTGACTGATCTCACCATTCGTCTTCTCTGCCTTTCTGATGTTGGCCTTAACAAGAACTGTACCTGTATTCTTCCATTTCCTTACTATGTTCCTCACAGAGGAAATTGACAGGTTAAATCTCTGAGACAGCTTTTTGTATCCTTCCCCTGAACAACTATGTTGAATAATCTTTGTTTTCAGATTAGACAGTTGTTTTGAGGAGCCCATGATGCCACTCTTCAGAGGAGATTCAAACAGGAGAACAACTTGCAAGTGGTCACTTTAAGTAGCTTTTCTTATGATTGCATACACCTGGCTATGAAGTTCAAAGCTCAATGAGGTTAGAAAACAAAAAAAAGTGCTTTAGTAAGTCAGTAAAAAGTAGGTAGGAGTATTTAAAACAAGAAAATGATAAGGGTGCCCATACTTATGCACCTGTAAAATTTTGTTTGAATGCAGATTGCACATTTTCTGTTAGTACAATAAACCTCATTTCAAGGCAGAAACATTACTGTGTCCAACAGTTATTAGATATATGAAACTGAAATAGCTGTTGCCAAAAAAAAGCAATTTTTATAAAACATTAAGCTTAAGATTAATAGGGGTGCCCAAATTTTTTCATATAACTGTATATTCGCTCATCACTATTAATCAGTCATGACAGGGACCGGATTTTATGTGAGCAGCCTGAAGAGTTGGGCGGGAAAGCAGGTCACCCCTCCACTCCTGGGTGTGGATCACATTGTAAAATGGGACCTGTTTGTCTCACAGATGTTTGTCGATGGAGGTGTGCAGATCTCCAGGATTCTGTGCCTTTGCTAAAGAACTACGAAACTGGAGTCTTACCCAAGCAGAAGAACCCACACTATTGTATGGGCTTTTTACTTTATGTTTCACTTCGTGCCGGACAAGGGCTGTATTTAACATTTTCTGTGATGCGGTTTGTAAGGAGTGAAGTAAACCAGCCTAACTTTTAAATAGAAACTGTTCCTGTGATACCTAATTCAGCTCCCAAGCGAGTAGCATTGTCAAAATATAAGAAAGAAAGAGAAAAAGAAAAAAAATTGTATTTGATACACTGCTAATTTTGCACGTTTTCCCACCTACAAAGAATGGAAAGGTCTGTCATTTTTATTGTGGGTACACTTCACTTGTGACTATCTAAAAATAAAAATCACATTGTATGATTTTTACATAATTAATTTGCATTTTATTGCATGAAATAAGTGTTTGATACAATAGAAAAACAGAACTTAATATTTGGTTCAGAAACCTTTGTTTGCAATTACAGAGGTCATAGGTCTCCTGTAGTTCTTGACCAACTTTGCACACACAAACTGCAGGAGGGATTTTGGCCCACTGCTCCAGACAGATCTTCTTAAGATCTTTCAGGTTTCAGAGCTGTGGCTGGGCAATATTGAGTTTCACCTCCCTACAAAGATTTTCTATTGGCTTCAGGTCCGGAGACTGACTAGGCCACTCCAGGACTTTGAAATGCTTCTCACGGGGCCAATACTTAATTGCCCTGGTTGTGTGTTTCGGGTCATTGTCATGTTGCAAGACCCAGCCACGACCCATCTTCAACGCTCTTGCTGAGGTAAGTAGGTTGTTGGCCAAAACCTTACAATACATAACCCCATCCATCCTTCCTTCAATGCGGTGCAGTCGTCCATCCTCCATTGCAGAAAAGCATCCCCAAACTATGATGTTTCCCCCACCACGGTGAGGACAGTGTTCTTGGGGTTGTACTCATCCTTTTTCCTCCAACCACAGCAAATGGAGTGGATACCAAAAAGTTCTATTCTGATCTCATCTGACAACATGTCCTTCTGCCATGCCTCCTCTGTATCATCCAGATGGTCATAGGCGAACTTCAAACGTGCTGGCACGGTATTGTTTGAGAGTGTGATCCCAACTCTGTTCAGGTGATTGACCAGGTTCTCCCATGTAGTTCTTGGCCGATTCCGGACCTTGCTTAGAATCATCCTTACGCCATGATCCGAGATCTTGCATGGAGCCCCAGACCGAGGAAGATTGACAGTCATCTTGTGTTTATTTCATTTTCTGATAATTGTGCCAACAGTTGTTGCCGTCTCACCAAGATGCTTGCCTATTGTCCTGTAGCCCATCCCAGCCTTGTGCAGGTCTACAATTTTGTCCCTGGTGTCCTTAAACAGCTCTTTAGTCTTGGCCATAGTGGAGAGGTTGGCGTGTCATAATGAGTGCAGAGTAGGAGGGCTTCTTAAAGAAAAATTAACATGTTTGTGAGAGCAGAATTCTTGGTTGTTTGGTAGGTGGTCAAAACTTATTTCATGCAATAAAATGTAATTTCATAATTTAAAAGTCATACAATGTGATTTTCTTGTTTTTTTTTTAGATTCTGTCACAGTTGAAGTGTACCCACTACAAAAATTACAGATCTCTACATTTTCTGTAGGTGGGAAAAGTGTATCAAATACGTGTGTGTGTCCATACACACATCTCAAATATGAAATAAAAAAAATAAAAATATATATTATATTTTACATACACAAAATCAAATTTATCTTGTCATTTTTTGAAAGCAATTTCTTTTCTTAAATGTGCCCATCGATGTATCAAACAAAATAGCACAATATAAATTACATGTTACAATTATTCTACAGACAATACATAGTACTTTTGTATCAGGATTAGAGTAAAATTGACATGGTATTCTGTGGGTTGATGCGGTTATAGCGATACTTAAATCACGTGTTTTATATTTTTTCAGGTTTCACTACTTTTGCAAAAATAAAATCACTTACAAAAAAAAAACAAAAAAAAAAACGTAAAACTATTTTTTTTTTCTGAGCCCTCAGCTTCTGGGAGCCGGAATGCTTTTACTTTTCAGTAAACGTTGCTGTGTGTCAGGGAGAGTAGATAAGGTATTACGGTACTTTACAGCATTCTGGCAAGTTTTTTATTTTTTTTTCTCTTTTAAAACAGTCGAGGTTAAAATCATATTCTCCTATCTAACATGACTAAACAATTATATACAACCCAAAGGTCAAATTATAAAACATGACAATTGTGCTGGCTGCTGAGGTAAGAGAGAAAATACATATTTTTTTCAATTTTTGCATGTTAGTATCTATATATTCTTTATACATAAGATAAAAACCACACAGAAATCTTGCAATTTTCAAACTCGCCCACTAAGCCTAATATCACTCAGCTTTCCTGTTCTGTACAGACGACCTTTCATCGGTTTCTTTATGATCATAACGACATAGCTCCTCTATATACAGTAGATAACACAGAATCCACCATTTAGGTGATGTCACAGCTCACCTCCCCCTTTTACTTTTACAATGATTTACCAGATTACAGTCTTATTAGGAAGTCACTAGCAGACTATTGTTGCCCATTTTCAGGTAGCTTCTTGTATAGAACAGGAAGTACAAGTCTATAATGCTTAGGGCCAAGTATGAAAATCTCTTTCAAATTTCTTTTTTTTAAACAGATTGTGACATGAGAAATAAAAAATAAATATTAAAAAATAAACATAAAAAAATAAAATAGCCAGGAATTCAAAGGGGATGTCCACTACTCGGACAGATCTAGGTGAAGGCCGTTCTGAAGGTCAACACAGGCTCCAAAAGCGGTGTATGCCTCAACTGGAAATCACAGTACTACTGCAGCCTGTAATTGTTGGCTATCAGAGCGTATCGTTGGATGCTTCTCTGAAGACACGCTCTTCGTGTCCCCTGTCCGCTACAGCCAATTTCGGGCTGCAGAAGAGATGTGACTTTTGAATGTGTGGACACAGCTTCAGGAACTGATCTTCAGAATGGGCTGCGCTGGATCTGTGGTGGCGTTGTAAGACAAGTATGCCTTTGTTTATCATTTTTAGCCAAGCCATGCCTTAACCCCTTCCCGACCTTTGAAGCCACGTAGGCGTCATGAAAGTCTGTGCCAATCCGACCTGTGACGCCTATGTGACGTCATGGAAAGATCGCGTCCCTGCAGATCGGGTGAAAGGGTTAACTCCGATTTTACCCGATCTGCAGGGACAGGGGGAGTGGAACCTTCAGCCCGGGAGGGGGGGGGGCTTCACCCCCCTGTGGCTACGATCGATCTGATCGGCTGTTGAATGTGAAACTGCCAATCAGAGCGATTTGTAATATTTCACCTAAAAAACTGGTGAAATATTACAATGCAGCCATGGCTGGAAACACTGATGTGCACCCCCCACCCCCTCCACTGATCTCCCCCCCCAGTCCTCCGTTCTGTGGTCCGCTCCCCCTTCCTCCTGTCCGCTCCCCCCGTGCTCCTATGCCACCCCCCGTGCTCCAATGCCCCCCTTATACTTACCGAGGCTCCCGGTGTCCGTCCGTCTTCTCCATGGGCGCCGCCATCTTGCAAAATGGCGGGCACATGCGCAGTGCGCCCGCCGAATCTGCCGGCCGGCAGATTCGTTCCATGTATATTTTGATCACTGTGATAAAACATATCACAGTGATCAAAATAGAAAAAAAAGTAAATGAACCCCTTTATCACCCCCATAGGTAGGAACAATAATAAAATAAAGAAAATATATAATTTTTTTTTCCACTACAGTTAGAACTAGGGTTAGGGTTGGTTAGGGAATGTGCACACGTATTCTGGTCCTCTGCGGATTTTTCCACAGCGGTTTTTATAAATCCGCAGTGCAAAACCGCTGCGGATTTATCGTGGATTTACTGCGGTTTCTCTGCGGATTTCACTGCGGTTTTCTATTGGAACAGTTGTAAAACCGCTGTGGAATCCGCAGAAAGAAGTGAAATGTGTGGAATGTAAACCGCGTTTCCGCGCAGTTTTTTCCGCAGCATGTGTGTAGCGTTTTTTGTAAACTCATGGGAAACTGCTGCGGACCCGCAGCGGCGGAAACGCTGTGGATCCGCAGTGTTTTCCGCATCGTGTGCACATACCTTTAGAATTAGGCTATGTGCACACGGTGCGAATTTGGCTGCGGATCCGCAGTGGACTGGCCGCTGACGATTCGTAGCAGTTTTCCATCAGCTTTACAGTTTCATGTAAACCTATGGAAAACCAAATCCGCTGTGCCCATGGTGCGGAAAATACCACGCGGGAACGCTGTGTTGTATTTTCCGCAGCATGTCAATTCTTTGTGCGGATTCCGCAGCGTTTTACACCTGTTCCTCAATAGGAATCCGCAAGTGAAATCCGCACAAAAAACACTGGAAATCTGCGGTAAATCCGCAGGTAAAACGCAGTGCCTTTTACCTGCGGATTTTTCAAAAATGGTGCAGAAAAATCTCACACGAATCCGCAACGTGGGCACATAGCCTTAGGGTTAGGGTTGGAATTAGAGTTAGAATTAGGGCTATGTTGGAAACAGGGTTAAGATTAGGCTTGTGGTTAGGGTTATGGTTAGGGGTGTGTTGGGGTTAGGGTTCTGGTTAGGGGTGTGTTGGGGTTAGGGTTTGGATTAAGGTTAGGGTTGGGATTAGGGCTGTGGTTAGGGGTGTGTTGGGGTTGGGGTTGTGATTAGGGTTATGGCTAGAGTTGAGATTAGGGTTAGGGGTGTGTTGGGGTTAGTGTTGGAGTTAGAATTGAGGGGTTTCCACTGTTACGGCACATCAGGGGTCTCCAAACGCAACATGGCACCACCATTGATTCCAGCCAATCTTGCGTTCAAAAAGTCAAATGGTGCTCCCTCCCTTCCGAGCCCCGACGTGCTCCAAAACAGTGGTTTACCCCCACATATGGGGTACCAGCATACTTGGGACAAACTGGGCAACAACTATTGGGGTTCAATTTCTCCTGCTACCCTTGTGAAAATAAAAAAACTGCTTGCTAAAACGTCATTTTTGAGGAAAGAAAAATTATTTTTTTATTTTCACGGCTCTGTGTTATAAACTTCTGTGAAGCACTTGGGGGTTCAAAGTGCTCACCACATATCTAGATAAGTTCCTTTGGGGGTCTAGTTTCCAAAATAGGGTCACTTGTGGGTTTTTTTTACTGTTTAGGCACATCAGGGGCTCTGCAAATGCAACGTGACGCCCGCAGACCATTCCATCAAAATCTGCATTTCAAAACGCCACTACTTCCCTTCCGAGCCCCGACGTGTGCCCAAACAGTGGTTTACCCCCACATATGGGGTACCAGCATACTCAGTGCAAACTGGGCAACATCTATTGGGGTCCAATTTCTCCTGTTACCCTTGTGAAAATAAAAAATTGCTTGCTAAAACATCATTTTGGAGGAAAGAAAAATTACTTTTTTATTTTCACGGCTCTGCGTTGTAAACTTCTGTGAAGCACTTGGGGGTTCAAAGTGCTCACCACATATCTAGAAAAGTTCCTTGGGGGGTCTAGTTTTCAAAATAGGGTCACTTGTGGGGGGTTTCTACTGTTTAGGCACATCAGTAGCTCTGCGTACGTAACATGATGCCCGCAGACCATTCCATCAAAGTCTGCATTTCAAAACGTCACAACTTCCCTTCTGAGCCCCGACGTGTGCCCAAACAGTGATTTACCCCCACTTATGGGGTATCAGCGTACTCAGGACAAACTGGACAACAACTTTTGGGGTCCAATTTCTCCTGTTACTCTTGCGAAAATAAAAAATTGCGGGCTAAAAAATAATTTTTGAGGAAAGAAAAATTATTTTTTATTTTCACGGCTCTGCTTTATAAACTTCTGTGAAGCACTTGGGGGTTTAAAGTGGTCACCGCACATCTAGGTTAGTTCCATGGGAGGTCTAGTTTCCAAAATGGGTCACTTGTGGGGGAGCTCCAATGTTTAGGCACACAGGGGCTCTCCAAACGCGACATGGTGTCAGCTAACGATTGGAGCTAATTTTCCATTCAAAAAGTCAAATGGCGCTCCTTCCTTTCCGAGCCCTGTCGTGTGCCCAAACAGTGGTTTACCCCCACATGTGAGGTAGCAGTGTACTCAGGAGAAATTGCCCAATAAATTTTAGGATCCATCTTATCCTGTTGCCATTGTGGAAATGAACAAATTGAGGCTAAAAGAAATTTTTTGTGAAAAAAAAGTACTTTTTCATTTTTACGGATCAATTTGTGAAGCACCTGGGGGTTCAAAATACTCACTATGCATCTAGATAAGTTCCTTGGGGGGGGTCTAGTTTCCAAAATGGGGTCACATGCGGGGAAGCTCCAATGTTTAGGCACACAAGGGCTCTCCAAACGCGACATGGTGTCCGCTAACGATTGGAGCTAATTTTTCATTCAAAAGTCAAATGGCGCTCCTTCCCTTCCGAGCCTTACCATGTGCCCAAACAGTGGTTTGTGACCACATATGAGGTATCGGTGTACTCAGGAGAAATTGCCCATCACATTTTAGGATCCATTTTATCCTGTTGCCCATGTGGAAATGAACAAATTGAGGCTAAAATAAATTTTTGTGAAAAAAAAGTACTTTTTCATTTTTACGGATCAATTTGTGAAGCACCTGGGGGTTCAAAGTGCTCACTATGCACTTGTGGGGGAGCTCCAATGTTTAGGCAGACAGGGGCTCTCCAAACGCGACATGGTGTCCACTAAAGATTGGAGCCAATTTTTCATTGAAAAAGTCAAATGGCGCTCCTTCCCTTCCGAGCCCTGTCGTGCACCCAAACAGTAGTTCCCCCCCACATATGGGGTATCGGCGTACTCAGGACAAATTGTACAATAACTTTTGGGGTCCAGTTTCTCTTTTTACCCTTAGGAAAATAAAAAAAATGTTGCTAAAACATCATTTTTGTGACTAAAAAGTTAAATGTTCATTTTTTCCTTCCATGTTGCTTCTGCTGCTGTGAAGCACAATAAACTTCTTGAATGTGGTCTTGAGAACCTTGAGGGGTGCAGTTTTTAGAATGGTGTCACTTTTGGGTATTTTCAGCCATATAGACCCCTCAAACTGACTTCAAATGTGAGGTGGTCCCTAAAAAAAATGGTTTTGTAAATTTTGCTGTAAAAATGAGAAATCGCTGGTCAACTTTTAACCCTTATAACTTCTTAGCAAAAAAAAATGTTGTTTCCAAAATTGCGCTGATGTAAAGTAGACATGTGGGTAATGTTATTTATTAACCATTTTGTGTCACATAACTCTCTCGTTTAACGGAATAAAAATTCAAAATTTGAAAATTGCGAAATATTCAAAATTTTAGCCAAATTTCCATTTTTTTTCACAAATAAACGCAAAAATTATTGACCTAAATTTACCACTAACATGAAGCCCAATATGTCACGAAAAAACAGTCTCAGAACCGCTAGGATTCGTTGAAGCGTTCCTGAGTTATTACCTCATAAAGGGACACTGGTCAGAATTGCAAAAAACGGCCAGGTCATTAAGGTCAAAATAGGCTGGGTCATGAAGGGGTTAGAAAATAAAAAATATATTTTATCTACTATTGGACAACGCTTAAGTAGCTGAGGAAACCAACTTGCCCCCAAAAAAACTCCAACACCTGTGGATAAAGTCTATGCTTGACATTGCACAAAGACATGAGTGAGAATATATGAACCTGTTTTAGCTTCTTCTTCTTTTCCTTGGAGGACATAGACTTGTCATTTATGAGGTCTTCCAGTGCACTCTTCACCGGATCCTGAGGTTGGCTCAGCTTCTGATATTCATACTCACGTGTTATACCCCGTGGCTTAATGAAAGATGGATGAAGTGTACTGTCGATGTTGGCTCCTGGATACTTTATCTGAAACCGTATGAGAGAAAACTATGATCAAAAGTGCAAATGTTATCAAGTACAGGGGAAGGAAGGCTGGATGGTAAAAAACAAAAACATATTAAAGTTTGTACCTGGACTCTTCTTTGGTGTGCCACGTAATCTTCCACAGAGTTTTTATAAGATGTCGGTACAGTCAGAATCTCCTGGCAATTGTCCATCATGAAGGTTACCAGCTTTGTGGATAGAAGTTCACCCAGGTCCACCTCCTCTTTAGAGCGAAGGACAGAGCGAGAAAAGGTCTGCACCATCTGACAGCAATGACACGGAGATATAAAGCAAGAATAAATTTACCAAAGAAAGTCATCCAATATGACCTGATGGGTGACAAATCCACATAAGATGACACCAGAATGTGATCTGACTCATACTGGGATCATTCCACATGTATATATGATACATTAGAGTATGACTCCATTTTTCATATAAGACCTCTAAGACAGGACCATTTTCCAATTCCTTTGTGTTCATTTTTCCCATCAATTTTTTCTTTTTGTTGTTGAATCAGTTGTAGTTTTGAATCACATAATCCATTTTGCCATGTAATGTACTAGAAAATGGCTAAAAAATTACAAGTAAGGTGAACAGACAAAAATATCCATAATTCCTTGTTTCTTGGGTTTAGTCTTATATCGTTCATTGTGTGGTAAAAATTACCTGGCTACATGATTCTTCAGGTCAGTACGATTACTACGACATCAAACTTGTACTTTCTTTTGTGTTTCAGTAATGAAAAAAATTTTCAGGAATTTATAAAACAAAAATAAAATAATAAAACAAGAGTTGTGTTTTGTGTCACCATTTTCTGAGATCTGTAACAATTTCTTTTTTTATGTCGATGGAGCTACACAAGAGCTTATTCATTGCATGGTGAATGGGCGTTTCCATGCCTTCCACTTTGGGGAGTACTTAACGTTTTGACTAAATTAAATAAATTTGATTTTTTGTGCTTCATGGCATTTATACAACATATTAAATAATTTTACCTTTTGATCGGCCTGTTACAGACACTATGGTAGCAAATATATATTTTTTTCTTTATTTTTAAGACTAAGAAGGAAGGGCGCATTAACTTTTTAAATCTTTTTAAAGGGGGATATTACTTTCTAAGGTGGCGCTTTGATGTTCTCCCGCTTTGCAGTGAATGAGAGAGATGACATTGTCTACCCCTGATGGAAGAACGGACGAAAGCGCCGAAGCTGCAGGTATTTCCCCTGAACTTTAAAGGTAATGACTCATTGGTATAGGACGCCTGACAAATTACACAGAATACACCCAGCGGCTTCAGATGCATGCTGGAGGCGTTCGGTACAGCTATATCAATGTTACATATTTGATGGAGCTGTCAAGGAGTTAGACCTCTCTGGAATGATATATTCTCTGGCTACAATCACCTTCACAACACTCGGATTGAGCCTTCTCCAGAGATAGCAATCCCTATGTATAACAGTCAACAGCCCTACCCAATAACCATCCTCCCCACCATCACTGAAGGAGAGCTTACTTACGGTATATTCTCTCCAAATCCCACATCACTTGACTCCATCTAACCTGCTCTCCAACCTCACCACCATGCTTCTCCTGGCCCTAACCTATCTCTTCAACCTAACGTTAACTTCTGGTAACTTCCCTTCTGCTTTCAAGCATGCCACAATCACCCCTTTTCCCGAAGAAACTATCCCTCAACCCGACCTCTACATCCAGCTATGGTCCTATATTGCTGATCCTCCAAACTTCTCATGGAATCAATGGTACTCCAAAAATTAAATAATAATAATTCTCAATGGGACCGTCAGAGATAGCAGAGCACTGGCTCAGCTTGCCCCAGCACTCCCATTAAGAATGAATAGAGTAGAGGTACACATGCTCGATCTGTGCTCCATTCACTGGTATGGCCATTTTCATTAAAAAGGCCCAGGAGGTGACTCTGCTCCCAGTAACATGAGCAACATGCAGTCTGGCATTGTCATGTTAAGTCTGTGTGGCCTTAACATGTCTCAGAAATTATCTCCTATACAAAATATCTGGGATGTTATTGGTTGGCAATAGCAAAGGAAGCTGCCAGAAGCAGATTTTGACTATGCGTATGCCCAAGCACAGGCATAACTACCATTAATAACCTCAATGATAGCTGTAAGTGCAGAGATTTCTGTGCATGGTGCTCATTCTCAATACTGAGAATGGCCCCAGTGATTTGGGCTGAAACTTTGTTTCTGGGTGTTTAGCAGCACTGCAAGTGAGATTCAGATTAGCAGCAGTATGTCAATGTACGCTGCAGATTAATATCAGCACAGATTACACTCATTGCCATTCAGAAACTGAAATGTGCGACACCTCTTCCACAAATCCACAGCGGTGGATGTGTAACGAACCTTTGTGTTTCTCAGGAAACTAAGTGGTGATCCACAGTATCAGTACCCAGACTTCTACAACACAGTCCTTTTTTTTTTTTTCTTTAAAAAAATCTTTAAGGCTAAGTGCACACGGAAATTTCCGTGGCAATTCTGCAATTCCTGCCGCGGGTATATCGCATGCGGAATTGGCATGCGTTTTCCCGCTAAACACTAGCGTTTTGCAAGCGTAATTAGCTTGCAGAATGCTAACGTTTTCCAAGCGATCTGTAGCATCGCTTGGAACTGATTGACAGGTTGGTCAAACCTGTCAAACATACTGCTTGACAAGTATGACCAACGTTTTACTATGCAGCATCAACAGTAAAATGATCGAATGTTAAAAATGATTAAAAAAATGGTTATGCTCATCCTCCGACGGCCCCCGATCTTCTCAACGGTGCACGCGGTGGCTTCCGTTCCCAGGGATGCTTTGTGCAAAGGACTTGGGATGACATCACGTGACCACGAAACGGAACGGAAGCCGCCGCGTGCACCGCTGAGAGGCGGGAGGACTCCGGGGACCATCGGAAGGTGAGTAAATCACTATTTTTTAATTTTTTTTTTTTTTTACAATTATATGGTACCCAGGGCCTGGAGGTGAGTCTCCTCTCCTCCACCCTGGGTACCATCCATCCGCACATGATCCGCTTACTTCCCGCATGGTGGGCATAGCTCCATGCGGGAAGTAAGCGGATCAATGCATTCCTATGTGTGCGGAATCCCCGTGATTCCGCAAATTAATGAACATGCTGCGTTTTTTTTCTGGAATGCGATTCCACTCCGGAAAAAAACGCAGCATGTGCATACAAAATGCGGATTGCATTCTATTAACAGGATGCTTAATGTGAGCGTTTTTTTCACGGTTTTATTGCGTTTTTTTTATAGTGAAAAAACGCAAAAAATCCGGAACGTGTGCACACAGCCTTACACATACATATTCAACCTCTGGCATAGAGAAAAAAAAAGAAAGTCGAAACATGGAAGTCCTTTGTTAGCAGATGCAGCGCCTCCTCCAAGAGACTCCTATAGTGCTGAGCACAGCAGTCAAGGAGCTTCCATTATCCAGACTAATAACATACCAGCGCTCGGTTCCCAGCAGTGTCGCACAGAGGTGGCATTTCTCCGTTAAGGCTTATCCTCGCCATCATCCTCATTAGCAGTTGCAGTTTCCTACGATTTTCCGGTGGTAGAAGCAGACAGCAAACCTGAAGAGCTTCAATAGCTATGGTCCGCTTTTGCAGAAGACCTGAGACAGCATGAATCAGAATGAATGAGTGGGAAAAGATGGAGTGCTGTAGTTGGCTGGGGTGATATTACTACTTTTGGTAACAATCATTTAATTAGAAAAAAAAAAAACACTTTCCCTAGACAAGAGATCTCAGTCTGAAAAGATGCACACTGCAGCTTGTCGTATTCGCGATCCACACGTAAATTCACTTACAATCAGAGTGCTCACACAGTGTAGATGTAGCTGTTCCACGTGGATTTCCGCACAAATGGCCGGCATCGTGGATTTTAAAATCTACAGCACGTTTATACACTGTTGAAGAATCTGCTCCAAAAATACATCTAAAAAGGAGTATTTAGTGTCCCCAACCTAAATGCCCTAGAGAGAGACCGGTCTGTCTATATTTTAGTTAATAGTTATATCCCTCTGCCATTCCGGCGCTGCCACTCCGATTCTCCCTGCTGACTTGGCTACAGAGAAGACGTGCCATCATCTACCACGTGATTGTTTCACCAAATTACAGTTTTCCTAAACTTGTACAACCCCTATAACCCTTCAGTGCACCATGACGCACATATAGGTCATAAGTACCATGCAATTGCCGGGCACTGATGTATGTATTCATCACAGAGATCCAAGTACTGGAGCTCAAACCACGTGCTCACTGTAACCAAACACTGCAACCGCTGGGGATTCAAAGTCGTTGACAGAAGGAGGGGTCTCCAGATGTCTCTTGGTTGGGTGATAACAGGTTAAATCTGTGCCAAAAGCATGAGATGAGAATTGTCTCTCCAGTGTTCCCTTTACCGCAGAGTTGAGAGGAGTAACTGGTTGCATATTCATCTTGCCACACCATTACATCTATGACACATATCTGAGTGCAGGGAATGATGGGGCACAGATCAAGAAAGTCTGGCAATCGGTGGGGCATACTGCACTGGACATAGATATAAGTGTCACTCCCTATCCAGTGGTGAGAGACCATTAAAGGGGTATTCCAGCCCAAATAAGTCATTTCTATGCTGTGTTGTTGCAGGCACAATGCCAGAGACTGCACTGCAGAAACATTGTTATGAGAACCCTTTCCCTTCTCTGTTAGGTGCAATGCGGTCATGGAGACTTACTGTAAATCCAAAAATCAGAGTTTCTTTGGTCTTGATCTGGCGCTCTACTGTAGGGAGCATATGAGGGGAAAGGCCAAAGAGTAAAGTAGGCGCATGTGCACTGCAATGCTTTGCTTTTCCCTCGACAGGCCAGATAGCAGTGTGCCCGCGCAAAAGTGCCATGGTGGGACACGGAATGGATTAGGTCATGCACATGAAACATGGAGGAGGACAGCGATTATAAGAGAGGATGCACCGGATCAAGACCAAAGATGCCCATCGGACAGGACTGCAGTGTAGGAGTATAATTAAAGGTCTTTTTTTTGCATTGTGGAGGGAACTGGGGACTAGTATACAGCAGTTCAGAACGCTGTTACAGAAGGCTGAAAGACACTGGCCCTACTTTATAAGGGGAAAACATGGTTACAGGTTCTCTTTAATACGGCAGTGCACTGAGGTTGTAAGGACGAAGCCTGCTACACCTGTTGTTACTACTCAATACGGTACGATAAAGTACCGTATATTATATTTGGACATTTGGATCCGGGCATGGACTATGTGACAACACATCACCAGACAGAAATCACAAAAGGACAAAGTGTTCTCAGTAGTGCAGCCTTTGGTGAACATAAAAATGGTAATACATCAATGTATACTAAAGGGACCATGATAAATTTTCAGAACCTAAATGATACCTACCAGAAGCAATGGTTAATTTAAACCCCCCAAGGCAAGTCCTAAATAAAAGACATGTCGTGATGCAACGCTTCCATATTCTGTCTTCTCACATAAAGCTAAAGTAATAGAATAATGGAAGTGTCCAGAGATAAAAAAAAAAAACCGCAAGGATGAGTTCCTTATTTCAGAAAATCAGACTCATTTACTGGCTTACCAAGTATGTTCACAAAAACATCAAACAGTGGGAATGTCAGAAGTGGTTCTTGTAGAGAGCTGTAATAGTCAGCGATGGTCCTAAATACATCTCTCTCGAAGCCCAAATACATTGGCTGCTTCATTTCCGAGCAATTTGGCCCTAAACAAATAGGAAAGGAGTCAATAGTATGAAAAAATATACAGAACGGCATCAGAACAGAACAGAACGAGAGAGTTTGCTCCCCCTACCAGAAACCGAGCCACTCTTCTTCATGGGCAGCGTTGGCTACCATCCCTGGTCAAGCAAATGGAGCTACAGGTGCCCATATACCTTACACCACACAATCAGCAAATCTTCAGTAGGCGACCCCGATACCCGTCAGATAGCAGGTCCAGGGGATTTTAATCTAATGTGTAAGTGTGTAAGGTGGCCCTAGCTTCAAGGCAATCCATGTACAAGAGAGAGGTCATTTTTGGAACATGCAAGCCCTTTTTTTCGAATTTCAGACTATTCCTTTAACAATCTAATCAAGAATTCCCATGCCGTAATGTTTTATTAGGATACTGATAGGATAAGGCTGGGGCCTTCTCCTGTCATGTCCAAATATGCATAAAACCGAACGATTTTCTTTTTTTTTTGGTGTGTGGGGAAGGGGGGGACAGATCACACATGTGGTTTCTAGAATCTTAGTGGAATTAAACTACAACTATTAAAGCATAAATGTATGGCCAAATCACACCTCGCCCCAAAAGAAGGACAAAAGTAACATGCAGACTTACACTTCGCCAGGCATTTCATTGCCGACAGCAGCCAATGGGGAAGCTCCTCTGTAAAAACACAAAATCACTGAGATAGGTTTTAAAAGGAAACGCGACCTTAAAAAAAAAAACATTGATTACATGAGGTTTGTGTTAAGGAGTGGTCAGTTTTTCATTTTTACACCATCATTCTTCCCTCAATTTCTTCCAAGGGCCAATTCGAGAATTTAGTGAAATTGCAAAAAAAAAAAAAAGGCAATTCCACAATTGATTTTTTGGGGTTTTGTTGTGTTTTTTCCCAACGTTTCGCTGCTGAAAGAGGAAAGAGGCAGATGCCGACTATATATTACAGCTGGCACCTACCCTGCGTGGAGTGGGCTCTGCTTATGAGCCAAAGGCCCTGAAATGCTCCATGATGGAGTTACAGTTAGGGCCAGAAATATTTGGACAGTGACACAATTTTCGCGAGTTGGGCTCTGCATGCCACCACATTGGATTTGAAATGAAACCTCTACAACAGAATTCAAGTGCAGATTGTAACGTTTAATTTGAAGGGTTGAACAAAAATATTTGATAGAAAATGTAGGAATTGTACACATTTCTTTACAAACACTCCACATTTTAGGAGGTCAAAAGTAATTGGACAAATAAACATAACCCAAACAAAATATTTTTATTTTCAATATTTTGTTGCAAATCCTTTGGAGGCAATCACTGCCTTAAGTCTGGAACCCATGGACATCACCAAACGCTGGGTCTCCTCCTTCTTAATGCTTTGCCAGGCCTTTACAGCCGCAGCCTTCAGGTCTTGCTTGTTTGTGGGTCTTTCCGTCTTAAGTCTGGATTTGAGCAAGTGAAATGCATGCTCAATTGGGTTTAGATCTGGAGATTGACTTGGCCATTGCAGAATGTTCCACTTTTTGGCACTCATGAACTCCAGGGTAGCTTTGGCTGTATGCTTGGGGTCATTGTCCATCTGTACTATGAAGCGCCGTCCAATCAACTTTGCAGCATTTGGCTGAATCTGGGCTGAAAGTATATCCCGGTACACTTCAGAATTCATCCGGCTACTCTTGTCTGCTCTTATGTCATCAATAAACACAAGTGACCCAGTGCCATTGAAAGCCATGCATGCCCATGCCATCACGTTGCCTCCACCATGTTTTACAGAGGATGTGGTGTGCCTTGGATCATGTGCCGTTCCCTTTCTTCTCCAAAATTTTTTCTTCCCATCATTCTGGTACAGGTTGATCTTTGTCTCATCTGTCCATAGAATACTTTTCCAGAACTGAGCTGGCTTCTTGAGGTGTTTTTCTGCAAATTTAACTCTGGCCTGTCTATTTTTGGTATTGATGAATGGTTTGCATCTAGATGTGAACCCTTTGTATTTACTGTCATGGAGTCTTCTCTTTACTGTTGACTTAGAGACAGATGCACCTACTTCACTGAGAGTGTTCTGGACTTCAGTTGATGTTGTGAACGGGTTCTTCTTCACCAAATTAAGTATGCGGCGATCATCCACCACTGTTGTCATCCGTGGACGCCCAGGCCTTTTTGAGTTCCCAAGCTCACCAGTCAATTCCTTTTTTCTCAGAATGTACCCAACTGTTGATTTTGCTACTCCAAGCATGTCTGCTATCTCTCTGATGGATTTTTTCTTTTTTTTCAGCCTCAGGATGTTCTGCTTCACCTCAATTGAGAGTTCCTTTGACTGCATGTTGTCTGCTCACAGCAACAGTTCCAAATGCAAAACCACACACCTGGAATCCACCCCTGACCTTTTAACTACTTCATTGATTACAGGTTAATGAGGGAGACGCCTTCAGAGTTAATTGCAGCCCTTAGAGTCCATTGTCCAATTACTTTTGGTCCCTTGAAAAAGAGGATGCTATGCATTACAGAGCTATGATTCCTAAACCCTTTCTCCGATTTGGATGTGGAAACTATCATATTGCAGCTGGGAGTGTGCACTTTCAGCCCATATTATATATATAATTGTATTTCTGAACATGTTTTTGTAAACAGCTAAAATAACAAAACTTGTGTCACTGTCCAAATATTTCTGGCCCTAACTGTAGTAGGTTAAACAAATGTTGGCAATGTTTTTTTTTCCCCAAATCTGTATCAGCTAAATAAAAATTAGAAATCCTGTTTCTATTTTAACACTGGCCACTGAGGCCTTTTTAGACTTTAACGTCCCGTTTCTGGAAATCCACAAGTACATTAGTTATAATGAACAGATTCAGACCCTACCTTTTGTATTCAAATGCTTCTGGGCCACCCATAGACTATAAACATCCGAGGGGGTCCGTGTTCTACTCTACAGTGATGTTCTAAAACCTCAAACATTGTAGAGTAGCTGCACATGATTGTAAAGCCTGCTGTCAAGCACAGAGAAGGTTTATCTCCATCTCCGCCTTCTTGATCACTGTATGCAAGGCGTTTCACAGGCACATACATCATATAGGAAGTGCTAGTGGGGTTTCCTGCTCTGCTTCTGACCCAGCAGTTGTGTGGTCTCTTGGTTTTGGAAAGGAGCAGTTCTGGCTGGGTTCTAGTAGACCCAGAAGCTCTATGTAGCCAGTGAGCTGAATTTCCACTTTAACTTGGGCTAAAATATTATCCCCAGTTACAGGGAAAATCAAGTTTAGAAAATCAAAAAGGTGAAAAACACAGAAGTATTTCAGATTTATTTTTGTACTGATAATAGAGTAGGATGAAGTAAAATGACAGAAAAAAAGAAGCCCCATGTGTTAATGAAAAAAAAAAAAAAAAGATGCAAAAATGTAAAAATCCAAAGAAAAAATATTTTTACAGCTCTTCAAACCACATGTAAGAAAAACCCTGAAAATGTCCCTAATCATTAATTGGGAATGAGGGTCCTGAGCGAGCATCAAATGAGCCTTTGTAAAAGGGGGCAGGGTCACTTGTGACATCAGCTATGTGATTGGTGGATCCTGTGTTATCAGCTATATATCGAGGTGTTACCCATCAATGTCATTTTGCATTTAACAATAAGCAGTCTCTCTGTAATCGCTTTCTAACATGAGATGAAATGTGAGTCTAAAAAAACAGCTAAAAATTACAAAGACTTCTAACTTTTTTCCATACAAATGTGATGATGTTAACAATATGCTACTTTCTGATCACATCTTCCCTTTATGTGAATATTGCATGTTTTCAGTTACGGATTATCAAGGACAATTAAATGGTCACAAGATATAGGACAGATCGTCAATACAAGATTGGTTGCGGCCGACACCTTTACTGACAAGCTATTATAAGGTCTGGTGGCGGCAGTGTGAGGCTCCATTACTTGTGTTGCTGCTGGCTCCTGCAGATATTCTTCTATTGTCATGAAAAGGAGTGTAACCGCTGCGCTGAAGTAACTGGCAGCCGCCACTACAAAATTAATGGAGCTGTGCATTGCAATCCTGTTCATGGTGTTTATTTTCGATCGTAGCCAGAGGTTATAACAACTGATAGGCCATCAATATCAGGTTGTGCCAAATCATTCACCCATCTATGGATGGGTCATCAATAGGTTGTGACATGACAACCCCTTTAATTGATGGCTGACCCATAGCGGTGTTACCGAGCAGAACGTAGAGGCTGAGATGTGACCCCTGTACAGTGTACCCAGGCTCCGTACTGCACGTTTGAGCGTGACTTTGCCTTGTACTGCAGCTCAGCCGTACACAAATATACAACCACAGCCACATTGGTTTTCCCATATACATTGATGCACATAATGATACTGATATACATGTACCGCTGATCAGTGGAGCCTCGGAGGAAGGAGGGGGAATGGGAAGCAACTCACTTGATCGGTCATCCATCACCACGATCCCCTGCTTGTTGACATTGTACACGTTGTGCATTACGTGCTTCCCATTTGTTTGCTTAATGTCCATCACTTCATCCAGAGAATCAAGTCCAAAAATCTTTTGTAAACTGTAAGACAAGGAAAAGCAAGCCTGAACCTATAAAGCATTAACATGAAGGCTTGATTTACTGAAATTAAGAGACTGATCTAAATGAAAAACTAATACAATACACGTTGGACAGCTTAAAGGGAAGGTGCCACCGGTTTTCTTGTAGTTTATTTTTTTGCGAAAGCTTAAAATAGTAATTAAACTGTATTAATGAAATGTTTGCAAACATTTCTATATGAAAAATATTATATATATTTTTTTTTACAAATATATATAATTTCCATTAGGGAGAGCATTTTCCGTTTTAGACCTCAAGCAGCTATAGTAAAGACTTACCAGCTTTACTGTTAGCTGGAAAATTGGGGCAGTAACTGCTGACTTCACCATCTCCCTCCCCTTTTGGGTGTTCTAGTATCCCTGGGCAGAATGAACAGTAGCATCACAAGGCAGTGCCATTTTGTGAGTGACTGCCCTGTGATCTGCCATCACCGGTAGTTACTGTCTCTCTCTCTCCCATCAGTCTTCATATGTCTCTCTCACCCAGATTACATGTATTTCCCACCCCCCTTTACGTCTGACCATTCACTGCAGACCCGCAGCTCCTTCTTATCTTATCCAAGGGAGTAATCACAGCTCTTGCCAAGCAGCTGACAGCTCCTGCTCCGATAATGCTAATGGTACACTCAATCTAGGATCTGTTCTGCTGGAAGCAGTACTGCTTATGTTCGCAAATCCGAGGGCTCCATGAATATGGCAGAACACTCCCACTGCTATGAATTGTGCAGCCCACAGAGGCGTGCCCAGTTCACAGCAGTGACAGTTCTATTACAATAGATCGGGTCAGCGTCTGTCTGTTATCTCCTATGACCATGAGGTGTCATAATTATGACACTGAAAGTGTCATGCTGCTACTGTTAAAGCAAGATGTCAGCCTCCAGTGCTTTCTTTAAACTCCTATAACACACAAAATATGTTTCAAATGCAATCAAAACTTGGCTATAACAGCATGTTATGCTACATTACATTGATTTATTAATGATCTACAAACGCGGTGCGTTCCCTTTAAAGGAAAAGTGTCATCAGAAAGTGGCCCATTGTATAAGCCAGATTTTTATGTTAAAATGAAAAAAAAAAAACGTATAGAATAACAAATAAAATTCTTCATAACACTATCTATATGAAAAAAAGAAACAGAAAACCTGCATTATTCACACAGGCCATTACGCCTTCTACTAGAGTAATACTTGTGCTGTACAGAAGATGTGGTGCCCCAGAGTCCTGGTCGTCACAGTAGCATTACTTTCCTCACGGGGAGAGTGATGTTACTTTTGGAAGCGGTGAAGGATAACTTTTATCAGGTAATCACCATACACACAACATGTTCACACTCCAGTCCACAAGGGGGAGCTTTTGATCCTATTCCTAGGTGACTCCCCTGCAGATGCATATATATTGTGGTTTTGAAGAAAAGTTAGTCAGAAAGTGCCAGGAAGCAGACAGGAGCAGTCTGAGGCAGGAAGAACGTACGAAGGGGCCGTGTAGCCTGAAGTACTACAGCTCCTAAAAAAGGAGACATACAGAAAGCCGAACATTGTTCAGTGAGCATGCAGGAGAGCAAAGCACAGGAGAGTGACACCAGCGAGCAGACTGTCTCCCTGGCAAAGCGCAGATAACCGGTAGCCGGACCACCGAGGTTGTAAGGGACTCTACGACTTACATCAGAAACCGGCAGAACAGCTGAATTGCAAGTTACCTGTCCACCACACACACCTGAAGACACAGTATCACATAGACCCCGGGGAGTGATAGAGTCCCTGTAAAAAGGCTTGAGTTACCTGTCATACAGGTATTGTTCTGTTATGATCAGGTGGCCTTGGAGCAGCATGAAATGACCTTCGCTGGAGCAGTGGTAACTATACTGACCGCAAACCCTGATCCTATCACCGCAACTAGAAGTAGCCGTGGGGTGTGCCTAACCAGACCTAGACATCTCGACACAGCCGGATAACTAAATATCCCTAAAGATGGAAATAGGAAAACTCTTGCCTCAGAGTAGACCCCCAAAGGATAGACAGCCCCCCACAAATAATGACTGTGAGTAGGAGAGGAAAAGACACACGCAGACTGAAAACAGAGATAAGCAAAGGAGGCCACTTCTACCTAGAAAGGAAAGGAAAGTACAGGATACTATGCGGTCAACATAAAACACTACAAAATATCCACAGCAGAAAAATACAAAAACTCCACCACCTAACTAAAGATGTGGAGAGTATATCTGCGACTCCAGCGAATCCAACTAGACTGAGAAAAACATCAGGCACAACCTAGCAGGAATAAAATAGAAACAAGATAGCACAGAAAATAAACACACAGCAGTGTGTCTAAAACAAAATGAAGCAAACACTTAACTTTGCTGAATTGGCAGCAAGCAGGAGAGGCCAGGCAGGACCAACACTTCCAAAGGAACAATGGATAACTGGGAGGGACTAAAGAGTCCTGCAAAGCTATATACCCCAGTCAGCTTTGCAATTAGCAGATACACATGTCCAATCCTGCAGTCCAGGCACAACTGCATTACCCTCTACAACCACCGGAGGAAGCCCAAACGCAGAATTCACAACATTGTCCTATCCAATATGGGGGACAGAGAGGAACTGTGAGGACCTTATCTGAAGCCATAGGCAGTAAGGGACTACAACACCACCGCACTATAGGAAGGCTTTTAACTCCACCTGGTAAAGGGCACTCTGGATTCGCTTCCATGCCGGCCGGACCCTGCCTGCCCTGTGATGTGACAACCTCCACACATCTTTAGCCCCCATCTCCTCACTCTCCTGTCCAGACTTAACATTGTCACACTTCAATATTACACTGAAGAATGCCCTGGATGAAGCAGCACCTTCTACACGCAGAAAGACCCGACACAGACAACGGCAGCCCTGGCACAGTATTTAAACACGCTTTCTTCAGCGCTGATCAAGGTGTGCAGAGCGGCAGTGGAGAAAATCTCTCTTAGCAGAAGACTTCATCCACTATAAGTTCATGCTCAAAACCTATAACTCTGCCCTTTCTCTGGCCAAACAATCCTACTTCACCACCCTCATCACCTCACTATTCAACAGCCCAAAACGACTTTTTGAAACCTTAAACTCCCTCCTGAAACCTAAAGTACAGGCCCCCATCTCCAATCTCAGTGGTGAGGATCTGGCAGGGTGGATAAAAATCAATGTTTTTTTAAAAAATAAAAATAAAAAAAAAATCGGATTTTTTTAATTTAAATCGGATTTTTTTTATTTAAATCGGATTTTTTTGATTTAAATCAGATTTTTTTCAATAAACTACTTTTTGAGGAAAATATTTTACCATCCAAAGGTTCTTCCATCATGAGATAAAGCTGAGTTGTTTAACTCAGTAGAATAAAGGCTGCATATGTGTAACATTCACAATGCCATGCTCTTCCAGAGGTTTCTGTAGGATTAGTGGGCAGTTTCTCTCCTATATTATCACAGACGCTCGCTTTACTTACGCAGTTCTTAAAACTGAATTTGACTCCGCAGAGGTCCCAGCCTCTTCTTCACGGCAAAAATGTTACAACATGAACAGAGTTGAGAAAAAGACCTTAATCCTATTGTTCTACAAACCTATGAATACAGAATCAACCCCTTCAGTGCCAAGTCCAAGAAGTTAGACAATATGTTTCTGATTGTTTGGAGTGGAATAGATCTGCACAACACAAGAAGAATGTGAATCTAAGTGTGAGGAGGAGGAAGGGCAAGCATCTTCATCACCGCACTTCTCATGATGTTGCCTCATTCGCGCCACCAGGACTTGCATCTCTTTGTTGCATCGTTTGCATTTTGCACGCATGCCTGCCTTACCGATAGGCGAAGGAGCTTCATTAAAATATTCCCAAACTGGGTCTCTTTTACAGCCTGCTGCCATTATAAGGAAAGAATGTAATAAACCTCAGATCGTACACACAAACAGATCCAGACTTGTCTGTCTGTGGCTATGCTGCAGTATTGTGCTCAAAGTTTCACTTTCATTTTCTTGTCTGCTTGCCCTTCCTCCTCCTCACACTTAGATTCACATTCTTCTTGTGTTGTGCAGATCTATTCCACTCCAAACAATCAGAAACATATTGTCTAACTTCTTGGACTTGGCACTGAAGGGGTTGATTCTGTATTCATAGGTTTGTAGAACAATAGGATTAAGGTCTTTTTCTCAACTCTGTTCATGTTGTAACATTTTTGCCGTGAGAAAGAGTCTGGGACCTCTGCGGAGTCAAATTCAGTTAGGTAGCAACTTTGATTTAAATCACTGATTTAAATCAAGCCTTACTGACTAGTGATTTAAATCGTGATTTAAATGGTGATTTAAATCAGTTAGATTTAAATCAAATCCACCCTGGGATCTGGCCACTTATTTCCTAGAAAAAAATCAACCACATCCATTAGGATATCTCAGCCCAATCTCCTCAGTGCCTAGGTCCCCTTCCGTGCCGCACCTCAAGCTCATTAGACATCTTTGAGCCTGTTTCAGAAGAAGAAGTTTCCAAGCTCCTCACTTCTGCTCGGCCTACAACCTGCAATAGTGACCCCATTCCTTCACCTCTCCTGCAGTCTCTCTCACCAGTGGTCACCACTCACCTGACTAAAATATTTAACCTCTCTCTTTCCTCAGGCATCTTTCCCTCCTCATTTAAACATGCCATCATTACCCTTCTACTTAAAAAGCCATCCCTGGACCAGAACTGCACGGCTAACTACAGACCTGTCTCTAACCTTTCCTTCATCTCTAAACTCCTGGATTGCTTGGTCCACTCCCGTCTAACTCCCTTCTTGACCCCTTACAATCTGGTTTCCGCTCTTTACACTCAACTGAAACTGCACTCACTAAAGTCTCTAATGATCTAATAACAGCTAAATCCAAAGGTCATTGCTCTCTGCTGATTCTCTTGGATCTCTCTGCCGCATTTGACACTGTGGATCACCAGCTCCTCCTCGCTATGCTCCGCTCCATAGGCCGCAAGGACACAGCCTTCTTCTGGTTCTCCTCCTACCTCTCTGACGGCTCCTTCACTGTATCTTTTGCCGGCTCCTCTTCCTCTCCTCGTCCCCTTACTATCGGGGTTCCGCAGGGCTCAGTCCTGGGCCCCCTCCTCTTCTCTCTATACACTGCCCCCATTGGACAAACAATCAGCAGATTTGGGTTCCAGTACCATCTCTATGCTGACGACACCCAATTATACACTTCTTCCCCCGACATCACCCCTACCCTAATTCAAAATACCAAGGATTGTCTGTCTGCTGTCTCTAACATCATGTCCTCCCTCTATCTGAAACTAAATCTCTCCAAAACTGAACTACTTGTGTTTCTCCCTTCTCCTAACCTCACTCTACCCAACATCGAAATTACCCTGGAGGGTTCAACCATAACTCCCAAACAGCATGCCCGCTGTCTTGGGGTCATATTCGACACCGAACTTTCCTTTACTCCCTATATCCGATCACTCACTCGCTCCTGTCACCTGCATCTTAAAAGCACCTCCAGAATCCGACCTTTTCTCACCTTTGAAACTGCTAAGACTCTTACTGTTGCTCTTATTCATTCTCGTCTGGACTACTGCAACTCTCTTCTGATCGGTCTCCCTCTTTCCAAACTTTCTCCTCTCCAATCCATTTTGAATGCGGCAGCCAGGGTCATATTTCTGTCCAGCCGCTTCACCGATGCCTCCATCTTGTGCCAGTCATTACACTGGCTACCTATTCACTACAGGGTCTAGTATAAACTCATCTCTCTCACCAACAAAGCTCTCCACAGTTCTGCACCGCCTTATATTTCCTCTCTCATCTCCGTCTATCGCCCTGCACGTGCCCTCCGTTCTACAAATGACCTAAGACTAACATCCCCCGTAATCCGAACCTCGCACCTCCGTCTCCAAGACTTCTCTCGTGCTGCGCCAGCTCTCTGGAATGCACTTCCCCAGACGATCAGACTGATACCTAGGCCCGACCTATTCAAGCGCGCTTTAAAAACCCATCTCTTCAAACAAGCCTACCACATCAACTACTCAGTAAACTAACTTTGTCCTGTTCCCTCCTTCCAAATATTATCTGCATGTGAATCTGCACCCTACTATTCATCTGTCTCCACACCCTCCATGCACACGATAACTGCACTTGATACTTGACTATTGCACTTAAACACATGGGCTGATGACCGGATCATGCAGCTTTATATGAAAATCCCTATTTATTATAATTGCCAGACCTGAAATAACAAGCACTTTTCACCTATTGTGTCCCCCCATTTCCTTGTAGATTGTAAGCTTGCGAGCAGGGACCTCACCCCTAATGTCACTGTTTAAATTGTCTTAACTTGTACTGAATTTATTGTCTGTACATGTCCCCGCTTAATTGTAAAGTGCTGCGGAATATGTTGGCGCTATATAAATAAAAAAATATTATTATTATTACCCTGGACTGTGGATGCTGAAGTCTTCAGTAAACCAGGTAAAGAGACTGCAAACCTGTGTCCTCGTTCTTTACTGCACCATTCACCATATTCCATCTACACCCCGGGAGCCCTGTGGACATACTTCACCTGGGGGAAGTTACACCATCTAGCTGTCATGCCATCACCCCAGAGGACCCCTTAAAGCTGCGTCGGTCCCCACTAACCGAATACCACAGGTGGCATCATGAACATAAACTTTATTCAATTTCCCCTTTTACATGGGCGCCCAGGGCCACGGACCGGGTCGCCACCATGACATCCCCTGTGAACACCGGACCCGGTACCGGGTACCCCACGGCCCTGGCGGGCGACTCAAAGACTTTTCTGCAGTCTCGTTATCATCACAGAAAGATAACAGTGAAAAGTATAACTCCTCCACACAAAATAGATAACAATCCCATTATAAGGGATTGTGGACAGCTATACGAATATTTTTTTTAGGAAAGGTCTATGTTCAGGTGGCAGCTTAAAATGATTAAGAAGTCTAACATTAGACCTAGTCACCAGTGTGAAAATTGTATTTTTTACATATGATTACAGACAAAAAAAAAGTTATAAATAAAATAAGTAAGCAAAAAACCTGATATAATTTTCTGATGACCACATGTCCTTTAAAAACACTGAGCGAACCAGATCTAAACAATAGTTCTTCCTCTGACAATGGGTATACCGGTGGCAAGTACTTCATAAGATTTGTGTTGATTAGTGCCGCATATACACTGTGTTTCAAATTATTATGCAAATTGGATTTAAGTGTCAAAGTATTAATTGTTACGTTTTTCAAATAAACTCGTGTATGGTATTGTGTCTCAAGGCTCACAATAGATCACTGAAATCAATCTTAATCACATGTGATAATTAGTTTTCCAGGTGATTCTAATTAAAAGAAAACTACTTAAAGGTTGTGTTCCACATTATTAAGCAGGTCACAGGTTTCAAGCAATATGGGAAATAAAAAGGATCTCTCTGCTGCTGAAAAGCATTAAATAGTGCAATGCTTTGGACAAGGTATGAAAACATTAGATATTTCACGAAAACTTAAGAGTGATTAACATACTGTGAAGAGATTTGTGACTGAAACAGAGCACAGACAGAATTCATGCAGATAAAGGCATAATGAGGAAGGTTTCTGCCAGAAAAAATCATTGGATCAAGAGAGCAGCTGCCAAAATACCATTACAAAGCAGCAAACAGTTATTTGAAGCTGCTGGTGCATCTGGGGTCCCTCGAACTTCAAGGTGTAGGATCCTTCAAAGGCTTGCTGTGGTGCATAAACCTACTATTCGGCCACCCCTAACCAGTGCTCACAAGCAGAAACGGTTGCAGTGGGCCCAGACATACATGAAGACTAATTACGAAACAGTCTTGTTTACTGATGAGTGTCGACCAACCCTGCATAGTCCAGATGGATGGAGTAGTGGATGGTTGGTGGATGGCCACCATGTCCCAACAAGGCTGCGACGTCAGCAAGGAGGTGGAGAAATCATGTTTTGGGTTGGAATCATGGAGAAACAGCTGGTAGGACGCTTTAAGGTTCCTGAAGGTGTGGAAATGACCTCTGCAAAGTATAAAGAGTTTCTGACTGACAACTTTCTTCTATGGTCTAAAAAGCCAGAAACGTGTCTTCAGAAGCAAAATCATCTTCATGCATGACAATGCCCCATCTAGTGCTGCAAAGAATACCTCTGAGTGGCTGCTATGGGCATAAAAGGAGATAAACTCATGGTGTGGCCACCATCTTCCCCTGACCTCAACCATACAGAGAACCTTTGGAATATCATCAAGCCAAAGATCTATGAGGGTGGGAGGCCGTTCACATCAAAACAGCAGCTCTGGGAGGCGATTCTGACTTCATGCAAAGAAATACAAGCAGAAACTCTCCAAAAACTCACAAGTTCAATGCATGCAAGAATTGTGAAGGTGATATCAAAGAAGGGCTCCTATGTTACATGTAACTTGGCCTGTTAGGAGGTTTTGGAGTTAAATAGCTTTTTTGTTCAGTGAATGTGACCTCCTAATGCTGCCAATTCCACAAATGAGCATTTTCTGTTCTTTAACCCCTTTACCCCCAAGGGTGGTTTGAAAGTCAATGACCAGGCCAATTTTTACAATTCTGAGCACTGTCCCTTTATGAGGTTATAACTCTGGAACGCTTCAACGGATCCTGGTGATTCTGACATTGTTTTCTCGTGACATATTGTACTTCATGATAGTGGTAAAATTTATTTGATATTATCTGCATTTATTTGTGAAAAAAAACGGAAATTTTGCAAAAATTTGGAAAATTTCGCAATTTTCCAACTTTGAATTTTTATGCAATTAAATCACAGAGATATGTCACACAAAATACTTAATAAGTAACATTTCCCACATGTCTACTTTACATCAGCACAATTTTGGAACCAAAATTTTTTTTTGTTAGGGAGTTATAAGGGTTAAAAGTTGACCAGCAATTTCTCATTTTTACAACACCATTTTTTTTTTTAGGGACCCCATCTCATTTGAAGTCATTTTGTGGGGTCTATATGATAGAAAATACCCAAGTGTGACACCATTCTAAAAACTGCACCCCTCAAGGTGCTCAAAACCACATTCAAGAAGTTTATTAACCCTTCAGGTGTTTCACAGGAATTTTTGGAATGTTTAAATAAAAATGAACATTTAACTTTTTTTCACAAAAAACAGGATTTTTGGTTGCTTACCGTAAAATCTGTTTCTTGAAGCCTCCATTGGGGGACACAGGAACCATGGGGTGTATGCTGCTGCCACTAGGAGGCTGACACTATGCAAATAAAAAAGTTAGCTCCTCCTCTGCAGTGTACACCCCACCGACTGGCATTATACTCTTCAGTTAGTGAGAAAACAGTAGGAGATAATGAAACAAGGTTGAAAAACCATAAACACAAACTTGAGAACTGTAACGTGAGAACAGTCATAGAACAGATAACAGCAGAAAACATTGGGAGGGAGCTGTGTCCCCCAATGGAGGCTTCAAGAAACAGATTTTACGGTAAGCAACCAAAAATCCTGTTTTCTTTATCGCCTCTCATTGGGGGACACAGGAACCATGGGACGTCCCAAAGCAGTCCCAAGGGCGGGAAAAACAGACTTCCATCAGGTCAGAGGACTCACCACTGCCGCCTGCAGGATCCTTCTGCCTAGGCTGGCGTCCGCCGATGCATAGGTATGGACCTTGTAAAATTTGGCGAACGTGTGGATGGAAGACCAAGTTGCCGCTTTGCAAAGCTGTAGGGCGGAAGCCCTGTGGTGCACCGCCCACGAGGCGCCGACTGCCCGGGTAGAGTGAGCCTTAATCCCAGGAGGGGGCACTCTGTTCTTGACCCGGTAAGCCTCCAAAATTGCCATTCTGATCCATCGAGCAATAGTCGCTTTAGAAGCCGGCTGGCCTCTGCGCGTGCCATCAGGAATGACGAAAACGGAATCCGTCTTCCGGAAAGAGGACGTTCTGTCCAGATAAATCCTCACTGCCCTGACGAGGTCTAGCTTGTTCAACGATCGCTCCAGAGGATGAGTCGGAGCTGGACAAAAGGAAGGTAGAACGATGTCCTCGTTGAGGTGGAAGGTGGAAACCACCTTAGGAAGAAAAGAAGGAGGGGGTCGGAAGACCACCTTGTCCTGGTGAATGACCAAAAACGGAGGGCGGCAAGACAGTGCCGCCAGCTCGGAAACGCGGCGAATGGACGTGTTGGCCACAAGAAAAGCCACCTTCCAAGATAAAACTGATAAAGGAATCTCCCTAAGAGGTTCAAAGGGAGAAACCTTTAAAACGTCCAGTACCAGGTTTAGGTCCCATGCCTCCACAGGGGCCCTGTACGGCGGGACGGCATGGGCTACCCCCTGAAAGAAGGTCTTAACCTGTGGCCGAGAGGCCAAGGTCTTCTGAAAGAGGATGGAAAGCGCCGAGACCTGACCCTTCAGGGAACTAAGAGCCAGGCCCGAATCCAGCCCTGCCTGAAGGAAGGCCAAAAGAGAAGGCAGGGAAAAAACCATAGGCGGAACGCGGTTGGACTCGCACCAACGGAAGTAGGCCTTCCAGGTGCGGTAGTAGATCCTGGAAGAAGAAGGCTTCCGAGCCTGAATCATGGTGTGAATCACCCGGTCCGAAAGGCTGGACGCTCTTAGAACCGCGGTCTCAACAGCCACGCCGTTAAACTGAGCGACCGAGAATTCGAGTGGCAGATCGGACCCTGGGACAGCAGATCGGGCCTGTCTGGAAGGCGCCAGGGAGCGTCCGCGAGAAGGTTGACGAGCTCCGCGAACCAAGCTCTCCTGGGCCAATCCGGGGCGATCAGAATGACCGGCACCCCTCCGCTTTGATCTTCTTCAAAAGTTTGGGAAGTAATGGAAGGGGTGGGAACAGGTAGGGCAGCTCGAACTGTGACCAGGGAATGGCCAGAGCATCGACGCCCACTGCGAGAGGATCGCGGGACCTGGAGACGAACTGCGGAACCTTCCTGTTGATTCGAGACGCCGTGAGATCCACATCCGGAGTTCCCCATCGAAGACAAATCTGATGGAAGACCTCCGGATGCAAGGACCATTCCCCTGCCGCGAGACCCTCGCGGCTGAGGAAGTCTGCGGCCCAGTTTTCCACGCCGGGGATATGCACCGCGGATATCACCGGAACCGTTGCCTCTGCCCAAAGGAGGATCTTGGATACCTCGGCAAGGGCCAAGGAGCTCCGAGTCCCCCCCTGATGGTTGACATATGCCACAGCCGTGGCGTTGTCCGTCTGGACCCGGACTGGAAGGCCCCTGAGGATCCTTTCCCAATGGCGGAGGGACAGAAAGATGGCCCGAATTTCGAGGACGTTGATCGGCAGAGAAGACTCCTGCGGCGACCAACGGCCCTGAACCGTCAGGTGGCGAAAAACCGCACCCCAGCCGATCAGGCTGGCGTCCGTTGTCACCACCTGCCAGTGAACCGGAAGGAAGGACCTGCCCTGGGAGATGAGAGGTGACGTCAGCCACCAGTTGAGAGACCGCTTGACCCGAAAGGAGAGTCTGATCGGCCGATCCAGGGAGAAGACCGACCTGTCCCACTGAGACAGAATGGCTTGCTGAAGGGGTCGAGAATGGAATTGTGCGAAGGGAATCGCTTCCAAGGTAGCTACCATCCTCCCCAGAACCTTCATGGCCGATCGGAGGGAGGGAGGCCGAGGACCCTGGAGCAAGCGTATGTCCCGACAAAGGGTGGATCTCTTGTCCTTGGGAAGGAAGACTCTGGACTGATGAGAGTCGAAAAGCATGCCCAGAAAGATGATGCGCTGAGAAGGAATAAGGCAGGACTTCTTCCGGTTGACCAGCCACCCGAAACGGGATAACGTGTCGAGAACTATGGACAGGCTTTCGTGGGCCTGAGCAAAGGACGGAGCCTTGATGAGGATGTCATCGAGGTATGGAAACAGGACCAAGCCTCTGACTCTCAAGATGGCCATCAGTGCCGCCATGATTTTCGTGAACACCCTTGGCGCGGTTGCGAGGCCGAACGGCAGGGCGATGAACTGAAAATGATCTTGTTGCACTGCGAAGCGCAGGAAACGGTGATGTCCGGGAAATATCGGAACATGTAGGTAGGCGTCCTGGATATCTATAGAGCATAGAAATTCCTGAGCCTCCATGGAAGCAATTACTGAACGAAGGGATTCCATCCTGAAGTGTCTCAGGTGAACCCTCCTGTTCAGCAATTTGAGGTCCAGAATGGGACGAACCTTGCCGTCTTTTTTCGGTACCACAAAGAGGTTCGAGTAGAAGCCCGTGTACCGTTCCTTTTCTGGGACGGGAACGATTACCCCGGATTTGAGCAGAGAAGCGATGGCTGCGAAGAAGCCCGGAACCAGAGCGGGATCTTTTGGAGGACAGGAAGAAACGATCCCTGGGTCGGGAGGCGAACTCTATCTTGTATCCCGAGGATACAACTTCCCTGACCCATGCATCCTCCACTGCGGAAATCCAGACGTCCCTGAAACGGAGAAGACGGCCCCCCAACCTGGGAGTTGGGCTGGAGTCTTGCCAAGAGTCATGCGGAGGTGGATCTTCCAGTCCTGGGCCTGGATGATCTACCCTGGGAAAAACGAGGACGCCAGGACGGAGTGGGCCTGAAGGACACCGCCTTCCTCTCTTGACGTGCCTGTGGCCTCTGTTGCTGCTGGGAAAAGGAGTTCGACGCAGCGAAGCGACGAAAAGGCCGAAAAGAGCTAAACTGTCGTCTAGGAGGAGGGCGACGAGGTTTAGCCTGGGGGAGAAGAGAACTTGTACCCCCGGTGGCGTCCTTAATGATTTGGTCCAGCTGGGAACCAAAGAGACGAGAGCCCTGGAAGGGCAGACTAGTGAGGGACTTTTTGGAGGACAAGTCCGCCTGCCAGGCCTTGAGCCAAACGGTCCGGCGGATGGCAACGGCATTGCTGGAAGCCTGAGCCGCACAAGACGCGACATCCAGGGAGGCGGAAACCAGGTATTCACCAGCGTGGGAAATCTGGTTGGCAAGTTCCGCCAATTGCGCAGGAGGTGCCCCGTCAAGGATACCTCGCCGTAGATCCTTGGCCCATTTTGAGATGGATTTTGAAGCCCAGGTGGAAGCAAAGGCTGGGCATAGCGCTGCTGAAGCCGCTTCAAAGGCAGATTTCGCGAAGGATTCTATAACTCTGTCGTTAGAATCCTTCAGAGACGCTCCGCCGGACAGTGGAAGCACCGTGTTGGTGGACAGCCTGGAAACAGGGGGATCCACCGAGGGAGAGACCGTCCAATTGGCGGTAAGTTCTGGTGAAAACGGATATAACACCCCCAGGCGTTTTCCCCTCTGAAAACGTCTGGTTGGATTCTCTCTCTCTCTGGACAAGATTTCCTCGAATTCCGGATGAGGAGCGAAAAATTTAGAAGGTGGTTTGGCCCGTCTAAACGAAACCGCCTGATCTGCGAGTTCCGTAGAGGGATCCTTGATGCCACAGGTTTGATTTATTGCCCCAATGAGGTTCTGGACTGTCTCACTCATGGTGGCGATTTGGTTAGGATCCAGCTCCGAAATATCCTCCGAGGGCGCATCAGATAATGCCTCGCCTGACTCAGGGGAGGAGGATCGGTGGGACACCAACCGCAGGGGAGGGCCGAGCGGCGAGATGGAGCGCGAAGAGGACTCAGACCGACGTTCCTGTCTGGACCTTTTGTGGCTTATCAAGGAGGGCTCGGGCGGCGGTTCCTGCGACCCGCTGGCCACTGCAGGGGTCTGCAGGGGTAACCGATCCAGCGCGGACACTAGGGTTTGAGATACCCGTGTTAAATCGGCCACCGATTGTGACAGAGAGGCGGCCCAGCCTGGGATGGGGGGATCACTCTCGGGCGGAACAGCCGGGGGATCCTGGGCGGTGGGAACAATTGGGTTGCTGCAGGACTGACACAGCGGGGAGGACTGACCTGAGGGAAGTTTGCTGTTACAGGACGAACATGCAAAGTACGTGACTAAGGCAGTAGATGAAGAAGAAGTAGGGGGGCGAGAGCGGCCCCCTTTAGAGGTAGACATTTTGAGGGACCCTGAAGATGCCAGTGGGTTAGGGGACAGTGGGCAGAGGGGGGTGTCAGTCTGCAGTGCAGCTACTCACGGACCCGGTCCTGGGAGATGTCCCACTTGTCGATGAAGTGCCCTGAGGAGCTGAATTCAGCGCAGATAGAGCTGCCCACAGAGGATGCGTACGAAGGTGCGGGTGCGCTTGCGAGGGCTGGTGCTGCTGCCGGTACAAAGCGGTGCTCACACCAGACGAGTGTCCCAGGAGGAAGGGGGCGGAGCCAGATGCAGGGGCGCCGGTAGGCAGGGCACAGTAAGTCGGGCGGGAAAAAGCCCGCCCGCAGAGCCGGAAGTGAGGGGCCCGAAAACCGGAAGTAGGCCCCGACAGAAGCCGGGGCCTAAATTAGGGGCCGGCGGCCGAGGAAAGGAGCCAAGGCGCCGGAATAGAGCGCCCTAAGAGACAGCTAGCGGCGCGGTCGCCCACCAGGCTGCGCCGCTGAGGGGCGCCCAGAGAAAGACCTCCTGCGGCGCCGGGGCAGAGCGCCGCAGGGAGAAGAGGCGCGACAGCCTGCAGGGCTGCCGCGCTGTGGATGGTGCCCCATGAAGAGCCGCAGCACCGAGTGGTGCACCGCAGGGGGGAACGTATGGCAGCCCAACGTGCAGGCATACAGAAGAACGGCGCAGCAGCCTGTAAGGGCCCAGCGCCGGAAAGAAGGCAGAGGGCCCCCGTATCTGAATTGGGGGAAGAGGTGCTGTGGGGGAAGAAAGCGCACCTACGGATGTCGCAGCGCGACACAACAATCCCGGCCGCGTCACTGTATGGACGCATCATGGTGTTGACAGGTATGAAAGGAGGCTGGGAGCCCCTAACAAGACCCCCCCCCCTATAAAAGATGTGGGATGGGACTGGGGAAAATACTCACCTAAAACATCCCACGCCGAAACTAACCTGACAGGAAGGGTATGAGACGTCCAGGGAGCTGATGGACGTCCTCGTCTCCGCAACCGACAGGCTCTGGTGGGCGAGTGGGTGGGGGACGGAGCCAGGACCGGACTTCTGAGCACGCTTGTGTGCTAGGATCTTGGTCCTGGAGAGGGATCTATGAGGATACGGGGTGGCAGTACACGCCGTACTCATAGTCCGCTTGTGGGACTACAGGTGTGACTGCTCACCCTGTATCCCTCCGGAAAAACCTGAAAAGAAACGACGCACATTGAGGTAGATAAGGGTCTAATGAAAGACCCGTGTCCACCTCCTACTGACACTAAGCTAAACTGAAGAGTATAATGCCAGTCGGTGGGGTGTACACTGCAGAGGAGGAGCTAACTTTTTTATTTGCATAGTGTCAGCCTCCTAGTGGCAGCAGCATACACCCCATGGTTCCTGTGTCCCCCAATGAGAGGCGATAAAGAAAATTTATTTCAGCTCCAATTTGTTTTATTTTACCAAGGGTAACAGGAGAAAATGGACCCCAAAAGTTGTTGTACAATTTGTCCTGAGTACGCCAATACCCCATATGTGGGGGTAAACCACTGTTTGGGCGCATGACAGAGCTCGGAAGCGAAGGAGCGCCGTTTGACTTTTCAATGCAAAATTGACAGGAATTGAGACGGGACGCCATGTTGCGTTTGGAGAGCCACTGATGTGCCTAAACATTGAAAACCCCCACAAGTGACACCATTTTGGAAAGTAGACCCCCTAAGGAACTTATCTAGAGATGTGGTGAGCACTTTGACCCACCAAGTGCTTCACAGAAGTTTATAATGCAGAACCGTAAAAAAAAAAATAATCATATTTTTTCACAAAAATCATCTTTTTGCCCCCAATTTTTTATTTTCCCAAGGGTAAGAGAAGAAATTGGACTCCAAAAGTTGTTGTCCAATTTGTCCTGAGTACGCCGATACCCCATATGTGGGGGGGAACCACCGTTTGAGCGCATGGCAGAGCTCGGAAGGGAAGGAGCATCATTTGGTATGCAGACTTAGATGGATTGATCTGCAGGCGTCACATTGCGTTTGCAGAGCCCCTAATGTACCTAAACAGTAGAAACCCCCCACAAGTGACCCCATATTGGAAACTAGACCCCCCAAGGAACTTATCTAGATGTGTTGTTAGAACTTTGAACCCCCAAGTGTTTCACTACAGTTTATAACGCAGAGCCGAGAAAATAAAAAATCCTTTTTTTTCCCACAAAAATTATTTTTTAGCCCCCAGTTTTGCATTTTCCCAAGGGTAACAGGAGAAATTGGACCCCAAAAGTTGTTGTCCTATTTGTCCTGAGTATGCCGATACCCCATATGTGGGGGGGAACCACCGTTTGAGCGCATGGCAGAGCTCGGAAGGGAAGGAGCATCATTTGGTATGCAGACTTAGATGGATTGATCTGCAGGCGTCACATTGCGTTTGCAGAGCCCCTAATGTACCTAAACAGTAGAAACCCCCCACAAGTGACCCCATATTGGAAACTAGACCCCCCAAGGAACTTATCTAGATGTGTTGTTAGAACTTTGAACCCCCAAGTGTTTCACTACAGTTTATAACGCAGAGCCGAGAAAATAAAAAATCCTTTTTTTCCCCCACAAAAATTATTTTTTAGCCCCCAGTTTTGCATTTTCCCAAGGGTAACAGGAGAAATTGGACCCCAAAAGTTGTTGTCCTATTTGTCCTGAGTACGCTGATACCCCATATGTTGGGGTAAACCCTTGTTTGGGCACACCGGAGAGCTCGGAAGGGAAGGAGCACTGTTTTACTTTTTCAACGCAGAATTGGCTGGAATTGAGATCGGACGCCATGTCGCGTTTGGAGAGCCCCTGATGTGCCTAAACAGTGGAACCCCCCCCCAATTCTAACTGAAACCCTAATCTAAACACACCCCTAACCCTAATCCCAACGGTAACCCTAACCACACCTCTAACCCAGACACACCCCTAACCCTAATCCCAACCCTATTCCCAACCGTAAATGTAATCCTAACCCTAACTTTAGCCCCAACCCTAACTTTAGCTCCAACCCTAACTTTAGCCCCAACTCTAACTTTAGCCTTAACCCTAGCCCTAACCCTAATGGGAAAATGAAAATAAATACATTTTTTTTATTTTTCCCTAACTAAGAGGGTGATGAAGGGGGGTTTGATTTACTTTTATAGCGGGTTTTCAGCGGATTTTTATGATTGGCAGCCGTCACACACTGAAAGAGGCTTTTTATTGCCAAATATATTTTTTGCATTACCACATTTTGAGAGCTATAATTTTTCCATATTTGAGTCCACCGAGTCATGTGAGGTCTTGTTTTTTGCGGGACGAGTTGACGTTTTTATTGGTAATATTTTTGGGCACGTGACATTTTTTGATCGCTTTTTATTCCGATTTTTGTGAGGCAGAATGACCGAAAACCAACTATTCATGAACTTCTTTTGGGGGAGGCGTTTATACCGTTCCGAATTTGGTAAAATGGATAAAGCAGTTTTATTCTTCGGGTCAGTACGATTACAGCGATACCTCATTTATATCATTTTTTTATGTTTTGGCGCTTTTATACGATAAAAACTATTTTATAGAAAAAATTATTATTTTTGCATCCCTTTTTATGAAGAGGTAAGCTATAGACTGGACCACGGTGAGTCATTGGACGTGGTATATCTCGATTTTTCCAAAGCGTTTGATACCGTGCCGCACAAGAGGTTGGTACACAAAATGAGAATGCTGGGTCTGGGGGAAATTGTGTGTAAATGGGTTAGTAACTGGCTTAGTGATAGAAAGCAGAGGGTGGTTATAAATGGTATAGTCTCTAACTGGGTCGCTGTGACCAGTGGGGTACCGCAGGGGTCAGTATTGGGACCTGTTCTCTTCAACATATTCATTAATGATCTGGTAGAAGGTTTACACAGTAAAATATCGATATTTGCAGATGATACAAAACTATGTAAAGCAGTTAATACAAGAGAAGATAGTATTCTGCTACAGATGGATCTGGATAAGTTGGAAATTTGGGCTGAAAGGTGGCAGATGAGGTTTAACAATGATAAATGTAAGGTTATACACATGGGAAGAGGGAATCAATATCACCATTACACACTGAACGGGAAACCACTGGGTAAATCTGACAGGGAGAAGGACTTGGGGATCCTAGTTAATGATAAACTTACCTGGAGCAGCCAGTGCCAGGCAGCAGCTGCCAAGGCAAACAGGATCATGGGGTGCATTAAAAGAGGTCTGGATACACATGATGAGAGCATTATACTGCCTCTGTACAAATCCCTAGTTAGACCGCACATGGAGTACTGTGTCCAGTTTTGGGCACCGGTGCTCAGGAAGGATATAATGGAACTAGAGAGAGTACAAAGGAGGGCAACAAAATTAATAAAGGGGATGGGAGAACTACAATACCCAGATAGATTAGCGAAATTAGGATTATTTAGTCTAGAAAAAAGACGACTGAGGGGCGATCTAATAACCATGTATAAGTATATAAGGGGACAATACAAATATCTCGCTGAGGATCTGTTTATACCAAGGAAGGTGACGGGCACAAGGGGGCATTCTTTGCGTCTGGAGGAGAGAAGGTTTTTCCACCAACATAGAAGAGGATTCTTTACTGTTAGGGCAGTGAGAATCTGGAATTGCTTGCCTGAGGAGGTGGTGATGGCGAACTCAGTCGAGGGGTTCAAGAGAGGCCTGGATGTCTTCCTGGAGCAGAACAATATTGTATCATACAATTATTAGGTTCTGTAGAAGGACGTAGATCTGGGTATTTATTATGATGGAATATAGGCTGAACTGGATGGACAAATGTCTTTTTTCGGCCTTACTAACTATGTTACTATGTTACTATGTTACTATTATGAGGACTATAACTTTTTTATTGTTTCGCTGATGATGCTGTGTGGCAGCTTGTTTTTTGCGGGACAAGATGACGTTTTCAGCGGTACCATGGTTATGTATATCTGTCTTTTTGATCGCGTGTTATTCCACCTTTGTTCGGCGGTATGATAATAAAGCGTTGTTTTTTGCCTCTTTTTTTTTTTTACGGTGTTCACTGAAGGGGTTAACTAGTGATATAGTTTTATAGGTGGGGTCGTTACGGACGCGGCGATACTGTGTGTACTTTTATTGTTTTGTTTTTTTTTATTTAGATAAAGAAATGTATTTATGGGAATAATATTTTTTTTTTTTTTCATTACTTAGGAATTTTTTTTTTTTATTATTTTTTTTACACATTTGGAAATTTTTTTTTTTAAACTTTTTTACTTTGTCCCAGAGGGGGACATCACAGATCGGTGATCTGACAGTTTGCACAGCACTCTGTCAGATCACTGATCTGACTTACAGTGCTGCAGGCTTACCAAGCACCTGCTCTGAGCAGGCAATTGGTAAGCCACCTCCCTCCCTGCAGGACCCGGATGCCGCGGCCATCTTGGATCCGGGCCTGGAGCAGGGAGGGAGGTAGGGAGACCCTCGCAGCATCTCGATCACATCGCGTTGCTGCGGGGGTCTCAGGGAAGCCCGCAGAGAGCCCCCTCCCTGCGCGACGCTTCCCTATACCGCCGGCACACCGCTATCATGTTTGATCGCGGTGTGCCGGGGGTTAATGTGCCGGGGGCGGTCCGTGACCGCTCCTGGCACATTGTGCCGGATGTCAACTGCGATAGGCAGCTGACACCCGGCCGCGATCGGCCGCACTCCCCCCGTGAGCGCGGCCGATCGCTATGACGTACCATCCCTTCGAGGGTCAGATAGGCCCAGGGCACCTCAACGGGATAGTACGTCTAAGGTCAGAGAGGGGTTAAAACATATCAAATGTATAGAAATTCTACTGTGCCTAATAATTTGGAACAGTGCATTCTGAGCTTTTATTCATTTTGGAGATTATACTGTTATCATTGGGAGGTTTCTTCAATAAAATTTGATGTATAATCTAACAGGTGATGACTTTTATTAGACTGAATGTCATTGCTCCGACCATTTAGGAAAATCCGAGAAAAATATAATTTGCATAATAATTTGGAACATGGTGTATTGTCTATATACTAATCCCAAAAAAATGGGGGCAGATCTCCAAAATCAGAGGAAAATCAGAGGGTGATAAAAACGAACTTTAAATCAGTCTACGCATTTTTTTTTCATGAAAAGTGCCTCTTTTATTTTTTGTGCTCTAATCTAATATATAAAGCTGAATGTGTGTGTGTATATGTGTGTGTGTGTGTATGTATGTCCGGGATTGGCATCTGCACCGTCGCAGCTACAGCCACAAAATTTTGCACAGTCACACGTCTGGACCCCGAGAGCGTCATAGGCTATGTTGTGAGGCGCAATTTTAACCCCGCGCGTTCCAATTCACCAAACAATTTTGCCCCTATCTACATAATGGGGAAAAAAGTGAAAGGAAAAGTGTTGGAGGCGTCGCAGCTACAGCCACAAAATTTTGCACAGTCACAAAAGTGTAGGAGGCAAATTGACAGCTGCCAGATGTGAACAAGGGGGACTTAAAGAATGAGAGCGATGGCGCCAAAGAGTAGATACCTTACAGTTGCTAAGGAGGGGGCCCCGACATGGGATACTCACCACACACGGGGATATGAACACACACACAAAATGCGCCACACACTACCACGTGCTTGAACACATATACCACCCTCAGCACACATTTCACCACACATACACCAACCTCGCCACATAAAAGTCAAAACACAAAAGTCGCCGCTCAAAACTCGCCACGCGCAAAACTCGCCACATGCAAAAACTAGGCTCACGCAAAACTCGCCACAAGTGCAAAACTCACCTCATGGAAAACTCACCACACGCAAAACTTGCACACGAGGAAAAATTGCCACATGCACAAAAGTTGCAACACATGCAAAAGTTGCCTCACACAAAACTTGCACATACTCAAAAGGCACCACACATAAAACTCGCCACGCGCAAAACTCGCCATGCGCAAAACTTGCTGCACACAACTTGCTACACTAACCTATCACATGCAACTCGACACACAAAAATTTGCTACACGCATGTTGCCACAAAAAACTCATCCCACAAAAGTCGCTACATGCATGTCGCCACACGCAACTCAACACACACAACTTGACAAACGAAACTCGCCCTAAAACACACACAAGTCTGGTATTATCTTCAAAAATAAAAATCTGATTAATAAGCAGACAAACTACAAGAGCAACAAATGTACCATATAGGAAATACGGCAGCTGTCAGTCACATGACCTGTCTATTATGTGTATGTGTGAGCTAATATATACTGCCAGGGGGAGGGCTTCCTGTTGGCTGGGGATTTATCAGGCTGCCAATTTAGCTTACAAATACTGATGTAAAAATACTGAGCAAAAAACGTGTGAATGAGGTCTAATACAGGAGGAGATGACACACAGGTATATACTATATACAGGAGAGATGGCACACAGGTATATACTATATACAGGGGAGATGACACACAGATATATACTATATACAGGAGAGATGACACACAGGTATATACTATATAGAGGAGGAGATGACATACAGGTACATATATATACAGGAGGAGATGACATACAGGTATATACTATATACAGGAGCAGATGACCTACAGGTATATACTATATACAGGAGGAGATGACATACAGGTATATGCTATATATAGAAGATGACATACAGGTATATACTATATACAGGGGAGATGACACACAGGTATATACTATATACAGGAGGAGATGACACAGGTATATACTATATATAGAAGGAGATGACATACAGGTACATACTATATATAAGAGGAGATGACATACAGGTATATACTATATACAGGGGAGATGACACACAGCAGGTATATACTATATACAGGGGAGATGACATACAGGTATATACTATATACAGGGGAGATGACATACAGGTATATACTATATACAGGAGATGACATACAGGTGTATAATATATACATATATATATATATATATATATATATATATATATATATATATATATATATATATAAGGGAGATGATAAACATGTATATACTGAGGTGAAAATGAGAGGTGTGAGGTGAAAATGAAAAGGTGTGAGTGCAAAATGAGAGGAATGAGGGAAAATAGTGGAGTGATCAGAAAATGACAGATGTGAGGTCGAAATGACAAGTGTTAGGGGGGAATGAGAGGAGTGAGGGGGAAAATAAGGAGTGAGGGGGAAAATAAGGAGTGAGGGGGAAAATAAGGAGTGAGGGGGAAAATAAGGAGTGAGGGAGAAAATGAGAGATGTGAGGGGGAAAATGAAAGATGTGATTGGGAAAATGAGAGGCGTGATGGGAAAATAAGAGAAGTGTGGTGCTATAACTAACCACAGATATTTACTATGCCCAGGCAACGCCGGGCTCTTCAGCTAGTTCCTCTATATAGTTGCAACCTACTGTAATCCTGCCCAGACGATACCACCTGCGGATATATGCCAATTCATAACCATGAAAAGAAAGGTGGCCATCCATTGATATTTCAGTGTGCTGGGTATGCTTAACCACTCAACTATCTAGACATAATGTGATTTACTCGCAATAAAAGGTACAAATTGTGCACGTGATGCCTCAATGACACATTTGAACATCAAGTGTCTGGGTAGCTGTCACAGCAGTTGCATACCTAGAATCCAAATTTTGCGCTAGGGCCACCTGGCATGTTGGTCAGATGTATTGGCCCTTGTATTTTCTCTAAATTCTATAAAAACATACGTGTTTGACCCCTCTTCATTATGTAGTAAAGTCCCCAATTCAGGGTCCTTTCCAAGTGCACATGTCCCCCCCATCATGGGCCCCTTCCAGGTATACATGTCACCCATGCTGGGTCCTTTCCTGGTATATATGCAACCCCCCATCCTGGGTCCTTTCCAAGCACACGTGTTCCCCACCCTGGGCCCCTTCCAGGTATACTGTACATTTCCTCCATCCTGGTACATATGTCCCCCCTCCTTACATACGTTTTCTCCATTCTGCCTCTGCATTCAAAAAATAAAATTAAAATAACACATTCCATTCACCTTTCTCTGCGGTGTCTTTTTTTTTAATTGCAGGATACGTTTTGCACCATCCGTGAAGCTTGGATGCTTATCAAGCCTCCACCACCCTCCTTTCTGTTGGTATACAATCTTTGGGTGTTAGACTTGGGGTGGAGACCTCCATGCATTGTGAGGAGCTTTTGTGTCTTTCCATCTGCTGTTTCCATCTCTTCTTTTGGCCAGCACAATATGCCAGCAGGGTATCTGATAACTAGCAGGACATATGTATTATTGGCGCAGATTTTATTCTTCCCATTGAGCTGACTCTTTAGGACCTGCCTTACCCTCTGATGGTAGTTGGAGGTTGCTGCTTTCCTTGCCTCCTCATCATGGCTACTGTATTCCTGTGGGATGCCGAGGTACTTGTAGCATGTCTGTACATCCGCTATGTGCCCTGCTGGTAATTCCACGCCATCAGTCTTGACTACCTTGCCTCTCTATTACCAAACGACCACACTTCTCAAGTCCGAAGGAGATCCCGATATTTTCACTGTAGATCAGTGAATGGATGTCTCGTTCATTTTTCGCATACAGCTTGATGTCATCCATGTAGAGGAGGTGGCTGATGGTGCTTCCACTCTTGAACTTGTAGGAACTGTATCCATAGCCAGACTCTGTAATTATCTGACTGAGGGGGTTCAAGCCTATGTAGAACAGCAATGGGGACAGTTTGTCACCTTGGTATATGATGCATTAAATGGTCACTTGTGCTAGTTGTCTTGAGTTGACTTCCAATGTTGGTGATGTTTCTTTGCTGAACCTTGGCAGTTGTTCTCTGGTATTGATGGTATTTAGTTTATCTAAGATCTTCTGTTTCAGATCAGCTGCAGTGCTCTCTAGTTACAGGATTGGATCAGGATTTTCAAGGGGTTGCACATGTTGTTCTTCCTGGTCTTCATGTGAAGTGGATCTGCAGTGCACTTAATTCATCTCAAATTGTAATAATAGCTTTCTCTTTATGACATTGAAACTTTGGGTGACTAGCTGTCAGTGGACATGCAAGTCTTGCATCCATCCAGAGTTTCCTCTTATGCTTCGTATATCCTCTATCATTTGGTCTGCTGTTATAGTAGCATTTCATCAGATCCAGGTTCTCTTGCCTTGTCCATGTATGGTTTGTTCCAGTAGTTCATTTATCATCAGATTGTCCTGGTTCCTCAACATCTGACCAGGAGCTTGTTAATCCGGGCGACGTTCGAGCCGGTACAACTCTCTTGTTTTTTGAGGTAGACATTATAGTAGTAGACACTATAGTAGATAGTGGTGTTGGTTGTCTTGCCCAAGAACCACTATTATTTTCAACAGAGCAGAGCCAGGATTTGAACCTCAGTCAGCTACCTAAGGTAGGTAGGCACTATAATGTTAGTATGTTACTATAATATATATAGTGCCATCATATTCCATAGCGCTTTACAGACATTGTCATCACTGTCCCCACAATCTAGATTGCCTATCAGTAGATCTTCGGAGTGTGGGAGGAAAACAGAGAACCTGGAGGAAACCCATGCAAACACACAAGTAACATACAAACCCCTTCCAGATGTTGTCCTTGATGGGATTTAAACCCAGGACCCCAATGCTGCAAGGCTGAAGTGCTAACCACTAAGCCACCATGCTGCCCCTGACATAGTGATAATGCCCGGCTGACTTACCGTAATAGTGTCCTAGATTTCCATATTTCTTCAATGTTTTCTGCGGTTAACTCTTTACGATATAGCAGCCGACAGGCTGGCACCTCTCCTATGGCTATACTGTGCCGTTTATACCACATCTCAGAATTCTGGGGAAAAGAAAAAAAATTGTTCCAATTATTGCCAATATTTTGGAATGGGGTAATTTATAGTATTCTTTCCCCATTCCCCCATGTACTGTAAGGTGGCTGATTAGTTCATAAAATGCTTTATATGTAGCCATTATAGAAGGCGTTTCATTTTCTAGAAAAAAAAAAATGTAAAAGCTTATACTCATTTCAGCCAATTTAGATGGGACTATCTTTCCCACTGTTCTGACCATAGGAAGGCATAACACTGGAGACATCGGAGCAGGGTACACGTTGTCGTGGTGGGATGGCTTTATGCTTTTTTGCTCAAAATAGTGTTACTGATTTACTTACTGCAGGGTGTATGCTCCCTTTTTTTTAAATAGGGTTTTGTCTATGAAATGGCCACAGTGTGAATGAGCTCTTACACTTTGCACGTACACTAGCTTATAGTCCAGCTTAGTTTTTTGGCTTTGAGAGTGAACATAGCCTTAAAAAAGCCCCAATGTGAATATTACAGGATTACCAGCTGTTTGCCGTCATTTTTTGTTTTTTTTCCCCATATTACAATCTTTTTAAAATACTCGTATATACTCGAGTATAAGCCGACCCGAGTATAAGCCGACCCCCCTAATTTTGCCACAAAAAACTGGGAAAACTTATTGACTCGAGTATAAGCCTAGGGTGGAAAATGCAGCAGCTACCGGTGAATTTCAAAAATAAAAACAGATGCTCCATACCGTTCATTATGGCCCCATAGATGCTCCATATAAAGCTGTGCCACATATAATGATCTGCACCATTCAGAATGGCCCCATAGATGCTCCATAGAAAGCTGTGCCATATATAATGCTCTGCACCATTGATTATTGCCCCATGGATGCTCCATATAAAGCTGTGCCATATATAATGCTCTGCACCATTGATTATTGCCCCATAGATGCTCCATATAAAGCTGTGCCATATATAAAGCTCTGCACCATTGATTATTGCCCCATAGATGCTCCATATAAAGCTGTGCCATATATAATGCTCTGCACCATTGATTATTGCCCCATAGATGCTCCATATAAAGCTATGCCATATAAAATGCTCTGCACCGTTCATTATGGCCCTGTAGATGCTCCACATAAAGCTGCCCCTATAGAATGCTCTGCACCGTTCATTATGGCCCCATAGATGCTCCATATAAAGCTGTGCCATATAGAATGCTACTGCTGCAATAAAAAAAAAAAAAAATGACATACTCACCTCTTGCTTGCTGCTCCTCAGCGTCCCGTCTCGGCGTCTCTCCGCACTGACTGTTCAGGCAGAGGGCGGCGCATACACTAGTACGTCATCGCACCCTCTGACCTGAACAGTCAGAGCAAGAGGACGCGGAAGACAGAGCGGCGCCTGGCGGGTGGAACGTGGACAGGTAACTATGACATACTCACCTGCTCCCGGCGTCCCAGGCTCCTTATCCCGGACAGCTGGTCTCCAGGTGCAGCAGCCTCTTCCTCTGTCAGGGGTCACCGTTACCGCTCATTAGAGGAATGAATATGCGGCTCCACCCCTATGGGAGTGAAGTCCATATTCATAACTTTAATGAGCGGTCCCACGTGACCGCTGAACAGGGGAAGAGCTGCGGCACCGAAGACCGTGGGACGGGCAGGGGGAGCGTCAGGAGCGCCGGGGCTAGGTGACTATGCAACAGTCCCCTCTCCCCCTCACCTGCCGACCCCACCGCCGATCATGACTCGAGTATAAGCCGAAAGGGGCACTTTCAGCCCAAAAATTTGGGCTGAAAATCTCGGCTTATATTCGAGTATATACGGTATATATTTTTTTAAATATTCATAATAAAAACCTGATTTAAACAAATATTCATTTTCTGATGTTACCTCCCTTTTTTAAATCAAGAAAAGTTTACTTATTGAGACATCAGTGATAAGCTTTAGAACAGTAAAACAGGTATACAACCCCTGGCAAAAATCATGGGATCACCGGCCTTGGAGGATGCTCATTCAATTGTTTAATCTTGTAGAGAAAAAGCAGATCACAGACATGACACAAAACTAAAGTTATTTCAAATGGCAACTTTCTGGCTTTAAGAAACACTAAAAGAAATCAAGAACAAAAAATGTGGTAGTCAGTAATGGTTACTTTTTATAACCAAGCATAGGGAAAAATGACGGTATATAATCACTCAATTCTTAGGAAAAAATTATGGAATCATGAAAAAAAAAAAAAAACACTCCAAAACATCACTAGTATTTTGTTGCACCACCCCTGGCTTTTATAGCAGCTTGCAGTCTCTGAGGCATGCAGTTAATGGAGAGTCCTGTGTGACACTCATCAATCTGGCTCCAACTTTCTCTGATTGCTGTTGCCAGATCAGCTTTGCAGGTTGGAGTCTTGTCATGGAACATTTTCTTCAACTTCCACCAAAGATTTTCTATTGGATTGAGATCCGGACTATTTGCAGGCCATGACATTGACCATATGTGTCTTTTTTCAAGGAATGTTTGCACAGTTTTTGCTCTATGGCAGGATGCATTATCATCTTTAGAAATGATTTCATCATCCCCAAACATCTTTTCAATTGATGGGATAAGAAAAGTGTCCAAAATATCAACATAAACTCGTACATTTATTGAAGATGTAATGACAGCCATCTCCCCAGTGCCTTTACCTGACATGCAGCTCCATATCATCAATGACTGTGGAAATTTGCATGTTCTCCTCAGGCAGTCATCTTTATAAATCTCATTGGAATGGCACCAAACAAAAGTTCCAGCATCATCACCTTGCCCAATGCAGATTCACGATTCATCACTGAATATGATTTTCATCCAGTCATCCACAGTCCACGATTGCTTTTCCTTAGCCCATTGTAACCTTGTTTTTTTCTGTTTAGGTGTTAATGATGGCTTTCGTTTAGCTTTTCTGCATGTAAAACCCATTTCCTTTAGGCGGTTTCTTACAGTTAGGTCACAGACGTTGACTCCAGTTTCCACCCATTCGTTCCTCATTTGCTTTGTTGTGCATTTCCTGTTTTGGTGACATATTGCTTTAAGGTTCTGGTTTTGACACTTTGATGTCTTCCTTGGTCTACCAGTATGTTTGCCTTTAACAACCTTCCCATGTTTGTATTTGGTCCAGATTTTAGACACATCTGACTGTGAACAACCAACATCTTTTGCAACAATGTGTGAAGATTTACCCCCTTTTAAGAGTTTGATAATCCTCTCCTTTGTTTCAATTTACATCTCTCGTGTTGGAGCCATGATTCAGGTCAGTCCACTTGGTGCAACAGCTCTCTAAGGTGTGATCACTATTTTTTCGATGCAGACTAACGAGCAGATCTAATTTGATGCAGGTGTTATTTTTGGGTATGAAAATTTACAGGGTAATTCCATAATTTTATCCTCAGACTTGAGTGATACCTCAATTTTTTTCCTATGCTTGGTTTCAAAAAGTAACCACTACTGACTACCACATTTTTTGTTCTTGATTTCTTTTAGTGTTTCTTAAAGCCAGAAAGTTGCCATTTGAAATGACTTTAGTTTTGTGCCATGTCTGTGATCTGTTTTTTTTTTCTACAAAATTAAACAACTGAATGAACATCCTCCAAGGCCAGTGATTCCATAATATTTACCAGGGGTTGTAGACACAGAATATGCCTTTAAAAGCAAAAAACATCTTCAAACAAGCATGTAAATAAACTTTTCATAGGAGTAACTTTCAAATCCCAATAACTCCCCCACACCCTTTCTTCCCTTGGTATACCGAGGTGGAAATTAATTGACTCACTCAGGCTCTTGAGAGCTCAAATACATACACAAAATCTAATAAAGTATTTACAGGGGCTATCATACCCCCGTTTGGCAACGATAAAATAAAAAAGCCTGTAATCCCCTCCCATGCTGTTCCCTCGGTGTCAGCACTCGCATTCCCGGGGTTATCGTGCGGTTGTTGTGACACGTGACTGCTGGCGACCAATCAACACTGGCGTCACTGTCCCCGCCTTCTGACAAATTGAAGAGGATGTCAGAGATAAGCTGCATCCCAGAGTCACATGTCACAACAAACCGCATGGAAGCCCCGGAAAAGAGAGAGTGCTGACACCGCAGAAACAGCGCTGAGAAGGGAGTATAATTTTTTTTTTTTTTTTAATTGGTGCTAAGCATGGGGTATGACAAGGAGTTGTCCAAGAAGTGGACAACTTCTTTAAATAAATATTCAACCTAGCACTAATAAATTTAAAATTACCCCAATAGTTCAGACACTACTGCCAGGCATTTGATCCAGTCTCCCCATTGATTACCGGATTTGGCAACAGCTCTCCTTTTGATATATACCTTTTCCTCCATTAGGACTGTATTGTTTAAAGGGGGATGTCTACTACTAGGACAACCCCTTCTTGATCTAAATGTTTGACCCCAATGAAATAAAAAAGCCTACACTCACCTCCCGTGCCGGCTCAAATCCAGCGGTGTCGGCACTAGAGGTCCCGGGGCTCTCGTGTGGTTATAGAACACGAGGTGCTCTCTGCACAATCATCGCTGGCGTCACTGTCTCCCCCTTCATACATTTTGGGCATGAAGAGGAATTCAGGGCTGCAGCTGATCTCCCACTTCCTCTTCATGTTCAAAACGTCTGAAGATGGGGCCAGTGATGCCAGCACTGATTGGGCGTCGGGCACCACATGTCATACGACAACCCTGGGACAGGCATGGTAGACAAGCACAGACTTCTTTATTTTATCGGGGCCAATCATTTAGATCAAAAAGGGGTGTTGTAACGACACATCATTTAAAGGAAATCTGTCACCTCCTTTTGCCGTTATAAACTGCGGCCACCGCTATTAGGGGTTTATCTACAGCATTCTGTAATGCTGTAGATAAGCCCCCGATGTAACCTGAAAGATAAGAAAAACAAGTTAGATTATACTCACCCAGGGGCAGTCCCGGTTCGGGTCCGATGGGTGCCGCAAGTCCGGGTCCGGCACCTTCCATCTTCATGCGATGACGTCCTCTTCCTTGCTTCTGTTGCGGCTCCGACGCAGGTGTACTGATTTGCCCTGTTGAGGGCAGCACAAAGTACTGCAGTGCGCAGGCACCGGGCCTCTCTGACCTTTCCCGGCGCCTGCCCACTGCAGTGCTTTGCTCTGCCCTCAACAGGGCAGAGAATTACGCCTGCGCAGGAGCCGCGACAGATGCAAGGAGGATGACAACATCGTATGAAGATGGGAGGTGCCGGACCCAGACCTGCGACGCCCATCAGACCCGGACCGCCCCTGGGTGAGTATAATCTAACTTGTTTTTCTTATCTTTCAGGTTACATCAGGGGCTTTACAGCATTACAGAATGCTGTAGATAAGCCCCTAATGGCGGTGGCCGCAGCTTATAGCGGCAAGGTGAGGTGACAGATTCCCTTTAATCTTAATAATCCAGATGTCTATTTTCAATAGGCCAGGAGGCATACTTATTTTTATGTTGACTTTTGAATGTGTGTGCTTTTCTTTGGTTGGTCAAGAAAAACAGACTATTGTTAGTATGAGCCTTCAAGGTTGACTCGAGTCTACGTTTGTTACAGCATATTGTGTTATCGAGGAGGTTAGGGATGCAGGGTAATTGAACAGGTTTTTTAATGTTGATTACGTATTGTATAAGTCAAGCTAGTTTGTTGATCTGCAAAACAGAGAAGGATGAACTATGCAGATTGATTAAAAACCCAAATAATAAGAGTTAATAGCTGAGCGATAGAGGTTGATATGAAAAAGGATTTATGATGTTCTTCTCCACCGATCAGCACTGAATCCATGGATACATTTGAAGAAGCCAGGATTGAGACCCACTGGACACCTAGCTAAATAGAGACGTTCGGAGAAGCCAGGTAGTGACCCTCTGGTCACCTGGCCATGCACCTCAATGGACTGTCAGCTTCCTAAAGTTGTCGTTACCTCTTCTCTGTGGGTGCCCGCCAAAAGCATGGTGCCACAGGAGGGGGCAGTCGGCCCTGGAAGCCCCGGAGTCACAGCTGCTCTTATCCCGGCGAATCAGCGGAAGGGTGAGCCTCTAATTTTTCACCATCTTGGGTATTTTGCTGAGACTGTTCTATTTATCATTGTCTGTTTGGTGGTTCAATAAAGTATTGTAACTCTACTTTATCCTTACCCTGTGTTGTCCGAGTATTATGCCCACGAGGATGAAGAGCAGCATTCAGTGGGAGAATCCCTGGTCCATGAGACCTAGGGCCGTTAATGAGAGCAGTCACTGACCTCCCCCATGTCTCCACAGGTGTCCTAGTAGTGGACAACTTCTTTAATCCCCCAACTAGTTCATCAATCAAGGGAGGGCTACTTTCTAGCCAGTGTTTGTCAATAGTCTTCCTTACATGGTAGAATATTTTAGCTATGGCTAACTACCCTGGAGAAGATACATCAGTATACTATACTAGACCCAGGACTTAGCATTAATGGAAATTGGAATGTTAAAGACCTCACAAATTAGTCTGTCGACATTTTTCTATAGCTCGCCCAATTGCGAACATGACCAAAACATGTGAATGAGATATGAACCCACTTCCCCACAGCAATAATCAGCTTTTAGACCCATCGAATATGATGTTTTATGGGTTTTATATACTATGAATCAAGAACAATTGTGACCTCCTCTAGGCTGTGTTAATCGATATCCGCCACATTGAGTACAAGATGTCCTCCCATTCTTCCATGGATATATGTCCCACATCTCTCTCCCACCAATTTTGGACGGCGGTCATAAGGTCACCCAGAACTCTTAGTAGCAGAAAATTATACATCAAGGAAATAATACCTTCCTAGTTTTACCCCTCACCATATAGTTTAGTATCCCACTAACTGAGATGGAGAGATCAGAAACAGTTTCCTGTGCTCTTACTGCATGCGTCAAATTGTAGATATCTGAAAAATTCCAAATTACTCAAGTTGAATTCCTGTTTTAGTTGTTCAAAAGGAGCAAAAGTGACTATCCCAATACAATTGATACAAATACCTCAGGCGGTGTTTGCACTGCCCGACCCCCTCCAAATGAAGCAACTCCCTCAAGCAAGGGTAAGTTTCATTTTTTCTTACAAGCCCACCATGTTTTATGCAAGAAAGACCGGAGAACCGGACACAGCCGCTTAAAGGGGTTGTGCACTATAGGACAACCTGTACAACTAAATGTTCAGCCCCGATAAAATAAGCCTATACTCGCCTCCCATGCTGGCTCCGTTCCAGCAGTGTTGGCACTCGCGCTCCCAGGGATGTGATTGCGGTGGAATGACATGTGATTCCCACTGCCCAATCAGTGCTGACGTCACTGTCTCAGCCTTCGGACAAACTGAACATGAAGAGGAAGTCCAGGCTGCAACTGATCCCTAGCTTTCTCTTCATGTTCAGTTTGTCCAAAGGCAGAGACAGTGACGCCAGCACTGAATAGGCTGCAACGTCACGTGTCATTCCACCGCATAAAAGCCCCGGGAGAGCGAGTGCCGACACCGCAGGAACAGCGCCAGCACGGAAGGAAAGCATAGACTATTATTTTATCGTAGCCGAACATTTAGTTTAAGAAGGGGTTGTCCTAGTAGTTGTAGAATGGGCAGCACGTGTGGGCAGCAAGGTGGCGCAGTGGTTAGCACTGCAGTGTTGCCGCGCTGGAGTACTGGGTTCAAATCCCACCAAGGACAACATCTGCAAAGAGTTTGTATGTTCTCTCCGTGTTTGTGTGGGTTTCCTCCGGGTACTCCGGTTTCCTCCCACATTCCAAAGACATACTGATAGGGAATATAGATTGTGAGCCCCAACGGGGACAGTGATGATAATGTGTGCAAACTGTAAAGCGCTGCGGAATATGTACTGTACTGTAGTGAACGGCGGAGCATGCGAGAATCCACCACCCCTTCCACCTCATACTTGGTCTGGCCATCAACCACAACAGGTGGAGGGTGCGCGGGAGACTCACCTGAGGAAGGCACTGATGGTGTTGTGAATTCTGTGGCAGAGCTCCCTCCTGTGGTCACAAGTGGCACTTCGGCTGATTCTCTCTGTGAGCTTCTGTTGGTGGAGGGAAGTGGTACTGCGGCTTCTGAGTTTCCTCCCTCAGGTGATCTGGTGAGGTCGTTAGGTGCTTCTCTACTTAACTCCACCTAATGCTTTGATCCTGGCTTCCTGGCAATGTTCCAGTGTTGGACTTGCTTTTCCCTGGATCATTCCTGTGGCCTGCTGCTCTGCATAGCTAAGTTCTTCTTTGCTATTTGTTTGCTATTTTTTCTGTCCAGCTTGTCTCTTTTTTTGCTGGAAGCTCTGGGACGCAAAGGGTGTACCTCCGTGCCGTTAGCTCGGTACGGAGGGTCTTTTTGCCCCCTTTGCGTGGTTTTCTTTAGGGTTTTGTGTAGACCGCAAAGTTACCTTTTCTATCCTCGATCTGTTAAGAAAGTCGGGCCTCACTTTGCTGAATCTATTTCATCTCTACGTTTGTCTTTTCATCTTAACTCACAGTCATTATATGTGGGGGGCTGCCTTTTCCTTTGGGGTATTTCTCTGAGGCAAGGTAGGCTTATTTTCTATCTTCAGGCTAGTTAGTTTCTCAGGCTGTGCCAAGTTGCATAGGCAGAGTTAGGTGCAATCCACGGCTGCCTCTAGTGTTGTCTGGAAAGGATTAGGGATTGCGGTCTGCAGAGTTCCCACGTCTCAGAGCTCGTTCTATGATTTTGGGTTATTGTCAGATCACTGTATGTGCTCTGACCGCTATTTCCATTGTAGTACTGAATTGCCTTTCATAACAGATGGCTTCAGAAGCGCCTTATGGAATACATTGGGGATCCGCAACAACGGAGGCAAGCACAGACGGAAGGATACAGGATTAACCACCTCCAAAATGTCATAAGGGCCAATAAACTTGGGACCCAACTTAGCAGAGGGAATCCTCAATCTAATATCATCAGTGATGATAATGTGTGCAAACTGTAAAGCGCTGCGGAATATGTTAGCGCTATATAAAAATAAAGATTATTATTATTATTATTAGTTTAGCAGAATGCTTGCCAGCACCATCCAGTTTTCCACACAGTCCAGTCTCAATAACCAACAGCTTGGATCACTTAATTCTCACCCTGATCCTCCTTCCTCACACCATGTTGAGTCCCAGGAGACCAGTGAACCAGTGATCCAATAGTAGAACACTCTAAGAAGCTCTTTACAACATCACTTCTTGATTGTGGCCTCTCACCCTGAGTGTTCCAACAAGGACAGGAGGAGATGCTGTTTAGTAATGCACAAAACTTAGAGCAGAAACAGCCATAAGATGACGGTGGGGGAACAACAAATTTTGTTAAGGGAGGAAGATGATGAGAGGGGAATTAACTCTCACATGACCAGTCCAGAGATAAGACAGCTGAACAAAAACTCAGAACTGGATCATGACACTAACCACCACCAGCATTATCAGGCAGATGTCATTTACCGACTTGGTGGGCCAAATGTCGGGGTCCACGATTGGTGACACCACCCCCCTCTTCCCCTATGCTAGGCATTTCCCAATCCTCATCTCATTTCTTCAGCGTGGATTGGGTAACAATGAGGTGGAGGCTGAGGCAGACGAGGAGGAGAGTCATCATCATGGTGGAGACAGGCAAGTGTTGACTGTAGGGATCTTGGCACATATGGCAGACTTTATGTACTGCTGCCTTTCCTGTAACACTCGCGTTATATTTAGCTTATAAAAAAAAAAAAAGTACTGGTTGTTCACACTGCTAGACCCACACTACAAGAAGAACTTTGCAAATCTCCTCCCTGAGGAGGAAAGGTCTATTAAAATGGTGCTATACCAGAAGGCCATTGCGGAAAATATGTTGAAAAAATTCCCATCAGACAACGCTAGCGGAAGGGGCAAGCTTCCTCTGGTCCAACCAACAGGGAGAAGTGAGGGACATACATCAGAGGAAGGGGTACACTGACAAAGGAATGGGCCAATTTCATGACACCCTCCCAGCGTCCATGCCCTGATGACCAGGTATTTTTGACAAGGCGGGTAAAGTTTTCAAAGATGATCGAACAATACCTGACTCACCAAACTAGAGTACTCCCTCATTCATCTTCGACCTTCAACTATTGGGTCTCAAAGCTGGACACCTGGCATGAGCTGTCCCTCTATCCTTTGGAGGTGTTGTGCTGCCCTGCCACTAGCGTCTTCTCTGAGTGGGTTTTCAGTGTCTCACTCTGATAAAAATGAATAAAGCCTGGATTAGCCCACACTTTTCCACACCACCAAATGACAGCAGTACAAAGTGTTTTTAACCCCTTCCCGACCCATGACGCCACGTAGGCGTCATGAAAGTCGGTGCCAATCCGACCCATGACGCCTATGTGGCGTCATGGAAAGATCGCGTCCCTGCAGATCGGGTGAAAGGGTTAACTCCCATTTCACCCGATCTGCAGGGACAGGGGGAGTGGTAGTACAGCCCGGGGGGGGGTGGCTTCACCCCCCCACCCCCCCGTGGCTACGATCGCTCTGATTGGCTGTTGAAAGTGAAACTGCCAATCAGAGCGATTTGTAATATTTCACCTATTAAAACTGGTGAAATATTGCAATCCAGCCATGGCCGATGCTGCAATATCATCGGCCATGGCTGGAAACACTAATGTGCCCCCACCCCACCCCACCGATCGCACCCCCAGCCCTCCGATCTGTCCGGTACACTGCTCCGGCTCCCCTCCGTCCTGTCCTCCGCTCCCCCCGTGGTCTTGTCCGCTCCCCCCGTGCTCCAATCACCCCCCCCGTGCTCCAATCCCACCCCCCTGCACTCCGATCCACCCCCCGTGCATCATCCACCCCCCCCGTGCTCTGTTCCACCCCCCCGTGCTCCGTTCCACCACCCCCGTGCTTTGTTCCACCCCCCCCGCGCTCCGATCCACCCCCCGTGCATCATCCACCCCCCCCCGTGCTCCGTTCCACCACCCCGTGCTTTGTTCCACCCCCCCCGCGCTCCGATCCACCCACCCATGCTCCGATCTCCCCCCCCCCCCAACCCCATCATACTTACCGATCCTGCCGGACTCCGTCCGTCTTCTCCCTGGGCGCCGCCATCTTCCAAAATGGCGGGCGCATGCGCAGTGCGCCCGCCGAATCTGCCGGCCGGCAGATTCGTTCCAAAGTAGTGCATTTTGATCACTGAGATATAACCTATCACAGTGATCAAAATAAAAAAACTAATAAATGACCCCCCCCTCTTTGCCACCCCCATAGGTAGGGACAATAAAAAAATAAAGAATTTTTTTTTTTTCCCACTAAGGTTAGAATAGGGTTAGGGTTAGGGTTAGGGCTAGGGCTAGGGTTTCGGTATGTGCACACGCATTCTGTTCCTCTGCGGATTTCTCTGCTGCGGATTTGATAAATCCGCAGTGCTAAACCGCTGCGGATTTAACGCGGTTTTTCTGCGCATTTCACTGTGGTTTTACAACTGCGATTTTCTATTGGAGCAGTTGTAAAACCGCTGCGGAATCCGAAGAAACAAGTGACATGCTGCGGAATGTAAACCCCTGCATTTCCGTGCAGTTTTTCTGCAGCATGTGTACAGCGATTTTTGTTTCCCATAGGTTTACATTGAACTGTAAACTCATGGGAAACTGCTGCGGATCCGCAGCATTTTCCGCAGCGTGTGCACATACCTTTAGAATTAGGCTATGTGCACACGGTGTGGATTTGGCTGCGGATCCGCAGCGGATTGGCCGCTGCGGATTCGCAGCAGTGTTCCATCAGGTTTACAGTACCATGTAAACCTATGGAAAACCAAATCCGCTGTGCCCATGGTGCGGAAAATAACGCGCGGAAACGCTGCGTTGTATTTTCCGCAGCATATCAATTCTTTGTGCGGATTCCGCAGCGTTTTACTCCTGTTTTACCCGCGGATTTTTCAAAAATGATGCTGAAAAATCTCACACGAATCCGCAACGTGGGCACATAGCCTTAGGGTTAGGGTTGGAATTAGGGTTGTGATTAGGGTTGTGGTTAGGGTTATGGCTGCAGTTGGGATTAGGGTTAGGGGTGTGGGGGGGTTAGTGTTGGAGGTAGAATTGAGGGGTTTCCACTGTTTAGGCACATTAGGGGTCTCCAAACGCAACATGGCGCCACCATTGATTCCAGCCAATCTTGTATTCAAAAAGTCAAATGGTGCTCCCTCACTTCCGAGCCCCGACGTGTGCCCAAACAGTGGTTTACCCCCACATATGGGGTACCAGCGTACTCAGGACAAACTGTGCAACAATTACTGGGGTCCAATTTCTCCTGTTACCCTTGTGAAAATAAAAAAATGCTTGCTAAAACCTCATTTTTGATGAAAGAAAAATGATTTTTTATTTTCACGGCTATGCCTTGTAAACGTCTGTGAAGCACTTGGGGGTTCAAAGTGCGCACCACATAACTAGATAAGTTCCTTGGGGGGTCTAGTTTCTAAAATGGGGTCACTTGTGGGGGGTTTCTACTGTTTAGGCACACCAGGGGCTCTGCAAACGCAACGTGACGCCCGCAGACCATTCCATCAAAGTCTGCATTTCAAAAGTCACTACTTCCCTTCTGAGCCCCGACGTGTGCCCAAACAGTGGTTTACCCACACACATGGGGTATCAGCATACTCAGGAGAAACTGGACAACAACTTTTGGGGTCCAATTTCTCCTCTTACCCTTGGGAAAATAAAAAATTGCAGGCTAAAAGATCATGTTTGAGAAAATAATTTTTTATTTTTTATTTTCATGGCTCTGCGTTATAAACTTCTGTGAAGCACTTGGGGGTTCAAAGTCCTCACCACACATCTAGGTTAGTTCATTTGGGGGTCTAGTTTCCAAAATTGGGTCATTTGTGCGGGATCTCCAATGTTTAGGCACACAGGGGCTCTCCAAACATGACATGGTGTCCGCTAATGATTGGAGCTAATTTTCCATTTAAAAAGCCAAATGGCGTGCCTTCCCTTCCGAGCCCTGCCGTGCGCCCAAACAGTGGTTTACCCCCACATATGGGGTATCAGCGTACTCAGGACAAACTGGACAACAACATTTGGGGTCCAATTTCTCCTATTACCCTTGACAAAATAGGAAATTCCAGGCTAAAAAATCATTTTGGGGAAAGAAAAATTATTTTTTATTTTCATGGCTCTGCGTTATAAACTTCTGTGAAGCACCTGGGGGTTTAAAGTGCTCAATATGCATCTAGATAAGTTCCTTGGGGCGTCTAGTTTCCAACATGGGGTCACTTGTGTGGGAGCTCCAATCTTTAGGCACACGGGGGCTCTCCAAACGTGACATGGTGTCCACTAAAGAGTGGAGCCAATTTTTCATTCAAAAAGTCAAATGGCGCTCCTTCCCTTCCAAGCCCTGCCGTGCGCCCAAACAGTGGTTTACCCCTACATATGAGGTATTAGCGTACTCAGGACAAATTGGACAACAACTTTCGTGGTTCAGTTTCTCCTTTTACCATTGGGAAAATAAAAAAATTGTTGCTAAAAGATAATTTTTGTGACTAAAAAGTTAAATGTTCATTTTTTCCTTCCTTGTTGCTTCTGCTGCTGTGAAGTACCTGAAGGGTTAATAAACTTCTTGAATGTGGTTTTGTGCACCTTGAGGGGTGCATTTTTTAGAATGGTGTCACTTTTGGGTATTTTCAGCCATATAGACCCCTCAAACTGACTTCAAATGTGTTGCGGTCCCTAAAAAAAATGGTTTTGTAAATTTTGTTGTAAAAATGAGAAATCGCTGGTCAAATTTTAACCCTTATAACTTCCTAGCAAAAAAAAAATTTTGTTTCCAAAATTGTGCTGATGTAAAGTAGACGTGTGGGAAATGTTATTTATTAACTATTTTGTGTCACATAACTCTCTGGTTTAACAGAATAAAAATTCAAAATGTGAAAATTGCGAAATTTTCAAAATTTTCGCCAAATTTCCGTTTTTATCACAAATAAACACAGAATTTATTGACCTAATTTTACCACTAACATGAAGCCCAATATGTCACGAAAAAACAATCTCAGAACCGCTAGGATCCGTTGAAGCGTTCCTGAGTTATTGCCTCATAAAGGGACACTGGTCAGAATTGCAAAAAACGGCAAGGTCTTTAAGGTCAAAATAGGCTGGGTCATGAAGGGGTTAATCTTCAATATTTGAATTAGGCCATCCAATTGTTGCCTTCTAGGGTATATGGATGACTGTATTACCCTCCTTATCAACTTTTCCTGCATTGCATGCAAAGTATTTATGAGTGTAGTAATGCCACAACTATACTTTTTTTTTTATGAGGCACCACAATTGATGCCTTGAAGGGTGTATGGATGACTCCGCTTTTAACTTTTGTCAGGCTTTGCACTGTGTGCAGAGCTCTTATGAGTGTAGGAGTACCAACAACTACCCTTTGTTGACAATATTTGAATGAGGTTCTACAGTTGGTGCATTGAATGGATGTACCGTATATACTCGAGTATAAGATGACCCGAGTATAAGGCCATGTTCACACAGTGCGTTTTTTACCGCGGAACCGCGGCGGTTTTGACGCTGCGGTTCCGCAGCTGTTTTCCATGCAGGGTACAGTACACTGTACCCTATGGAAAACAGGACACACTGTGCACATGGTCCGGAAATTGTAAAAAAAAAGACGCGCTGAATAGCTCCCGGAAAAAAGAAGGAGCATGTCAATTCTTTTTCCGGAGCCGCAGCGGTTCTGCACCCATAGACCTCCATTGTGAGGTCCAAACCGCAGTAAAACCCGCAGATCAAAAATATATCTGCGGGTTTTACTGCGGTTTGATGTGCAGAACCGCTGCAGCAGGAAGTGCGGGGAGCGGGCGGAAGTGCGTGGGCGGAGTGTGGCTGCCCCCCCCGTGTTCCGATCCCGCCCCCCCGTGCTCCGATGCCCCCCCCCCAGTGCTCCGATGCCCCCCCCCAGTGCTCTGATGCCCCCCCCGTGCCCTAATCTCCCCCCCTTATACTCACCCGGCGTCCCGGTGTCCGTCCGGCCGTCTTCTCCCTGGGCGCCGCCATCTTGCAAAATGGCGGGCGCATGCGCAGTGCGCCCGCCGAATCTGCCGGCCGGCAGATTCGTTCCAAAGTGCATTTTGATCACTGAGATATAACCTCAATCTCAGTGATCAAAATAAAAAAATAGTAAATGACACCCCCCCCCTTTGTCACCCCCATAGGTAGGGACAATAAAAAAAATAAAGAATTTTTTTTTTTTTTCACTAAGGTTAGAATAGGGTTAGGGGTAGGGTTAGGGTTAGGGTTAGGGGTAGGGTTAGGGTTAGGGGTAGGGTTAGGGGTAGGGTTAGGGTTAGGGGTAGGGTTAGGGTTAGGGTTAGGGGTAGGGTTAGGGGTAGGGTTAGGGTTAGGGGTAGGGTTAGGGGTAGGGTTAGGGGTAGGGGTAGGGGTAGGGTTAGGGGTAGGGTTAGGGGTAGGGTTAGGGTTAGGGGTAGGGTTAGGGTATTTTCAGCCATTTTAACCCTAAAAAAATTCCTAGAAAACACACAGACTCTGGCTAGAAAACTGCATAAAAAAAACGCATCAAAAAACGCATCAAAAAACGCATCAAAAACGGACCAAAAAAGGACCAAAAAAAGGACCTGCGTTTTCTGCCAAGAGCTGCAGTTTTTTAAAAAACAGTCAGGAAAAAAAAAGGATGGAAATCCTGAACGTGTGAACATACCCTAAGCCGACCCCCCTAATTTTGCCACAAAAAACTGGGAAAACTTATTGACTCGAGTATAAGCCTAGGGTGGAAATGCAGCATTTACCGGTGAATTTCAAAAATAAAAATAGATCATTATTTCCCCATAGCTGTGCCATACAGTGCTCTGCACCGTTCATATTTCCCCATAGCTGTGCCATATACGGTGCTCTGCACCGTTCATTGTGCCCCATAGATGTGCCATATACGGTGCTCTGCACCGTTCACTGTGCCCCATAGATGTGCCATATACGGTGCTCTGCACCGTTCACTGTGCCCCATAGATGTGCCATATACGGTGCTCTGCACCGTTCATTGTGCCCCATAGATGTGCCATATACAGTGCTCCGCACCGTTCACTGTGCCCCATAGATGTGCCATATACGGTGCTCTGCACCGTTCACTGTGCCCCATAGATGTGCCATATACAGTGCTCCGCACCGTTCACTGTGCCCCATAGATGTGCCATATACGGTGCTCTGCACCGTTCACTGTGCCCCATAGATGTGCCATATACGGTGCTCTGCACCGTTCACTGTGCCCCATAGATGTGCCATATACGGTGCCCTGCACCGTTCACTGTGCCCCATAGATGTGCCATATACGGTGCTCTGCACCGTTCACTGTGCCCCATAGCTGTGCCATATACGGTGCTCTGCACCGTTCACTGTGCCCCATAGATGTGCCATATACGGTGCTCTGCACCGTTCACTGTGCCCCATAGATGTGCCATATACGGTGCTCTGCACCGTTCACTGTGCCCCATAGATGTGCCATATACAGTGCTCCGCACCGTTCACTGTGCCCCATAGATGTGCCATATACGGTGCTCTGCACCGTTCACTGTGCCCCATAGATGTGCCATATACGGTGCCCTGCACCGTTCACTGTGCCCCATAGATGTGCCATATACGGTGCTCTGCACCGTTTATTGTGCCCGATAGCTGTGCCCATATACGGTGCTCTGCACCGTTCATTGTGCCCCATAGCTGTGCCATATACGGTGCTCTGCACCGTTCACTGTGCCCCATAGATGCTCCACATAAATCTCTGCCGCCGCCGCTGCTGCAATAAAAAAAACCACATACTCACCTCCCTTGATTGCAGCTCCCGGCGTCTCGTTCCAGCGCCTCCATCTTCCCGGCGTCTCTGCTCTGACTGATCAGGCAGAGGGCGCCGCGCACACTGTATGCGTCATCGCGCCCTCTGCCTGAACAGTCAGAGCGCAGACGCCGGGAAGATGGAGGCGCCGGCCGGGAAGATGGAGCGACGCTCGGCGGCTGGAACGAGGACAGGTGAATATGCTATACTTACCTAGTCCTGGCGATCCTCGCGCTGTCCCTCTGCCTGGTCTTCGGTGCCGCAGCTTCTTTCTCTATCAGCGGTCACCGGCACCGCTGATTAGAGAAATGAATAAGCGGCTCCGCCCCTATGGGAGGTGGAGCCGCTTATTCATTTCTGTAATGAGCGGTCCCACGTGACTGCTGAAGAGGGGAAGAAGCTGCAGCACAGAAGACCGTGGGACGGCAGGGACAGCGCGAGGATCGCTGGGACTAGGTAAGTATGCCTCAGCGCCCTCACCCCCTCACCCGCCGACCCTGCCACCCACCTTGACTCGAGTATAAGCCGAGAGGGGCACTTTCAGCCCAAAATTTTGGGCTGAAAATCTCGGCTTATACTCGAGTATATACGGTATATGGATGACCCTGCTTGTAATTTTTGGCGGACTGTGTGCATAGCCTTTCTGAGTCTAGGAGTAACAATACATGACAATTTGAACAGAATGTGTATGAGGCCCTCCTTCATGTCTAATACAGAGTGTATCTGAGTACTTAATTTGTGTCACTTCTTGCTTCCTTCATAAATTACACTGAAATTTCCAATTTTTTATTATAAAAATAAATACATTTTAGTATACTTAAATTATAATTTACAAAAACATTTGACAATTTGGCAAGCGTCACTTTATGTTGTAATAACTCTGGGACCTCAACAGATCCCAGTGATTCTGAGACTTTTTTTTCGTGACATATTGTACTTTATAAAAACTAGTACACGGGAGGCACCTGTAGTCCGCGTGCTCCGGCTGTGAGCGACGCTGGGATACGGCGCGCGAGGTGGGCGGAGCTAAAGTGTGACATCACAGATGAGCAAGGATGGAGGCTCGGTTAGGGAAATTAACATAACATAAACATTACAATTTGCTATAAAATTTCTCAACGCCGGAGCCCACATCAAAAGGGGGTGACCCAACATGCGCCGTAGATGTACGGCACATGACATGAAGGTGTTAAAGCACTGTGTTGTGACACGAAAATAAAAAACATATGACATGCTTTGCCCCCATACTAAAAAAACTGGAACAATTTTTCCAATGTTCGTGACCTATCCGAAGAGAATTAGACTTCTGTCACTTACTGTAAACCTCTTTAATACGTGTAATATTTCATTGTACGAGAGACGATTTACTCCTTCTAGTACCTGGAGTCATCATCTTAAAGGGGTTTTCCACCGAACAAAGCTTATTTTAAAATCAATAAATTTTATATCAAAGGAATTTCTGTGGATATGTATATGAAGACGTCAATCCAGATGTAAATTAATGAAAAAGATTGTGGTTTATTCTACGCGTTTCGAAGTTCCAATCACTTCTTCAGGAAGCAAACCACATGTACCACAGGAATAAGATATGGTTGACCCTTATATTTTTTGTGCAAATTATCTCATCAGAGAGGAAGAGGACTTGAACTCTATAGCGCCACCTGATTGAAGCAGCGATCCTACAAGTCATTATCGACCCTTTAACGGGCCTTGAAATCGGACTTGGGATAAAAGCCAAATCAGAATCTCAGTTTGCAGACTGTGTTTCGGGGGTATTGCCCCTCATCAGTGCAAAGTATGAGATATGATTTGGCTACTTGAGAAGCTCTGGACTGAGGTCTAAGGCTGCCATCACACTAGCAGTATTTGGTCAGTATTTTACATCAGTATTTTTAAGCCAAAACCAGGAGTGGGTGATAAATGCAGAAGTGGTGCATATGTTTCTATTATACTTTTCCTGTAATTATTCCACTCCTGATTTTGGCTACAAATACTGATGTAAAATACTGAACAAATACTGCCAGTGTGACAGCAGCCTAAGGGATAACGCTTCTCCTTGTGGAGAGTGACATACTGGCTCGGGAAAAGGGGGTGCACACAGATTTGAATGGGCAAGTCTCATGCAACGCATGAAGAAACTAGTGCACGCTGCGATTTTATTTCCCTGCCCGGAATCAGTCAGTTTAAAAAAAAAAAGCCGCTTATCTGCACTGTTCCATTGAATAACATTTATCCAAGCGCTGTCCGTTTGTTTTTGTTTTTAACGGACAGCACTCGGATTGAAAATACAGTCATGTGAACCTGCCCTAATGATTGACATGGCTGCCTTTCTACGATTGCTGCGGCATCCAGTATGTAAGCCACAAAATCAACTTCATACAAGAGCAATTTGTCTTGTGCTTGAAAACTGAAGTGCTGATACGTGGAAGGAGAGGAAATGTCTTTGATTAACATTTTCCCTTATCTCACTGAGGAATGAATAAATCAGCATAATAGGACATCAGCTGTGCAGATGGAAGTGCAGCAGGCGGCATCTTACAAAACATTCTGAAAATTAAGAAACACATAACATGGTGCAGAGACATGAGGAGAGCACAAAATATTTGCCCCTTAAGGGACTAAGGGAAGGGAGATGCCTTTATAATAGGTTATTCCCATCATATAATGAATTATATTATCGGAGGTCAAGAGGCATTCCCCACTCCAGAGCACCCGAATGTCCTGACTGATAGATTCCCCCAGCTGTGGCTGCCCAAGTATTAGTCTCTCCCTGTAATGCACTGACTATCGATAGTAGTGAAATTTGCCGCTATACCACAATTATTCACATATGGCTCACGCAAAAAACAATACCATGGTAAAAAAAAAAATAATACAAACCATTACAAGAGGTTTCACAGGAATATAAGTGTGTGACGTCACAGACTCTTCGTCAGACCAGCGAGGGAATGGGAGAGGGTCCGCTCTTAGCTGAGGTCTTTTGGGATATGGTTTAAGAGGGGATGTTGGCGGAAACCTGGAGTTAAATTTAAATTATAAAAAAGAAACAAATAATCAAGAGATGAACAATAAAGTTACAACAATTGTGATGTCAAAGCGACTGTCAAACTAATACATAAAACAAGCGTACAATATCAAAGAGATATTCAATTAAACCGCGCCCGGGGAGGTCTAACCAGTGCCCTCTCTTGAAATAAAGGCTTAACGAGGTTATAACAGAATGTATAATTAAAGGGTTTGGCCACTTTATCTTAGCAAATGTGATTGGGGACATGATTTTATGGCAATTTCTAATAGATTAGTAGATTATTAGTGCAGTTTTTGTCACATACAGTTCTCCTGTCCTCAACATGGCAACTAACAGAGGATCATGTGACCAGACCTGTCCATCAGCCTCCTCCATTCTTCTATTGGAGGAGGCTGATGGACAGGTCTGGTCACATGTTCTTCCTCCATAGGCGGCCATATTGTGTACATAGGATCTGTGCAGTGAGTCAGGAAGTGGTACTAATAAGATTAGGAGGAGAACCTGCAATACTTCTATATTAGTAGGCGACACAAAGTCATTTCCTCAGTACTTTTGTTAAAATAAAAGATAAAGCTGCCAACCCATTCAATGGTTCTAACTCTCATGGCTGCGGTACAAGCACCTCCAGTGATCTCATCCACTTTCTGCTGGGGCCATGGATTGGAGGACAGTCGGGTGTAAGGGACGGTATCACATGTGCCTTGTCTCAGAAAAGCACTGTAAAACTACACCAATTCTCACTTTAGAGGAGGGAGTATGCTTATCACAGATATTTATGGCAGATCCTCAATGCACCTGAAAAAATTTGGCTAAGCTATGTCGAGAATAGGAATTTATTGACTTCTCTTACGTTGCTGCATCCAGGCAGAGAATAAATAGAGAGGAAGCAACATATATTTGCATGTTTCTCCTTTCACTTTTATGAGACTTAAAAGGGAACCTGTCACCCCCAAAATTCGAGTATAAGCTGCGGCCACCGCCATCAGGAGCTTATCTACAGCCCCAAATGATGCTGCGTACAGTGTACTGGCCCCACGTGATGCTCCATACAGTATAATGGGCCCACATGATGTTGCATACTGTATAATGGCCACACATGATGCTCCATACTGTATAATGGCCCCAAATGATACTCCATACTATATAATGGCCCCATTATGCTCCATACTGTATAATAGCCCCACATGATGCTTCGTACTGTATAATGGCCACACATGATGCTCCATACTGTATAATAGCCCCACATGATGCTTCGTACTGTATAATGGCCACACATTATGCTCCATACTGTAAAATAGCCCCACACGATGCTTCGTACTGTATAATGGCCCCAAATGATGCTGCATACAGTGTACTGGCCCCACGTGATGCTCCATACTGTATAATGGCCACACATGATGCTCCATACTATATAATGGCCACATTATGCTCCATACTGTATAATAGCCCCACATGATGCTTCGTACTGTATAATGGCCACACATGATGCTCCATACTGTATAATGGCCCCAAATGATGCTGCGTACAGTGTACTGGCCCCACGTGATGCTCCATACTGTATAATGGCCACACATGATGCTCCATACTGTATAATGGCCACATTATGCTCCATACTGTATAATAGCCCCACATGATGCTTCGTACTGTATAATGGCCACACATGATGCTGCGTACTGTATAATGGCCACACATGATGCTCCATACTGTATAATGGCCACATTATGCTCCATACTGTATAATGGCCCCACATGATGCTGCGTACAGTATACTTGCCCCACGTGATGGTCCATACAGTATAATGGCACCACACGATGCTGGGTAAAGTATAATGGCCCCACACAATGCTGGGTACAGTATAATGGCCACACATGGTTACCACCACCCCCATCATTGCCTTCTCCATCACTACACACACGCACCTTTCACCGCGCACCCTCGCAGCAGCCGGTAGCTTCCACTTCCACGACGCTGAATGGTGTCATCCAGCTGCACCTGATACGCCACTGATAAAGACCTATCCGTGTCTCCTGTGCCAGTCAGTGTCAGAGCGAGGAGCAATATCTGCTCCGATCCGACTCAGCCAGCGTCTGCTCCGTACACCTCGTACACACGCGGCTCCGCTCCGTTCACCTCGTACACACGCGGCTCCTCCCCATACACCTCGTACACACGCGGCTCCTCCCCGTACACCTCGTACACACGTGGCTCCTCCCCGTACACCTCGTACACACGTGGCTCCTCCCCGTACACCTCGTACACACGCAGCTCCGCTCCGTACACCTCGTACACACGCGGCTCCGCTCCATACACATTGCAAACGCTGCTCCGCTCCGTATACCTTGCACACACATGGCTCCGCTCCGTACACCTCATACACACACGGCTCCTCTCCATACATCTCGTACACACACGGCACTACTCCGTACACCTCGTACACACACCGCTCCGCTCCATACACATTGCACACGCTGCTCTGCTCCGTATACCTTGCACACACGGCTCCGCTCCGTACACCTCATACACACACGGTTCCTCTCCATACATCTCGTACACACACGGCACTACTCCGTACACCTCGTACACACACCGCTCCGCTCCATACACATTGCACACGCTGCTCCGCTCCGTATACCTTGTACACGCATGGCTCTGCACCGCACACCTCGTACACACGTGGCTCCGCTCCGTACACACACGACTCTGCTCCATACACCTTTCACACTCTGCTCCGATCCGCACACCTCGTACACATGCGGCTGTGCTCCGTATACCTCGTACACACACAGCTCCGCTCCGTACACGTCTTACACACACAACTCTGCTCCATACACCTCGTACACACACGGCTCTGCTACATCCACACTGTAAACACCTCCTGACCTCAAACTTACGCTTACCCTCGTCCGGCACCATGGCAACCAGCAGGGTCCTGTACACAGAGGTCCTCCCGATCATGTGACCCCTGACTCCTCCCATCCTGTGACCTCATCACAGCTCCTGTGCGCACAGAGCAGCCAATATGTGGTGTGCTGCTCTGCGGGTGCAGGGACTCAGGGAGCCGACCGGGTGATATTGCAGCACACCTCCCAACCAGTGCGGGACAACTAATGTCCCGCCCAAGATCGCGGGGCTGACTCAAAATCAGGACAGTCCCGCTGGATCCGGGACGGTTGGGAGGTATGCGTCAAGTGATGTGATGCAGTCCAAACATTTTAAAATCAGATGATAATTAGCATTTTAGGACTAATTCTATATTTTATGGTTCCACGTTTTTGTTCCTTCTCATTAGTGGCTTTGGTTGGAAATTACGGAGAGGAAGGGGGAAACAGGTCTCCTGAACAACAAAGACCCAGCCATGCAGATCATCATTTACAGTCACAGAGTTTACCTGTACAGGCTGTTACTATCCTCAAAGTCTTCTTTACCCCATCTTCCCTTCACATCCTCAATTACATGGTTCTTCAAGAACTTCTTTAATAGCTGGATTGTCTGACCTCGAGTTACTTCTGGACCAAAATTTTGGTTACACTGGAGTAGTTCATGCAACCAATCCACAGCTTCAGTCGCAGTGAAACACCGATCATAAGTTTTAAAGTGCAGGCGATGCTTCTTCTGGGTCATTCCCGAGCGGAAAAGTTCAATTGTTTCATTCCACTGCAAGAACAAAAGAAGAATAGAAACTTAACAGGATAAGAAATATTGGTATAATGCAATATATTATAACTTCTTTTCTATGTGGATATCTCATCAAGTAATATAAAAAGTTGTCTGGTCCTCAAAAACCCATAAAAATATATACAGGTGCTTCTCACAAAATTAGAATATCATCAAAAAGTAAATTTATTTCAGTTCTTCAATACGAAAAGTGAAACTCATATCATATAGAGTCATTACAAACAGAGTGATCTATTTCACGTGTTTATTTCTGTTAATGTTCATGATTATGGCTTACAGCCAATGAAAACCCAAAAGTCATTATACTCAGTAAATTAGAATACTTTATAACACCAGCTTGAAAAATTATTTTAAAATCTGAAATGTTGGTCTACTGAAATGTATGTTCAGTAAATGCACTCAATACTTGGTCAGGGCTTCTATTGCATCAATGTGGCGTGGCATGGAGGTGATCAGCCTATGGCACTGCTGAGGTGTTATGGAAGCCCAGGTTGCTTTGATAGCAGACTTCAGCTCATCTGGATTGTTGGGTTTGGTGTCATCTTCCTCTTGACAATATTATCCCATAGATTCTCTATGGGGTTAAGGTCAGGCGAGTTTGCTGGCCAATCAAGCACTGTGATACTGTTGTTTTTAAACCAGGTATTGGTACTTTTGGCAGTGTGGACAGGGGCCAAGTCTCCTGCTGGAGAATGAAATTTCTATCTCTAAAAAGCTTGTTGGCAGAGGGAAGCATGAAGTGCTCTAAAATTTCCTGGTAGACGGCTGTGCGGACTTTGGTCTTGATAAAACACAGTGGACCTACACCAGCAGATGACATGGCTCCACAAACCATCACTGATTGTGGAAACTTCACACTAGACCTCGAGCAGCTTGGATTGTGGCCTCTCCACTCTTCCTCCAGACTCTAGGACCTTGATTTCCAAATGAAATGCAAAATTTACTTTCATCTGAAAACAAAACCTTGGACAATTGAGCAACAGTCCAGTTCTTTTTCTCCTTGGCCCAGGTAACATGCTTCTGGCGTTGTCTATTGGTCATGAGTGGCTTGACACAAGGAATAAAACACTTGTAGCCAATGTCCTGGATACATCTGTGTGTGGTGGCTCTTGAAGCAATGAATCCAGCAGCACTCCACTCCTTGTGAATCTCCCCCCAGATTTTTTAATGACCTTTTCTTAATCCTTTCATGGCTGCAGTTGTTTCCAGTTGCTTATGCACCTTTTTTACCACACTTTTTCCTTCCACTCAACTTTCCATTAATATACTTGGATACAGCACTTTGAACAGCCATCTTCTTTAGCAATAACCTTTTGTGGCTTACCCTCCTTGTGGAGTGTGTCAATGACTGTCTTCTGGACATCTGTCAAGTCAGCAGTCTTCCCCACGATTGTGGAGCTACTGAAACAGACTAAGGACCTTTTTAAATGCTTAGGAAGCCTTTGCAGGTGTTTTTGTCATTTATTCTAATTTACTGAGTTAATGACTTTTGGGTTTTCATTGGCTGTAAGCCATAATCATCAACATTAACAGAAATTAACACTTGAAATAGATCACTCTGTTTGTAAAAACTCTACATAATATGAGTTTCACTTTTAGTATTCAACAACTGTTATAAATTTACTTTTTTATGATATTCTAATTTTTTGAGAAGCATCGGTAGGTTAAACCTGGTGACTGTTTCGCTTTAAAGTGAACCTGTCAGCAGGTTGCGGACCTTATACTGATTAAAATGATACCTGGGTTGAAGAAATCCATCTTGTGGTTGTTTAATCTTTATTTTCAGTTTATGAGATTCTCATGCTCTGTGGCGGGGCTCTGCTTAAATACTCATCCTTATGGGCTTATGACAGGTGACTGATCCCTCAGTGACCCGCCCCTATTTTACATATTTACATACTGAATATAATATGGTTTGGGAAAAAAAAAATCATATTTATCAGGCAGGCGCCTGCGCAGTAGCATGATATGGTGGATAATATGTACCATATATTTTCATTTTATTTAGGCACAGTTTTCTTTAAAAAAAACAAATGTAATCAAAGCACCGCCGATGGCCATGCCTGCGCAGTAGCATTTATAGCGTTCCGATAGATGATAATGCACAGGCACCATCTTGCTAGAGAAAAAAAAAAATAGGCTACACTAAATGGCACCAGCATTGGAGTAGCATCTATTGGAAAGTGATAGATGACACTGTGTAGGTACCGCTGCCATTTTGGTAGAGAAAAAAAAAAATTAGGCTCCATCAGGATGTCACCACCAACGCCTGAATCTATTGGAATGCGATAGATGCTACTGCGCAGGCGCCATCTTTTTTTTTTTGTCTACCAAAATGGCAGAAGTGGTGCCTGAGCAGTAGCATCTATCTGACAGTATTTCTGACAGTGCCGAGCACAATCCTGTTGACAGGTTCCCTTTAGAACCGCATGTTCAGTTACAACCATTTTTACTTAGCTCCAAGGGATCAAAATAAGAGTTTTGGATGGGAGGTCCCTGCCTTTTTCTACAGTTACTTGATAGGACAATTCATAAATCGAGTTATTACATGGGTCACGTCCTATTACAGGACCACGCTGTTATCAGTGAGGCCCTTAGAACGCCCCATTCTCTCACACATGTTAGTAAAGGCAGACGGCACGGCGAGGGGCATGCTGTCATTCACCGGGGGCAATGGGACTGAATGATAAACCTAAATTCAGTGATTAATTCAATACTTTTGCCCATTTGCTGTATATCCTCCTAAGCATGGGTCATCAATATCTTAGTCACCTTTTACAAAATAGGATCAAGTTTACAATACCTGGACCTCAAAAGTAACTACAGTAACTAATAATTCATTTCCTGGGGCTGTTTTAGCTTTCTCAATGGTATAAGCACCATTAAAAGAAAAGGAAACATGAAATTTCTCACCGTGAAATTGAGCCATGAATGCTAAAGATTTCTCCACAGCTTGGTTTCAGTAACACATTGCTCTCTCACCCGTACCCATTGGTCAATTATTAATTAACGTCGGAAAGTGACCCCTGCACCAACAACCACACCACGTACCAGACATCTGCACATGGTGCCAAACCAAACTTCCACTAATCCACCGTTCAATCTGATGGAACCACCAAGATCAAGTTTCCGCCCTGAATAACTTTCAGGCTCATGACCTCATCCAGAGGTCCACCATAAGTCATGCCCAGCACATGACCAGATCACAGGGGTCTCTGACCCCCAACACAACCTCACATTCTCTGAAGATAAACAGTGGAGGTGTCTGGTGAGTGAAGAGGCAAACTCACATTCTACACTTGTATTTTTTGTAAAAACAATGGGACAGGATCAAAGCAAAAGCAGAAAAAGAGTTCAGGAAGAGATACAGCTGACTGTAAGAAAAGGTCTTCATGTGTTCTGCTAAAGTACTTGGAAGGCATGATGTCGATGTAAAAAGTCTACACAACCCTGTTAAAATGCCAGGTTTTTGACATGTAAAAGAAAAAAAATAAGATAAAATAAAAATCACACCAAGAAAAATAGTTTCAGAATTTTTTTCGCCTTTAATGTCACCCAAAATCTGTATAATTCCATTGATAAAAAAAAAATCATTTTGGGAGAGAAAAATAAAATAATAAAACCAAAATGTAAACATTCACTTACAGTATAATTGGGGATGTGGATGTGCTCAGAATTTGCCAATTTTTACATGAAAAAAACTTGACATTTTAACATGGAAGTGTAGACTTTTTATATCCACTGTATATGCAAGTGTACTAGTACGGCTACTTTCACACTAGCAGTGCGTCGGGCCGAGGTTACCGACGCTAGCGTTGTTTGCGCCGCACAATGGGTGCAGCGGATGCAGATTTTCAACGCATCCGCTGCCCCATTGTGAGGTGCGGGGAGGTGGGGGAGGAGTTCCGGCTGCGCATGCGCGGTCGGAAAAAGCGGTCCGTCGGCTGCAAAAAACGTTACATTTAACGTTTTTTGCTCCCGGCGGTCCGCCACAACACGGCGCAACCATCGCAAGACGGTTGCTACGTGTGTCAATACGTCGCAATGCGTCGGTAATGTAACTCTATGGGGCAAAAACACATCCTGCAAACAACTTTGCAGGATACGTTTTTTCCCCTAAACGACGCATTGCGAAGTATTAGAAAAAAAAAGCCAGTGTGAAAGTAGCCTAAAGCCACATTCACATGTTCAGTATATTACAATTTGCAAATGTAAAATTAATAATACAGATAATAAAGTACATTGCCAACAAAGTGCCCCCCAAACAGTATGATGAATTCCTCCTCAGTACCCTCCTCACATATGGTATGATGATGATCCTACGGTCCTCCCCAGCAAAGCATGGTGACCTCAACACAGTATGATGCCCATAATGTGATCCCCACACAGTATAATGGGCTCCACATAATCCTCCATACAGTATAATGGGCTCCACATTAAAAAAAAAAAAAAAAAAAACACTCACCTCTCTGGTCTCGACAGTGCTGTGAAAGTTTTCACTGCTCAGCACAGTAGACGTTAAATAGTGACGTTATCGCGCCGGCTGCGCTGCGACATCAGACGCAGAGAGAGAATGATGGAGGAAGGAACATCAGCTGACAATCTCTCCTCCACCTTTTCTTTCAACTGTATTGGCAGCCAAGATACCGATACAGTTAAAAGTGCAGAGGGCCTTAGAGACTGACCTAGACAACAGAACATGCGCAGTGCTTACATGCCCTTTTCTATCGAGCCTGAAAGCATTGTTTTGAAGCTGACCAGGATCCCCTTAATCTTGGCCAGCTTGAGCGCACTACCTGTAAGTTACGCAGCAATGGTAGTTGATCTCCTACGCAATGATGTGCAAGTTAAAGTGTTACTATATCTACAGCTACAAATGTTTACTTGACTGCTTGTTCTTAGGGTACGTTCTCAAGGTCAGTAAGTGTTGCGGGTCCGACGCTGCGTACATCCGCAGGGTCCAGATGTAACAGCATAGTGGATGAGATTTCAAGAAATCCCATCTCCACTATGCGTCCAGAAACGTCCGCGGCTCACCTGTGGAGACGGATATGTGGCGCGTCTTGCCAGACCGCAGCATTTTTATTTATGTTGCGAAGACGCGAGTCTCGGCAAGATAAATTTCACCCATCCAATGTATTAGAACCGTGCGGAATCACCGCATCCATGAACACATGCGGAATCACGTTCATTCAAAAGCCGGCAGCGCTGTGGACAGAGCAGACATGTGCTGCATTCAAAGTGCTGCCAATTACTGACCGTGGGGACGTAGCCTTACAAGAACTATCCGACGATATGAATTTATGAAGATGGCAATAACTCTAAGATTTAAAGGCATCATTAAACGGTAAGCTGCAGGTTAATACCTGTTAAACCTGTACTCTGCCTTTGACTCAGTGGACCATTCCCTATTACTACAGACCCTCATCTCTTGGTATCACAGACTTGGCCCTATCTTGGACCTCGTCATACGTAACAGATTGGACATTCAGCGTTTCCCACTCACACACCACCTCCTCACCTCGTCCCCTATCTGTCGGAGTCCCCCAAGGTTCAGTTTTAGGACCCCTGCTCTTTTCCATTTACACCTTCGGCCTGGGACAAATCATAGAATCTCACAGCTTTCCGTATCACCTATAAGCTGATGACACACAGATCTACATCTCTGGACCAGATATCACCTCCCTCCTAACCAGAATCCCACAATGTCTATCTGCTATTTCATCCTTCTTCTCTGCTAGATTTCTAAAACTTAACATGGACAAATCAGAATTCATCATCTCTCCCCCATCTCACTCGACTCCCCCAACAGACCTATCCATTAAAGTAAATGGCTGGTCGCTCTCCCCAGTCCCACAAGCTCGCTGCCTCGGGGTAATCCTTGACCCTGATCTCTCCTTCAGACCACATGTCCAAGCCCTGTCCACTTTCTGCTGACTCCAACTCAAAAATATTTCCCGGATCCGTATATTCCTCAACCAACAATCTGCAAAAACACTAGTTCATGCCCTCATCATCTCCTGCCTTGAATACTGTAATCTCCTCCTCTGTGGCCTCCCCTCTCACACTCTCGCACCCCTCCAATCTATTCTAAACTCTGATGCCCGACTAATCTACCTGTCCCCCCGCTATTCCCCACATTCTCCCATCTGTCAATCCCTTCACTGGCTTCCCATTACCCAGAGACTCCAGTTCAAAACCCTAACCATGACATACAAAGCCAACCACAACCTGTGCCCTCCATACATCTGTGACCTCGTCTCCCGATACTTGCCTGCACGCAACCTCCGATCCTCACAAGATCTCCTTCTCTACTCCCCTCTTATCTCCTCTTCCCACAATCGCATACAAGATTTCTCTCACGTATCACCCCTACTCTGGAACTCTCTACCACAGCATATCAGACTCTCGCCTAGCATGGAAACCCTCAAAAGGAACCTGAAGACCTACCTCTTCCGACAAGCCTACAACCTGCAGTAACCACCAATCCACCAAACCTACTGTATTTTCACCCAACCCTTGTAGATTGTGAGCTCTCGCAGGCAGGGTCCTCTCTCCTCCTGTACCAGTCAGGACTTGTATTGCTTAGATTACAGTACTTGTTTTTTTATTATTATTATTATTATGTACACCCCTCCTCACATGTAAAGCGTCATGGAATAAATGGTGCTATATTAATAAATAATAATACTGTTTTAAACAGCCGCTCGCTTTCTGTCATCTGGATGGCACCAGGGCTGTGAACAGTCAGTGTTGTATACTCAGTCAGCATTAAGATATTATACAGCACGTGTGCAGTCAGAAAGTGTTGTATACGATTACAGAGCGCTCATTGGGTGAAGAGTGCTCACTGCACATAGCAAATTACCACTATGGCAGCAAATACAAGTTTCCATATTTATATTCCCAGGAGGGCATTACTTGGCATATACTGGAAAGTCTCCCTATGCCAACATGGCACTCTACACAAAGGAGAAACTTTACCTCTTAGACCTCACATTAAAGGCCTCTCACTCAGTCAAACCAGTTCTCATACTTTGCACTGCTGAGGTGCCAACATCCTGAAACATGTGTCTGCCAATGGAGTTTCTGGTCTGGCTTCTTATCCAAATTCATGTGACAATATCCTTTAAATATAAAGGCACAGATGATTGGCCTCGGGGAGACCAAAACATCCAACACCGCGGAGACACCATCACGTGTTTCTCAACGCAGTGATTCCAGAACACTGCCCCCATCCCTTATGGGAAATATGCAGATGCATGTAAAGAAGCTGCGGAGACACCATCACGTGTTTCTCGACGCAAGCAGTGAATAGCCAGGCCTTTCCCCGGGAAGGAACAACCACGGGAAGGGCAGCATCCTATGAAGGAAAGCCACCTATGCCAAGCATGGTATCCATCCACAGACAGCTGTTTCGGGGTGTTTGCCCCTCATCAGTGTGGAGTAGGAATCTGGCTATTAGGAGCAGTGCCTAGTAAAAAGGCTATAAAGGCACAGATGATTGGCCTCGGGGAGACCAAAACATCCAACACCGCGGAGACACCATCACGTGTTTCTCAACGCAGTGATTCCAGAACACTGCCCCCATCCCTTATGGGAAATATGCAGATGCATGTAAAGAAGCTGCGGAGACACCATCACGTGTTTCTCGACGCAAGCAGTGAATAGCCAGGCCTTTCCCCGGGAAGGAACAACCACGGGAAGGGCAGCATCCTATGAAGGAAAGCCACCTATGCCAAGCATGGTATCCATCCACAGACAGCTGTTTCGGGGTGTTTGCCCCTCATCAGTGTGGAGTAGGAATCTGGCTATTAGGAGCAGTGCCTAGTAAAAAGGCTATAAAGGCACAGATGATTGGCCTCGGGGATACCATGCTTGGCATAGGTGGCTTTCCTTCATAAGATGCTGCCCTTCCCGTGGTTGTTCCTTCCCGGGGAAAGGCCTGGCTATTCACTGCTTGCGTCGAGAAACACGTGATGGTGTCTCCGCAGCTTCTTTACATGCATCTGCATATTTCCCATAAGGGATGGGGGCAGTGTTCTGGAATCACTGCGTTGAGAAACACGTGATGGTGTCTCCGCGGTGTTGGATGTTTTGGTCTCCCCGAGGCCAATCATCTGTGCCTTTATAGCCTTTTTACTAGGCACTGCTCCTAATAGCCAGATTCCTACTCCACACTGATGAGGGGCAAACACCCCGAAACAGCTGTCTGTGGATGGATACCATGCTTGGCATAGGTGGCTTTCCTTCATAGGATGCTGCCCTTCCCGTGGTTGTTCCTTCCCGGGGAAAGGCCTGGCTATTCACTGCTTGCGTCGAGAAACACGTGATGGTGTCTCCGCAGCTTCTTTACATGCATCTGCATATTTCCCATAAGGGATGGGGGCAGTGTTCTGGAATCACTGCGTTGAGAAACACGTGATGGTGTCTCCGCGGTGTTGGATGTTTTGGTCTCCCTGAGGCCAATCATCTGTGCCTTTATAGCCTTTTTACTAGGCACTGCTCCTAATAGCCAGATTCCTACTCCACACTGATGAGGGGCAAACACCCCGAAACAGCTGTCTGTGGATGGATACCATGCTTGGCATAGGTGGCTTTCCTTCATAGGATGCTGCCCTTCCCGTGGTTGTTCCTTCCCGGGCAAAGGCCTGGCTATTCACTGCTTGCGTCGAGAAACACGTGATGGTGTCTCCGCAGCTTCTTTACATGCAATATCCTTTAAATAGTCAATATTGACTTTCAAAGATTCCTACTGTACTTCCCATAGGTGGCACTAGAGTTCCTGCCCTTTCTTTTTCTCTTTGAAGAGACTATTTGCATACAGCAATCTCCTATACACGGACACTTTACTCTGGGAAATGATTGCTTCATTTGGAGAGCCTGTCCTTAAAAAGTAGTTGTCAGCTTATAATAAAAAATAGTTTGCTGAATCAGTATATAAACGGCATAAACAAAAAGGACTCAATGTATACAATGCTTGTGGGGCCATGTATACACAGACGTCAGTAGGTCATGGAGCACACATTGCTAGAGGCAAGGGTCACTATGGTTTATATAGTGGGTGCACTGTAAAGATAAGGAAGATGAACTCATCAATTATATGTCAGACTAATCTACATTTTCCTAGTGGTAAATGGAAAGAGAAAAAAAAAAGTTTACCATTCCTTTTACAACACTATTGTATAAAAACACAATCTTGGCAAAAAGGTGGTGGGAGTTTTTTAAATTTTGTTCTTTCCTTTTTTTTTTTGTCCAAAATAGAGCTTAAAAGTCATTCAAGAGTTTAAGAAATGAAAGGAAGCATCTAATAATATTGATTAAAAAAAAAAAAATAATAACCTGTAGTCGTGGCCATGCATGAGCCCTGCCACTGCAATCACACAAAGGGACTTTAGGACCAATACATTCAGAATCAATGTGGGCCCCAACAGATGCACGACCAGGAATCACACACCTATAGGCTATGTGCACACGTTGCGGATTTTGCTGCGGATCCACAGCAGTTTTCCATGTGTTGTACAGTACCATGTAAACCTATGGAAAACAAAATCCGCATTGCCCATGGTGCGGAAAATACCGCGCGGAAACGCTGCGGTTTATTTTCCGCAGCATGTCAATTATTTGTGCGGATTCCGCAGCGGTTTACATCTGCTCCTCAATAGGAATCCGCAGGTGTAATCCGCAGGAAATCCATGATAAATCCGCAGGTAAAACGCATTGCGGATTTTGCAAAAACGATGCGGAAAAATCCACACACGAATCCGCAACGTGTGCACTTAGCCTTACTGTGAAAAGGTGAGGAAAACCCCTTCGCGACAACCTTTATACAGGGATTGTCGGTCTAAAATGACGAGTCTGGAATTACTCTATGTGACTGCAGACTTGTGAATCCTCAGAGCACGCAATGTGAGCTGTGAGGATTTGACGATGTCGGCGGTCACGTTACCGCAAGTATGCGATATGCATACTCCCGTCCAGAACCCGACTGGACTGTTCCCGGCCTCACACAATGCGCTTGTTCTGAGTGTGACTGAAAATGTCTATTCCGGTCGGGTTCTGGCCAGGAATATGCATATCGCATACATGCGGCAACGTGACCACCATTCCTGGTGCTGGCGAATCCTCACAGTGTACATTGTGTGCGCTGGGAGGAATCACAAGTCTGCAGTCACTTTGGACAGGACAAGCCCTTTTACCCAGCCCAATTATTCAAAATCTTTATGCAGCAATAACTCTAATGTTTTAACATGTCCCAGTGATTCGGAGTTAGATTTTTCATGGGACATATTAGTTTATCCTAGCAGAAAATTTAGGTCGATGTTTTGTGTTTATTTATAAAAAATATTGTAAACGTCACAAAAACGTGAAACATTTTGCAACATTCCAACTATTTTTAAGCCAGACAGTTCCTTTATTTTGATTAGATATTAACCCCTTCCCGACCCATGACGCCACGTAGGCGTCATGAAAGTCGGTGCCAATCCGACCCATGACGCCTATGTGGCGTCATGGAAAGATCGCGTCCCTGCAGATCGGGTGAAAGGGTTAACTCCCATTTCACCCGATCTGCAGGGACAGGGGGAGTGGTAGTTTAGCCTAGGGGGGGTGGCTTCACCCCCCCCGTGGCTACGATCGCTCTGATTGGCTGTTGAAAGTGAAACTGCCAATCAGAGCGATTTGTAATATTTCACCTATTATAACGGGTGAAATATTACAATCCAGCCATGGCCGATGCTGCAATATCATCGGCCATGGCTGGAAACACTAATGTGCCCCCACCCCACCCCACCGATCGCCCCCCCAGCCCCCCGATCTGGCCGGTACACTGCTCCGGCTCCCCTCCGTCCAGTGCTCCGCTCCCCCCCGTGCTCTTGTCCGCTCCCCCCGTGCTCCAATCACCCTCCCGTGCTCCCATCACCCCCCCTGCACTCCGATCCACCCCCCCCGGTGCTCCATTCCACCCCCCCGTGCTCCATTCCAGCCCCCCCATGCTCCGTTCCACGCCCCCCGTGCTCCGCTCCACCCCTCCCGCGCTCCGATTCCCCCCCGTGCTCCGATCCCCCCCCCCGTGGTCCCCCCCACCCCATCATACTTACCGATCCAGCCGGGGTCCCGTCCGTCATCTCCCTGGGCGCCGCCATCTTCCAAAATGGCGGGCACATGCGCAGTGCGCCCGCCGAATCTGCCGGCCGGAAGATTCGTTCCAAAGTGCATTTGGATCACTGAGATAGATTATATCTCAGTGATCAAAATAAAAAAAATAATAAATGACCCCCCCCCCTTTGTCACCCCCATAGGTAGGGACAAAAAAAAATAAAGAAATTTTTTTTTCCACTAATGTTAGAATAGGGTTAGGGTTAGGGGTAGGGTTAGGGTTAGGGGTAGGGTTAGGGTTAGGGGTAGGGGTAGGGTTAGGGGTAGGGTTAGGGTTAGGGGTAGGGTTAGGGGTAGGGTTAGGGTTAGGGGTAGGGTTAGGGCTAGGGTTAGGGTTAGGGCTAGGGTTAGGGTTTCGGTATGTGCACACGTATTCTGGTCCTCTGCGGATTTTTCCGCTGCGGATTTGATAAATCCGCAGTGCTAAACCGCTGCGGATTTATGGCGGATTTACCGCGTTTTTTCCGCACAAAGAAGTGACATGCTGCGGAATGTAAACCGCTGCTTTTCCGTGCAGTTTTTCCGCAGCATGTGTACAGCGATTTTTGTTTCCCGTAGGTTTACATTGAACTGTAAACTCATGGGAAACTGCTGCGGATCCGCAGCGTTTTCCGCAGCGTGTGCACATACCTTTAGAATTAGGCTATGTGCACACTGTGCGGATTTGGCTGCGGATTGGCCGCTGCGGATTCGCAGCAGTGTTCCATCAGGTTTACAGTACCATGTAAACATATGAAAAACCAAATCCGCTGTGCCCATGGTGCAGAAAATACCGCGCGGAAACGCTGCGTTGTATTTTCCGCAGCATGTCAATTCTTTGTGCGGATTCCGCAGCGTTTTACACCTGTTCCTCAATAGGAATCCGCAGGTGAAATCCGCACAAAAAACACTGGAAATCCGCGGAAAATCCGCAGGTAAAACGCAGTGCCTTTTACCCGCGGATTTTTCAAAAATGGTGCGGAAATATCTCACACGAATCCGCAACGTGGGCACATAGCCTTAGGGTTAGGGTTGGAATTAGGGTTGTGGTTAGGGTTGTGATTAGGGTTATGGCTGCAGTTGGGATTAGGGCTAGGGGTGTGTTGGGGTTAGTGTTGGAGGTAGAATTGAGGGGTTACCACTGTTTAGGCACATCAGGGGTCTCCAAACGCAACATGGCGCCACCATTGATTCCAGCCAATCTCGTATTCAAAAAGTCAAATGGTGCTCCCTCAATTCCGAGCCCTGACGTGTGCCCAAACAGTGGTTTACCCCCACATATGGGGTACCAGCATACTCAGGACAAACTGCGCAACAATTACTGGGGTCCAATTTCTCCTGTTACCCTTGTGAATCTAAAAAAATGCTTGCTAAAACATAATTTTTGAGGAAAGAAAAATGATTTTTTATTTTCACGGCTCTGCGTTGTAAACGTCTGTGAAGCACTTGGGGGTTCAAAGTGCTCACCACATATCTAGATAAGTTCCTTGGGGGGTCTAGTTTCTAAAATGGGGTCACTTGTGGGGGTTTCTACTGTTTAGGCACACCAGGAGCTCTGCAAACGCAACGTGACACCCGCAGACCATTCCATCAAAGTCTGCATTTCAAAAGTCACTACTTCCCTTCTGAGCCCCGACGTGTGCCCAAACAGTGGTTTACCCCCACTCATGGGGTGTCAGCGTACTCAGGAGAAACTGGACAACAACTTTTGGGGTCCAATTTCTCCTGTAACCCTTGGGAAAATAAAAAATTCTGGGCTAAATAATTATTTTTGAGGAAAGAAAACGTATTTATTATTTTCACGGCTCTGCATTATAAACTTCTATGAAGCACTTGGGGGTTCAAAGTGCTCACCACACATCTAGATAAGTTCCTTTCGGGGTCTAGTTTCCAAAATGGGGTCACTTGTGGGGGGTTTCTACTGTTTAGGCACATCAGGGGCTCTGCAAACGCAACGTGACGCCCGCAGAGCATTCCATCAAAGTCTGCATTTCAAAACGTCACTAGTACTTCAATTCCAAGCCCCGGCATGTGCCCAAACAGTAGTTTACCCCCACATATGGGGTATCACCGTACTCAGGAGAAACTGGACAACAAATATTGGGGTCAAATTTCTCCTGTTACCCTTGGGAAAATTAAAAAATTCTGGGCTAAATAATTATTTTTGAGGAAAGAAAACGTATTTATTATTTTCACGGCTCTGCATTATAAACTTCTATGAAGCACTTGGGGGTTCAAAGTGCTCACCACACATCTAGATAAGTTCCTTTCGGGGTCTAGTTTCCAAAATGGGGTCACTTGTGGGGGGTTTCTACTGTTTAGGCACATCAGGGGCTCTGCAAACGCAACGTGACGCCCGCAGAGCATTCCATCAAAGTCTGCATTTCAAAACGTCACTAGTACTTCAATTCCAAGCCCCGGCATGTGCCCAAACAGTAGTTTACCCCCACATATGGGGTATCACCGTACTCAGGAGAAACTGGACAACAAATATTGGGGTCAAATTTCTCCTGTTACCCTTGGGAAAATAAAAAATTGCAGGCTAAAAGATCATTTTTGAGAAAATAATTTTTTTTTTTTATTTTCATGGCTCTGCGTTATAAACTTCTGTGAAGCACTTGGGGGTTCAAAGTCCTCACCACACATCTAGATTAGTTCCTTTGGGGGTCTAGTTTCCAAAATGGTGTCATTTCTGGGGGATCTCCAATGTTTAGGCACACAGGGGCTCTCCAAACGTGACATGGTGTCCGCTAATGAATGGAGCTAATTTTCCATTTAAAAAGCCAAATGGCGTGCCATCCCTTCCGAGCCCTGCCGTGCGCCCAAACAGTGGTTTACCCCCACATATGGGGTATCAGCGTACTCAGGACAAACTGGACAACAATATTTGGGGTCCAATTTCTCCTATTATCCTTGGCAAAATAGGAAATTCCAGGCTAAAAAATCATTTTTGAGGAAAGAAAAATTATTTTTTATTTTCATGGCTCTGCGTTATAAACTTCTGTGAAGCACCTGGGGGTTTAAAGTGCTCAATATGCATCTAGATAAGTTCCTTGGGGGGTCTAGTTTCCAAAATGGGGTCACTTGTGGGGGAGCTCCAATGTTTAGGCACACAGGGGCTCTCCAAACGCGACATGGTGTCCGCTAACAATTGGAGCTAATTTTCCATTCAAAAAGTCAAATGGCGCGCCTTTCCTTCCGAGCCCTGCCGAGTGCCCAAACAGTGGTTTACCCCCACATATGAGGTATCGGCGTACTCGGGAGAAATTGCCCAACAAATTTTATGATCCATTTTATCCTACTGCCCATGTGAAAATGAAAAAATTGAGGCGAAAAGAATTTTTTTGTGAAAAAAAAGTACTTTTTCATTTTTACAGATCAATTTGTGAAGCACCTGAGGGTTTAAAGTGCTCACTAGGCATCTAAATAAGTTCCTTGGGGGGTCTAGTTTCCAAAATGGGGTCACTTGTGGGGGAGCGCCAATGTTTAGGCACACAGGAGCTATCCAAACACGACATGGTGTCCGCTAACGATGGAAATAATTTTTCATTCAAAAAGTCAAATGGCGCTCCTTCCCTTCCGAGCCTTACCATGTGCCCAAACAGTGGTTTACCCCCACATGTGAGGTATTGGTGTACTCAGGAGAAATTGCCCAACACATTTTAGGATCCATTTTATCCTGTTGCCCATGTGAAAATGAAAAAATTGAGGCTAAAAGAATTTTTTTGTGAAAAAAAAGTACTTTTTCATTTTTACGGATCAATTTGTGAAGCACCTGGGGGTTCAAAGTGCTCACTATGCATCTAGATAAGTTCCTTGGGGCGTCTAGTTTCCAAAATGGGGTCACTTGTGGGGGAGCTCCAATTTTTAGGCACACGGGGGCTCTCCAAACGTGACATGGTGTCCGCTAAAGAGTGGAGCCAATTTTTGATTCAAAAAGTCAAATGGCGCTCCTTCCCTTCCAAGCCCTGCCGTGCGCCCAAACAGTGGTTTACCCCCACATATGAGGTATCAGCGTACTCAGGACAAATTGGACAACAACTTTTGTGGTTCAGTTTCTCCTTTTACCATTGGGAAAATAAAAAAATTGTTGCTAAAAGATAATTTTTGTGACTAAAAAGTGAAATGTTCATTTTTTCCTTCCATGTTGCTTCTGCTGCTGTGAAGCACCTGAAGGGTTAATAAACTTCTTGAATGTGGTTTTGAGTACCTTGAGGGGTGCAGTTTTTAGAATGGTGTCACTTTTGGGTATTTTCAGCCATATAGACCCCTCAAACTGACTTCAAATGTGAGGTGGTCCCTAAAAAAAATGGTTTTGTAAATTTCGTTGTAAAAATGACAAATCGCTGGTCAAATTTTAACCCTTATAACTTCCTAACAAAAAAAAATTTTGTTTCCAAAATTGTGCTGATGTAAAGTAAACATGTGGGAAATGTTATTTATTAACTATTTTGTGTCACATATCTCTCTGGTTTAACAGAATAAAAATTCAAAATGTGAAAATTGCGAAATTTCAAAATTTTCGCCAAATTTCCATTTTTATCACAAATAAACGCAGAATTTATTGACCTAAATTTACCACTAACATGAAGCCCAATATGTCACGAAAAAACAATCTCAGAACCGCTAGGATCCGTTGAAGCGTTCCTGAGTTATTACCTCATAAAAGGACATTGGTCAGAATTGCAAAAAACGGCAAGGTCTTTAAGGTCAAAATAGGCTGGGTCATGAAGGGGTTAAAGGTGTTAACAGTTTTGCGGCAATTCTTTTTTCTCTTTTGCATAAAATTTACGGTAATTTTTTTTTTTTTAAGGACCTAGTTTTGTAGTGACTGAGGGTGTATATATTTGATATCACCCAAAGATAATGTTGTGAAAAAAAATTAAACCTTTCAGGTGCTTCGTAGGAGTTACCCCAATACGGAATTAATAATTATATTATTTTCACTAACATTCTAACAAGCTGGTACACACTGTGGCCTCATGTTACCATGACAACCATCAGGACCCCACAGTGTTTAAAGACGTAGCCTCCTCCACCTGTCAACCCATCTAGATGTCATTGTCACTATTCAAGGGGGTTAAAGGGCCATGATTGATGCTACACTGATCACGGCTGATCCAGCAGGATGTCAGCTATACACTATACCACACCAGCTGCATTTTTGTATATGTAGGGGGGACTATTCTGTGTTTCATCACGTTAGTATAAAGACATATTGGTCATTATTGGTTAATCATTGCAGAAATTAAAAAGTCTCACTTTTTCTAAGATCTCCCTTTGCTGTCAGTGAATGGGGTCAGTGGTGTTTACAGCCAGAGGATGAATATCCCTACAGACCTGGCTCTTGTTAGAGCAGGATGCCTATGTCAGCTTAGGGTGCGGCACTTCTGTGGCATTATCCGAGATTTAAGCAAAATCCTCATGATAAAATGTTTTTTGGGCATTTTTTCCAATGCAACACATAAGAGGGTCAATCGGCCTGTACATGTAAGAGGCATAAAACACATTCCTCTACACAATAATAATAATAATAATAATAATAATTTTTATTTATATAGCGCCAACATATTCCGCAGCGCTTTACAAATTATAGAGGGGACTTGTACATACAATAGACATTACAGCATAACAGAAATACAGTTCAAAACAGATACCAAGAGGAGTGAGGGCCCTGCTCGTAAGCTTACAAACTATGAGGAAAAGGGGAGACACGAGAGGTGGATGGTAACAATTGCTATAGTTATTCGGACCAGCCATAGTGTAAGGCTTGGGTGTTCATGTAAAGCTGCATGAACCAGTTAATTAATTTTTTTTTTTTTTAATATAGGCCACACAGGGATCGTTAGGTTAATGCATTGAGGCGGTAGGCCAGTCTGAACAAATGAGTTTTTAGGGCACGCTTAAAACTGTGGGGATTGGGGATTAATCGTATTATCCTAGGTAGTGCATTCCAAAGAATCGGCGCAGCACGTGTAAAGTCTTGGAGACGGGAGTGGGAGGTTCTGATTATTGAGGATGCTAACCTGAGGTCATCAGCGGAGCGGAGGGCACGGGTAGGGTGGTAGACTGAGACCAGAGAGGAGATGTAGGGTGGTGCTGAGCCATGGAGTGCTTTGTGGATGAGGGTAGTAGTTTTGTACTGGATTCTTGAGTGGATGGGTAACCAGTGTAATGACTGGCACAAGGTAGAGGCATCGGTGTAACGGTTGGTGAGGAATATGATCCTGGCAGCAGCATTCAGGACAGATTGGAGCGGGGAGAGTTTGGTAAGAGGGAGGCCGATTAGTAGAGAGTTACAATAGTCCAGACGAGAATGAATAAGTGAAACAGTAAGAGTTTTTGCAGAGTCGAAAGTAAGAAAAGGGCGAATTCTAGAAATGTTTTTGAGATGCAGGTAAGAAGAGCGAGCCAGTGATCGGATGTGGGGGGTGAATGAAAGGTCAGAATCAAGGATGACCCCAAGGCAGCGGGCATGTTGCTTTGGAGTAATGGTGGAACCGCAAACGGAGATGGCAATGTCAGGCAAAGGTAGGTTAGTAGAGGGAGAAAACACGAGGAGTTCAGTTTTTGACAGGTTTAGTTTCAGATAGAGGGAGGACATGATGCTAGAGACAGCGGTAAGACAATCACTGGTGTTTTCTAATAAGGCAGGCGTGAGATCAGGAGAAGAAGTGTATAGTTGGGTGTCGTCAGCATAGAGATGGTACTGGAAGCCAAATCTACTGATTGTTTGTCCAATAGGGGCAGTATACAAAGAGAAGAGGAGGGGGCCTAGGACTGATCCTTGAGGAACCCCAACAGTAAGGGGAAGGTGAGAGGAGGAGGAACCAGCGAAACATACAGTGAAGGATCGGTCAGAGAGATAGGAGGAGAACCAGGAGAGAACGGTGTCCTTGAGGCCGATGGAGCGGAGCATAGTGAGGAGGAGCTGATGATCCACAGTATCAAATGCTGCAGAGAGATCCAAGAGAATTAGCATGGAGTAGTGACCATTAGATTTAGCTGTTAGTAGGTCATTAGAGACTTTAGTGAGGGCAGTTTCAGTAGAGTGTAAAGAGCGGAAACCAGATTGAAGAGGGTCGAGAAGAGAGTTATCTGAGAGATAGCGGGTAAGACGGGAGTGGACCAGGCGTTCGAGGAGTTTAGAGATGAAGGGAAGATTAGAGACAGGTCTATAATTAGCGGCACAGTTTTGGTCGAGGGATGGTTTTTTAAGTAATGGATGTATGATGGCATGCTTAAATGAGGAGGGAAAAATACCGGAAGTGAGGGAAAGGTTGAATATTTTTGTTAGGTGAGAGGTGACAGCCGGGGAAAGGGACTGGAGGAAATGTGACGGAATGGGGTCACTGGTGCAAGTGGTCGGGCGAGAAGATGCAAGGAGCCTGCTTACTTCTTCTTCTGTAACTGGTTCAAAGTCAGAGAGTGAACTAGATGCAGTGGGGGAGGGAGGACAGTGCATGGTATGAAGAGATTGGGAGATGATTTCCTGTCGAATATGGTCAATTTTTTCTTTGAAGTAATTGGCCAGATCGTCAGCACGGAGATCCGTGGTTGGGGCCTGCTCTCTTGGGTTGAGTAGGGACTGGAACGTGTCAAAGAGACGTTTAGGGTTATTGGACAGGGAGGTGATGAGGGTGTTGAAGTAGGTTTGTTTGGAGAGGTGAAGGGCAGAATTGTATGTCTTTAGCATGAACTTATAATGGATGAAATCTTCGGGTAGATTAGATTTTCTCCACAGACGTTCTGCGCACCTGGAGCACCGCTGCAGGAAACGTGTTTGCAGCGTGTGCCACGGTTGTTGCCGTCTGTGCCGAGTTGTTTTATGTATAGGAGGAGCAGCTTCATCCAGGGCACTTTGCAGGGTTTCATTGTAATGCTTCAGAGCAGAATCAGGACATGAGATGGAGGAGATTGGGGCCAATGAGGACTGCAAGTTCTTCATAAGTTCCTGGGTGTTAATGGCCTGTATGTTTCTATAAGTGTGGAAAGTGGGGGTGACCTGAGCGGGATGGCAGTTCTTGATAGAGAATGAAAGAAGGTGGTGGTCAGAGAGTGGGAGAGGGGAGTTTGTGAAATCATCCACTGAGCAAAGCCGGGAGAAGACCAAGTCAAGGGAGTTTCCATCTTCATGTGTTGGCGAGTTAGTATGCTGCGAAATGAAAGACTAGAAACGTGCAGGAACTTGTAATAGCAGAAGTGGAGGATTCACAGCCAAGAATCTGCGGAGACACCAGGGTATGATTAGTGACAGGAAATCGCCAAACCACAACTGGTGCAGAGAAGTGTCCTCCACCCAGGAACATGTCATCTACACGGAAGAACGGCCATCGGATGATTGTATGAGCCGCACAATGGTTGTGCTGCTGGTCCGAACTCTGTGGTCTCAGATGACTGAAGGTGCCCAGCAATCCGGCCAGCTTCAGAGCGCTGCTTGCAAGCTATATAGCTTGTAATCACGAGCTCCTTGCCTAGGAAATAAGCACTAGACTATAACGTTGTGGAATTGGAGAGGATTATTAATAAGAGGTAAATTGCATACAATTTGTCCATGTAATAACATGAGATAACCCCTTTAAGATATTGATGATCCATCCTTCGAACAGGTCACCAATATTCGATCAGAGGGCCGACACACGGCACCTCCACTGAGCAGACGTTTTCAGCTCCAGCAGCGCGGGATGTAAACACAACAGCCGAGATTCATCAGAGCAGTTATGGCAAAATTCTGGAATAAAACGCTATGAAAAGTTGTAATTTTGGGAGGCAAAAGATTTGCAACTTTCACACAGCTTTGGAAAAATTGACAACGTTCTGTGGCCACTGAAATGAAGCTGCCAATCAGTGGTGGGGGTTACACAGAGCAGGAGGACTAAATGGCACTAGACAACTAGTCCTCTAGGGATAATCTCCTGCTGCTAAAACACTGATTTTATGGAAACTGCAACAAGCAGCCAAGTAACATTACTGGGAATCAGGGTCTCTGTCCCTACATTATGTTGCTCTGAGATTACATAAAAACTTGCTGACAGATTCCATTAAAGGGAACCTGTCAAATTGGAACTGTCAAAAGTAGAGAAAGCAGATACATGACTGCATAAATGAACTGACCATCGAGGCACGACAAGACAGAACAACCACAACATGGCCAGAAAACGCAGCTGCAAAGAGTCTTTTACCAACATTTTTTTGCCATGCTTGCAGCAATGAACGTGAATGCGAAACAGTTCTTTCAGCTGCAAAACTGAGTGAAAGATTGTGAGGAGTGCATAAATATATATATATATATATATTTATTTCCCCACCCCCTTCACAGTGACCACCTTGCAGTATAAACTAAAGGATCTTGACCATGTCATGTTCGTTGCCTTTCCCCATTTATACAACATTTTACAACCATTGAGTGAAGTAATCACAAGACTCCTATCTCTGGCATCACAGGAAGGGCGCATATCCCATAGCACAGCGGCCGGAAAGCAGAGCGGTGACGTCACCGCTCTGCTTTCCGGCTGCCCGGCGCTCACAGCCAGAGCAGAGAAGCAGAGCGCCGGGGACAGACAGCGGTAGGTAAGTATGTAGTGGTTGTTTTTTTTACTTTAACGATGGTAACCAGGGTAAACATCGGGTTACTAAGCGCGGCCCTGCGCTTAGTAACCCGATGTTTACCCTGGTTACCGGCATCGTTGGTCGCTGGAGAGATGTCTGTGTGACAGCTCTCCAGCGACCAAACAGCGACGCTGCAGCGATCCGGATCGTTGTCGGTATCGCTGCAGCGTCGCTTAGTGTGACGGTACCTTAAGTGTAACATTCACACTGCACAGTGTCACAACCTGAGGCTCCGCAGCCAGAGCAGACCTGACACTATGGAACATGAAACAGAGTATAGATATCACAAGAAGAGTGCTGCCCCCGAATCTGCTCCTGGCCCCCATATATCTGCTTGTGCACCCCTCACATCTGCTCCAGCGTCCCCCTCATCTGCTCCAACGTCCCCCTCATCTGCTCCAACGTCCCCCTCATCTGCTCCAGCGTCCCCCTCATCTGCTCCTGTGCTCCCCACATCTGCTCCAGCGTCCCCCTCATCTGCTCCAGCGTCCACCTCATCTGCTCCAGCGTCCCCCCATCTGCTCCAGCGTCCCCCACATCTGCTACAGCGTCCCTCTCATCTGCTCCTGCGTCCTCCACATCTGCTCCAGCGTCCCCCCCATCTGTTCCAGCGTCCCCCACATCTGCTACAGCGTCCCTCTCATCTGCTCCAGCGTCCCCCTCATCTGCTCCAGCGTCCCCCACATCTGCTCCAGCGTCCCCCACATCTGCTACAGCGTCCCCCACATCTGCTACAGCGTCCCCCACATCTGCTACAGCGTCCCCCACATCTGCTACAGCGTCCCCCACATCTGCTACAGCGTCCCCCACATCTGCTACTGCGCCCCCTCATCTGCTCCTGCGCTCCCCACATCTGCTCCTGCGTCCCCCACATCTGCTACAGCGTCCCCCACATCTGCTAAAGCGTCCCTCTCATCTGCTCCTGCGTCCCCCTCATCTGCTCCAGCGTCCCTCTCATCTGCTACTGCGCCCCCTCATCTGCTCCTGCGCTCCCCACATCTGCTCCAGCGCCCCCCACATCTGCTACAGCGCCCCCCACATCTGCTACAGCGTCCCCCACATCTGCTCCAGCGTCCCCCACATCTGCTCCAGCGTCCCCCACATCTGCTCCTGCGTCTCCCACATCTGCTCCTGCGTCCCCCCACATCTGCTACAGCGTCTCCCACATCTGCTCCTGCGCTCCCCACATCTGCTCCTGCGTCCCCCACATCTGCTCCTGCGTCCCCCACATCTGCTCCTGCGTCCCCCCACATCTGCTACAGCGTCCCCCACATCTGCTACAGCGTCCCCCACATCTGCTACAGCGTCCCCCACATCTGCTCCTGCACTCCCCACATCTGCTCCTGCGTTCCCCACATCTGCTCCTGCGTCCCCCACATCTGCTCCTGCGTCCCCCACATCTGCTCCTGCGTCCCCCACATCTGCTCCTGCGTCCCCCACATCTGCTCCTGCGTCCCCCACATCTGCTACAGCGTCCCCCACATCTGCTCCAGCGTCCCCCTCATCTGCTCCAGCGTCCCCCTCATCTGCTCCAGCGTCCCCCTCATCTGCTCCAGCGTCCCCCTCATCTGCTCCAGCGTCCCCCACATCTGCTCCAGCGTCCCCCACATCTGCTCCAGCGTCCCCCACATCTGCTCCAGCGTCCCCCTCATCTGCTCCAGCGTCCCCCTCATCTGCTCCAGCGTCCCCCTCATCTGCTCCAGCGTCCCCCTCATCTGCTCCAGCGTCCCCCACATCTGCTCCAGCGTCCTCCACATCTGCTCCAGCGCCCCCTCATCTGCTCCAGCGTCCCCCTCATCTGCTCCAGCGTCCCCCACATCTGCTCCAGCGTCCCCCACATCTGCTACAGCGTCCCCCTCATCTGCTCCAGCGTCCCCCTCATCTGCTCCAGCGTCCCCCTCATCTGCTCCAGCGTCCCCCTCATCTGCTCCAGCGTCCCCCTCATCTGCTCCAGCGTCCCCCTCATCTGCTCCAGCGTCCCCCACATCTGCTCCAGCGTCCTCCACATCTGCTCCAGCGCCCCCTCATCTGCTCCAGCGTCCCCCTCATCTGCTCCAGCGTCCCCCTCATCTGCTCCAGCGTCCCCCACATCTGCTCCAGCGTCCTCCACATCTGCTCCAGCGTCCCCCTCATCTGCTCCAGCGTCCCCCACATCTGCTCCAGCGTCCCCCTCATCTGCTCCAGCGTCCTCCACATCTGCTCCTGCGTCCCCCCCATCTGCTCCAGCGTCCTCCACATCTGCTCCAGCGTCCCCCACATCTGCTCCAGCGTCCTCCACATCTGCTCCAGCGTCCCCCTCATCTGCTCCAGCGTCCCCCTCATCTGCTCCAGCGTCCCCCTCATCTGCTCCAGCGTCCTCCACATCTGCTCCAGCGCCCCCCACATCTGCTCCAGCGTCCTCCACATCTGCTCCAGCGTCCCCCCCATCTGCTCCTGCGTCCTCCACATCTGCTCCAGCGCCCCCCACATCTGCTCCAGCGTCCTCCACATCTGCTCCAGCGTCCCCCTCATCTGCTCCTGCGTCCCCCACATCTGCTGCTGACCACAGGAGGACAACCCGTTCCCCTCTCTCTCTATATATATCTACACTATGACGTCACCACAGCTCTGTGTACAGTCGTCAGGACGCTGTATAGGAATGCGCACTATACAGAGGACACATTCCCATGCAGCCTCCCGACGAGTGGGCTCCTTCCCTCACACCAGGCAGTGCCCGGGGATGACGCAGCTCTCACCAGCTTGGTCGCTCTGTACGGGCCCGGGCCTATGATGCGGTGCTCCATGCCCCCGGTGCGGCCCGGCCGCGTCTCCCCGGTGCTGCTGTGTTTCCAGGAGACGAGAGAAGTTTGAATCTTGTACCTGTAGGACTTTAGGCCGCCTATTGGCTGTGGTGACACCACGTGACGGCTCTGGGGAGGGATGCGGCAGTCACAATACGGAGGAGGAGGAGGGTGAGTGCGGGGGGCCTGTACCTGCGGATAATTGCGGACTGGGGGGAGGCTATACCTGTGGAGAATATAAACTGTGCAGGGGGCTTGTATCTGTGGAGAATATAAACTGTGCTGTCACTGCTGTGCAGAGGGCTTGTACCTGTGGGTAATGCAGAATGGGGGGCAGGGGCTGTGTGCAGGGGGCTTGTACCTGTGGGTAATGCAGAATGGGGGGCAGGGGCTGTGTGCAGGGGGCTTGTACCTGTGGGTAATGCAGAATGGGGGCAGGGGGCTTGTACCTGTGGGTAATGCAGAATGGGGGCAGGGGCTGTGTGCAGGGGACTTGTACCTGTGGGTAATGCAGAATGGGGACAGGGGGCTTGTAGATGTGGGTAATGCAGAATAAGGGGCAGGGGGCTTGTACCTGTGGGTAATGCAGAATGGGGACAGGGGGCTTGTACCTGTGGGTAATGCAGAATGGGGGCAGGGGCTGTGTGCAGGGGACTTGTACCTGTGGGTAATGCAGAATGGGGACAGGGGGCTTGTACCTGTGGGTAATGCAGAATGGGGGCAGGGGCTGTGTGCAGGGGACTTGTACCTGTGGGTAATGCAGAATGGGGGCAGGGGCTGTGTGCAGGGGACTTGTACCTGTGGGTAATGCAGAATGGGGACAGGGGGCTTGTAGATGTGGGTAATGCAGAATAAGGGGCAGGGGCTGTGTGCAGGGGACTTGTACCTGTGGGTAATGCAGAATGGGGGCAGGGGCTGTGTGCAGGGGACTTGTACCTGTGGGTAATGCAGAATGGGGACAGGGGGCTTGTACCTGTGGGTAATGCAGAATGGGGGCAGGGGCTGTGTGCAGGGGACTTGTACCTGTGGGTAATGCAGAATGGGGGCAGGGGGCTTGTACTTGTGGGTAATGCAGAATGGGGGGCAGGGGCTGTGTGAAGGGGGCGGTTTACCTGCAGATTTACAAAAACAGGTGCAGAATAATCCGCAGACATCCCACCTACATGTGCACATACCCTAAGTTTTCATCGCAGCAGCTGAATGATTTACAGCTACTAGCCAGCTTGAATACATGTGGGTATTCCCTAGCAGCCAGGCAACCCCTACATGTACTCAGGCTGGCTAGTAGCTGTAAATTATTCAGCTGAGGCGATGAAAACTAAATCTCAGAGCAGTTACAAATACTTGGAGGACACCCGAGCGTGCGCAGGAAAACCCGAGCAACGAGTACACTCGCTCATCACTATTCTTTGTCACTACATCACATTCATTCTATACTCTTGCCTTCCTATACAGAAGGCTACAGATCTCCATGGCATTCTGACCTCACAGCTAGTCAAGAAAAGCCTGACCCCGAGGAGCAATCCTGGTCTTCAAAATTTGCACAATGGCCAAGAACAAGAATAGCTTTTAACAACAGACCAACTTAACCACAAAGGGGTCTCAGAAGAGAAACTGTTGCCCCTGCAGTTTTTTTTATTTAAGATGGAGTTTATATTTTAATGATTTTGATTTTCTAAGTCAATGCTAACCCAAGTTTTGGAAAATGACATTTGTCTGGATTTGTGTCATATTTGCATTACTATTTTAAAATATCTTTTACATGACTTCTTTTCACTGAGGCTTAGCTTAGGCTATAAAAGCCTTTACCTATGCTGCATTTTTATAGTAGTTTGGAAAATGGCTTTCTGGATGCTAAGGTGGCCATAGACATGAGTCTTGTCGGAAGAGACATGTGTTGCCCGACTTGTCGGGCAACACATGTCTCTTCCGACTCCACCATGATCACTATGACTGAGTGTTTAAATTTAGTCAATAAGGAAAACCACTGTTAGACTATAACAAATGGAAGCGGAGGCACGGATGTTGCAGTGTACATTCGTTTATTGCTATTTTAGTGGGACCATGGCCTGGGGGGCTCCGAAGGGGTAGTGACTATGCGAGCCCCAGACACCCGTAGAAAGACCCCTCGAGCAGGGTCAGATTGGAATATCCAAAGGACGCAGGTGCTACCTCCACTTAGACCACGGACGCGTGGCAGCTGGCCCAACGGAGCAGGTAGACTGGCCGAGATAACAGGTAGTGATGAACTTGACCGGTGGCAAGCGGCTGAGCACGGTGGAACTGGTACTGGCAGTACAGATGTCATCCTGGATGACAAGTAGCTGAACGAAAAGGGACTGGCACAGGCAGCACAGGTATCGTCCTGGGTAACAGAGTGATGAGCGGCAGATCGTCTGAGAAGAAAAAAGCTCACAAGGACCAATGCAGTCAAACGAAGTCCCATAAAAAATCAAACTTTATTAAATAACAGAATTGATAAAATGTCACACGTGAACAGACATCTTGAAAACAGAGGGAAAATAAGGCACTATATGGCGGTACTAAAATAACCAAAGGACACGAGCACCCATCACTGTAGCCCTAGTCACATACTTGTATAGCAGCGGGACCCTTGGCCCTAAATATATACTATGAGGATCCATGACCCATTATAAAGCAGCATTGGCCAAATACATGTCTATATCCAAATATACTAACACAAAGAACATGGCCAAGGAGCACCCAGATATGAGTAGATTACCTGCCAGTGGCACAGTGAGAGGTCCCGGGTCCACCCCGACGCGCGTTTCGGAGCTCTCCGCTCCTTCCCCTGAGGAAGCTCCGAAACGCGCGTCAGGGTGGACCCGGGACCTCTCACTGTGCCACTGGCAGGTAATCTACTCATATCTGGGTGCTCCTTGGCCATGTTCTTTGTGTTAGTATATTTGGATATAGACATGTATTTGGCCAATGCTGCTTTATAATAGGTCATGGATCCTCATAGTATATATTTAGGGCCAAGGGTCCCGCTGCTATACAAGTATGTGACTAGGGCTACAGTGATGGGTGCTCGTGTCCTTTGGTTATTTTAGTACCGCCATATAGTGCCTTATTTTCCCTCTGTTTTCAAGATGTCTGTTCACGTGTGACATTTTATCAATTCTGTTATTTAATAAAGTTTGATTTTTTATGGGACTTCGTTTGACTGCATTGGTCCTTGTGAGCTTTTTTCATATTTATGCTGGCAGTTGTCCCAGCTTATGTCCTGTTGTACATGCCCTGAGTGATTTTTTGCTATTATGCATACAAAAGGGTCTTTATTCTATGTCAGTGCATGGATGTCGTTTCTAACGATTTTGCTATAGTCTGAGAAGAGCGGAGTTCCAGAGCGGAGCGTGCAGCCGCACAGCAATACATGGAGCTGCACGCTCCACTCTGGAGTACCGGCGCCAGAGCAGGGTTTTAACCTGCGAGACTCGGACGTATTTCTCGCAAGTGAGAAGGAGTCCTTAGAAGGATATTGGCCGGACACTGACGGTAAACAGGCACAGCACAGAGACAACAATATAGGGAACCGGAAGCTAGCAACAGGAAACACTTGTTGCTCCGGCGCCTCCTCCATTGCACAGGCACCAGAAATAGTACTCACAATTCAATCATTCGTTCAGAGCATATTTGAAAAATGTGTGCTGTCTCGTTAAGAGACCGGGAGCACGCGCTCCCTTAGAGTCATACCCGGAGACCTGCTTGCTGTGCACCAGAAAGCAGCAGGAGGGGAGCCAGGGACCGAGATTGGACAGCGAGGAGTGGACCAAGAGCAGGGATCCCGACGGGACCCCCGCGGAGGTACAGGCGCCGGAGCTACATAGACAGGGCTGTGGAGTCGGAGTCCATTTTGGTGGAGTCTGAGTCAGTGTCATGGAAATTGAGGAGTCGGAGGTTTGGCTTACTGACTCCACAACCCTGGCAGGGCTTCTGAGTTGGAGCCCATTTTGGTGGAGTCGGGGTCATGGAAATTGAGGCGTCGGAGGTTTGGCTTACCGACTCCACAGCCCTGCTGCTAGACACTAAAGATGAGCAGATTGATTTTGTGACACTTCAGTCCAGGCCAGTGGTACCTAGCAGGTAGACAGAAGGCCCAAAAATCTCAGCTTCCGGCATACCCAGCGCAGCATTTGATTATTCAGGGCTGGTGCTACATCATCTGTGTAGGTCCTGGCTAATCAATAACTGCGGGGAGGTCAAAGGAAATTCACAGGACTTCCATCTATCTGCCAGGTACCGCTGACTTGGACACTGGAACAGAGTCCTGCAAATCGATCCGTTCATCTCTACCAGACACTTCCAGTCTTATCTCCCAATATGCAATGGAACGGGCATTTAAACATTTTACAGAAGACTCTGATGTCTCAATAGACATCAAATGGCCAGCTGGTCCTGTATCAGCTGGCGGGAGTGGACGAATTTAAAGAGTTGTCGAGTGACAACATATTGATGATCTATCAATAGTCTGACACCCAGAATGGCCACCATTCAGCCTTTATCAGCTCCGGTGTCAGCCAGATTTACACAGGAGAATAAGAACTATTCTGCAGTATCCATCAGTTGCAGCTACACATTGAATGAAGTAGACCAGGGTGTAACCGTGACTGGACCCATGCAGGAGAGGTTCCCGCCGACCCAACGCCTACTTCAGTTTGATGTGTGTCCGAGGACACACGTTCAGCTGAAGGGTATTGTGGCACAGAGACTCTCCGGCTTCCTGTGCTGCAATACACGCCACTGGCCAATCATAGGCTGGCACCTGACATCGGCATGCCAGGCATTGGCGTCGCATGGCAGTGATGTCATGCCTCACTATAGCAGGCATGCCAATGTCAGCTGCCGGCCTTTACTCCTGCGACAGAGGAAGACACCATACACCATGGGATTGGAAGAATGTGAGAAGGATGGGGGACATGTTTAGCAAAATGGGGGACATATATACCAGCATGGAGTCATGTAAACCACGATGCGAGGCACTAATACTAGGATGGGTGACAGGTTTACCAGGATGGGGGACATGTATAGCAGGAACGGGGGCATATATGCAGCCATTATCATCTCTGACGGCAGACAGATTCACACAGGAGAATAGGAGCTATTCTGCAGTACCCATCAGTGACAGCTACACGTTGAATGGAGGTACACAGGGGCGTAACGATCGCAAAGGGTGCAGCCGCGACCAGGCCTGTGCATGAGGGGTGCCCGCCTACTTTAGTTGGATGTGTGTCCAAAGACGCACATTCAGCTGAAGTGTATTTCAGCAAAAAGATGCTCTGGCTCCCTGCACTGCAATACATACCAGAGGCTGGCAGATGGTGTTGGCATGCCAGGCATAGGTGTCGCATGGCCTCACTATAGCAGGCACACTGATAAGTTCACGGCACGTCATGGGATTCCAAGAAAGTGAGAATTTTTTATTATGTAGAGCACAGCGGAGGACATGTATAACAGGAATCTCTGACCATAAAGACAAGCACAAGCAACATGCGGCCTGGCATTGTGATATTGACACATCGGAGAAATGGCTATACCACTGGTTCCATGGCCAAATCACTGTAAGGCCGAGCTGATAGTACACCTGGTTTGAAGACTAGAGGGGTCCAGCAACTGTACATTATGCCACCACAGACCATAATCCCAGGAGAAGGACCAGTGTGATGTTCCCTCGTGAAGGTCTCTTCATTGCATTGCCATGTAGTCTCCAGCTGGAGTCTAGCGGCTGGAATGGAGGTCTATCCTTTTAAGCGATGAATCCCGCTTTTGTCTTGGACACAATAGCAGCCAGAGATTAATCTGGATACCACGTAGGTGCAGCGCCCCAGAGTCCTGGTCGTTGCAGTATGGCACTGTGCCGCTAAGGAGAGTGGCGGTACATCTGATGGCACTAAGGAGTTCTCCTGACCAGGTATCACCAGAACACATTACACTTCACACTCCTGCCACTAGGGGGAGAAAAAGGCTTTATTTATTGGGCCACTCCTCACATTGGTAAAACTAGGGGCTGGGGAGGAAGTTAGAAGCTGACTGGGTTGGAACCAGGCAACATCCCGTGGCAGGGGGTGTTGCAGGGAGAAGGCACAGGGGGGTCTCTGTCAGGCGTGGGAACCTGGCAGGTGCCTAGCGAACAGAACGTAACGGAACCGCGCCTGCACACCCTGCGGCAGTATCCAGGAGAGAGACACGAAGGGAAGGATATTGTGGAACAGTGTAAATGAGATCAAGCACAAAGGAGAGCCAGTAAGAGTCATGCTGATAGAGAGAGGCAACATCTTACTGAGGCGCGTAGTCGGTGGCCGGAACACCGCAGGAGTAACTGACTTCAAGCCTTACTTCAAACTCCGCCGGACAGTCAATTATAGGTTGGCTGTCTACCTTAAATTTCCTAAGAAGACATAGGGGGCAACATTGAGAGAGGGGCGTCTCTAGGGTCCCGCAAGACCTCCAAGCCTTCCCGTCATATGGGTGCGTCCTAGCCAAAACATACTGGGGGACGAGAAACTAGTAACATCTGGAACTGAAGAGAGAGAGAGCTGTAGAGAACGAACGAGAACAGCAGTTGTGAGGACTATTCCGAATGCTCAGCAGGGTAGGACTACAACACACATGCGCTAGTGGTAGGCAACGATTTCCATCTGCGAAGGGAACTCTGGATGTGCCCATCGGACCGGCCGGTCTTTGATAGCCCTGTTAAACGTGCTCTGGATTGAGGATCCTGAAGTCTTCAGTAAAGAGGTAAAGAGACTGCAACCTTGTGTCCTCATTACTGACTGCACCTCACACCATCACCATCCACTTAGCTGGGAAGCCCTGGGGACATACTTCACCTGTGGGAAGGTATACCATCCATCTGCCATTCCATCACCCCAGTGGACCCTACAGCAGCGTCGGTCACCCTGACCGAACACCACAGGTGGCGTCACAAACGGTGACCAGAAAAATGCACACATGAAAATTGCCCAAAGGAAAAATGCCCACAGGAAAATTCCCCTCACGGAAAATTCCCCACACGGAAAATTCCCCACACGGAAAATTGCCAATTGCATCATCACAAAGTTTCAGATATTTGATTTTTCAGGTGCAAGGTTCACATGATATGTGAAAAGTGCCCACAGACATGAATACTCACAGGAAAACAGTAGAGAGTTATAGGTGAGATGCTCTGCAGAACAGAGAATAGCATAGAGCTATAGGCTAAATGCTCTGCAGGACAGGGGGATAGTATTCAGGTATATGTGAGATGCTCTGCAGGGCAGGAGAACAATATAGAATTATAGGTGAGATGCTCTGCAGATCATGAGAATAATATAGAATTATAGGTGAGATGCTCTGCAGATCAGGAGAACAATATAGAATTTCAATTATAGGTGAGATGCTCTGCAGGGCAGGAGGATAATAGAATTATAGGTGAGATGCTCTGCAGGGCAGGAGAATAATATAGAATTATAGGTGAGATGCTCTGCAGTCAGGAGAACAATATAGAATTATAGGTGAGATGCTCTGCAGATCAGGAGAACAATATAGAATTATAGGTGAGATGCTCTGCAGGGCAGGAGAATAATATAGAATTATAAGTGAGATGCTCTGCAGGACAGGAAAACAATATAGAATTATAGGTGAGATGCTCTGCAGGGCAGGAGAATAATATAGAATTATAGGTGAGATGCTCTGCAGATCAGGAGAACAATATAGAATTATAGGTGAGATGCTCTGCAGGGCAGGAGAATAATATAGAATTATAGGTGAGATTCTCTGCAGGGCAGGAGAATAATATAGAATTATAGGTGAGATTCTCTGCAGGGCAGGAGAATAATATAGAATTATAGGTGAGATGCTCTGCTGGGTACAGGTCCTCGGTACAGGTGCCTGCTTCTGCTGTATCTGCGTCTTCACTGAAGATGCAGATCCAGATGACATGCATCATGTTGCAGAGACCCGTGGGGTCCCTGCACTGCGATACATGCTGCCGGCGCGTTGGCTGTGAGCTGACATCAGAGGTGCAGCCACAGGGAGCGGTGCATGAAATGGCGCACACTCCGATGTCAGCTGCCGAGCTGTGCGGTGGCTACAAAAGACACTGGGCGACGTGGGAGCAGAGGAAAAGTGAGTAGAATGTTATTGTTTTTAATTATGCATTAGGGTCAGAACGGGGACACATACACTAGGGTTGGGGACCATGTAAACCAGGATAGGGACATATATACCAGAAAGGGGGCATAAATACCAGGATGGAGATCATGTGGACCATACATACTAGGATGGGGACCATATATACCAGCATTATGACATATATACCAGGATGCAGACATATTCACCAGGATGATGGGAATGTATACCAGTATGGGGGACATTACTGGAAAAAACAAAATCCAGCTCACCATACCGACATTCCCAAGAGCTCGGAGCACGGAACCGCTGTGTCAGGGCGTAGACGAACAAGAAAGAGAAGGAGATCCAGCTCAACGAAATAGTGAAAAATCCATAGTTTATTTCACTTAAAATATAGTGAAAGGACAAAACATCAGCATACAAAAAGATATTTTAAAACCAAGGTCAACGCGTTTCATGGTATCATGATTAAGGGTGCTTAGTCACCGGAAACGCGTTGACCTTGGTTTTAAAATATTTTTTTGTATGCTGATGTTTTGTCCTTTCACTATATTTTAAGTGAAATAAACTATGGATTTTTCACTATTTCGTTGAGCTGGATCTCCTTCTCTTTCTTGGGGGATATTACTACATAATGAAGGGGGAGGGGGCAATTCATACGTCTTTATAGAATTTAGAACACTACAGGAGGCCATACATCTGACCAACGTGTGTGTGGGGGGGAAGGGCCAAATTTCACACTGGGGCCCATCGGACTCCACTGCAAAAGCATATCATACATTCTCAGCAAGAACACAAAGTGGTACAAGTGACAGAATCTCACCTTTCTGCTGTGCCTTCTGGGCTTCCAGGACCAACTATCTCTGCCAGCAGCAGTGATACTCTTGTGAGAACTGATAGCAGTGATGGCTCCTCTGGATCACACTGCTACTGGTTCTTCATGTGCTGCTGCTTTGGGCTGGTGGGAGGAGTAAGGCAGAATCAGTGAGAGATGAGAGCAGACTAGATGTAACGTTTCAGAGGCAAGAACGAGAGTGGACCCTCTGGACCGTGGTAGACCTACCCCTGGGCGAGTAGACCAGATGTTAACCAACCCCTATACAGGGGCTGTCAGGAGCAGGCCCAGAGGTCTCCTATCCACGGTAGCAGATACCAAGAGGGACGGCTCAGAAACGGGAGAAAACAGAGGATGAGGGAAAAACAGAAAACCAGAAACGAGGACTACGGGACCAGAAGCTGAGGACTCGGGGATGAAATGACAGGCTGGAACAGTGGAATACCAGAGACGGATCTGTAGGGAGAGAGGAGAGATGATGAGCGAAGATGGGAACGACGGACTGGAAGAGAAGGAGAGCAAAGACGGAGCTGAAGGGAAAGGAGGAAAACCAGCACGAAACACTGAGACACAGAAGCAAGGTGACCGGAGGCAAAAGCTAAAGACACTCAGGCACCTCCTAGCAAAGGAGGCGGCCTGAAATAGTAGGCACTCTACCTGGATTGGCTGCAGCACACCGGAGACTGACATCCGGTATCAGGAAACCAGGAAGGATAGGAATGCCTAACGCAGGATCCTGCGCGCCTGCGCAGGAGCAGCACGTCTAAGACGTGGAGGAGGAGCCCGCCGAGGACGAGCGTACCACCCACCGGAAGCCGGGCTGCAGGGACAAGCAGCGATGGAGGAAGACAGACCAGCGCGCCGAGACCTGGAGGACGAGCGGCCGAGGGGAGCAGCGGCGATAGCAGAAGAAGAAGCGGGGACAGTACGGCGGGACCTAGGCATGGAGCGGTGAGTAGCGGTAGTGGCCGTGACAGTACCCCCCTCCTTAAAATCCCCTCTCCCAATCCCGGAGAGGAATTTCTTAGGAAGACGAGGAGCATTGATATTCTCCCGAGGCTCCCACGATCTCTCCTCAGGACCAAAACCCCTCCAATCTACCAGGAAAAAATCTCTCCCACGAACCCTCTTCATGGCTAAAATATCCCTCACCTCAAAAATGTTATCGGTGCAGACAGACTGAGGAGAGGTACCGGAAGAAGGATGAAAGTGATTAAGAGTAACAGGTTTGAGCAGGGACACATGGAAAGTATTGGGAATACGGAGCGAGGCAGGCAACTTCAGCTTGTAGGCGACATCGTTGACTTGACTCAGAACCTCAAAAGGACCGATGTAGCGGGGACCAAGTTTATAGGATGGAATCTTGAGCCTAATATAACGCGAGGAAAGCCAGACCTTATCGCCAGGAGAAAATGGAGAAGAATCTAAGCGCCTCTTGTCAGCATGTCTCTTCATCTTAGCAGAGGCCAAATTGAGAGCCTCTTCAACTTCACCCCAGATTGCAGAGAATTTAGAAGATAAAGAATCTGCTGCCGGAACTCCAGACACGGAAGAAATTGGAAGAGGCATATTCGGATGCTGAACGAAGACAATGAAAAAAGGAGATTTAGCAGAGGACTCGTTAGAGTGATTATTATAGGCAAACTCGGCCCAAGGCAAAAGGCTGACCCAGTCATCTTGGTGGACGTTGACGAAATGACGAAGATAGGAAGCCACAATCTGATTCGTACGTTCCGCTTGACCGTTAGTCTGTGGGTGATAAGCAGACGAAAAATCCAACGACACCTTCAAGAGTTTGCATAACGCCCTCCAAAAATGTGACGTAAATTGAACTCCTCGGTCAGACACGATGTTTTGAGGAAAACCATGGAGTTTGAAAATATTGGAAATAAAAATTTTTGCCAACTCTGGAGCCGAGGGTAGTCCAGGCAGAGGAACAAAATGAGCCATTTTAGAAAACCGATCTACGACCGTAAGGATGACAGTACAACCAGAGGACTTTGGTAAATCAGTAATGAAGTCCATGGCGATATGTTGCCACGGACAGGAAGGTACGGGAAGGGGAAGCAGACTCCCACGAGGTAACTGTCTTGGCACCTTGTACTTAGCACAGGAGGGACAAGAGGCGACAAAGTCTTTGATATCCTGACGTAGCGAAGGCCACCAGTAGTAGCGAGAGATGAGAAGGAAGGTCTTCTTTATTCCAGCATGACCTGCCAATTTAGAGGAATGACCCCAACGAAGCACTCTCATTTTGTGGTCCTCCGTCACTAGTGTCTTACCCGGAGGAGGGCGGATCATCTTAAGGGGAGCCACCGTGATGATTTTGCAGGGATCCAGGATATGTGCAGGTTCTTCGTCAATGTCTTCTGGCTGAGAAAGTCTGGACAGAGCATCTGCCTTGACATTCTTGTCACCAGGCCGAAAACGGAGCTCGAAATCGAAGCGAGCAAAGAACAGGGACCATCGAGCTTGCCGTGGATTAAGTGTGTGCGCAGTTTGAAGGTAAGCCAAATTCTTGTGGTCAGAGAAAATCACAAAAAGATGAACAGCTCCTTCAAGAAGATGCCTCCATTCCTCCAAAGCAAGTTTTATGGCCAAAAGTTCACGGTCCCCAATGGTATAATTACGTTCAGAAGCAGAGAACGTTTTAGAAAAGAAACCACACGGAACTAATCGACCCATCTGAGACCTTTGGGAGAGTACTGCTCCGGCACCCGTGGAAGAGGCATCCACCTCGAGAACGAATGGTTTATTAACCTCTGGATGGTGAAGTACTGGAGCGGAAGAAAAGGACTTCTTCAGGAGTACAAAGGCATTCTCGACCTCCGTGGTCCAAGTCTTCGGGTTGGAACCTTTGCGGGTGAGAGCAGAGAGAGGCTGAATTATGGAGGAGAAATGAGATATGAATTGCCTGTAGTAGTTAGCGAATCCAAGAAACCGTTGAACGGCTTTTATTCCATAGGGACGTGGCCAATGGAGAATGGTATTCACCTTTTCAGGATCCATCTTGAGACCGGCATCCGAAATGATGTATCCGAGAAAGGGCAAAGATGTTTGTTCGAAGAGACACTTCTCATACTTGGCATAAAGGCGATTCTCTCTTAAACGTTGCAAAACTAAACGGACACTTCTTCTGTGGGACGGCAAGTCTACTGAAAAGACCAGGATGTCGTCTAGATACACCACAACACAGGAGTAGAGAAGGTCACGGAAGATGTCATTAACAAATTCTTGAAAAACCGCAGGAGCGTTGCAGAGACCGAACGGCATGACTAGGTATTCATAATGACCGTCTCGAGTGTTGAATGCGGTCTTCCATTCATCACTGGCTCGAATTCGGACAAGGTTGTAAGCACCCCGAAGATCTAATTTAGTGAAAATTCGCGCTCCTCTAAGTCGATCAAAGAGTTCCGGAATGAGCGGCAGAGGATACTTGTTCTTGATCGTAATGTTGTTCAGACCTCTGTAGTCGATACAAGGACGAAGTGACCCGTCTTTCTTCTTGACGAAGAAGAATTCCGCACCTGCGGGAGAAGAAGACTTTCGGATAAATCCTCTGGACAAATTTTCTTGGATATACTCGGACATGGCTTTAGTCTCAGCCGGAGAGAGTGGGTAAATTCTTCCTCTAGGCGGAGTGGAACCGGAAAGGAGTTCGATCGGACAGCCGTAGGCACGATGCGGAGGAAGAGTCTCAGCCTCTTATCAAAAACGTCTATGAAGGACCAGTATGGAGAGGGTAAACCAGAGGGAACGGAAACTGCAGAGGGCGGAGCCACAGGACTAACAGACAATAGACACTGTTTTTGACACGTAGATCCCCAACGGAGTACGTCACCAGACCGCCAGTCAAGAGTAGGTTCATGCATTCGGAGCCAAGGCAATCCTAGAAGCAAAGCATGAGCGAGGTTAGGGAGAACATAGAAAGTGATCTTCTCACGATGTAGGGCCCCGATCCATAATTCAATCTCTTCCGTAACCAAGGTAATGGCATCCTGCAAGGGTCTTCCATCCACAGAAGCGATCAGACGAGGAGGGTCCAATGAGAGAACTGGAACGCGAAGCCTCCGAACTGCCTCAAGACTGATAAAATTGCCTGCTGCGCCCGAATCCACATACGCTACTTCAGAAAATTGTCTCTGATTAAGAACAAACAGAACAGACAAGCACAAGGGTTGAGAGGAATCAGAAACACCTAGGGAGGCCTCTCTTACCTGTCCTAGGCGGAGGAGTTTTCCGGTCTCTCGGGGCATGCTCGCAGTAGATGGGAAGCACTACCACAATAAAAGCAGAGTCCTTGGGAACGTCTCTCCCGACGACGCTGCTCAGCCAGCTTGACCCGATCTACCTGCATAGGTTCTGGTACAGATGCCGAAGAGGACAACAAAGGCCGCGGACTCCCCGACCTACGGACAGATGGTGAAGAACGAACGGACCTCCTCTCTCTAGTGGACTCACGAGTTCGCTCCTGGAAGCACAGGTCAATGCGTGTTGACAGGGATATGAGATCCTCTAACGAGGTTGGAGTATCCCGTCCTGCCAACTCATCTTTTATCCGACTAGACAGACCTCGCCAGAAAGCGCCAACCAGGGCCTCATTGTTCCACCCTAACTCAGAGGCTAGGGTGCGAAAGCGGATGGCGTACTGAGCGACAGTAAGAGAGCCCTGTTGCAGGTTGAAAAGCGACTCGGTCGTGGAGGCTAGGCGCCCGGGCTCATCAAAAACCCGGTGGAAGGTCTCAAGGAAAAAGGCTAATTGGGAGACTACGGGATCATCCCGCTCCCACAGAGGATTGACCCAAGCCAAAGCCTCACCCTCTAAATGCGAAACCATGAAAGCCACCTTGGCCCGATCGGTAGGGTATTGTTGAGGGAGGAGTTCAAAGTGGAGGCGGCATTGGTTAAGAAATCCCCTACAAAGCTTGGGGTCACCGCCAAACCTAGGAGGTTTGCCAAGACGAGGTGACGGATGGGCTGAAGGAGCAAGATTAGAGTCTTGCGTACCTTGAGCAGAAGCCGCGGAAACAGACTGCAAATTAAATAAGCGGTCGTCTATGGAAGCCATATAAGACAGCATACGTGCCTGCGTATCTCGCTGCTGAGAAAGCTCTTGCTGCAGGCCTGCAATCTGAGTAGCGATAACTGGGTCGGAAGTTTGCAAAGAAGTCAGGCGGGACTCCATGTTTTTTAAGAAGGACATAATGCGCTGTTGATTTTCGCGCAGATGTGCTAGCTCCTTCTGAGCAGAGAACGCGGCACCTGCGGGGTCCATGGCCTGAGTGTACTGTAACGTTTCAGAGGCAAGAACGAGAGGGGACCCTCTGGACCGTGGTAGACCTACCCCTGGGCGAGTAGACCAGATGTTAACCAACCCCTATACAGGGGCTGTCAGGAGCAGGCCCAGAGGTCTCCTATCCACGGTAGCAGATACCAAGAGGGACGGCTCAGGAACGAGAGAAAACAGAGGATGAGGGAAAAACAGAAAACCAGAAACGAGGACTACGGGACCAGAAGCTGAGGACTCGGGGATGAAATGACAGGCTGGAACAGTGGAATACCAGAGACGGATCTGTAGGGAGAGAGGAGAGATGATGAGTGAAGATGGGAACGACGGACTGGAACAGAAGGAGAGCAAAGACGGAGCTGAAGGGAAAGGAGGGAAACCAGCACGAAACACTGAGACACAGAAGCAAGGTGACCGGAGGCAAAAGCTAAAGACACTCAGGCACCTCCTAGCAAAGGAGGCGGCCTGAAATAGTAGGCACTCTACCTGGATTGGCTGCAGCACACCGGAGACTGACATCCGGTATCAGGAAACCAGGAAGGATAGGAATGCCTAATGCAGGATCCTGCGTGCCTGCGCAGGAGCAGCACGTCTAAGACGTGGAGGAGGAGCCCGCCGAGGACGAGCGTACCGCCCACCGGAAGCCGGGCTGCAGGGACGAGCAGCGATGGAGGAAGACGGACCAGCGCGTAAATCACAAGTTGATCACATATTATGTGAACATCCTCACCTTGCACCTGAAATATCATAGATCTGAAACTTTTGTGATGCTTCAATTGGCAATTTTCTGTGTGGGGAATTTTCCGTGTGGGGAATTTTCCGTGTGGGGAATTTTCCATGTGGGGAATTTTCCGTGTGGGGAATTTTCTGTGTGGGAAACTTTGCATGTGGGGAATTTTCCGTGTGGGGAATTTTCCTGTGGGCATTTGCATTTTTCCTGTGGGTAATTTTCCTGTGTGCAATTTTCCTGTGTGCATTTTTCAGGGAACCGTCACAAACCCCTGACAAACTGTATCTCCACCTCCATTGGACGCCCCTTAGCAGGGTCGCGGACCGGGCCTAGCCACCGTGACAGCCTCAGAACCGAACCAGAGAGGCCCGGTACCGAAACGCGTGGCCCTGTGTCTGGGGGTGATCCATAGGCAATACCATTTAGAGGTCTTCATGAGTGAACGTCAAACCAGTCCTATGTGCTACTGTAAGTAGCTTGTGTGGCCTAAACGTGCTACCATGGCTTTGCAGCACTTCCTGGCTTAGCTCTCATTTGAGATGTCTTTGTTTGGCAATTGCAAAGGGAGCTGCCAGTCTCAGATAGTGATGATATGTGTGTCCAAGTGCATTCTGCATGGCAGAACATCTCTCAGACAACCATTAATCACCATTATTAACCAATAATACTTCATTGCTAGCAGCCAATGTATGTACTGGGATGTTTCCCTGTGGCAAATTAAACTCAATGCTGAATAAAAAAAAATGTTCTATTTGTTATCATTTGCATATAATTATCCATACTGTGATTTCAATAATTCCGTGACTTTTCCTTCTTTCGGTTGAAATTTTAATGTTGACAAGTGTATATTAAAAACTGTCTTATTTTTATGCTTGGGGCTCAAGTTTTGGATTTTTGGATTTAATCTGTATAGTATGCAATTGTTACATTTTTATTGTGAGAAAATTTGAAGTTACATATACATATATATAACTCTATAACCTTGAGTTATTGTCAAGGTCATATAGTTTAACGCAGCACAGTCCTGGTTGGACACCTTTTACCGTTGTTCCTCAGGTTATCTGATAGTAATCTGGAAAGCAATCAGACTGCCTTAAAGGGAACCTGTCACCCCGTTTTTTCAGTAGGAGATAAAAATACCGTTAAATAGGGCCTGAGCTGTGCTTTATAATAGGGTATTTTTTGTCCCCTGATTCCCTACCTATGCTGCCGAAATACCTTACAAAAGTGGCCTTTTTCGCCTGTCAATCAGGCTGGTCAGGTCGGATGGGCGTGGTCACAGCGCTGTTTCTCCCCCACATCTTGCTTATGTTCCCGTTGGTGGCGTAGTGCTTCTCGCAGGCGCAAGTGCCGAATGCACTGCGCAGCTGTAGAAAAAGAGCGCGCTCGCCGCTATTCAGCGGTTTCTCGGTGGGCGCGGCCATCTTCCTGAGGCCGCGCGTGCGCAGATGGAGTCTCCTGCTTCCCGGGGCTTCAGGAAAATGGCCGCGGGATGCCGCGCGTGCGCAGACATCGCGGCGGCCATTTTTCTGAAGCCGAGTTTGAATCTCCTGACAGTCAGAGTAGGGAAGCTGACGGCGGGGGTCGTGACAGACATCGGAATGTGAGTATGTACTGGTTTTTTTTTTTTTTTACTTTTACAATGGTAACCAGGGTAAATATCGGGTTACTAAGCACGGCCCTGCGCTTAGTAACCCGATATTTACCCTGGTTACAAGTGAACACATCGCTGGATCGGCGTCACACACGCCGATCCAGCGATGACAGCAGGTGATCAGCGACCAAAAAAAGGTCCTGATCATTCCCAGCGACCAACGATCTCCCAGCAGGGGCCTGATCATTGGTCGCTGTCACACATCACGAGATCGTTAGCGGGATCGTTGCTACATCACAAAAATCGTGACATTGCAACGATATCGTTAACCAAATCGTTATGTGTGAAGGTACCTGAAGTCATGAAGGTCAGTTTGTCCCCAGTCCTCCTCTGCTCATCAGCTTTCTCAACTTATTAGTGAAACTGCATTTAGACAATATTGAGAAAATTAAAGATGGTAAAGGTGATTATATATGTTGTAGGATTTTGCACTCAGCTGCGGTTGAGGTAGGCACAGGAAGCAGTTTTCATAAAAATGTCTAGTGAGGTATATTAAAATTTCATATACCTGCTTAAACACAAGCAAAACAAAGGACAGCCTTCTCCGGCACAAAGTGAAAACAAATAGAAAATAAACAGTCCATTAGTACTGCAGGTCGCCCACTCAGGTCAGTGTCTTTAGCAAACACACAGGAGCCCTCCACACCTCTAGTCACAGACCCTAAATGAGATACTCGGTCTCCATTTAATCTGCCAAACCATGCCCCTTTGGTGGGGATATGTGAGCAGTTATTCCCACCCATCTCTTTTGACTGCTCGTAAAACTCGGTGTAACAGGCCAGTTTAATCCCCCACCCAAAATATACCCGGGGTTAAAGTAGCCTAGGCCAGATTATACCCCGGGTATATTCTGGCCTAGCCCAAACTATACCCCAGGGTATAAATTGGACTAGTCCAGTTTATACCCCTCTGGGCCAGAATATACCCCGGGGTATAAATTGGACTAGTCCAGATTATACCCCTCCAGGTCAGAATATACCCCAGCTGCTGAGGCAGCGCACAGGGCCCCAGGCAGCGCACAGGGCCCCAGGCAGCACACGGGCCAAGGCAACACACGAGGTCCCAGGCAGCACACGGGGCCCCAGGCAGCACACGGGGCCCCAGGCAGCACATGGGGCCCCAGGCAGAGCACATGGCCCCAGGCAGCGCACGGGGCCCCAGGCAGAGCACGGGGGCCCAGACAGCACACAGGGGCCCCAGGCAGCGCACATGACCCCAGGCAGCACAGGGGGCTCCAAGCAGCACAGGGGGCACCAGGCAGAGCACGGGGGCCCAGAAAGCGCACAGGGGCCCCAGGCAGCGCACAGGGCCCCAGGCAGCACACAGGGGCCCCAGGCAGCGCACAGGGCCCCAGGCAGCACACGGTCCCAGGCAACCCACGAGGTCCCAGGCAGCACATGGGGCCCCAGGAAGAGCACATGGCCCCAGGCAGCACACTGGGCCCCAGGCAGAGCACATGGCCCCAGGCAGAGCACAGGGGCCCAGACAGCACACAGGGGCCCCAGGCAGCACACAGGGCCCCAGGCAGAGCACATGGCCCAGGCAGCGCAGGGGGCTCCAGGCAGCGCACGGGGCCCCAGGCAGAGCACGGGGCCCAGACAGCACACATTCAGCTGCCGTGATGAAAACTAAATCTCCAAGCAGTCATAAATACTCGGAGGTCACCCAAGCGTGCTGGGGAAAACCCGAGCAATGAGTATACTCGCTCATCACTTAATCAGTCATTTTATGTTTGTGTGTGTGTAGCACATTCACTATCCCCATCTATTCCCCAACCCCTGAAGATGGCTGGACCATGATTGTAAATACATTATTGTAAATACATCATTGTAAATACACACCTGTACTTTGCATCTCCCCCACCTCATTGTAGATTGTAAGCTCTCACGAGCAGGGTCGTCTTATTTTGCTTTAATTATTGTATTGTTAACGTTGTTACTTATGACTTTTGTGTTTGAAACTGTTAAACTGTAAAGCGCTGCGGAATATGTTGGCGTTCAGAAGCAGAGAACGTTTTAGAAAAGAAACCGCACGGAACTAATCGACCCATCTGAGACCTTTGGGAGAGTACTGCTCCGGCACCCGTGGAAGAGGCATCCACCTCGAGAACGAATGGTTTATTAACCTCTGGATGGTGAAGTACTGGAGCGGAAGAAAAGGACTTCTTCAGGAGTACAAAGGCATTCTCGACCTCCGTGGTCCAAGTCTTCGGGTTGGAACCTTTGCGGGTGAGAGCAGAGAGAGGCTGAATTATGGAGGAGAAATGGGATATGAATTGCCTGTAGTAGTTAGCGAATCCAAGAAACCGTTGAACGGCTTTTATTCCATAGGGACGTGGCCAATGGAGAATGGTATTCACCTTTTCAGGATCCATCTTGAGACCGGCATCCGAAATGATGTATCCGAGAAAGGGCAAAGATGTTTGTTCGAAGAGACACTTCTCATACTTGGCATAAAGGCGATTCTCTCTTAAACGTTGCAAAACTAAACGGACACTTCTTCTGTGGGACGGCAAGTCTACTGAAAAGACCAGGATGTCGTCTAGATACACCACAACACAGGAGTAGAGAAGGTCATGGAAGATGTCATTAACAAATTCTTGAAAAACCGCAGGAGCGTTGCAGAGACCGAACGGCATGACTAGGTATTCATAATGACCGTCTCGAGTGTTGAATGCGGTCTTCCATTCATCACCGGCTCGAATTCGGACAAGGTTGTAAGTACCCCGAAGATCTAATTTAGTGAAAATTCGCGCTCCTCTAAGTCGATCAAAGAGTTCCGGAATGAGCGGCAGAGGATACTTGTTCTTGATCGTAATGTTGTTCAGACCTCTGTAGTCGATACAAGGACGAAGTGACCCGTCTTTCTTCTTGACGAAGAAGAATCCCGCACCTGCGGGAGAAGAAGACTTTCGGATAAATCCTCTGGACAAATTTTCTTGGATATACTCGGACATGGCTTTAGTCTCAGCCGGAGAGAGTGGGTAAATTCTTCCTCTAGGCGGAGTGGAACCGGAAAGGAGTTCGATCGGACAGCCGTAGGCATGATGCGGAGGAAGAGTCTCAGCCTCTTATCAAAAACGTCTATGAAGGACCAGTATGGAGAGGGTAAACCAGAGGGAACGGAAACTGCAGAGGACGGAGCCACAGGACTAACAGACAATAGACACTGTTTTTGACACGTAGATCCCCAACGGAGTACGTCACCAGACCGCCAGTCAAGAGTAGGTTCATGCATTCGGAGCCAAGGCAATCCTAGAAGCAAAGCATGAGCGAGGTTAGGGAGAACATAGAAAGTGATCTTCTCACGATGTAGGGCCCCGATCCATAATTCAATCTCTTCCGTAACCAAGGTAATGGCATCCTGCAAGGGTCTTCCATCCACAGAAGCGATCAGACGAGGAGGGTCCAATGAGAGAACTGGAACGCGAAGCCTCCGAACTGCCTCAAGACTGATAAAATTGCCTGCTGCGCCCGAATCCACATACGCTACTTCAGAAAATTGTCTCTGATTAAGAACAAACAGAACAGACAAGCACAAGGGTTGAGAGGAATCAGAAACACCTAGGGAGGCCTCTCTTACCTGTCCTAGGCGGAGGAGTTTTCCGGTCTCTCGGGGCATGCTCGCAGTAGATGGGAAGCACTACCACAATAAAAGCAGAGTCCTTGGGAACGTCTCTCCCGACGACGCTGCTCAGCCAGCTTGACCCGATCTACCTGCATAGGTTCTGGTACAGATGCCGAAGAGGACAACAAAGGCCGCGGACTCCCCGACCTACGGACAGATGGTGAAGAACGAACGGACCTCCTCTCTCTAGTGGACTCACGAGTTCGCTCCTGGAAGCGCAGGTCAATGCGTGTTGACAGGGATATGAGATCCTCTAACGAGGTTGGAGTATCCCGTCCTGCCAACTCATCTTTTATCCGACTAGACAGACCTCGCCAGAAAGCGCCAACCAGGGCCTCATTGTTCCACCCTAACTCAGAGGCTAGGGTGCGAAAGCGGATGGCGTACTGAGCGACAGTAAGAGAGCCCTGTTGCAGGTTGAAAAGCGACTCGGTCGTAGAGGCTAGGCGCCCGGGCTCATCAAAAACCCGGTGGAAGGTGTCAAGGAAAAAGGCTAATTGGGAGACTACGGGATCATCCCGCTCCCACAGGGGATTGACCCAAGCCAAAGCCTCACCCTCTAAATGCGAAACCATGAAAGCCACCTTGGCCCGATCGGTAGGGTATTGTTGAGGGAGGAGTTCAAAGTGGAGGCGGCATTGGTTAAGAAATCCCCTACAAAGCTTGGGGTCACCGCCAAACCTAGGAGGTTTGCCAAGACGAGGTGACGGATGGGCTGAAGGAGCAAGATTAGAGTCTTGCGTACCTTGAGCAGAAGCCGCGGAAACAGACTGCAAATTAAATAAGCGGTCGTCTATGGAAGCCATATAAGACAGCATACGTGCCTGCGTATCTCGCTGCTGAGAAAGCTCTTGCTGCAGGCCTGCAATCTGAGTAGCGATAACTGGGTCGGAAGTTTGCAAAGAAGTCAGGCGGGACTCCATGTTTTTTAAGAAGGACATAATGCGCTGTTGATTTTCGCGCAGATGTGCTAGCTCCTTCTGAGCAGAGAACGCGGCACCTGCGGGGTCCATGGCCTGAGTGTACTGTAACGTTTCAGAGGCAAGAACGAGAGTGGACCCTCTGGACCGTGGTAGACCTACCCCTGGGCGAGTAGACCAGATGTTAACCAACCCCTATACAGGGGCTGTCAGGAGCAGGCCCAGAGGTCTCCTATCCACGGTAGCAGATACCAAGAGGGACGGCTCAGGAACGGGAGAAAACAGAGGATGAGGGAAAAACAGAAAACCAGAAACGAGGACTACGGGACCAGAAGCTGAGGACTCGGGGATGAAATGACAGGCTGGAACAGTGGAATACCAGAGACGGATCTGTAGGGAGAGAGGAGAGATGATGAGTGAAGATGGGAACGACGGACTGGAACAGAAGGAGAGCAAAGACGGAGCTGAAGGGAAACGAGGGAAACCAGCACGAAACACTGAGACACAGAAGCAAGGTGACCGGAGGCAAAAGCTAAAGACACTCAGGCACCTCCTAGCAAAGGAGGCGGCCTGAAATAGTAGGCACTCTACCTGGATTGGCTGCAGCACACCGGAGACTGACATCCGGTATCAGGAAACCAGGAAGGATAGGAATGCCTAATGCAGGATCCTGCGCGCCTGCGCAGGAGCAGCACGTCTAAGACGTGGAGGAGGAGCCCGCCGAGGACGAGCGTACCGCCCACCGGAAGCCGGGCTGCAGGGACGAGCAGCGATGGAGGAAGACGGACCAGCGCGTAAATCACAAGTTGATCACATATTATGTGAACATCCTCACCTTGCACCTGAAATATCATAGATCTGAAACTTTTGTGATGCTTCAATTGGCAATTTTCTGTGTGGAGAATTTTCCGTGTGGGGAATTTTCCGTGTGGGGAAGTTTCCATGTGGGGAATTTTCCGTGTGGGGAATTTTCTGTGTGGGAAACTTTGCATGTGGGGAATTTTCCTGTGGGCATTTGCATTTTTCCTGTGGGTAATTTTCCTGTGTGCAATTTTCCTGTGTGCATTTTTCAGGGAACCGTCACAAACCCCTGACAAACTGTATCTCCACCTCCATTGGACGCCCCTTAGCAGGGTCGCGGACCGGGCCTAGCCACCGTGACAGCCTCAGAACCGAACCAGAGAGGCCCGGTACCGAAACGCGTGGCCCTGTGTCTGGGGGTGATCCATAGGCAATACCATTTAGAGGTCTTCATGAGTGAACGTCAAACCAGTCCTATGTGCTACTGTAAGTAGCTTGTGTGGCCTAAACGTGCTACCATGGCTTTGCAGCACTTCCTGGCTTAGCTCTCATTTGAGATGTCTTTGTTTGGCAATTGCAAAGGGAGCTGCCAGTCTCAGATAGTGATGATATGTGTGTCCAAGTGCATTCTGCATGGCAGAACATCTCTCAGACAACCATTAATCACCATTATTAACCAATAATACTTCATTGCTAGCAGCCAATGTATGTACTGGGATGTTTCCCTGTGGCAAATTAAACTCAATGCTGAATAAAAAAAAATGTTCTATTTGTTATCATTTGCATATAATTATCCATACTGTGATTTCAATAATTCCGTGACTTTTCCTTCTTTCGGTTGAAATTTTAATGTTGACAAGTGTATATTAAAAACTGTCTTATTTTTATGCTTGGGGCTCAAGTTTTGGATTTTTGGATTTAATCTGTATAGTATGCAATTGTTACATTTTTATTGTGAGAAAATTTGAAGTTACATATACATATATATAACTCTATGACCTTGAGTTATTGTCAAGGTCATATAGTTTAACGCAGCACAGTCCTGGTTGGACACCTTTTACCGTTGTTCCTCAGGTTATCTGATAGTAATCTGGAAAGCAATCAGACTGCCTTAAAGGGAACCTGTCACCCCGTTTTTTCAGTAGGAGATAAAAATACCGTTAAATAGGGCCTGAGCTGTGCTTTACAATAGGGTATTTTTTGTCCCCTGATTCCCTACCTATGCTGCCGAAATACCTTACAAAAGTGGCCTTTTTCGCCTGTCAATCAGGCTGGTCAGGTCGGATGGGCGTGGTCACAGCGCTGTTTCTCCCCCACATCTTGCTTATGTTCCCGTTGGTGGCGTAGTGCTTCTCGCAGGCGCAAGTGCCGAATGCACTGCGCAGCTGTAGAAAAAGAGCGCGCTCGCCGCTATTCAGCGGTTTCTCGGTGGGCGCGGCCATCTTCCTGAGGCCGCGCGTGCGCAGATGGAGTCTCCTGCTTCCCGGGGCTTCAGGAAAATGGCCGCGGGATGCCGCGCGTGCGCAGACATCGCGGCGGCCATTTTTCTAAAGCCGAGTTCGAATCTCCTGACAGTCAGAGTAGGGAAGCTGACGGCGGGGGTCGTGACAGACATCGGAATGTGAGTATGTACTGGTTTTTTTTTTTTTTTACTTTTACAATGGTAACCAGGGTAAATATCGGGTTACTAAGCACGGCCCTGCGCTTAGTAACCCGATATTTACCCTGGTTACAAGTGAACACATCGCTGGATCGGCGTCACACACGCCGATCCAGCGATGACAGCAGGTGATCAGCGACCAAAAAAAGGTCCTGATCATTCCCAGCGACCAACGATCTCCCAGCAGGGGCCTGATCATTGGTCGCTGTCACACATCACGAGATCGTTAGCGGGATCGTTGCTACATCACAAAAAGCGTGACATTGCAACGATATCGTTAACAAAATCGTTATGTGTGAAGGTACCTGAAGTCATGAAGGTCAGTTTGTCCCCAGTCCTCCTCTGCTCATCAGCTTTCTCAACTTATTAGTGAAACTGCATTTAGACAATATTGAGAAAATTAAAGATGGTAAAGGTGATTATATATGTTGTAGGATTTTGCACTCAGCTGCGGTTGAGGTAGGCACAGGAAGCAGTTTTCATAAAAATGTCTAGTGAGGTATATTAAAATTTCATATACCTGCTTAAACACAAGCAAAACAAAGGACAGCCTTCTCCGGCACAAAGTGAAAACAAATAGAAAATAAACAGTCCATTAGTACTGCAGGTCGCCCACTCAGGTCAGTGTCTTTAGCAAACACACAGGAGCCCTCCACACCTCTAGTCACAGACCCTAAATGAGATACTCGGTCTCCATTTAATCTGCCAAACCATGCCCCTTTGGTGGGGATATGTGAGCAGTTATTCCCACCCATCTCTTTTGACTGCTCGTAAAACTCGGTGTAACAGGCCAGTTTAATCCCCCACCCAAAATATACCCGGGGTTAAAGTAGCCTAGGCCAGATTATACCCCGGGTATATTCTGGCCTAGCCCAAACTATACCCCAGGGTATAAATTGGACTAGTCCAGTTTATACCCCTCTGGGCCAGAATATACCCCGGGGTATAAATTGGACTAGTCCAGATTATACCCCTCCAGGTCAGAATATACCCCAGCTGCTGAGGCAGCGCACAGGGCCCCAGGCAGCGCACAGGGCCCCAGGCAGCACACGGGCCAAGGCAACACACGAGGTCCCAGGCAGCACACGGGGCCCCAGGCAGCACATGGGGCCCCAGGCAGAGCACATGGCCCCAGGCAGCGCACGGGGCCCCAGGCAGAGCACGGGGGCCCAGACAGCACACAGGGGCCCCAGGCAGCGCACATGACCCCAGGCAGCACAGGGGGCACCAGGCAGAGCACGGGGGCCCAGAAAGCACACAGGGGCCCCAGGCAGCGCACAGGGCCCCAGGCAGCACACAGGGGCCCCAGGCAGCGCACAGGGCCCCAGGCAGCACACGGTCCCAGGCAACCCACGAGGTCCCAGGCAGCACATGGGGCCCCAGGAAGAGCACATGGCCCCAGGCAGAGCACATGGCCCCAGGCAGAGCACAGGGGCCCCAGGCAGAGCACAGGGGCCCAGGCAGAGCACATGGCCCCAGGCAGAGCACATGGCCCCAGGCAGAGCACAGGGGCCCCAGGCAGAGCACATGGCCCCAGGCAGCGCAGGGGGCTCCAGGCAGCGCACGGGGCCCCAGGCAGAGCACCGGGCCCAGACAGCACACATTCAGCTGCCGTGATGAAAACTAAATCTCCAAGCAGTCATAAATACTCGGAGGTCACCCAAGCGTGCTGGGGAAAACCCGAGCAATGAGTATACTCGCTCATCACTTAATCAGTCATTTTATGCTTGAGTGTGTGTAGCCCATTCACTATCCCCATCTATTCCCCAACCCCTGAAGATGGCTGGACCATGATTGTAAATACATTATTGTAAATACATCATTGTAAATACACACCTGTACTTTGCATCTCCCCCACCTCATTGTAGATTGTAAGCTCTCACGAGCAGGGTCGTCTTATTTTGCTTTAATTATTGTATTGTTAACGTTGTTACTTATGACTTTTGTGTTTGAAACTGTTAAACTGTAAAGCGCTGCGGAATATGTTGGCGTTCAGAAGCAGAGAACGTTTTAGAAAAGAAACCGCACGGAACTAATCGACCCATCTGAGACCTTTGGGAGAGTACTGCTCCGGCACCCGTGGAAGAGGCATCCACCTCGAGAACGAATGGTTTATTAACCTCTGGATGGTGAAGTACTGGAGCGGAAGAAAAGGACTTCTTCAGGAGTACAAAGGCATTCTCGACCTCCGTGGTCCAAGTCTTCGGGTTGGAACCTTTGCGGGTGAGAGCAGAGAGAGGCTGAATTATGGAGGAGAAATGGGATATGAATTGCCTGTAGTAGTTAGCGAATCCAAGAAACCGTTGAACGGCTTTTATTCCATAGGGACGTGGCCAATGGAGAATGGTATTCACCTTTTCAGGATCCATCTTGAGACCGGCATCCGAAATGATGTATCCGAGAAAGGGCAAAGATGTTTGTTCGAAGAGACACTTCTCATACTTGGCATAAAGGCGATTCTCTCTTAAACGTTGCAAAACTAAACGGACACTTCTTCTGTGGGACGGCAAGTCTACTGAAAAGACCAGGATGTCATCTAGATACACCACAACACAGGAGTAGAGAAGGTCACGGAAGATGTCATTAACAAATTCTTGAAAAACCGCAGGAGCGTTGCAGAGACCGAACGGCATGACTAGGTATTCATAATGACCGTCTCGAGTGTTGAATGCGGTCTTCCATTCATCACCGGCTCGAATTCGGACAAGGTTGTAAGCACCCCGAAGATCTAATTTAGTGAAAATTCGCGCTCCTCTAAGTCGATCAAAGAGTTCCGGAATGAGCGGCAGAGGATACTTGTTCTTGATCGTAATGTTGTTCAGACCTCTGTAGTCGATACAAGGACGAAGTGACCCGTCTTTCTTCTTGACGAAGACGAATCCCGCACCTGCGGGAGAAGAAGACTTTCGGATAAATCCTCTGGACAAATTTTCTTGGATATACTCGGACATGGCTTTAGTCTCAGCCGGAGAGAGTGGGTAAATTCTTCCTCTAGGCGGAGTGGAACCGGAAAGGAGTTCGATCGGACAGCCGTAGGCACGATGCGGAGGAAGAGTCTCAGCCTCTTATCAAAAACGTCTATGAAGGACCAGTATGGAGAGGGTAAACCAGAGGGAACGGAAACTGCAGAGGACGGAGCCACAGGACTAACAGACAATAGACACTGTTTTTGACACGTAGATCCCCAACGGAGTACGTCACCAGACCGCCAGTCAAGAGTAGGTTCATGCATTCGGAGCCAAGGCAATCCTAGAAGCAAAGCATGAGCGAGGTTAGGGAGAACATAGAAAGTGATCTTCTCACGATGTAGGGCCCCGATCCATAATTCAATCTCTTCCGTAACCAAGGTAATGGCATCCTGCAAGGGTCTTCCATCCACAGAAGCGATCAGACGAGGAGGGTCCAATGAGAGAACTGGAACGCGAAGCCTCCGAACTGCCTCAAGACTGATAAAATTGCCTGCTGCGCCCGAATCCACATACGCTACTTCAGAAAATTGTCTCTGATTAAGAACAAACAGAACAGACAAGCACAAGGGTTGAGAGGAATCAGAAACACCTAGGGAGGCCTCTCTTACCTGTCCTAGGCGGAGGAGTTTTCCGGTCTCTCGGGGCATGCTCGCAGTAGATGGGAAGCACTACCACAATAAAAGCAGAGTCCTTGGGAACGTCTCTCCCGACGACGCTGCTCAGCCAGCTTGACCCGATCTACCTGCATAGGTTCTGGTACAGATGCCGAAGAGGACAACAAAGGCCGCGGACTCCCCGACCTACGGACAGATGGTGAAGAACGAACGGACCTCCTCTCTCTAGTGGACTCACGAGTTCGCTCCTGGAAGCGCAGGTCAATGCGTGTTGACAGGGATATGAGATCCTCTAACGAGGTTGGAGTATCCCGTCCTGCCAACTCATCTTTTATCCGACTAGACAGACCTCGCCAGAAAGCGCCAACCAGGGCCTCATTGTTCCACCCTAACTCAGAGGCTAGGGTGCGAAAGCGGATGGCGTACTGAGCGACAGTAAGAGAGCCCTGTTGCAGGTTGAAAAGCGACTCGGTCGTGGAGGCTAGGCGCCCGGGCTCATCAAAAACCCGGTGGAAGGTCTCAAGGAAAAAGGCTAATTGGGAGACTACGGGATCATCCCGCTCCCACAGGGGATTGACCCAAGAAAAAGCCTCACCCTCTAAATGCGAAACCATGAAAGCCACCTTGGCCCGATCGGTAGGGTATTGTTGAGGGAGGAGTTCAAAGTGGAGGCGGCATTGGTTAAGAAATCCCCTACAAAGCTTGGGGTCACCGCCAAACCTAGGAGGTTTGCCAAGACGAGGTGACGGATGGGCTGAAGGAGCAAGATTAGAGTCTTGCGTACCTTGAGCAGAAGCCGCGGAAACAGACTGCAAATTAAATAAGCGGTCGTCTATGGAAGCCATATAAGACAGCATACGTGCCTGCGTATCTCGCTGCTGAGAAAGCTCTTGCTGCAGGCCTGCAATCTGAGTAGCGATAACTGGGTCGGAAGTTTGCAAAGAAGTCAGGCGGGACTCCATGTTTTTTAAGAAGGACATAATGCGCTGTTGATTTTCGCGCAGATGTGCTAGCTCCTTCTGAGCAGAGAACGCGGCACCTGCGGGGTCCATGGCCTGAGTGTACTGTAACGTTTCAGAGGCAAGAACGAGAGTGGACCCTCTGGACCGTGGTAGACCTACCCCTGGGCGAGTAGACCAGATGTTAACCAACCCCTATACAGGGGCTGTCAGGAGCAGGCCCAGAGGTCTCCTATCCACGGTAGCAGATACCAAGAGGGACGGCTCAGGAACGGGAGAAAACAGAGGATGAGGGAAAAACAGAAAACCAGAAACGAGGACTACGGGACCAGAAGCTGAGGACTCGGGGATGAAATGACAGGCTGGAACAGTGGAATACCAGAGACGGATCTGTAGGGAGAGAGGAGAGATGATGAGTGAAGATGGGAACGACGGACTGGAACAGAAGGAGAGCAAAGACGGAGCTGAAGGGAAAGGAGGGAAACCAGCACGAAACACTGAGACACAGAAGCAAGGTGACCGGAGGCAAAAGCTAAAGACACTCAGGCACCTCCTAGCAAAGGAGGCGGCCTGAAATAGTTGGCACTCTACCTGGATTGGCTGCAGCACACCGGAGACTGACATCCGGTATCAGGAAACCAGGAAGGATAGGAATGCCTAATGCAGGATCCTGCGCGCCTGCGCAGGAGCAGCACGTCTAAGATGTGGAGGAGGAGCCCGCCGAGGACGAGCGTACCGCCCACCGGAAGCCGGGCTGCAGGGACGAGCAGCGATGGAGGAAGACGGACCAGCGCGTAAATCACAAGTTGATCACATATTATGTGAACATCCTCACCTTGCACCTGAAATATCATAGATCTGAAACTTTTGTGATGCTTCAATTGGCAATTTTCTGTGTGGAGAATTTTCCGTGTGGGGAATTTTCCGTGTGGGGAATTTTCCATGTGGGGAATTTTCCGTGTGGGGAATTTTCTGTGTGGGAAACTTTGCATGTGGGGAATTTTCCGTGTGGGGAATTTTCCTGTGGGCATTTGCATTTTTCCTGTGGGTAATTTTCCTGTGTGCAATTTTCCTGTGTGCATTTTTCAGGGAACCGTCACAAACCCCTGACAAACTGTATCTCCACCTCCATTGGACGCCCCTTAGCAGGGTCGCGGACCGGGCCTAGCCACCGTGACAGCCTCAGAACCGAACCAGAGAGGCCCGGTACCGAAACGCGTGGCCCTGTGTCTGGGGGTGATCCATAGGCAATACCATTTAGAGGTCTTCATGAGTGAACGTCAAACCAGTCCTATGTGCTACTGTAAGTAGCTTGTGTGGCCTAAACGTGCTACCATGGCTTTGCAGCACTTCCTGGCTTAGCTCTCATTTGAGATGTCTTTGTTTGGCAATTGCAAAGGGAGCTGCCAGTCTCAGATAGTGATGATATGTGTGTCCAAGTGCATTCTGCATGGCAGAACATCTCTCAGACAACCATTAATCACCATTATTAACCAATAATACTTCATTGCTAGCAGCCAATGTATGTACTGGGATGTTTCCCTGTGGCAAATTAAACTCAATGCTGAATAAAAAAAAATGTTCTATTTGTTATCATTTGCATATAATTATCCATACTGTGATTTCAATAATTCCGTGACTTTTCCTTCTTTCGGTTGAAATTTTAATGTTGACAAGTGTATATTAAAAACTGTCTTATTTTTATGCTTGGGGCTCAAGTTTTGGATTTTTGGATTTAATCTGTATAGTATGCAATTGTTACATTTTTATTGTGAGAAAATTTGAAGTTACATATACATATATATAACTCTATGACCTTGAGTTATTGTCAAGGTCATATAGTTTAACGCAGCACAGTCCTGGTTGGACACCTTTTACCGTTGTTCCTCAGGTTATCTGATAGTAATCTGGAAAGCAATCAGACTGCCTTAAAGGGAACCTGTCACCCCGTTTTTTCAGTAGGAGATAAAAATACCGTTAAATAGGGCCTGAGCTGTGCTTTACAATAGGGTATTTTTTGTCCCCTGATTCCCTACCTATGCTGCCGAAATACCTTACAAAAGTGGCCTTTTTCGCCTGTCAATCAGGCTGGTCAGGTCGGATGGGCGTGGTCACAGCGCTGTTTCTCCCCCACATCTTGCTTATGTTCCCGTTGGTGGCGTAGTGCTTCTCGCAGGCGCAAGTGCCGAATGCACTGCGCAGCTGTAGAAAAAGAGCGCGCTCGCCGCTATTCAGCGGTTTCTCGGTGGGCGCGGCCATCTTCCTGAGGCCGCGCGTGCGCAGATGGAGTCTCCTGCTTCCCGGGGCTTCAGGAAAATGGCCGCGGGATGCCGCGCGTGCGCAGACATCGCGGCGGCCATTTTTCTAAAGCCGAGTTCGAATCTCCTGACAGTCAGAGTAGGGAAGCTGACGGCGGGGGTCGTGACAGACATCGGAATGTGAGTATGTACTGTTTTTTTTTTTTTTTTACTTTTACAATGGTAACCAGGGTAAATATCGGGTTACTAAGCACGGCCCTGCGCTTAGTAACCCGATATTTACCCTGGTTACAAGTGAACACATCGCTGGATCGGCGTCACACACGCCGATCCAGCGATGACAGCAGGTGATCAGCGACCAAAAAAAGGTCCTGATCATTCCCAGCGACCAACGATCTCCCAGCAGGGGCCTGATCATTGGTCGCTGTCACACATCACGAGATCGTTAGCGGGATCGTTGCTACATCACAAAAAGCGTGACATTGCAACGATATCGTTAACAAAATCGTTATGTGTGAAGGTACCTGAAGTCATGAAGGTCAGTTTGTCCCCAGTCCTCCTCTGCTCATCAGCTTTCTCAACTTATTAGTGAAACTGCATTTAGACAATATTGAGAAAATTAAAGATGGTAAAGGTGATTATATATGTTGTAGGATTTTGCACTCAGCTGCGGTTGAGGTAGGCACAGGAAGCAGTTTTCATAAAAATGTCTAGTGAGGTATATTAAAATTTCATATACCTGCTTAAACACAAGCAAAACAAAGGACAGCCTTCTCCGGCACAAAGTGAAAACAAATAGAAAATAAACAGTCCATTAGTACTGCAGGTCGCCCACTCAGGTCAGTGTCTTTAGCAAACACACAGGAGCCCTCCACACCTCTAGTCACAGACCCTAAATGAGATACTCGGTCTCCATTTAATCTGCCAAACCATGCCCCTTTGGTGGGGATATGTGAGCAGTTATTCCCACCCATCTCTTTTGACTGCTCGTAAAACTCGGTGTAACAGGCCAGTTTAATCCCCCACCCAAAATATACCCGGGGTTAAAGTAGCCTAGGCCAGATTATACCCCGGGTATATTCTGGCCTAGCCCAAACTATACCCCAGGGTATAAATTGGACTAGTCCAGTTTATACCCCTCTGGGCCAGAATATACCCCGGGGTATAAATTGGACTAGTCCAGATTATACCCCTCCAGGTCAGAATATACCCCAGCTGCTGAGGCAGCGCACAGGGCCCCAGGCAGCGCACAGGGCCCCAGGCAGCACACGGGCCAAGGCAACACACGAGGTCCCAGGCAGCACACGGGGCCCCAGGCAGCACATGGGGCCCCAGGCAGAGCACATGGCCCCAGGCAGCGCACGGGGCCCCAGGCAGAGCACGGGGGCCCAGACAGCACACAGGGGCCCCAGGCAGCGCACATGACCCCAGGCAGCACAGGGGGCACCAGGCAGAGCACGGGGGCCCAGAAAGCACACAGGGGCCCCAGGCAGCGCACAGGGCCCCAGGCAGCACACAGGGGCCCCAGGCAGCGCACAGGGCCCCAGGCAGCACACGGTCCCAGGCAACCCACGAGGTCCCAGGCAGCACACTGGGCCCCAGGAAGAGCACATGGCCCCAGGCAGCACACTGGGCCCCAGGCAGAGCACATGGCCCCAGGCAGAGCACAGGGGCCCCAGGCAGAGCACAGGGGCCCAGACAGCACACAGGGGCCCCAGGCAGCACACAGGGCCCCAGGCAGAGCACATGGCCCCAGGCAGCGCAGGGGGCTCCAGGCAGCGCACGGGGCCCCAGGCAGAGCACGGGGCCCAGACAGCACACATTCAGCTGCCGTGATGAAAACTAAATCTCCAAGCAGTCATAAATACTCGGAGGTCACCCAAGCGTGCTGGGGAAAACCCAAGCAATGAGTATACTCGCTCATCACTTAATCAGTCATTTTATGTTTGTGTGTGTGTAGCCCATTCACTATCCCCATCTATTCCCCAACCCCTGAAGATGGCTGGACCATGATTGTAAATACATTATTGTAAATACATCATTGTAAATACACACCTGTACTTTGCATCTCCCCCACCTCATTGTAGATTGTAAGCTCTCACGAGCAGGGTCGTCTTATTTTGCTTTAATTATTGTATTGTTAACGTTGTTACTTATGACTTTTGTGTTTGAAACTGTTAAACTGTAAAGCGCTGCGGAATATGTTGGCGTTCAGAAGCAGAGAACGTTTTAGAAAAGAAACCGCACGGAACTAATCGACCCATCTGAGACCTTTGGGAGAGTACTGCTCCGGCACCCGTGGAAGAGGCATCCACCTCGAGAACGAATGGTTTATTAACCTCTGGATGGTGAAGTACTGGAGCGGAAGAAAAGGACTTCTTCAGGAGTACAAAGGCATTCTCGACCTCCGTGGTCCAAGTCTTCGGGTTGGAACCTTTGCGGGTGAGAGCAGAGAGAGGCTGAATTATGGAGGAGAAATGGGATATGAATTGCCTGTAGTAGTTAGCGAATCCAAGAAACCGTTGAACGGCTTTTATTCCATAGGGACGTGGCCAATGGAGAATGGTATTCACCTTTTCAGGATCCATCTTGAGACCGGCATCCGAAATGATGTATCCGAGAAAGGGCAAAGATGTTTGTTCGAAGAGACACTTCTCATACTTGGCATAAAGGCGATTCTCTCTTAAACGTTGCAAAACTAAACGGACACTTCTTCTGTGGGACGGCAAGTCTACTGAAAAGACCAGGATGTCGTCTAGATACACCACAACACAGGAGTAGAGAAGGTCACGGAAGATGTCATTAACAAATTCTTGAAAAACCGCAGGAGCGTTGCAGAGACCGAACGGCATGACTAGGTATTCATAATGACCGTCTCGAGTGTTGAATGCGGTCTTCCATTCATCACCGGCTCGAATTCGGACAAGGTTGTAAGCACCCCGAAGATCTAATTTAGTGAAAATTCGCGCTCCTCTAAGTCGATCAAAGAGTTCCGGAATGAGCGGCAGAGGATACTTGTTCTTGATCGTAATGTTGTTCAGACCTCTGTAGTCGATACAAGGACGAAGTGACCCGTCTTTCTTCTTGACGAAGACGAATCCCACACCTGCGGGAGAAGAAGACTTTCGGATAAATCCTCTGGACAAATTTTCTTGGATATACTCGGACATGGCTTTAGTCTCAGCCGGAGAGAGTGGGTAAATTCTTCCTCTAGGCGGAGTGGAACCGGAAAGGAGTTCGATCGGACAGCCGTAGGCACGATGCAGAGGAAGAGTCTCAGCCTCTTATCAAAAACGTCTATGAAGGACCAGTATGGAGAGGGTAAACCAGAGGGAACGGAAACTGCAGAGGGCGGAGCCACAGGACTAACAGACAATAGACACTGTTTTTGACACGTAGATCCCCAACGGAGTACGTCACCAGACCGCCAGTCAAGAGTAGGTTCATGCATTCGGAGCCAAGGCAATCCTAGAAGCAAAGCATGAGTGAGGTTAGGGAGAACATAGAAAGTGATCTTCTCACGATGTAGGGCCCCGATCCATAATTCAATCTCTTCCGTAACCAAGGTAATGGCATCCTGCAAGGGTCTTCCATCCACAGAAGCGATCAGACGAGGAGGGTCCAATGAGAGAACTGGAACGCGAAGCCTCCGAACTGCCTCAAGACTGATAAAATTGCCTGCTGCACCCGAATCCACATACGCTACTTCAGAAAATCGTCTCTGATTAAGAACAAACAGAACAGACAAGCACAAGGGTTGAGAGGAATCAGAAACACCTAGGGAGGCCTCTCTTACCTGTCCTAGGCGGAGGAGTTTTCCGGTCTCTCGGGGCATGCTCGCAGTAGATGGGAAGCACTACCACAATAAAAGCAGAGTCCTTGGGAACGTCTCTCCCGACGACGCTGCTCAGCCAGCTTGACCCGATCTACCTGCATAGGTTCTGGTACAGATGCCGAAGAGGACAACAAAGGCCGCGGACTCCCCGACCTACGGACAGATGGTGAAGAACGAACGGACCTCCTCTCTCTAGTGGACTCACGAGTTCGCTCCTGGAAGCGCAGGTCAATGCGTGTTGACAGGGATATGAGATCCTCTAACGAGGTTGGAGTATCCCGTCCTGCCAACTCATCTTTTATCCGACTAGACAGACCTCGCCAGAAAGCGCCAACCAGGGCCTCATTGTTCCACCCTAACTCAGAGGCTAGGGTGCGAAAGCGGATGGCGTACTGAGCGACAGTAAGAGAGCCCTGTTGCAGGTTGAAAAGCGACTCGGTCATGGAGGCTAGGCGCCCGGGCTCATCAAAAACCCGGTGGAAGGTCTCAAGGAAAAAGGCTAATTGGGAGACTACGGGATCATCCCGCTCCCACAGGGGATTGACCCAAGCCAAAGCCTCACCCTCTAAATGCGAAACCATGAAAGCCACCTTGGCCCGATCGGTAGGGTATTGTTGAGGGAGGAGTTCAAAGTGGAGGCGGCATTGGTTAAGAAATCCCCTACAAAGCTTGGGGTCACCGCCAAACCTAGGAGGTTTGCCAAGACGAGGTAACGGATGGGCTGAAGGAGCAAGATTAGAGTCTTGCGTACCTTGAGCAGAAGCCGCGGAAACAGACTGCAAATTAAATAAGCGGTCGTCTATGGAAGCCATATAAGACAGCATACGTGCCTGCGTATCTCGCTGCTGAGAAAGCTCTTGCTGCAGGCCTGCAATCTGAGTAGCGATAACTGGGTCGGAAGTTTGCAAAGAAGTCAGGCGGGACTCCATGTTTTTTAAGAAGGACATAATGCGCTGTTGATTTTCGCGCAGATGTGCTAGCTCCTTCTGAGCAGAGAACGCGGCACCTGCGGGGTCCATGGCCTGAGTGTACTGTAACGTTTCAGAGGCAAGAACGAGAGTGGACCCTCTGGACCATGGTAGACCTACCCCTGGGCGAGTAGACCAGATGTTAACCAACCCCTATACAGGGGCTGTCAGGAGCAGGCCCAGAGGTCTCCTATCCACGGTAGCAGATACCAAGAGGGACGGCTCAGGAACGGGAGAAAACAGAGGATGAGGGAAAAACAGAAAACCAGAAACGAGGACTACGGGACCAGAAGCTGAGAACTCGGGGATGAAATGACAGGCTGGAACAGTGGAATACCAGAGACGGATCTGTAGGGAGAGAGGAGAGATGATGAGTGAAGATGGGAACGACGGACTGGAACAGAAGGAGAGCAAAGACGGAGCTGAAGGGAAAGGAGGGAAACCAGCACGAAACACTGAGACACAGAAGCAAGGTGACCGGAGGCAAAAGCAAAAGCTAAAGACACTCAGGCACCTCCTAGCAAAGGAGGCGGCCTGAAATAGTAGGCACTCTACCTGGATTGGCTGCAGCACACCGGAGACTGACATCCGGTATCAGGAAACCAGGAAGGATAGGAATGCCTAATGCAGGATCCTGCGCGCCTGCGCAGGAGCAGCACGTCTAAGACGTGGAGGAGGAGCCCGCCGAGGACGAGCGTACCGCCCACCGGAAGCCGGGCTGCAGGGACGAGCAGCGATGGAGGAAGACGGACCAGCGCGTAAATCACAAGTTGATCACATATTATGTGAACATCCTCACCTTGCACCTGAAATATCATAGATCTGAAACTTTTGTGATGCTTCAATTGGCAATTTTCTGTGTGGGGAATTTTCCGTGTGGGGAATTTTCCGTGTGGGGAATTTTCCATGTGGGGAATTTTCTGTGTGGGGAATTTTCTGTGTGGGAAACTTTGCATGTGGGGAATTTTCCGTGTGGGGAATTTTCCTGTGGGCATTTGCATTTTTCCTGTGGGTAATTTTCCTGTGTGCAATTTTCCTGTGTGCATTTTTCAGGGAACCGTCACAAACCCCTGACAAACTGTATCTCCACCTCCATTGGACGCCCCTTAGCAGGGTCGCGGACCGGGCCTAGCCACCGTGACAGCCTCAGAACCGAACCAGAGAGGCCCAGTACCGAAACGCGTGGCCCTGTGTCTGGGGGTGATCCATAGGCAATACCATTTAGAGGTCTTCATGAGTGAACGTCAAACCAGTCCTATGTGCTACTGTAAGTAGCTTGTGTGGCCTAAACGTGCTACCATGGCTTTGCAGCACTTCCTGGCTTAGCTCTCATTTGAGATGTCTTTGTTTGGCAATTGCAAAGGGAGCTGCCAGTCTCAGATAGTGATGATATGTGTGTCCAAGTGCATTCTGCATGGCAGAACATCTCTCAGACAACCATTAATCACCATTATTAACCAATAATACTTCATTGCTAGCAGCCAATGTATGTACTGGGATGTTTCCCTGTGGCAAATTAAACTCAATGCTGAATAAAAAAAAATGTTCTATTTGTTATCATTTGCATATAATTATCCATACTGTGATTTCAATAATTCCGTGACTTTTCCTTCTTTCGGTTGAAATTTTAATGTTGACAAGTGTATATTAAAAACTGTCTTATTTTTATGCTTGGGGCTCAAGTTTTGGATTTTTGGATTTAATCTGTATAGTATGCAATTGTTACATTTTTATTGTGAGAAAATTTGAAGTTACATATACATATATATAACTCTATGACCTTGAGTTATTGTCAAGGTCATATAGTTTAACGCAGCACAGTCCTGGTTGGACACCTTTTACCGTTGTTCCTCAGGTTATCTGATAGTAATCTGGAAAGCAATCAGACTGCCTTAAAGGGAACCTGTCACCCCGTTTTTTCAGTAGGAGATAAAAATACCGTTAAATAGGGCCTGAGCTGTGCTTTACAATAGGGTATTTTTTGTCCCCTGATTCCCTACCTATGCTGCCGAAATACCTTACAAAAGTGGCCTTTTTCGCCTGTCAATCAGGCTGGTCAGGTCGGATGGGCGTGGTCACAGCGCTGTTTCTCCCCCACATCTTGCTTATGTTCCCGTTGGTGGCGTAGTGCTTCTCGCAGGCGCAAGTGCCGAATGCACTGCGCAGCTGTAGAAAAAGAGCGCGCTCGCCGCTATTCAGCGGTTTCTCGGTGGGCGCGGCCATCTTCCTGAGGCCGCGCGTGCGCAGATGGAGTCTCCTGCTTCCCGGGGCTTCAGGAAAATGGCCGCGGGATGCCGCGCGTGCGCAGACATCGCGGCAGCCATTTTTCTAAAGCCGAGTTCGAATCTCCTGACAGTCAGAGTAGGGAAGCTGACGGCGGGGGTCGTGACAGACATCGGAATGTGAGTATGTACTGGTTTTTTTTTTTTTTTACTTTTACAATGATAACCAGGGTAAATATCGGGTTACTAAGCACGGCCCTGCGCTTAGTAACCCGATATTTACCCTGGTTACAAGTGAACACATCGCTGGATCGGCGTCACACACGCCGATCCAGCGATGACAGCAGGTGATCAGCGACCAAAAAAAGGTCCTGATCATTCCCAGCGACCAACGATCTCCCAGCAGGGGCCTGATCATTGGTCGCTGTCACACATCACGAGATCGTTAGCGGGATTGTTGCTACATCACAAAAAGCGTGACATTGCAACGATATCGTTAACAAAATCGTTATGTGTGAAGGTACCTGAAGTCATGAAGGTCAGTTTGTCCCCAGTCCTCCTCTGCTCATCAGCTTTCTCAACTTATTAGTGAAACTGCATTTAGACAATATTGAGAAAATTAAAGATGGTAAAGGTGATTATATATGTTGTAGGATTTTGCACTCAGCTGCGGTTGAGGTAGGCACAGGAAGCAGTTTTCATAAAAATGTCTAGTGAGGTATATTAAAATTTCATATACCTGCTTAAACACAAGCAAAACAAAGGACAGCCTTCTCCGGCACAAAGTGAAAACAAATAGAAAATAAACAGTCCATTAGTACTGCAGGTCGCCCACTCAGGTCAGTGTCTTTAGCAAACACACAGGAGCCCTCCACACCTCTAGTCACAGACCCTAAATGAGATACTCGGTCTCCATTTAATCTGCCAAACCATGCCCCTTTGGTGGGGATATGTGAGCAGTTATTCCCACCCATCTCTTTTGACTGCTCGTAAAACTCGGTGTAACAGGCCAGTTTAATTCCCCACCCAAAATATACCCGGGGTTAAAGTAGCCTAGGCCAGATTATACCCCGGGTATATTCTGGCCTAGCCCAAACTATACCCCAGGGTATAAATTGGACTAGTCCAGTTTATACCCCTCTGGGCCAGAATATACCCCGGGGTATAAATTGGACTAGTCCAGATTATACCCCTCCAGGTCAGAATATACCCCAGCTGCTGAGGCAGCGCACAGGGCCCCAGGCAGCGCACAGGTCCCCAGGCAGCACACGGGCCAAGGCAACACACGAGGTCCCAGGCAGCACACGGGGCCCCAGGCAGCACATGGGGCCCCAGGCAGAGCACATGGCCCCAGGCAGCGCACGGGGCCCCAGGCAGAGCACGGGGGCCCAGACAGCACACAGGGGCCCCAGGCAGCGCACATGACCCCAGGCAGCACAGGGGGCACCAGGCAGAGCACGGGGGCCCAGAAAGCACACAGGGGCCCCAGGCAGCGCACAGGGCCCCAGGCAGCACACAGGGGCCCCAGGCAGCGCACAGGGCCCCAGGCAGCACACGGTCCCAGGCAACCCACGAGGTCCCAGGCAGCACATGGGGCCCCAGGAAGAGCACATGGCCCCAGGCAGCACACTGGGCCCCAGGCAGAGCACATGGCCCCAGGCAGAGCACAGGGGCCCCAGGCAGAGCACAGGGGCCCAGACAGCACACAGGGGCCCCAGGCAGCGCACGGGGCCCCAGGCAGAGCACGGGGCCCAGACAGCACACATTCAGCTGCCGTGATGAAAACTAAATCTCCAAGCAGTCATAAATACTCGGAGGTCACCCAAGCGTGCTGGGGAAAACCCAAGCAATGAGTATACTCGCTCATCACTTAATCAGTCATTTTATGTTTGTGTGTGTGTAGCCCATTCACTATCCCCATCTATTCCCCAACCCCTGAAGATGGCTGGACCATGATTGTAAATACATTATTGTAAATACATCATTGTAAATACACACCTGTACTTTGCATCTCCCCCACCTCATTGTAGATTGTAAGCTCTCACGAGCAGGGTCGTCTTATTTTGCTTTAATTATTGTATTGTTAACGTTGTTACTTATGACTTTTGTGTTTGAAACTGTTAAACTGTAAAGCGCTGCGGAATATGTTGGCGTTCAGAAGCAGAGAACGTTTTAGAAAAGAAACCGCACGGAACTAATCGACCCATCTGAGACCTTTGGGAGAGTACTGCTTCGGCACCCGTGGAAGAGGCATCCACCTCGAGAACGAATGGTTTATTAACCTCTGGATGGTGAAGTACTGGAGCGGAAGAAAAGGACTTCTTCAGGAGTACAAAGGCATTCTCGACCTCCGTGGTCCAAGTCTTCGGGTTGGAACCTTTGCGGGTGAGAGCAGAGAGAGGCTGAATTATGGAGGAGAAATGGGATATGAATTGCCTGTAGTAGTTAGCGAATCCAAGAAACCGTTGAACGGCTTTTATTCCATAGGGACGTGGCCAATGGAGAATGGTATTCACCTTTTCAGGATCCATCTTGAGACCGGCATCCGAAATGATGTATCCGAGAAAGGGCAAAGATGTTTGTTCGAAGAGACACTTCTCATACTTGGCATAAAGGCGATTCTCTCTTAAACGTTGCAAAACTAAACGGACACTTCTTCTGTGGGACGGCAAGTCTACTGAAAAGACCAGGATGTCGTCTAGATACACCACAACACAGGAGTAGAGAAGGTCACGGAAGATGTCATTAACAAATTCTTGAAAAACCGCAGGAGCGTTGCAGAGACCGAACGGCATGACTAGGTATTCATAATGACCGTCTCGAGTGTTGAATGCGGTCTTCCATTCATCACCGGCTCGAATTCGGACAAGGTTGTAAGCACCCCGAAGATCTAATTTAGTGAAAATTCACGCTCCTCTAAGTCGATCAAAGAGTTCCGGAATGAGCGGCAGAGGATACTTGTTCTTGATCGTAATGTTGTTCAGACCTCTGTAGTCGATACAAGGACGAAGTGGCCCGTCTTTCTTCTTGACGAAGAAGAATCCCGCACCTGCGGGAGAAGAAGACTTTCGGATAAATCCTCTGGACAAATTTTCTTGGATATACTCGGACATGGCTTTAGTCTCAGCCGGAGAGAGTGGGTAAATTCTTCCTCTAGGCGGAGTGGAACCGGAAAGGAGTTCGATCGGACAGCCGTAGGCACGATGCGGAGGAAAAGTCTCAGCCTCTTATCAAAAACGTCTATGAAGGACCAGTATGGAGAGGGTAAACCAGAGGGAACGGAAACTGCAGAGGGCGGAGCCACAGGACTAACAGACAATAGACACTGTTTTTGACACGTAGATCCCCAACGGAGTATGTCACCAGACCGCCAGTCAAGAGTAGGTTCATGCATTCGGAGCCAAGGCAATCCTAGAAGCAAAGCATGAGCGAGGTTAGGGAGAACATAGAAAGTGATCTTCTCACGATGTAGGGCCCCGATCCATAATTCAATCTCTTCCGTAACCAAGGTAATGGCATCCTGCAAGGGTCTTCCATCCACAGAAGCGATCATACGAGGAGGGTCCAATGAGAGAACTGGAACGCGAAGCCTCCGAACTGCCTCAAGACTGATAAAATTGCCTGCTGCGCCCGAATCCACATACGCTACTTCAGAAAATCGTCTCTGATTAAGAACAAACAGAACAGACAAGCACAAGGGTTGAAAGGAATCAGAAACACCTAGGGAGGCCTCTCTTACCTGTCCTAGGCGGAGGAGTTTTCCGGTCTCTCGGGGCATGCTCGCAGTAGATGGGAAGCACTACCACAATAAAAGCAGAGTCCTTGGGAACGTCTCTCCCGACGACGCTGCTCAGCCAGCTTGACCCGATCTACCTGCATAGGTTCTGGTACAGATGCCGAAGAGGACAACAAAGGCCGCGGACTCCCCGACCTACGGACAGATGGTGAAGAACGAACGGACCTCCTCTCTCTAGTGGACTCACGAGTTCGCTCCTGGAAGCGCAGGTCAATGCGTGTTGACAGGGATATGAGATCCTCTAACGAGGTTGGAGTATCCCGTCCTGCCAACTCATCTTTTATCCGACTAGACAGACCTCGCCAGAAAGCGCCAACCAGGGCCTCATTGTTCCACCCTAACTCAGAGGCTAGGGTGCGAAAGCGGATGGCGTACTGAGCGACAGTAAGAGAGCCCTGTTGCAGGTTGAAAAGTGACTCGGTCGTGGAGGCTAGGCGCCCGGGCTCATCAAAAACCCGGTGGAAGGTCTCAAGGAAAAAGGCTAATTGGGAGACTACGGGATCATCCCGCTCCCACAGGGGATTGACCCAAGCCAAAGCCTCACCCTCTAAATGCGAAACCATGAAAGCCACCTTGGCCCGATTGGTAGGGTATTGTTGAGGGAGGAGTTCAAAGTGGAGGCGGCATTGGTTAAGAAATCCCCTACAAAGCTTGGGGTCACCGCCAAACCTAGGAGGTTTGCCAAGACGAGGTGACGGATGGGCTGAAGGAGCAAGATTAGAGTCTTGCGTACCTTGAGCAGAAGCCGCGGAAACAGACTGCAAATTAAATAAGCGGTCGTCTATGGAAGCCATATAAGACAGCATACGTGCCTGCGTATCTCGCTGCTGAGAAAGCTCTTGCTGCAGGCCTGCAATCTGAGTAGCGATAACTGGGTCGGAAGTTTGCAAAGAAGTCAGGCGGGACTCCATGTTTTTTAAGAAGGACATAATGCGCTGTTGATTTTCGCGCAGATGTGCTAGCTCCTTCTGAGCAGAGAACGCGGCACCTGCGGGGTCCATGGCCTGAGTGTACTGTAACGTTTCAGAGGCAAGAACGAGAGTGGACCCTCTGGACCGTGGTAGACCTACCCCTGGGCGAGTAGACCAGATGTTAACCAACCCCTATACAGGGGCTGTCAGGAGCAGGCCCAGAGGTCTCCTATCCACGGTAGCAGATACCAAGAGGGACGGCTCAGGAACGGGAGAAAACAGAGGATGAGGGAAAAACAGAAAACCAGAAACGAGGACTACGGGACCAGAAGCTGAGGACTCGGGGATGAAATGACAGGCTGGAACAGTGGAATACCAGAGACGGATCTGTAGGGAGAGAGGAGAGATGATGAGTGAAGATGGGAACGACTGACTGGAACAGAAGGAGAGCAAAGACGGAGCTGAAGGGAAAGGAGGGAAACCAGCACGAAACACTGAGACACAGAAGCAAGGTGACCGGAGGCAAAAGCAAAAGCTAAAGACACTCAGGCACCTCCTAGCAAAGGAGGCGGCCTGAAATAGTAGGCACTCTACCTGGATTGGCTGCAGCACACCGGAGACTGACATCCGGTATCAGGAAACCAGGAAGGATAGGAATGCCTAATGCAGGATCCTGCGCGCCTGCGCAGGAGCAGCACGTCTAAGACGTGGAGGAGGAGCCCGCCGAGGACGAGCGTACCGCCCACCGGAAGCCGGGCTGCAGGGACGAGCAGCGATGGAGGAAGACGGACCAGCGCGTAAATCACAAGTTGATCACATATTATGTGAACATCCTCACCTTGCACCTGAAATATCATAGATCTGAAACTTTTGTGATGCTTCAATTGGCAATTTTCTGTGTGGGGAATTTTCCGTGTGGGGAATTTTCCATGTGGGGAATTTTCCGTGTGGGGAATTTTCTGTGTGGGAAACTTTGCATGTGGGGAATTTTCCGTGTGGGGAATTTTCCTGTGGGCATTTGCATTTTTCCTGTGGGTAATTTTCCTGTGTGCAATTTTCCTGTGTGCATTTTTCAGGGAACCGTCACAAACCCCTGACAAACTGTATCTCCACCTCCATTGGACGCCCCTTAGCAGGGTCGCGGACCGGGCCTAGCCACCGTGACAGCCTCAGAACCGAACCAGAGAGGCCCGATACCGAAACGCGTGGCCCTGTGTCTGGGGGTGATCCATAGGCAATACCATTTAGAGGTCTTCATGAGTGAACGTCAAACCAGTCCTATGTGCTACTGTAAGTAGCTTGTGTGGCCTAAACGTGCTACCATGGCTTTGCAGCACTTCCTGGCTTAGCTCTCATTTGAGATGTCTTTGTTTGGCAATTGCAAAGGGAGCTGCCAGTCTCAGATAGTGATGATATGTGTGTCCAAGTGCATTCTGCATGGCAGAACATCTCTCAGACAACCATTAATCACCATTATTAACCAATAATACTTCATTGCTAGCAGCCAATGTATGTACTGGGATGTTTCCCTGTGGCAAATTAAACTCAATGCTGAATAAAAAAAAATGTTCTATTTGTTATCATTTGCATATAATTATCCATACTGTGATTTCAATAATTCCGTGACTTTTCCTTCTTTCGGTTGAAATTTTAATGTTGACAAGTGTATATTAAAAACTGTCTTATTTTTATGCTTGGGGCTCAAGTTTTGGATTTTTGGATTTAATCTGTATAGTATGCAATTGTTACATTTTTATTGTGAGAAAATTTGAAGTTACATATACATATATATAACTCTATGACCTTGAGTTATTGTCAAGGTCATATAGTTTAACGCAGCACAGTCCTGGTTGGACACCTTTTACCGTTGTTCCTCAGGTTATCTGATAGTAATCTGGAAAGCAATCAGACTGCCTTAAAGGGAACCTGTCACCCCATTTTTTCAGTAGGAGATAAAAATACCGTTAAATAGGGCCTGAGCTGTGCTTTACAATAGGGTATTTTTTGTCCCCTGATTCCCTACCTATGCTGCCGAAATACCTTACAAAAGTGGCCTTTTTCGCCTGTCAATCAGGCTGGTCAGGTCGGATGGGCGTGGTCACAGCGCTGTTTCTCCCCCACATCTTGCTTATGTTCCCGTTGGTGGCGTAGTGCTTCTCGCAGGCGCAAGTGCCGAATGCACTGCGCAGCTGTAGAAAAAGAGCGCGCTCGCCGCTATTCAGCGGTTTCTCGGTGGGCGCGGCCATCTTCCTGAGGCCGCGCGTGCGCAGATGGAGTCTCCTGCTTCCCGGGGCTTCAGGAAAATGGCCGCGGGATGCCGCGCGTGCGCAGACATCGCGGCGGCCATTTTTCTGAAGCCGAGTTCGAATCTCCTGACAGAGTAGGGAAGCTGACGGCGGGGGTCGTGACAGACATCGGAATGTGAGTATGTACTGTTTTTTTTTTTTTTTTACTTTTACAATGGTAACCAGGGTAAATATCGGGTTACTAAGCACGGCCCTGCGCTTAGTAACCCGATATTTACCCTGGTTACAAGTGAACACATCGCTGGATCGGTGTCACACACGCCGATCCAGCGATGACAGCAGGTGATCAGCGACCAAAAAAAGGTCCTGATCATTCCCAGCGACCAACGATCTCCCAGCAGGGGCCTGATCATTAGTCGCTGTCACACATCACGAGATCGTTAGCGGGATCGTTGCTACATCACAAAAATCGTGACATTGCAACGATATCGTTAACCAAATCGTTATGTGTGAAGGTACCTGAAGTCATGAAGGTCAGTTTGTCCCCAGTCCTCCTCTGCTCATCAGCTTTCTCAACTTATTAGTGAAACTGCATTTAGACAATATTGAGAAAATTAAAGATGGTAAAGGTGATTATATATGTTGTAGGATTTTGCACTCAGCTGCGGTTGAGGTAGGCACAGGAAGCAGTTTTCATAAAAATGTCTAGTGAGGTATATTAAAATTTCATATACCTGCTTAAACACAAGCAAAACAAAGGACAGCCTTCTCCGGCACAAAGTGAAAACAAATAGAAAATAAACAGTCCATTAGTACTGCAGGTCGCCCACTCAGGTCAGTGTCTTTAGCAAACACACAGGAGCCCTCCACACCTCTAGTCACAGACCCTAAATGAGATACTCGGTCTCCATTTAATCTGCCAAACCATGCCCCTTTGGTGGGGATATGTGAGCAGTTATTCCCACCCATCTCTTTTGACTGCTCGTAAAACTCGGTGTAACAGGCCAGTTTAATCCCCCACCCAAAATATACCCGGGGTTAAAGTAGCCTAGGCCAGATTATACCCCGGGTATATTCTGGCCTAGCCCAAACTATACCCCAGGGTATAAATTGGACTAGTCCAGTTTATACCCCTCTGGGCCAGAATATACCCCGGGGTATAAATTGGACTAGTCCAGATTATACCCCTCCAGGTCAGAATATACCCCAGCTGCTGAGGCAGCACACAGGGCCCCAGGCAGCGCACAGGGCCCCAGGCAGCACACGGGCCAAGGCAACACACGAGGTCCCAGGCAGCACACGGGGTCCCAGGCAGCACACGGGGCCCCAGGCAGCACATGGGGCCCCAGGCAGAGCACATGGCCCCAGGCAGCGCACGGGGCCCCAGGCAGAGCACGGGGGCCCAGACAGCACACAGGGGCCCCAGGCAGCGCACATGACCCCAGGCAGCACAGGGGGCTCCAAGCAGCACAGGGGGCACCAGGCAGAGCACGGGGGCCCAGAAAGCGCACAGGGGCCCCAGGCAGCGCACAGGGCCCCAGGCAGCACACAGGGGCCCCAGGCAGCGCACAGGGCCCCAGGCAGCACACGGTCCCAGGCAACCCACGAGGTCCCAGGCAGCACACTGGGCCCCAGGCAGAGCACATGGCCCCAGGCAGAGCACAGGGGCCCCAGGCAGAGCACAGGGGCCCAGACAGCACACAGGGGCCCCAAGCAGCACACAGGGCCCCAGGCAGAGCACATGGCCCCAGGCAGCGCAGGGGGCTCCAGGCAGCGCACGGGGCCCCAGGCAGAGCACGGGGCCCAGACAGCACACATTCAGCTGCCGTGATGAAAACTAAATCTCCAAGCAGTCATAAATACTCGGAGGTCACCCAAGCGTGCTGGGGAAAACCCGAGCAATGAGTATACTCGCTCATCACTTAATCAGTCATTTTATGTTTGTGTGTGTGTAGCCCATTCACTATCCCCATCTATTCCCCAACCCCTGAAGATGGCTGGACCATGATTGTAAATACATTATTGTAAATACATCATTGTAAATACACACCTGTACTTTGCATCTCCCCCACCTCATTGTAGATTGTAAGCTCTCACGAGCAGGGTCGTCTTATTTTGCTTTAATTATTGTATTGTTAACGTTGTTACTTATGACTTTTGTGTTTGAAACTGTTAAACTGTAAAGCGCTGCGGAATATGTTGGCGCTATATAAATAAAGATTATTATTATTATTATCACTAATAGTAACCCTTAACTTGTCAGATGACACAACACTATTAACATAGCCACGTATCATGTAATCTTATAAGTTATGGATTGTTACATTTGTACAGGATCAGAAGCAATAATAGCACAAGAAACCATCACCAGAACCACCAGCCGTATAGAAATACATCACTAGATTCCCCAACAGTACAGAAACACAGCATCACAACCCTCAACAGTCCAAAGTACATCACCAGAACCATTAGCAGTACAGAATTTCATCATTAGAATTACCAGCATTATAGAAATGCCCTTGGTATAACACCCATCAGTACAGAAACACAGCATCAATGAAAACCTCATCAGTACATGAATACATAACAAGAACCACCATCAGTATAGGAATACAGGGCTTCAATACTGAGCCGGCTGTAAGGCTACGTTCACATTGCGTTAGCAGCAGCCCGTTCACCACATACGCTAACAGGCTGCTGCTAGCGCAAGTGCCGGCGCTACATCGCGCTAGCGCAGATGGAGCATCTGCTAGCTCCATCTGCGCTAGCAGTGATGGACCCGGAAACGCTGCAGCTCGCGTCTCAGGTCCGTCAGTCAAATGACGGCACATCGCTAGCGCACGCCCATTGTGGGCGTGTGCTAGTGATGCTTCCGACATTGCATTCAATGGCGGCGTTAATGGACTACGTTACACTGCGTTATGCCGCAGTGTAACGTAGTCCGTTTAACGTCACTGAACGCAGTGTGAACTTAGCCTAAGCTTATACATACATGCTAGCCACCTTAGGGAGAGACCCAAGTTGGGCTAAATGTAGCGGGACGAAAGAGACCGAAAAGCCCTCTACTTAAAGGAAATACATAGTGGATGCTTTCCTGAAACGGAAAGTACTTGCAAGCAGCATAATACAAAGAATAGCAGGTTTACCCAGAATCCTTTGCAGTAGGCGGAGCTATGCAAATCATCTCTTTCCACCCCAGTCTAATCCACAGCGCTTGGAACCGCCAAGCGTGCAATGCTGCGGATTAGTTTCTAAATTTACACAGCCAACCAATTCCTACCTGTGACACGTGTTTCGGGCTTTAGGCCCTCATCAGCACAGGGCTGATAAGCTTATAAGCAGGCTCAGAGAACTGTCAACTTCCAGTCTGGGGGCGGCAAAATGCAGCAATCGGGGAGACACCATGGACTGCAGCATCAGACAGCCTGACTGCGCCCCCTGCTGGTTGCGCCCAGGGCACATGCCCCACCTGCCCCCCACCCCCCCCCCCACCCCTTGATAAGCTTATAGGTAAGCAGTTGCATAAACTTTTTGGAATTGGCCCAATTTGGTAAGAATATACAGGCTTCCATTTTTTTCTTGAAAGTGAAAAAAAGGGATTTTCAGAGGTGCACTGGATTCGATTTCCATCTCTGTCTGATCAGTGTGTCCATTCTTACAATAAAGGATTTTCTTGTAAGCAAAAAAAAAAGAAAATTGTAAAGCTTCTGCTACCCATTGCAGTGTAAAAAAAATGGACAGCATCCAGATGTCATCTCTCTGTTCTCAATGATTTTCATGGACCCCTAAACTTTTATTGATGATTTTGATTTATAACTTGCATCCAAAATGAACATGGTCTTTCTGGGGACACACAGTCTGCAAAAAAATACGGAAATATTAACCGCTACATAGACTATAATGGACACTTGTACATGATTCATTTTGATAAAGCGACTGATTTGGCGGAAAAAAGAAGATGCCTTCTTTAAGTTTGTACATGTGATAAGTTCCCTGCCATGTCAGCATATATTTCTCAATTATTTGTTTCCTGCTTACTTTTGAGAAGTGCTGACTTAAAGCATTATATTGTATATTACACAATACCTTGTAATTGCATAAAACTTCCCAACTGTAACATTCTTTTTTGCAGAAGCATACAAAAAATGATTGTCCCATAGTGGGACAAAGTGTAAAAGTAAGAATAAATTACTTTTTTTTTAGACAATTGTAAAAATATTTTTAAATACTAAAGAATAAATAATAAAAAATAAATATTTATTCTATCAATAAATGAATATTTGAGTGAAAAAAAAATCTAAACAATAAAAGTACACATATTTGGTATCCCCGAGTCCATAACGATCCACCCTATAAAACTGTCCCACTAGTTAACTCCTTTAGTGAACACCATAAAAAAAAAACCAAGGCAAAAGATAATGCTTTATCATCATACCGCCGAACAAAAAGTGGAATAACACGCAATCAAAAAGACAGATATAAATAAACATGGTATCGCTGAAAACATCATGTTGTCCCGCAAAAACAAGGCACCATACAGCTCCATCACTGGGAAAATAAAAAAGTTATAGCTGTCAGAATAAAACGATGCAAAAATAATAATTTTTTTATATAAAATAGTTTTTATTGTATAAAAGCGCCAAAACATAAAAAAGTATATAAATGAGGTATTGCTGTAATTGTACTAACCCGAAAAATAAAACTGCTTTATCAATTTTATCACACATGAAATGGTGTAAACACCCCACCCCCAAAATAAATTCATGATTTGCTGGTTTTTGTTCATTCTGACTCCCAAAAATCGGAATAAAAAGCGAACAAAAAATGTCGTGCCCGAAAATGGTACCAATAAAAACTTCAACTCGTCCTGCAAAAAACAAGACCTCACACGGCGATCGGCAGAGCAGGGGAGAATGATGAGAGTCTTGTTCAGCACCAGGCGCCGCCGGGGAACAGCGCTTACTGTAACGCTTCTTCCCCGTCACCGATGTGTGTCACATGGATGACATCCATGTCTGTTATGCATATGCACGTGTGCTGGATGTTTTGTGGAACGTGCTGACATTAAAAAATGGACATGTCAGCATGTTTTGCCCACGGACACACAGTCCATGGAAACACACTGACATGTGCACAGACCTATTCACTTGAATAGGCAAATAGCGCTCCATTCCTCCCGAGTCTCTCCGCATGGCTGCCCAACGGTATAAAATTTTGTGACACACCCATGGTGTCAATATGATCACTGCACCCCTAGATGAATTCATTGAGAGGTGTAATTCGTAAAATGGGGTCACGTATGGTTGGTTCTGCTGTTTTGACACCTCATGGGCTCTCCCAGTGGGTCATGGCACCTGCAAATCATAACAGTAAAATCTGACACTCCTTCCCTTCTGAGCTCCCGAGCCTAACCGTTAATCAGTAGACCTGCACACTCAAATGATTGATGGCGAAACTAAGTCAGTTATTTCTCTACTGCGGCACTAGCTGACCATCCTGTCAAATAGGACAGGTGCTGGATCTTTCCCTGTTCCCCAACATGGAACAAACATACCTCTGACTAGACGTACATCCAACCCCATTTTTTTCCTTCCCATTTTACTTCCTTCATTCATTTCTCCTCCAGTATTACTGGTAACTCCAAGTTTCACAGTTAGATTGTCTTATCTGCTGCCGTTACTTGTGGGGGTGACATTAAACAGCCATATACATCCTAAACCCTGATCACAAGGACCAGATCAGACACTTTATTAACATGTTAATCATATTTCCTAACTTACTGCATTCCTCTTCATCTGACCATACATCACCATTTAAAAAATCACAATAACTTACATGTCTGCTGCGGCACTTCTTGGATTGATTTCTCGCTGCTACTTGTTCTTATTTTGCTGTTTTCTGTCCTTCAACCATCTTCTGCCTCTCACTGTCCACATCTTGTTGCACCGTCACTGTTTTAATCCCTGTAACAAGACATAGTGTGCTAGTATATCTTCACATGTGGCAATTTCAAGACCCTTTACAGTTTAGGTGCCTCCAGATCGCCCCCTTTGTCGTTGGCATGCCATCGGTACATACCCTTTACCACTGGCGTGCCACCAGAGCACACCCTTTGAAGTTGACGTGCCACCAGAGCACACCATTTGCTGTAGGCCTACTAGAGGGGCCCAATATGTGACCTTTCTGCCTACCAACAGGGCATGCATCTTGGTCTTTTTAACATGCCACTGGGGTTCAACAGTTGGCCTCTTAGTCTACCACTGGGGCATCCATCTTGGGCTTTTTAGTTACCACCAGGTTGCACACTCTGATCACTTTGATTACCACTGGGGCAACCATCTTGGGCTTCTTACTTGCCCCCAGGGTGCACACTCTGACCACTTTGCTTACCACTGGAGCACCTGTCTTGGGCTTTTTAGCTGTTACCAGAGTGCATTCTATGACCGGGGCGCCCATATTAGGCTATTTAGCCACGGGGTGCAGTCTTTGACTTTTTGCCATTGATGTGCCACCGGAGCACACCCTTTGCCGTTGGCTTGCCACCAGAGCTCACCGTTTCCTGTTGGTCTGCCACCGAAGCACACCCATTGCCGTTGGCTTGTGTTAAATATTAATTATTCTTATTTTTATTCTGTACCGAGCACATGGTTTCTTGCTGACACTATCAAAAGCTATTTCTGTGTATGTAGCTCAGAGTATAAGTTAACTCCATATACAGAGGACACGTGATCAGTGTTGAACATATATAAACGTCTCTTAGGAGGGTGTGGGGGCTTTTGTCACGTGGGACGGTCACCTCCTGCCTGCACATTCATTCTCCATGGACAACAGATGAAGAAGCAACAGCTGATAACGGAAGCCATGATGACCTTCGAACTTCACACAGATAGATGACTTTTACCATTCAGGACCTTGGGAAAGATGAGTAACAAGACAAGCACTGATATTTACACATGGACACTCTGTTCGTAACTGTTTAATCTACTTTTATGTTTTGCTGCAATGGTGGATAATTGAATAAACCACTATACTTTCTTCAGGATATCATGACATTTTTCTTTTAAGAATAACGCACCTGGTTAAGTCTTGATTAGATATTTTTGCGCAATAACGATTTTTAACATTGGCCTAGCCAGCCAGTTTTGATTTTTTGTGCTATTTTTGCGTGAATTTCCTTCAATCTTGCACACAGGGGAAGACAGAACAGTTCCGCTAGATTGTGCAAGTTTTCAGAAATTCCACTTCAAAATTTCAAGTCACAAAGAACTCATACAAGAACCTACGAATTACGGAGACTTTAACAGGTGTCAGACGGATTGACAGCAAGCACTGGTAGTGCTGAAGAACAGACGTGCTAAAAATAGCCGTGCTGAAGTCCGGAGCCCAGCGTTGTACAGCAAAGGGACTACAAGCTGAGATTTCAAGGTAAGACAAATGGATTTGATAAATTCATATGCTAAATCAAGTCAGATAGAATTTGTAAGTTTGTACGGATCTAGCTTAGAAATATTTTGGTCTAATTTATTTTCAGAATGCAGAACCGCGAATTTGAAGTTAGATTCTAAGCTAATGTCTAGGAAAAAAGAAAAAGAGCAACTGAAAAATATTTTACATATGGTTTATGTATTTAACGAGTTTGTGACAGAGAAGTCCAAAAAAGACAGTGTAGAAAGAATTTCTAAGGAAACTAATGATGTTCCCAAGATTGACTGTAATGGGAAGAGTGAGGAAGATGTGACGCACGTATCTGAGATGACGATGACCACCCAAAGTGACATTGACTTTGTGACTCAGGATGAAAAACAAGATGGAGGAAGTGTAGGAGTCATGACAATTGACAAAGATGATCTACGAGGGACAGATGTACAAGGGCCACTAAAAATAGAAGACGACTCAGAGTCCCAAAAACTCCAACCTAATTCTAGAAAAAATCTTGCTAAAATTATGCAAAACCATTCCTGCATATGATGACAAAATTCATGTGTGCAGAAATTCAGAGATATTTGAGAGTTTTGCTGATAAGTTTGATTTGACTAATGTGCGGAGAAATCAATTGTTTAAAATTTGGATTCCGGGAAATTTTATGAGAAGATTTTCATTAGAAATGCAGAATGATGAGTTCCATGAAAAGATGACTGATGTAGAAAGATTAAGAATTTTGATTTTCTGTGGATTGAAAGAAAATTATCCAGATCTTGATATTCTTCTAAAATTGAAGATTGGCCGGGAAGAATGTACGTTTACTTTTATGGCCATTTTTGAAAGGATTTATGAATTGGTCTGTACGAATTTGAATCAACAATCCATGATAAATTGTTTTGTAAACAAGTTTAAATTCTTAAATCCTGTATCTCGTGCAATTGCTTCACAAAAAGATTCTTTATACGAATGCGCAAAATCCCTTGATTTTTCTAGAAAACACGAGAATCTTGAAAGGAAAACACATTTTACTAAGTTTTTGAAACCAGGCAGAAGTCAATCTTATCAAAAGCCAAAATCAAAATCTCCAAATCTGATCCAAAATCAAATCTATGAAGTACGAAGAAAATTACATATTTGTTACAAACCCTATGAAACGATTCAGGAATCTATCAAAGAAATTCCTCTGAAAGGGTTAAATGCTGAAGGCTCAGATCTCTCTGAGATGGCGGAAATTGACAAATGGAAGCAGGTGAGTATCTCAGGGGGAGCTCAGCTGAACACTCCGTTATCACCGCTCTTCAAAGAGTCCATAGGGTTAAAACTGACCTTACTAAATAAAGCATTCCAACAGATTATCGACAATGAGCTAAATTTTGGGATAGGAATTGGCTGAAAATGTAATTATATTATATGATGAGTTATACAATGTATTATTTATTAATGTAATTATTTTATTTCAATATAATTCTGCAGTTACATATATTAATATAATATACAGTAAATACTGTAGCATATTTGTATAAGTAGAGATTATATTAACTGTATTTTTATATGTATAGTGAAATAATTAAAATTTACTCCAGTAAAAATATTTAGAATTATAATTAAATACATTTATTTAATATATACATATGTATAAGATATTTAAATTATTTTGTTTTTAAATAAATATGAAATTAACCTTTATCTTTCATTTTCCCTTAGAATTTTACTTTCAAAGCGAGGATTGAACAAAAAATACCTGTTTCATGAATTTATGTCTTATTCACACAGGAAGCTATATTAACTGCATGATATATATATATATATACAGTTAACACTTAAAACAAATAATATATCTAACAACCTAAAAATGTGTGTATTACATGTAAGTTTTTTTGTAACAACCTAAAATATGTTTTTTTTTCCCACTGCATGGTGCATGACGTGACAGCTGTGAGTTAAGAGATATCACATAGCCTTGTTTTAGTTTAGGAATTTCCTCAGCTTTACATTCAAAGGGTTTTAGTTACAGGCTTGTACCGAAATAGCGTTGGAACATTCAACTCAAGTTTCTTATGGAGGAGTCCTTTTTATAGGTTAAAACATAGTGTTAGATAATATTTGGGGAATATTCAAAGGAATATTAGAATACTAAATTTAATAGATTACAATGCGCATTGATTGATAATTAGGATACAATATTTTGGGTTAATATATGTGTATTCTTTGTATGTGAAATATGTAGTTTGAACGTCTATATGTGTGTCACATGTGACAGATGACAGAAGTGTATGGGCAGCTGCTAAGGGTGAATCCAATGTAAGAGTGACCAGAGCGTGGAATGTGGAATGTGTATGCACAGTTTGACAGAGGCCTTATGATTCATGGTATGTTGGGAGAAAGAAAAAAAAAACTTTGTGTTTAATTTAATAATAGCATTCAGTTAAATTATTAGAATATTAAGATATATTTAAATATTATTATTCAACATATATTTCTTGAGTGATTATTATTTAATAAGTACAATAATACATCAATATGATTTTTCTAGAAAATCTACATTTAGAATAATTTTTCCAAATTATAATTTTATGATATTCAGTTTTTTTATGGTTACATAGATGAGTACACATCTTCAAACAAATATAAGTCATAAAACTGATATGACAGTTATAAAAATAATTATTTTTCACTTGGGTTTTTACAAATTAATTTTTTCATAAAATAATATTTTTTGATATTAAGGGGGAAATGTGTTTTTGATCCTGATCACATCATCACATTTCATCAATACCTCTTCTTCACACATTTTAATAAAGAAGAAATATTAATAAGGTATTATTGGGTACAATAACAATAAATATTATAAATATCATTTTTTTTCTCTTATGAAGGGTATTATATGCAAAGTTGCATAATTTCAATATTTTGGTAATCCAAGGTTATGACAACATTTAGATGATGAAAATATTAAGGGAATGTGTTACTGAGACATAACCTCAGCATTTGTCATCAACATATAAAGGCCTTATTCTTATTTTTATTTTTTATTCTCATTTTTATTTTTCATTTTTCATCAACAAGTGAAGGCCTTATTTTAATTTTTCATTTTTAATTTTTTCTTCATTTTTATTTTTCATTTTTATTTTTCATCTAAAAAAAAATCAATATTTAATAAAGTAATGTCTACAAGCATATTGCTTTATCAAATATAGTGATCATATGGTTTCATTATATAAGAAATGTTTCAATTCCAAGTTAAATACAACAATTCTTTCACTCATTCATTCATTCATATATATATTCTTATTTTGGTTCATGGCTATACATACTTACATATTATTGGTCTACTGAACATAAATTAATAAAGTTTTAATATTAAATATCAGCACTTGTTACATAAAAGACATACTGACATCTATGGGTTCAAAAAGAAATTACACCTATGACATAAAAATGTCCAATCACATGAAGAATATGGTTAATAATATACTATCATTTATTATTATTATTATTTTATTTTTCCAAATATAAACTCCATTTTAATATCATTTAATAATTATATGGATATTATTGATTGCTATGGTACGCTGTGATATTATAAGTTAGGGAAATTACCAGATTTGGTATAGAATAGGGAATGAAGACTTCAATCAAGATACTAAAGACGTTAATAAAGATTTTATATTTTTCTAAATTCAATTGATTCTTAAAAGTTACAAGAAGAAAAGCCGTTATCCAGAAGTTCCACAAGGTAACAATGTTCTGATTTCTGAGTAATAATAGACTGTGTCAAATGCAATTCATGTCACTACTGACAACAACTACAGCATCCATCACTGACAACTGAGTACAGTATCAAAGATGAATTGTGTTATTACATTTTTATCACGTTCCAGTGGTTTCCTATCACCTATAAGACTTCCATGAAAGCTGGTGAACACTCAGGTAATTGTCAGGACGCTACAACCCTGACATGTGTCCTGTGCACTAAGGACTGGTTATGGTGCTATGTTTGGCAAGGAAGAGTCAATGTAACCCTTGCTGTGCTGACCAAAGACGTCACACCTGTCCGAAGACCAGTGCGGATGATATGAGGATTCCAGATGATTTCCAAGGCGAGCCAATGTGAGTCCAGGTCTCTAAAGGTGACACTGCACAGATATTAAAGCGACATTTCATCTATGGACTTTGCTTTCTTATCAACATTTGAATTTATGGACTTTGATTGACACATGACACACAGTCTCTACATATCTACATGCTATCATCTATTTCAAAAGACTTATATTAAAGATTGTTTAAAAGAACCAAGAAGACATCAATATGAAGACCAGATGACATCAGACCTGAGATGCTTCAAGTAGATATAGGGAAGTATAATAATATATATTTTATATAAATATTAATCACGGCTTACCATAACATGAAGTTACATATCATTATATTATTGAGAACATATAACAATATTATTATTGATATTATTTATTACATCATTTTGCCAAAGAAGAAAGTAGATCTTATTTTTATTTTAATTTGAGGGTTCCAATCAATGTCTGTCACCCTCAAAAGGGGGAATTGTTAAATATTAATTATTCTTATTTTTATTCTGTACCGAGCACATGGTTTCTTGCTGACACTATCAAAAGCTATTTCTGTGTATGTAGCTCAGAGTATAAGTTAACTCCATATACAGAGGACACGTGATCAGTGTTGAACATATATAAACGTCTCTTAGGAGGGTGTGGGGGCTTTTGTCACGTGGGACGGTCACCTCCTGCCTGCACATTCATTCTCCATGGACAACAGATGAAGAAGCAACAGCTGATAACGGAAGCCATGATGACCTTCGAACTTCACACAGACAGATGACTTTTACCATTCAGGACCTTGGGAAAGATGAGTAACAAGACAAGCACTGATATTTACACATGGACACTCTGTTCATAACTGTTTAATCTACTTTTATGTTTTGCTGCAATGGTGGATAATTGAATAAACCACTATACTTTCTTCAGGATATCATGACATTTTTCTTTTAAGAATAACGCACCTGGTTAAGTCTTGATTAGATATTTTTGCGCGATAACGATTTTTAACAGCTTGCCACCAAAGCTCACAGTTTCCCGTTGGTCTGCCACCAGAGCACACCCTTTGCCATTGGCTTGCCACCGGAGCTCACCATTTCCCGTTGGTCTGCCACCGGAGCACACCCATTGCTGTTGGCTTGCCATCGAAGCAGATCGATTTCCATTGGTCTGCCTCTGAAGCACACCCTTTGCCATTGGCCTGCCACCGGGGCACACTGTTGGCCTTTTGTCTGCCACTGGAGGACACCTTTTACCGTTGGGGTGCCACCGGAGCACACCCTTTACCATTGGGGTACCACCGGAGCACACTGTTTCCCGTTTGTGTGACTCCATAGCACACATAGCCTTCCATTTAATAAACTGGGACTTACATAGCCTTCAATTTAACATAATGAGCCCCACATGGCCCTCCATTTAATATAATAGGCCACACATAGCCTTGTATTTAATATTTTGGGCCTCACATAGCTTCCCAATTAATATAATGAGGTCAAAATAGCATTTTATTTAATATAATGGGTCCCACGTAACTGTTCATTTAATGAAATGCGCACCACGTAGCGTTCCACTTTATATACTGGGTCTGACATAGCTGTTAATTTACTATATTTTCCCTCACATAGCTCTTCATTTAATATGTTGGGCCCCACATAGCCTTCCATTTAATATATTGGGACCCATAAAGCCTTTTATTTAACTTGAGGGTCCTCAACTAGCTTTCCAAGTAATATAATGTGGCCAAAATAGCCTTCTATTTAACATAATGGCTCCACATAACCGTCGATTTAATAAAATGGGCACCACATAGCCTTCCATATAATATAATGAGTCCCACATAGCTTTTCATTTAATATATTTTGCCCCACATAGCTATCCAATTAATTTAATGGGCTCACAAAATTCTTAATTTAATATAATGGGTCCCACATAACCGTCCATTTAATTTAATATGGCCAACATAACCCTCTAATTAATATAATGGGCCAAACATAGCCTTCAATTTAATATATTGGGCACTACATAGCCTTCTATTTAATTTGACAGGCTACACATTGCCTTCCATTATAATTATTATAAGGGAGCCACAATAGTGTTCAATTGAATATAATTGGTGATACATAGCCTTCTATTTAATATATTGGGACCTCATAGCCCTCTATTTAATAAAATGTGCCCCACATAGCCTTTCATTTAATAAAGAAGTGCACCACATAGCCTTCCATTTAATTTCACAGCCAATATAGCCCTCGATTTAATATAAAGGGCCACACAGCTTTTTATTTAATGTAATGGAACCTGCATAACTCTCCAATTAATATAATGGGTCCCACATAGACTGAAATAACATATTGTGACCAAAAAAGCCTTCTATTTAATATAATGGGCACCATATATCCCTCCATTTAATAATATTGGGACCCACAAAGCCTTCCATTTAATTCAATTTAATGGTGCCAACTAGTGATGAGTGAATATACTCGGTACTCGAGATTTCCTGAGCACGCTCGGGTGTCCTCCGAGTATTTGTAAGTGCACGGAGATTTAGTTTTCAGTGCCAGAGTTGAATGATTTACATCTGTTAGCCAGCTTGATTACATGTGGGGATTCCCTATCAACCAGGCAACCCCCACATGTACTTATGCTGGCTAACAGATGTAAATCATTCAGTTCTGGCACTGAAAACTAAATCTCCGTGCACTTACAAAAACTCGGAGGACAACCGAGCGTGCTCGGGAAATCTCGAGTACCGAGTATATTCGCTCATCACTAGTGCCAATGGAGCACCCCCAGACACAGGGCCACGAGTTCTCTGTACCGGGCCTCTCTGGTTCGGTTCTGAGGCTGTCACGGTGGCTAGACCCGGTCCGGGACCCTGCTAGGGGTCATCCAATAAAGGGGCATCCAATAAAGGTGGTTCAGGCTGTCAGGGATTCGTGACGCCACCTGTGGTGTTCGGTCAGGGTGACCGACGCTGCTGTGGGGTCCGCTGGGGTGATGGAATGGCAGCTGGATGGTGTACCTTCCCACAGGTGAAGTATGTCCCCAGGGCTTCCCAGTAAGGTGGATGGTGATGGTGTGAGGTGCAGTCAATAAAGAGGACACAGGGTTGCAGTCTCTTTACCTCTTTAATGAAGACTTCAGGATCCTCAATCCAGAGCACGCTTAACAGGGCTATCTGAGACCGGCCGGTCCGATGGGCACATCCAGAGTTCCCTTTGCAGGTGGAAATCAGTGCCTACCACTAGCGCCTGTGTGTTGTAGTGCTACCCTGCTGAGCATTCGGAATAGTCCTCACAACTGCTGTTCTCGTTCGTTCGTACTTTCTAATTCTCTCTGGCTTGTTCCAGATGTTACTAGATTCTCGTCCCCCAGGTATGACGGGAAGACTCGGAGCTCTTCCGGGACCCTAGAGACGTCCCTCTCCACGCGTTGCCCCCTATGTCTTCGTAGGAAATTTAAGGTAGACAGCCAACCTATAATTAACTGTCCTGCGGAGTTCGAAGTAAGGCCTAGAGTCAGTTACTCCCGCGGTGTTCCGGCCACCGGCTACGCACCTCAGTAGGATGTTGCCTCGGTCTCACGGCACGACAACTACTGGCTCTCCTTTGTGCTTGATCTCGTTTCTCACTGTTCCACAATATCCTTCCCTTCGTGTCACTTTCTTAGGATACCGCCGCGGGGTGTGCAGGCGCGGTTCCATAACGTTCTGCTCTGTTCGCTAGGCACCTGCCAGGTTCCCACGCCTGACAGGGACCCCCCTGTGTCTTCTCCCTGCAACACCCCCTGCCACGGGATGTTGCCTGAATCCAACCCAGTCAGCTTCTGACTAACTTCCTATCCAACCCCTAGTTTTACCAGTGTGAGGAGTGGCCCAATAAATAAAGCCTTTTTCTCCCCCTAGTGGCCGGAGTGTGAAGTGTAATGTGTGCTTGGTGATACCTGGTCAGTAGAATTCCTTCAGTGCCATCAGACGTACCATCACTCCCCTTAGTGGCAGAGTGTCATACTGCAACGACCAGATCTCTGGGGCTCTGCACTAACATAGGCCTCTTTTTAATATAATGGGCCAAACATAGGCTTTCTTTTAATGTATTGGACCCCACATAGCTCTTTATTTAATTTAATGGGACCTACATACCATATATACTCGAGTATAAGCTAACCCGAGTATAAGCCGAGACCCCTAATTTTGCCACAAAAAACTGGGAAAACTTAATGACTCGAGTATAAGCCTAGGGTAGGAAATGCAGCAGCTACTGGTAAATTTCAAAAATAAAAATAGATACCAATAAATGTAAAATTAATTGAGACATCAGTAGGCTAAGTGTTTTTGAATATCCATACTCAATCAGGAGCCCCATATAATGCTCCATACAGTTTATGATGGGCCCCATAAGATGCTACATACAAAATACGCCCCATATAATGCTCCATACAGTTCATGATGGGCCCCATATAATGCTGCACAAAGGTTAATAATTGCCCCATAAGATGCTCCATAGAAACATTTGCCCCATACAATGCTGCACAAAGGTTGATGACCCTATAAAATGCTCCATAGATTATGCCCCATATAAAGCTGCATAATGGTTGATGGCCACATAAGATGCTCCATAGATTATGCCCCATATGCTGTTGCTGTGATTAAAAAAAAAAATCACATACTCACCTATCGTCGCCCAGGCCCCTGAACATGCAATATTCACCTGTCCTTGTTCCACCGCTGGGCGCAACTCCATCTTCCGGCTCTCAGACTGTTCAGGCAGAGGGCGCACACTAAACACGACATCGCGCCCTCTGACCTGAACTGTCACTGCCAGAGGATGCAGAAGACGGAGCGGCGCCTGGCGGTGGAACAAGGACAGGTGAATATCGCGCAATGCTCACCCCAATTATACTCACCTCTTCCCGGCGCGGTCCTGCTTCTCAGTGAAAGATGTTCCGTGTTATGAAAGGTAATTCAGTACCACAATGGACATAGAGGTCAGCGCACATACAGTGACCTGGCAATAACCCAAAAAACAAGAACGAGCTCTGAGACGTGGGAACTCTGTTGACCGCAATCCCTAATCCTCTCCAACCACACTAAAGGCAGCCGTGGATTGCGCCTAACGGTCCCTATGCAACTCGGCACGGCCTGAGAAACTAGCTAGCCTAAAGATAGAAAATAAGCCTACCTTGCCTCAGAGAAATACCCCAAAGGAAAAGGCAGCCCCCACATATAATGACTGTGAGTTAAGATGAAAAGACAAACGTAGAGATGAAATAGATTTAGCAAAGTGAGGCCCAACTTTCTGAACAGAGCGAGGATAGGAAAGGTAACTTTGCGGTCAACACAAAACCCTACAAAAACCACGCAAAGGGGGCAAAAAGACCTTCCGTACCGAACTAACGGCACGGAGGTACACCCTCTGCGTCCCAGAGCTTCCAGCAAGCAGTAAAAAACAAATTGACAAGCTGGACAGAAAAAAACAGCAAACAAATAGCAAAGAGGAACTTAGCTATGCAGAGCAGCAGGCCACAGGAACGATCCAGGAGGAAACAGGTCCAATACTAGAACATTGACTGGAGGCCAGGATCAAAGCACTAGGTGGAGTTAAATAGAGCAGCACCTAACGACTTCACCACATCACCTGAGGAAGGAAACTCAGAAGCCGCAGTACCACTTTCCTCCACCAACGGAAGCTCACAGAGAGAACCAGCCAAAGTACCACTTGTGACCACAGGAGGGAGCTCTGCCACAGAATTCACAAAAGTACCCCCCCTTGAGGAGGGGTCACCGAAACCTCACCAGAGCTCCCAGGACGACGAGGATGAGCCATTTGAAAGGCACGAACAAGATCGGGAGCATGGACATCAGAGGCAAAGACCCAGGAATTATCTTCCTGAGCATAACCCTTCCACTTAACCAGATACTGGAGTTTCCGCCTTGAAACACGAGAATCCAAAATCTTCTCCACAATATACTCCAACTCCCCCTCCACCAAAACCGGGGCAGGAGGATCAACAGATGGAACCATAGGTGCCACGTATCTCCGCAACAATGACCTATGGAATACGTTATGTATGGAAAAAGAATCTGGAAGGGTCAGACGAAAAGACACAGGATTAAGAACCTCAGAAATCCTATACAGACCAATAAAACGAGGTTTAAACTTAGGAGAGGAAACCTTCATAGGAATATGACGAGAAGATAACCAAACCAAGTCCCCAACCCGAAGTCGGGGACCCACACAGCGTCTGCGATTAGCGAAACGTTGAGCCTTCTCCTGGGACAAAGTCAAATTGTCCACTACATGAGTCCAAATCTGCTGCAACCTGTCCACCACAGTATCCACACCAGGACAGTCCGAAGACTCAACCTGCCCTGAAGAGAAACGAGGATGGAACCCAGAGTTGCAGAAAAACGGTGAAACCAAGGTAGCCGAGCTGGCCCGATTATTAAGGGCGAACTCAGCCAAAGGCAAAAAGGACACCCAGTCATCCTGATCAGCAGAAACAAAGCATCTCAGATATGTTTCCAAGGTCTGATTGGTTCGTTCGGTCTGGCCATTAGTCTGAGGATGGAAAGCCGAGGAAAAAGACAAGTCAATGCCCATCCTACCACAAAAGGCTCGCCAAAACCTCGAAACAAACTGGGAACCTCTGTCAGAAACGATATTCTCTGGAATGCCATGTAAACGAACCACATGCTGGAAAAACAATGGCACCAAATCAGAGGAGGAAGGCAATTTAGACTAGGGTACCAAATGGACCATCTTAGAGAAGCGATCACAGACCACCCAAATGACTGACATCTTTTGAGAGACGGGAAGATCTGAAATAAAATCCATAGAGATATGTGTCCAAGGCCTCTTCGGGACCGGCAAGGGCAAAAGCAACCCACTGGCACGAGAACAGCAGGGCTTAGCCCGAGCACAAATCCCACAGGACTGCACAAAAGTACGCACATCCCGCGACAGAGATGGCCACCAAAAGGATCTAGCCACTAACTCTCTGGTACCAAAGATTCCAGGATGACCAGCCAACACCGAACAATGAACCTCAGAGATAACTTTATTCGTCCACCTATCAGGGACAAACAGTTTCTCCGCTGGGCAACGATCAGGTTTATTAGCCTGAAATTTTTGCAGCACCCGCCGCAAATCAGGGGAGATGGCAGACACAATTACTCCCTCTTTGAGGATACCCGCCGGCTCAGATACACCCGGAGAGTCGGGCACAAAACTCCTAGACAGAGCATCCGCCTTCACATTTTTAGAGCCCGGAAGGTATGAAATCACAAAGTCAAAACGGGCAAAAAACAACGACCAACGAGCTTGTCTAGGATTCAACCGCTTGGCGGACTCGAGATAAGTCAAGTTCTTATGATCAGTCAAGACCACCACGCGATGCTTAGCTCCTTCAAGCCAATGACGCCACTCCTCGAATGCCCACTTCATGGCCAGCAACTCTCGATTGCCCACATCATAATTTCGCTCAGCAGGCGAAAACTTCCTGGAAAAGAAGGCGCATGGTTTCATCACCGAGCAATCAGAACTTCTCTGCGACAAAACAGCCCCTGCTCCAATCTCAGAAGCATCAACCTCGACCTGGAACGGAAGCGATACATCTGGTTGACACAACACAGGGGCAGAAGAAAAACGACGCTTCAACTCTTGAAAAGCTTCCACCGCAGCAGAAGACCAATTGACCAAATCAGCACCTTTCTTGGTCAAATCGGTCAATGGTTTAGCAATACTAGAAAAATTGCAGATGAAGCGACGATAAAAATTAGCAAAGCCCAGGAACTTTTGCAGACTTTTCAGAGATGTCGGCTGAGTCCAATTATGGATGGCTTGGACCTTAACAGGGTCCATCTCGATAGTAGAAGGGGAAAAGATGAACCCCAAAAATGAAACCTTCTGAACACCAAAGAGACACTTTGATCCCTTCACAAACAAAGAATTAGCACGCAGGACCTGAAACACCGTTCTGACCTGCTTCACATGAGACTCCCAATCATCCGAGAAGATCAAAATGTCATCTAAGTACACAATCAGGAATTTATCCAGGTACTCTCGGAAGATGTCATGCATAAAGGACTGAAACACTGATGGAGCATTGGCAAGTCCGAATGGCATTACTAGATACTCAAAATGGCCCTCGGGCGTATTAAATGCAGTTTTCCACTCATCGCCTCGCTTAATACGCACAAGATTATACGCACCACGAAGATCTATCTTGGTGAACCAACTAGCCCCCTTAATCCGAGCAAACAAATCAGATAACAATGGCAAGGGGTACTGAAATTTAACCGTGATCTTATTTAGAAGGCGGTAATCTATACAAGGTCTCAGTGAACCATCCTTCTTGGCTACAAAAAAGAACCCTGCTCCTAATGGCGACGATGACGGGTGAATATGCCCCTTCTCCAAAGACTCCTTCACATAACTCCGCATAGCGGCGTGCTCAGGCACAGATAAATTAAACAGTCGACCTTTTGGGAATTTACTACCAGGAATCAAATCGATAGCACAATCACAATCCCTATGCGGAGGTAGGGTATCGGACTTGGGCTCATCAAATAAATCCCGGTAATCAGACAAGAACTCAGGAACCTCAGAAGGGGTGGATGACGAAATAGTCAGAAATGGGACATCACCATGTACCCCCAGACAACCTCAGCTGGACACAGACATGGATTTCCAATCTAATACTGGATTATGGACTTGTAGCTATGGCAACCCCAACACGACCACATCATGCAGATTATGCAACACCAGAAAGCGAATAACCTCCTGATGTGCAGGAGCCATGCACATGGTCAGCTGGGTCCAGTACTGAGGCTTATTCTTGGCCAAAGGCGTAGCATCAATTCCTCTCAATGGAATAGGACACTGCAAGGGCTCCAAGAAAAACCCACAACGCCTAGCATACTCCAAGTCCATCAAATTCAGAGCAGCGCCTGAGTCCACAAATGCCATGACAGAATACGATGACAAAGAGCAGATCAAGGTAACAGACAGAAGAAATTTTGACTGTACCGTACCAATGGTGGCAGACCTAGCGAACCGCTTAGTGCGCTTAGGACAATCAGAGATAGCATGAGTGGAATCACCACAGTAGAAACACAGCCCATTCAGACGTCTGTGTTTTTGCCGTTCAACTCTGGTCAAAGTCCTATCGCACTGCTTAGGCTCAGGTTTAAGCTCAGGTAATACCGCCAAATGGTGCACAGATTTACGCTCGCGCAAGCGTCGACCGATCTGAATGGCCAAAGACATAGACTCATTCAAACCAGCAGGCATAGGAAATCCCACCATGACATCCTTAAGGGCTTCAGAGAGACCTTTTCTGAAAATAGCTGCGAGCGCACCTTCATTCCACTGAGTGAGTACGGACCACTTTCTAAATTTCTGACAATATACCTCTATTTCATCCTGACCCTGACACAGAGCCAGCAAATTCTTTTCTGCCTGATCCACAGAATTAGGCTCATCGTACAGTAATCCGAGCGCCAGGAAAAATGCATCGATATTACTTAATGCAGGATCTCCTGACGCAAGAGAAAATACCCAGTCCTGAGGGTCGCCACGCAAAAAAGAAATAACGATCCTAACTTGTTGAACTGGGTCACCAGAGGAGCGAGGTTTCAAAGCCAGAAATAGTTTACAATTATTTTTGAAACTCAGAAATTTAGTTCTATCTCCAAAAAACAAATCAGGAATAGGAATTCTCGGTTCTAACATAGAATTCTGAACCACAAAGTCTTGAATACTTTGTACTCTTGCCGTGAGCTGATCCACACATGAAGACAGACCTTTAATGTCCATTGCTACACCTGTGTCCTGAACCACCCAAATGTCTAGGGGAAAAAAAAGGCAAAACACAGTGCAAAGGAAAAAAAATGGTCTCAGAACTTCTTTTTTCCCTCTATTGGGAATCATTAGTACATTTGGCCTCCAGTACTGTTATGAAAGGTAATTCAGTACCACAATGGACATAGAGGTCAGCGCACATACAGTGACCTGGCAATAACCCAAAAAACAAGAACGAGCTCTGAGACGTGGGAACTCTGTTGACCGCAATCCCTAATCCTCTCCAACCACACTAAAGGCAGCCGTGGATTGCGCCTAACGCTCCCTATGCAACTCGGCACGGCCTGAGAAACTAGCTAGCCTAAAGATAGAAAATAAGCCTACCTTGCCTCAGAGAAATACCCCAAAGGAAAAGGCAGCCCCCACATATAATGACTGTGAGTTAAGATGAAAAGACAAACGTAGAGATGAAATAGATTTAGCAAAGCGAGGCCCAACTTTCTGAACAGAGCGAGGATAGGAAAGGTAACTTTGCGGTCAACACAAAACCCTACAAAAGTCACGCAAAGGGGGCAAAAAGACCCTCCGTACCGAGCTAACGGCACGGAGGTACACCCTCTGCGTCCCAGAGCTTCCAGCAAGCAGTAAAAAACAAATTGACAAGCTGAACAGAAAAAAACAGCAAACAAATAGCAAAGAGGAACTTAGCTATGCAGAGCAGCAGGCCACAGGAACGATCCAGGAGGAAACAGGTCCAATACTAGAACATTGACTGGAGGCCAGGATCAAAGCACTAGGTGGAGTTAAATAGAGCAGCACCTAACGACTTCACCACATCACCTGAGGAAGGAAACTCAGAAGCTGCAGTACCACTTTCCTCCACCAACGGAAGCTCACAGAGAGAACCAGCCAAAGTACCACTTGTGACCACAGGAGGGAGCTCTGCCACAGAATTCACAACAGTTCCGGTGTTCAGCGGTCACATGGTACCACTCATTAAAGTAATGAATATGCGTCCATATTCATTAATTTAATAAGCGATACAACGTGAATGCTGAACACAGGTGTCACGGGGCTACCGCGACAGAGAGGTTCCAGAGAACCGCAGCGCTCTGGGCCTCGTTCACACACTGTGAACAGAAGCTTTTCACCTATATTCTGACCTGGCTGCTTTGTGCCAGCAGTGCAGGAGTTAACCTTATTACTGAGAGCTGGGTCACGCTCAGCTGAACTGGATTTTGTAATCTGATCCTCTATATAGACCCAGTCCTGACTTCAGCTATTGTCAGTGATCAGTTCTACTGCCTGGCTGGAGGTTGATGGAGAGAGGTGTTGGTGTTGGAGGTTTATTTACAGAGATTGGTGTCTGCAGTTTTGGTTGCATGTTAAACCTGTTTTCCTTTCTAAGTTTATTCCTTCTCTTCCCTTCTCTGTTTCCTCTGTGGTTGTGTGAGCATTTGGTGAGTTTGAATCTTTTAGTTACCTTGTCTGTTTACCCTGTTATTTGTTGTATTATTACACGGGTGCACTCCACCTCCATTGGGGGGAGAGGGGGCCACTCATAGGGCCTGCACAGGAGACAGGGATATGCTAGCGGCTCGGGCCTCCTAACCTTCAAAAGTACCCCCAAGATAAGGGAAAGCCAGGGCCCCATTAAAATGGTCGATTCAGGTGCGGGTGCCAGTACGCCGTCCTGCCCCTTTAACGCCGCTTACGGCGTGACAGTATCACTGACCTAAATACTTTTTCTTGGTCCAATATGGACGCCATTGCTGCTTTAGCTGGACAAATACAACAACTCAGTCTAGAGGTGGCTGACCTCCGCTCGGCGGTTGTGCAGCGCACTCCAGTGGCCACTGCAGGGGTTGCTACACCTCCTCAAGCTTCACTGGAGCCTAAAATTGCTTTACCTGACAGGCTCTCTGGGGGGCTTGACAAGTTTGTTACATTCAGGGAAGCCTGTAAATTGTACTTTAGGTTGCGTCCTCACACTTCAGGTTCAGAGGAGCAGAGGGTTGGAATTGTAGTATCGCTCCTACAAGGGGACCCTCAGGCCTGGGCATTTTCACTTCCCACTGACGCTTTGCCGTTATGGACTGTGGAGGAGTTTTTTCGAGCCTTAGGTCAGGTGTATGATGATCCTGACCGCGTCTCCCTCGCTGAGTCCACAATACGCCATCTTACACAAGGAGACCGGCCAGTAGAGGAGTACTGCTCTGAGTTTCGGAGATGGGCTACTGACACATTGTGGAATGACCCTGCACTCCGTAGTCAAGTTTGTCAGGGCCTATCTGATAAAATAAAAGATGCTTTCGCCTTACAGGAGACACCAACCACACTGGAGGCAGCTGTCTCTTGCGATCCGTGTGGACCGCCGCCTGCGCCAGAGACTTAATGAATTGCCGCTATTCAAGGGTAATTCAGATTTGGACTCACCAGAATCTGAGTCTCTAGGAGAACCTATGCAGTTGGGTGGCGCTTCTCGTTCTAAGGGAGCTGCAGTAGTACGGCGCAAGGAAGGGGCATGTTTTTTTTGTGGCAGAAGGGGTCATTATGTGAATGTGTATAAAGGCACAGATGATTGGCCTCGGGGAGACCAAAAAACCCAACACCGCGGAGACACCATCACGTGTTTCTCAACGCAGTGATTCCAGAACACTGCCCCCATCCCTTATGGGAAATATGCAGATGCATGTAAAGAAGCTGCGGAGACACCATCACGTGTTTCTCGACGCAAGCAGTGAATAGCCAGGCCTTTCCCCGGGAAGGAACAACCAAGGGAAGGGCAGCATCCAATAAAGGAAAACATCCAATATAGGAAAACCACCTATGCCAAGCATGGTATCCATCCACAGACAGCTGTTTCGGGGTTTTTGCCCCTCATCAGTGTGGAGTAGGAATCTGGCTATTAGGAGCAGTGCCTAGTAAAAAGGCTATAAAGGCACAGATGATTGGCCTCGGGGAGACCAAAACACCCAACACCGCGGAGACACCATCACGTGTTTCTCAACGCAGTGATTCCAGAACACTGCCCCCATCCCTTATGGGAAATATGCAGATGCATGTAAAGAAGCTGCGGAGACACCATCACGTGTTTCTCGACGCAAGCAGTGAATAGCCAGGCCTTTCCCCGGGAAGGAACAACCAAGGGAAGGGCAGCATCCAATAAAGGAAAACATCCAATAAAGGAAAACCACCTATGCCAAGCATGGTATCCATCCACAGACAGCTGTTTCGGGGTTTTTGCCCCTCATCAGTGTGGAGTAGGAATCTGGCTATTAGGAGCAGTGCCTAGTAAAAAGGCTATAAAGGCACAGATGATTGGCCTCGGGGAGACCAAAACACCCAACACCGCGGAGACACCATCACGTGTTTCTCAACGCAGTGATTCCAGAACACTGCCCCCATCCCTTATGGGAAATATGCAGATGCATGTAAAGAAGCTGCGGAGACACCATCACGTGTTTCTCGACGCAAGCAGTGAATAGCCATGCCTTTCCCCGGGAAGGGACAACCAAGGGAAGGGCAGCATCCAATAAAGGAAAACATCCAATAAAGGAAAACCACCTATGCCAAGCATGGTATCCATCCACAGACAGCTGTTTCTGATGTTTTCCTTTATTGGATGCTGCCCTTCCCTTGGTTGTTCCTTCCCGGGGAAAGGCCTGGCTATTCACTGCTTGCGTCGAGAAACACGTGATGGTGTCTCCGCAGCTTCTTTACATGCATCTGCATATTTCCCATAAGGGATGGGGGCAGTGTTCTGGAATCACTGCGTTGAGAAACACGTGATGGTGTCTCCGCGGTGTTGGGTGTTTTGGTCTCCCCGAGGCCAATCATCTGTGCCTTTATAGCCTTTTTACTAGGCACTGCTCCTAATAGCCAGATTCCTACTCCACACTGATGAGGGGCAAAAACCCCGAAACAGCTGTCTGTGGATGGATACCATGCTTGGCATAGGTGGTTTTCCTTTATTGGATGTTTTCCTTTATTGGATGCTGCCCTTCCCTTGGTTGTTCCTTCCCGGGGAAAGGCCTGGCTATTCACTGCTTGCGTCGAGAAACACGTGATGGTGTCTCCGCAGCTTCTTTACATGCATCTGCATATTTCCCATAAGGGATGGGGGCAGTGTTCTGGAATCACTGCGTTGAGAAACACGTGATGGTGTCTCCGCGGTGTTGGGTGTTTTGGTCTCCCCGAGGCCAATCATCTGTGCCTTTATAGCCTTTTTACTAGGCACTGCTCCTAATAGCCAGATTCCTACTCCACACTGATGAGGGGCAAAAACCCCGAAACAGCTGTCTGTGGATGGATACCATGCTTGGCATAGGTGGTTTTCCTTTATTGGATGTTTTCCTTTATTGGATGCTGCCCTTCCCTTGGTTGTTCCTTCCCGGGGAAAGGCCTGGCTATTCACTGCTTGCGTCGAGAAACACGTGATGGTGTCTCCGCAGCTTCTTTACATGCATCTGCATATTTCCCATAAGGGATGGGGGCAGTGTTCTGGAATCACTGCGTTGAGAAACACGTGATGGTGTCTCCGCGGTGTTGGGTGTTTTGGTCTCCCCGAGGCCAATCATCTGTGCCTTTATAGCCTTTTTACTAGGCACTGCTCCTAATAGCCAGATTCCTACTCCACACTGATGAGGGGCAAAAACCCCGAAACAGCTGTCTGGAGTGAGGTTTTCTGGAGCAATCCAGACCCTTTTGCAGAGAATTCTGTTTTTTTCTGTGGTCGTTTGTACCGACAGCTTTGAAGATGAGTTATGTGAGGAACACCATCCGAGTGACGTTGGAGCCATCTATCCGGGCAAGGAACAGCGTGGTCTTTATTGTTCGTGACCTTATTGAGGAAAAGGCTGGAGGAAAGAGAGAAAACATCTTTAGTATCAATGAGTTCCCTAATCAAGGTAACTACGACATTACTTTTATGTCAGAGCATTATTGCCTGAACATCTATGAGTGGTTCCGGAATCATGCCAGAGATCCCTGTTTGAAGGGAGTGAAATGTGAACCACTGTTTGGTCTTCAGGAAAGGCAGGTGACTATCACTGTCTATAACCCCTTTACTGAACCTGCATTGTTGGAGAGCTTCCTCTCACAGTATTGTGACTTTGTTTCAAGGGGAGAGAAGCAAGTGAACTGCTTAGGAATCTTTAATTGTCGATACAAGTATCGTGTAAGGTTCAGAAGAGATCCTGGCAGTGTGGGTGGGTTCAGACACCCTCCGGCGAACTTCTCTGTGGCAGGGCATAGGGGTTTCCTGACGTACCCTGGGCAGCCTCTGTTTTGCAGGAGATGTTTCTCTTTTGGACATGTCCAGGCAGACTGCCAGAAGGGGCAGTGTTGCCGAAACTGCAAGAAGGAGGGGCATATGGCTGGTGATTGCCCGATGGCTAAGACCTGTGATGTGTGTGGTAGTAGTGACCACATATATAAGGATTGTCCGCAGAGAGCGCCTAGACGCTCAGAGAGTGAATGGAGAGAGGAGGAGGAGAGAAGGAGGAGGTTGGCGATTATCAGAAAGGAATCTGAAAGAATGGAGAGAGAGGAAAGGAGGGAGAGGGAGAGGGAAAGACGCTCTGTGACTCCAGATGACATTGTGCTAGCACCCCGTGGTACTATGAGTGATGCACAGAAGGAAGATAAGGAGTTTTGGTTGGCGGCAAAAAAAGTAGAGAAGGGGTTTAAGAAGAAGGAAGAAGATCAGGAAGAAGATGAGGAAGAAGATGATGACTCTACTGTGCCTGAAATGTTTTCTCTTGAGGAAGCAATGGATGCAACGGAGGAAGACGTGCGCATTTCTGAAGCTGAGAGCCCTGTGCACCCCTCAGATCCTCAGAATATTGGAGGGCTTTCTTCAGATGAGGACAGGGGTGGGAATAAGTGTCAGAGGGAGGAGGATGGGGAAAGTGATGAGGCATGCACTAGTATGCCTAAGAGAAAAATTGGGCCGGCTATAAAAAAATGGAGTGAGCACGAAGGGGCTAGTGGTTCAGAGACTTGCTGTTCAGTCCGAATGGCAGAGGAGGACAATGGTGATACTGGGTAAAATGAAAGCTCAGTGGATCTGTTGTTTTTTTTTTTTTTTGTTTTTTTTTTTTTTTTCTCTCCTTTCTGTGAGTCTTGACCTTTGTCAAGGGCTTTTTGTGTAATGTGTGTAGTTTTGTGGTAATTTTTGCATTGTTTTTTGTTTTTATAGTATGGGTTTTTCTATAGTTTCTCAAAATGTGAGAGTTTTTAAGAAAGCAAGGAGGAGAGCAGCAATTTTGGATTTTTTAGCTATGCAGAGTGCATCTATTTTTTGTTTGCAAGAATGTGGGATTGTGGATGGTGTGAAAGGGGATGAGTGGTCTTATGGTGCGTCTGTATGGTCTGGTAGTGCAAATAATAGAAATGATGGTGTGGGTATTTTAGTTAAGGGGCAGGAGGTGGTTTTGAATAATTATTTGGTGGTGGAGGTGGGGAGGTGTATCTTAGCAAATTTTGAATATAAAAATGCTAAGTTTTGTGTTATCAATATTTATGCGCCAGTAGAAAAAAATGAGCGTAAGTTATTATTTGAAAAAGTGAAGCTTTTTGTTCCAGGAAGAGTGCCTGTGGTGATTGTGGGTGATATGAATTGTGATGTGGGGGGAGTGAATGTGGATGTGTCTGGAAAAGTTTTGCTGGAGTTAGTTACTGACTTTGATTTGAGTGATATGCAGCGTGTGTGTAAGGTTAACCCTTTGTTAGATACCTTTTTTTCTGATAGTGGAAGAGCACAGTCCAGGTTGGATTATTGTTTTATTTCTAAAAATATTATTCCTGTTGGATATAAGCAGGATAGGGTCGTTTTTTCGGACCATGTTTGTGTGTTGTGCGAGTTAGATATTAATGTTAGTGGTGTGTTTGGAAAGGGTTTGTGGAAATTAAATGTGAAATTGTTGGAAAATGAAGCTGTGAGGAAGGAGTATGTGAGAAAGTATGAACAGTGGTGTAAAAGTAAGGAAAGTTTTGGGAATGTTTGTGAGTGGTGGGATTGGGTTAAGAGGCAGACAAAAAAGTTTTTTAAAAGTGTGGGGTATGAATTTGCGGCAATTAAGAGGGAAAAGTTTGTTAAGTTGAATGCCCGTTTATGTTTATTGTATAAATTGAGGGAAGGAGGAATGGAGGTGGAGGAGGGGATAAAAAAGGTTAAAAAAGAAATTAATGAGTTTTTGGAGGAGAAAGGGAAGAGTATTATTTTTAGAGCAAAAATTGATAGAATGGAGCAAGATGAAAGGTGTTCAAGGTTTTTCTTCAAAAAGGTTTTTGGGAAAAAGCAGAGTATGAGTGTTTTGAATGCAGAGGATGGAAGAGAGGTAAGTGGGGAGGATATGTGTGAACATGTGGCTAAGTTTTATGAGGAGCTGTATGCAGTGAAGTGGAGGGATGAGGCTTTGGAGGAGGATGTACTAAGTGTATTAGAAAATAAATTGAGTGAGATGGAGAGAGAGAGAGTGATGGGTGAGGTGACAGGTGATGAGGTATGGAAGGTAATGAATAGCATGGCGTTAAATAAGACTCCAGGAGAGGATGGTCTTCCTATAGAGTTTTATAGGGTGATGTGGCATGTGATTGGTAAGGATTTTGTGGATGTGTGTAAGTATATGTGGTCTAGTATGGAGGTGGCTGAGAGTATGCGTGCAGGGATGGTTGTGTTAATACCTAAAAAAGGAGATTTGAAGAGTTTAAAAAATTGGAGACCGATAACGTTGTTGAATTGCGATTATAAGATCTATGCGAAAGTAATGGCGAATAGGATGCGTGATGTGATAGAGAGTGTGATTGGGGATGAACAGTGTTGTGCAGTGCCTGGGAGACGTATACATGAGTGTGTGTGTATGTTGAGAGATTGTTTGTGGGACTGTATGAGTCGGAAGAAGAGTGTATTTGTTTTGAGTTTGGACTTTGAAAAGGCGTATGATCGGTTATCACATAGTTTTTTGTTCCGGGTATTATTGAGAATGGGGTTTCCGCCTGATTTTGTTTGGAGGGTGAGGAGCTTATATAAAGACATTTATAGTTGTGTTTTGATGAATGGTTCTGTGGGTAGAAGAGTGAATGTTTTTTCAGGTGTGAGACAAGGTTGTCCTTTGTCTCCTGTGGTTTTTATTTGTGCGATTGAACCGTTGCTTTGTATGTTGAGGAAAGATAAAGTGATTAGAGGAGTACAAGTGCCAGGAGGTGGAGGGAGGGAATGGAAGGTTAGTGCTTATATGGATGACGTGTGTGTGTTGTGTGATTCAGAGTATTCTGTGAGGCGGGTGAAGTTATTAGCGTCTATTTTTTGTGGTGCGTCAGCATTTAAGGTGAATTGGGAGAAGAGTGAGTGTAAGGTTTTTGGGGGAGGGGTTTTAAGTAAGGATGTAGGAGTGAATGAGGTGACTGGGTCTATTAAGGTTTTGGGGGTGAAATTTTCAGAGAGTTTGGATGGGAAAGAAAGTTGGGATGATGCGAAAGGAAAGGTTGAGCGGAAGCTATGTTTTTGGAAGATGAGAAGTCTTTCGTTTTTTGGAAAAATCTTAGTTATTAAAAGTGTGATTTTGCCTATTTTCTTATATATTGCAGTGGTCTTTCCGCCGGGGTATATGTGTATGAGGGGGTTAAATAGGATTCTGTTTGTGTTTTTGTGGAATTCTAGAATGGAGAGGGCTAGGAGGGAGGTTTTGGTGAAACGTTTAGAAAAAGGTGGGTTGGGTTTTCCAAACCTTGAGGTGTTTTTTGGTGTAAATATTGTGGTTTTTGTGTTGAGGATGATTAGGATGGATGGCAAGTTTTCTTGTCTGTGTAGGTTTTTGTTTGGGGCGTATTTATTTCGTTTGAAGTGGCGAGAGAGGGATCTGAGGTATCCGGTTGCTTTTGACGTGCCTAGATGGTATGTGTGGGTTTATAAATTTTTGGTGAAGTATGAGTTGTGTGATGTGGATGTTAGGTTGTTGAGTAATAAGAAGGCTGTGTATAGGATGATTGAATGTAGAGAGACAGAGTGTGGAATAAACATGGTTAGAGGGAATGATATAGAAAAAGTATGGAAGAAAGTGCGGTTGGACGGTATGACGAATAGGCAGAGTGAGATTGTGTGGCAGTCTTTGCATGGAGTGTTACCAGTTAGAGAATTTCAGAAGAATCGTGGGTTGGGGAGAAGTGATATGTGTCCGAGAGGTGGGTGTGGTGGAAGGGAAAGTGTAATACATGTGTTTTGGAATTGTCATTATGCTAGGGAGGTGATTGGAAGAATGGGACCGTTGTGTAAAGAATTGTGTGGTGTGAGCTTGTTATCATTCGAGTTGTTCATGTTTGGCTTGGGAATGTGTGATGGAGTGAAGGAGAGAGTGTTGTGGTTAATAGTTGCATGTATAAAAGAAGTATTATGGGATGTGAGGAATGTGTATGTTTTTAAGAGAAAGGAAATTGTAGTAAAGAATAGTCTAAAAGTGATTTTGGGGAAGATGTATGTGTGTTTTCTATGGGATAAAAGAAGAAGGGGGGAGGTGGATGCCGAAGGGATTTGGAAGGTGAAGAAGTGGAGATACCTTGTAAATATGTCTTGATTTGTTTTTTCTGATGTTGTGTTAAACTGAAATTTTCCGATGATGATGGGAACAGCTTTTGTGTTTTCGATTTGACGCAGCTGTTTGGGATTTTTCTTTGGTCTTGGATTTCTGGACCGTGGATTTTCCCATCTGAGGGAAAAAAAAAAAAAAAAAAAAAAAGAAACAGCTGTCTGTGGATGGATACCATGCTTGGCATAGGTGGTTTTCCTTTATTGGATGTTTTCCTTTATTGGATGCTGCCCTTCCCTTGGTTGTTCCTTCCCGGGGAAAGGCCTGGCTATTCACTGCTTGCGTCGAGAAACACGTGATGGTGTCTCCGCAGCTTCTTTACATGCATCTGCATATTTCCCATAAGGGATGGGGGCAGTGTTCTGGAATCACTGCGTTGAGAAACACGTGATGGTGTCTCCGCGGTGTTGGGTGTTTTGGTCTCCCCGAGGCCAATCATCTGTGCCTTTATAGCCTTTTTACTAGGCACTGCTCCTAATAGCCAGATTCCTACTCCACACTGATGAGGGGCAAAAACCCCGAAACAGCTGTCTGTGGATGGATACCATGCTTGGCATAGGTGGTTTTCCTTTATTGGATGTTTTCCTTTATTGGATGCTGCCCTTGGTTGTTCCTTCCCGGGGAAAGGCCTGGCTATTCACTGCTTGCGTCGAGAAACACGTGATGGTGTCTCCGCAGCTTCTTTACATGCATCTGCATATTTCCCATAAGGGATGGGGGCAGTGTTCTGGAATCACTGCGTTGAGAAACACGTGATGGTGTCTCCGCGGTGTTGGGTGTTTTGGTCTCCCCGAGGCCAATCATCTGTGCCTTTATAGCCTTTTTACTAGGCACTGCTCCTAATAGCCAGATTCCTACTCCACACTGATGAGGGGCAAAAACCCCGAAACAGCTGTCTGTGGATGGATACCATGCTTGGCATAGGTGGTTTTCCTTTATTGGATGTTTTCCTTTATTGGATGCTGCCCTTCCCTTGGTTGTTCCTTCCCGGGGAAAGGCCTGGCTATTCACTGCTGGCGTCGAGAAACACGTGATGGTGTCTCCGCAGCTTCTTTACATGCATCTGCATATTTCCCATAAGGGATGGGGGCAGTGTTCTGGAATCACTGCATTGAGAAACACGTGATGGTGTCTCCGCGGTGTTGGGTGTTTTGGTCTCCCCGAGGCCAATCATCTGTGCCTTTATAGCCTTTTTACTAGGCACTGCTCCTAATAGCCAGATTCCTACTCCACACTGATGAGGGGCAAAAACCCCGAAACAGCTGTCTGTGGATGGATACCATGCTTTGCATAGGTGGTTTTCCTTTATTGGATGTTTTCCTTTATTGGATGCTGCCCTTCCCTTGGTTGTTCCTTCCCGGGGAAAGGCCTGGCTATTCACTGCTTGCGTCGAGAAACACGTGATGGTGTCTCCGCAGCTTCTTTACATGCATCTGCATATTTCCCATAAGGGATGGGGGCAGTGTTCTGGAATCACTGCGTTGAGAAACACGTGATGGTGTATCCGCGGTGTTGGGTGTTTTGGTCTCCCCGAGGCCAATCATCTGTGCCTTAATAGCCTTTTTACTAGGCACTGCTCCTAATAGCCAGATTCCTACTCCACACTGATGAGGGGCAAAAACCCCGAAACAGCTGTCTGTGGATGGATACCATGCTTGGCATAGGTGGTTTTCCTTTATTGGATGTTTTCCTTTATTGGATGCTGCCCTTCCCTTGGTTGTTCCTTCCCGGGGAAAGGCCTGGCTATTCACTGCTTGCGTTGAGAAACACGTGATGGTGTCTCCGCAGCTTCTTTACATGCATTATGTGAATGTGTGTCCTTCTAGAAGACAACCGCCGGAAAACTATTGAGCCCGGGTTGCGGGGAGGTTGGCAACTCGGGTGTACTAATTTCTTCCTTAGGTAAACCTCAATTTTTCCTACCAGCTGAGATTTGTCTTGGTGAAAATAGGTTTAATATCTCTGCCTTTCTGGACTCTGGGGCAGGGTTTAATTTAATTGATGCTGGGTTTGTTCAGGCACATGGGCTTAAGACTCAAGAGTTGTCTAGACCCATACCTATTATTGCCATTGATTCTGCACCTTTGAGCCAGGGGACTTTCACTCAGATCGTCCGTGGGGTGAGCCTTCAAATAGGGGTGTTGCACTCCGAGTTAATAGATTGTTATGTGTTGGGGGGATTGCCGTCGCCTGTAGTACTCGGTTTACCATGGCTCACGTTACACAACCCGGTGTTAGACTGGCAGACTCGGGAGATTACTAGATGGAGTGAGTTTTGTCAGGAACATTGCCTGGGTACTCGGCTGGCCGGATTGAGTTCTCTGGTTTTGCCAGAGTTCATCTCAGATTTTGAGGATGTATTCTCTGAGGAGAGGAGTCGAGAGCTACCTCCACACCATCCTTATGATTGCGCCATACGTCTCATTCCTGGTGCTAAACTGCCTAAGAGTAGGCTATACAACATCTCAGCCCCAGAGAGACAGGCCATGAAGGACTATATCACGGAAAGTCTGGCCAGGGATCATATCAGACCCTCGTCGTCACCCATTGCTGCTGGGTTCTTCTTTGTAAAGAAGAAGGACGGGGGTTTACGCCCATGCTTAGACTTCCGTGAATTAAATCAGATTACGGTCCGGGATTCTTTTCCGCTACCTCTTATTCCGGACCCCTTTAACCAAATTGTTGGGGCTAAATGGTTCTCCAAATTAGACCTCAGGGGGGCATATAATCTCATTCGGATGAAGGAGGGGGATGAATGGAAGATGGCGTTTAATACTCCAGAGGGACATTATGAGAACTTGGTTATGCCTTTTGGGTTAAGTAATGCTCCTGCTGTGTTTCAACACTTTGTCAATGATATATTTAGTCACTTAATAGGTAGGTTTGTGTTGGTATATCCGGATGACATCTTAATTTATTGTCCTGACCTCGAGTCTCATCAGGATCATGTACGGCAGGTCCTTCAGGTACTCAGGGACAATAAACTGTTTGCCAAACTTGAGAAATGCATGTCCGCGGTTAAAGAGATTCCGTTTCTGGGTTATTTCTTATCCTCCACATGTTTTTGTATGGATCTGGCTAAGGTCAGGGCGGTCTTGGAGTGGGATCGTCCTGAGGACCTTAAGGCTTTACAGAGGTTTTTAGGTTTTGCTAATTTCTATCGTAAATTTATTAAAGACTTTTCTGTGGTAGCCAAACCATTGACAGACATGACCAAAAGAGGCACGGATTTCTCCGTATGGTCCGGTGCGGCCAGTAAAGCTTTTGAAACTTTGAAAAAGTGTTTTTCCACTGCACCCATATTAATACAGCCTGATATCACTCAGCCATTTGTGGTAGAGGTGGATGCCTCTGAGGTAGGGCTGGGAGCTGTTTTGTCTCAGGAAATTTCTCCGAGTAAGTGGCGTCCGTGAGCATTTTTCTCGAGAAAATTATCTTCTACAAAGAAGAATTATGACATTGGTAACAGGGAGCTGATGGCAATTAAATGGGCATTTGAGGAATGGCGTCATTTTTTGGAGGGAGCACTTCATCCTGTCATGGTGATCACAGATCACAAAAATCTGTTATATTTAGAATCTGCAAAGCGTCTGGCACCTAGGCAGGCAAGGTGGTCTCTGTTCTTTGCCAGGTTCAATTTCTACATAACGTACCGGCCAGGAAACAAGAATGTCAAGGCTGATGCGTTATCCCGTTGTTTCCCGGGGGGTGGGGATAATTGTGAACCAGGTCCTATACTGCAGATGGGTGTAGTAGTCGCCGCAATTAATTCTGATCTTGAGAAAGAGGTGGTAGAGGCTCAGGGGGACACCCCAGCAGCCTGTCCGTTAGGTAAAATTTTTGTTCCAGCTAATCTCCGTCTCAGGGTCATAAATTGGTATCATGACTCGGTTTTGGCCGAACACCCTGGAAGTAAAGTTACCGTGGACCTACTCACTCGGCGTTTTTGGTGGTCTGGGGTAAGACAAGAATATGTAGCTGCCTGCAGTGTGGGTGCGCGTTCCAAGTCCTCTCGTTCTCGCCCGTCTGGGTCTCTTCAACCTTTGGAGATTCCCAAAAGACCTTGGACTCATTTGTCAATAGACTTACCGGTTTCAGAGGGTAATACAGTTATTTTAGTCGTAGTTGATAGATTTAGCAAGATGTCTCATTTCATTGCGCTCCCCGCATTACCAAATGCTAAGACTCTGGCACAGGTCTTTATTAAGGAGGTTGTGAGACTGCATGGTATTCCTTCAGATATTGTCTCAGACCGTGGGGTGCAGTTTATTACTAAGTTTTGGAGGGCTTTCTGCAGCCGGCTGGGGAGTCATTTGTCGTTTTCTTCAGCTTTTCATCCTCAATCCAATGGTCAGACAGAATGTGTAAATCAAAATCTTGAAACTTATCTCAGGTGTTTCATCTCAGAGAATCAGGAGGACTGGGTTAAATACTTACCGCTAGCAGAATTTGCTATAAACAATAGTACTCATGAGTCTACTGGTAAGTCCCCGTTTCTCGGGGCATATGGTTTTTATCCTCAATCTAGTTCATTTAATAGGAGGGATTCCTCAGGTGTTCCTGAAGAGGAGAGGTTTTCTTCATCCATCACGTCCGTGTGGCAAGGGGTTCTTGATATACTAAAGAGGATGGGTTCCAGATATAAGAATGCGGCTGATCGGAGACGTGTGGAAGGTCCGGACCTGTGTGTGGGTGATTGGGTTTGGTTGTCCTCAAAAAATATTAAGCTGAGAGTTCCCTCGTGGAAATTGGGCCCTAGGTTCATTGGCCCTTATAGGATTGTGGCCGTCGTGAATCCCGTTGCTTTTCGGCTGGCTTTGCCTCAGTCATTTAAGATCTATAAAAGGTTGTGGCCTCATCCAATCAGTCCCCTTCACCTCCATCTCCGGTCCTTGTTGATGGAAATCTCGAGTTCCAGATTTCCAGGGTTATGGATTCTCGTTTAGTTCGTCGATCCCTACAATATCTGGTGCACTGGAGAGGGTACGGTCCTGAGGAGAGGACGTGGGTACCTGCTGCCGATGTCCATGCGGTTAGGTTGGTTCGGGCATTTCATACAGCTCATCCTGAGAAACCTGGTCCTGAGGTTCCGGAGGTCCCTCGTAGAAGGGGGGGTACTGTCACGGGGCTACCGCGACAGAGAGGTTCCAGAGAACCGCAGCGCTCTGGGCCTTTGTTCACACACTGTGAACAGAAGCTCTTCACCTATATTCTGACCTGGCTTCTTTGTGCCAGCAGTGCAGGAGTTAACCTTATTGCTGAGAGCTGGGTCTCTCTCAGCTGTACTGGATTTTGTAATCTGATCCTCTATATAGACCCAGTCCTGACTTCAGCTATTGTCAGTGATCAGTTCTACTGCCTGGCTGGAGGTTGATGGAGAGAGGTGTTGGTGTTGGAGGTTTATTTACAGAGATTGGTGTCTGCAGTTTTGGTTGCATGTTAAACCTGTTTTCCTTTCTAAGTTTATTCCTTCTCTTCCCTTCTCTGTTTCCTCTGTGGTTGTGTGAGCATTTGGTGAGTTTGAATCTTTTAGTTACCTTGTCTGTTTACCCTGTTATTTGTTATATTATTACATGGGTGCACTCCACCTCCATTGGGGGGAGAGGGGGCCACTCATAGGGCCTGCACAGGAGACAGGGATACTCTGGCGGCTCAAGCCTCCTAACCTTCATAGGTACTCCTGAGATAAGGGAAATCCAGGGCCCCATTAAAGTGGTAGGGTCAGGTGCGGGTCCCAGTACGCCGTCCTGCCCCTTTAACGCCGCTTACGGCGTGACAACAGGAAAAGCTGCCGGCGCCCGGAGACCAGTGGAGATGCAGGGACTGCGCCAGGAGCAGGTGAGTATGTGACAACCGCCGCTCCCCCTCCCCCGCCGACCCCCTGGGACAACGACTAGAGTATAAGCCGAGAGGGGCACTTTCAGCCCAAAAAAATGGGCTGAAAATCTCGGCTTATACTCGAGTGTATACAGTAACTCTCCAAATAATATAATTGGTCCTACATATACTTTCAATTAATATATTGGGGCCAAAATAGCCTTCAATTTAATAAAATGGGCAACACATAGCCTTTCATTTAACATAATAGGTCCGCATAATTCTTAATTTAATATAATGGGCCCCACGTATCTTTCCATTTAATATAATGGGCCCCACATAATTCTTCATTTAATAAAATCAACCCCACATAGCCCTCAATTTATTATAATGGGCACCACAAAGCTTTCTATACAACATAATGATCCCAAGTAAACTTCCATTTAATATTATGGTCCCATATAGCCATCCATTTAATATAATGGGCCAAACATAACCATATGGTCCTTTATTGAATATAATGTACTCAACATAAGCCTCCATTTAATATTATTATTTATTATTAAAGCGCCATTTATTCCATGTGATTTACATGTGAGGAGGGGTATACATAATAAAAAACAAGTACAATAATCTTAAACAATAAAAGTCATGACTGCTACAGAAGGAGAAAGGGCATAATGGGCCCCATAAAAACTTCCATTTATTATAATGGACCCCAATATAGCCTTCTTTTTAACATAGTGGACAACACAAAGCTCTCCATTCCATATATAAGGAGTGAACTCTTTGGCTTTCTGCCATTGATGTGCCTCCGGACCACCCTTTTTGCTGTTGGCCTGCCATCGGAGCACACTTTTCCGTTGGATTGCCACCGGAGCGTACCCTTCATCGATGAGTAGCCTCTGAAGCACACAGTTTGCCACTGACATGCCACCGGAGCACAACCTTTGCCACTGACATGCCAGCGGAGCATGCCTTTAGCTGCTGGCATGCCTCGAGAGCACACAATTTACCGTTGAAGTGCCACAGGAGAGCTTCCTTTGCCGTTAGCATTCCAGTGAAGCATATCTTTTGCTGTTGGCGTGCCACTGAAACACACCTGTCAGGATTTGCACCCAGCAGCTCTTGTGAGCCTGGCGTCAGCTCTTCCCTTTGAGCCACTCAGCTCGCTGGACAGTTCCGTGTTAACCCAAGTAACTTGCACCTGTGTTGTTTCTTAGTTTCTCCACCTTGATTGAACACCCTATTTAAACCTAGCATAGCACTCCCTTCCTTGTGAGATTATTGAGCTACCAGACTCTAGTCAAGCTTCCTTTTACCTCCTGCTTAGCCTCAAGATTCTACTGCTGCTCCATGTACCGACCCCTGGCTATCCCTGACTACATTACGGTCTGCTCCTTACGTACTGCAATGCTGCTCCTGTGTACCAACTTCCTAGCTATCACTGACTTTGCTAAATGCAGATCCTTAAAAGTTCATTGCTGCTCCTGTGTACTGACTCCATGGCTAATCCTGGCAACACTACATGCTGCTCCTGCTACATTGCTGCTCCTGTGTACCGACCTATGGCTATCAATGACTATGCTACCTGTCGCTGCTGCCCCTAGTGGCTGCAATACCACTACTACCCAGGTCAGTCAGTCTATAACAACACCCTTTGCCATTGGTGTGCCACCGGAACACACCCTTTGTCATTGGCGTGCCACAGGAACTCACCATTTGCCGTAGGCACACCAGAGTGGCCCAATATTTGACCTTTTGCCTACCACCGCTGCGCCCATCTTGGAATTTTTTAGCTGCCACTGGAGTGCACTCTTTGGCCTATTCGCTTTTCACCGGGGCACCCATTGTGGGTTTTTTAGTTGCCACCGGGATACACACTCTGACCACCTTGCTTACCACCGATGCACACATCTTGGGCTTTTTAGCTGTCACCGGGGTGGATTATCTGGCATTTTTGCTTACCACCAGGGTGCCCATCTTGGGCTTTTTATCTGCCACCTGGGTGCGCTCTTCGACCTTATTGCTTACCACAGGGGCACCCATCTTAGGCTATTTTACCTATTTTACCACCGGGGTGCACTCTTTGACTCTTTTGCCATTGATGTGCCACTGAAGCACATCTTTAACCGTTGGTGTGCTACCGAAGCACACCTCTTTTCCGTTGGTGTGCCACCGGAGCACACTCTTTGCCGTTGGCCTGCCACCGGAGCACACCGTCTCCCATTGGTCTGCCACCGGAGCAAACCCTTTGCCGTTGGCCTGCCATCGGAGCACACCCTTTGCCATTGGTCTGCCACCGAAGCACACCCTTTAATGATGGCCTGCCGCCGGAGAACACGATTGCCCATTTGTCTGCCACTGGAGCACACCCTTTGATGTTGGCGTACCAACGGAGCACAATCTTGGCCTCTGGGGTGCCACCAGAGCACACCGTTTACCCCTGGGGTGCCACCGGAGCACACCCTTTACCGTTGGAGTGTGACCGAAGCACATCATTTACTGTTGAGGTGCCACCGGAGCACACCCTATAAAATTGCAGTGCCACTGGAGCATACCCTTTACCGTTGGGATGCCATCGGAGCACACCTTTTACCATTGGAGTGCCACCAGAGCACACCTTTTATATGTCTACTTTACATCAGCACAATTTTGGAACCCAAATTTTTTTTTGTTAGCGAGTTATAAGGGTTAAAAGTTGACCAGCAATTTCTCATTTTTACAACACCATTTTTTTTTAGGGACCACATCACATTTGAAGTCATTTTGAGGGGTCTATATTATAAAAAATGACCAAGTGTGACATCATTCCAAAAACTGCACCCCTCAAGGTGCTCAAAACCACATTCAAGAAGTTTATTAACCCTTCAGGTGTTTCACAGGAATTTTTGGAATGTTTAAAAAAAACGAACATTTAATTTTTTTCACAAAAAATTTAATTCAGCTCCAATTTGTTTTACTTTACCAAGGGTAACAGGAGAAAATGTACCCCAAAAGTTGTTGCACAATTTGTCCAGACAACGTCGATACCCCATATGTGGGGGTAAACCACTGTTTGGGCGAATGGCAGAGCTCGGAAGGGAAGGAGCACCGTTTGACTTTTCAATGCAAAATTGACTGGAATTGAGATGGGACACCATGTTGCGTTTGGAGAACCCCTGATGTGCCTAAACATTGAAACCCCCCCACAAGTGACACCGTTTTGGAAAGTAGAACCCCTAAGGAACTTATCTAGATGTGTTGTGAGAGCTTTAAACCCCCAAGTAACATAGTAACATAGTTAGTAAGGCCGAAAAAAGACATTTGTCCATCCAGTTCAGCCTATATTCCATCATAATAAATCCCCAGATCTACGTAATTCTACAGAACCTTATTGTATGATACAATATTGTTCTGCTCCAGGAAGACATCCAGGCCTCTCTTGAACCCCTCGACTGAGTTCGCCATCACCACCTCCTCAGGCAAGCAATTCCAGATTCTCACTGCCCTAACAGTAAAGAATACTCTTCTATGTTGGTGGAAAAACCTTCTCTCCTCCAGACGCAAAGAATGCCCCCTTGTGCCCGTCACCTTCCTTGGTATAAACAGATCCTCAGCGAGATATTTGTATTGTCCCCTTATATACTTATACATGGTTATTAGATCGCCCCTCAGTCGTCTTTTTTCTAGACTAAATAATCCTAATTTCGCTAATCTATCTGGGTATTGTAGTTCTCCCATCCCCTTTATCAATTTTGTTGCCCTCCTTTGTACTCTCTCTAGTTCCATTATATCCTTCCTGAGCACCGGTGCCCAAAACTGGACACAGTACTCCATGTGCGGTCTAACTAGGGATTTGTACAGAGGCAGTATAATGCTCTCATCATGTGTATCCAGACCTTTTTTAATGCACCCCATGATCCTGTTTGCCTAGGCAGCTGCTGCCTGGCACTGGCTGCTCCAGGTAAGTTTATCATTAACTAGGATCCCCAAGTCCTTCTCCCTGTCAGATTTACCCAGTGGTTTCCCATTCAGTGTGTAATGGTGATATTGATTCCTTCTTCCCATGTGTATAACCTTACATTTATCATTGTTAAACCTCATCTGCCACCTTTCAGCCCAAGTTTCCAACTTATCCAGATCCATCTGTAGCAGAATACTATCTTCTCTTGTATTAACTGCTTTACATAGTTTTGTATCATCTGCAAATATGGATATTTTACCGTGTAAACCTTCTACCAGATCATTAATGAATATGTTGAAGAGAACAGGTCCCAATACTGACCCCTGCGGTACCCCACTGGTCACAGCGACCCAGTTAGAGACTATACCATTTATAATCACCCTCTGCTTTCTATCACTAAGCCAGTTACTAACCCATTTACACACATTTTCCCCTAAACCAAGCATTCTCATTTTGTGTACCAACCTCTTGTGCGGCACGGTATCAAACGCTTTGGAAAAATCGAGATATACCACGTCCAATGACTCACCGTGGTCCAGCCTATAGCTTACCTCTTCATAAAAACTGATTAGATTGGTTTGACAGGAGCAATTTCTCATAAACCCATGCTGATATGGAGTTAAACAGTTATTCTCATTGAGATAATCCAGAATAACATCCCTCAGAAACCCTTCAAATATTTTACCAACAATAGAGGTTAGACTTACTGGCCTATAATTTCCAGGTTCACTTTTAGAGCCCTTTTTGAATATTGGCACCACATTTGCTATGCGCCAATCCTGCGGAACAGACCCTGTCGCTATAGAGTCCCTAAAAATAAGAAATAATGGTTTATCTATTACATTACTTAGTTCTCTTAGTACTCGTGGGTGTATGCCATCCGGACCCGGAGATTTATCTATTTTAATCTTATTTAGCCGGTTTCGCACCTCTTCTTGGGTTAGATTGGTGACCCTTAATATAGGGTTTTCATTGTTTCTTGGGATTTCACCTAGCATTTCATTTTTCACCGTGAATACCATGGAGAAGAAGGTGTTTAATATGTTAGCTTTTTCCTCGTCATCTACAACCATTCTTTCCTCACTATTTTTTAAGGGGCCTACATTTTCAGTTTTTATTCTTTTACTATTGATATAGTTGAAGAACAGTTTGGGATTAGTTTTACTCTCCTTAGCAATGTGCTTCTCTGTTTCCTTTTTGGCAGCTTTAATTAGTTTTTTAGATAAAGTATTTTTCTCCCTATAGTTTTTTAGAGCTTCAATGGTGCCATCCTGCTTTAGTAGTGCAAATGCTTTCTTTTTACTGTTAATTGCCTGTCTTACTTCTTTGTTTAGCCACATTGGGTTTTTCCTATTTCTAGTCCTTTTATTCCCACAAGGTATAAACCGCTTACACTGCCTATTTAGGATGTTCTTAAACATTTCCCATTTATTATCTGTATTCTTATTTCTGAGGATATTGTCCCAGTCTACCAGATTAAGGGCATCTCTAAGCTGGTCAAACTTTGCCTTCCTAAAGTTCAGTGTTTTTGTGACTCCCTGACAAGTCCCCCTAGTGAAAGGCAGGTGAAACTGTACAATATTGTGGTCGCTATTTCCTAGATGCCCGACCACCTGCAGATTTGTTATTCTGTCAGGTCTATTAGATAGTATTAGGTCTAAAAGTGCTGCTCCTCTGGTTGGATTCTGCACCAATTGTGAAAGATAATTTTTCTTGGTTATTAGCAGAAACCTGTTGCCTTTATGGGTTTCACAGGTTTCTGTTTCCCAGTTAATATCCGGGTAGTTAAAGTCCCCCATAACCAGGACCTCATTATGGGTTGCAGCTTCATCTATCTGCTTTAGAAGTAGACTTTCCATGGATTCTGTTATATTTGGGGGTTTGTAACAGACCCCAATGAGAATTTTGTTACCATTTTTCCCTCCATGAATTTCGACCCATATGGACTCGACATCCTCATTTCCTTCGCTAATATCATCCCTTAAAGTGGACTTTAGACAAGACTTTACATAGAGACAAACCCCTCCTCCTCTCCGATTTTTACGATCCTTTCTAAACAGACTGTAACCCTGTAAGTTAACTGCCCAGTCATAGCTTTCATCTAACCATGTCTCGGTTATTCCCACTATGTCAAAGTTACCTGTAGATATTTCTGCTTCTAGTTCTTCCATCTTGTTTGTCAGGCTTCTGGCGTTTGCGAGCATGCAGTTTAGAGGATTTTGTTTTGTTCCAATCTCCTTGCTGTGGATTGTTTTAGAAATGTTCTTACCTCCCTTCTGAGTATGTTTTCCTGGATCTTCTTTGTTCAAGTCTAATGTTTTTCTTCCCGTCCCCTCTTCTTCTAGTTTCAAGTTTCAAGTGTTTCACAACAGTTTATAACGCAGAGCCGTGAAAATAAAAATTCTTTTTTTCCACAAAAATTATTTTTTAGCCCCCAGTTTTGTATTTTCCCAAGGGCAATAGGAGAAATTGGACACCAAAAGTTGTTGTGCAATTTGTCCTGAGTACGCTGATACCCCATATGTGGGGGGGAACCATCGTTTGGGCGCATGGCAAAGCTCGGAAGGGAAGGATCGCCATTTGGAATGCAGACTTAGATGGAATGGTCTGCAGGCGTCACATTGCGTTTGCAGAGCACCTAATGTACCTAAACAGTAGAAACCCCCCACAAGTGACCACATATTGCAAACTAGACCCCCCCAAAGAACTTATCTACATGAGCTGTGAGAACTTTGAACCCCCAAGTGTTTCACTACAGTTTATAACGCAGAGCCGTGAAAACAAAAAATCATTTTTTTCCCACAAAAATGTTTTTTTAGCCCCTCAAATTTTTATTTTCCCAAGGGTTAAAAGAGAAATTGGACCCCAAAAGTTGTTGTCCAATTTGTCCTGAGTATGCTGATACCCCATATGTTAGGGTAGACCACTGTTTGGGCGCACGGGAGAGCTCGGAAGGAAAGGAGCACTGTTTTACTTTTTCTACGCAGAATTGGCTGGAATTGAGATTGGATGCCATGTCGCATTTGGAGAGCCCCTGATGTGTCTAAACAGTGGAAACCCCCCAATTCTAACTCCAACCCTAACCCAAACACACCTCTAACCCTAATCCCAACTCTAGCCATAAGACTAACCACACCCCTAACCCAAACATGCCCCTAACCCTAACCCCAACCACACCCCTAACCCCAACACACCCCTAACTCTAATCCCAACCCTAACCAGACCCCTAACTCCAACACACCCCTAATCCTAATCCCAACCATAACCCTAACCACACCCCTAACCCTGACACACCCCTAACCCTAATCCCAACCATAAATGTAATCCAAATTCCTAACCCTAACTTTAGCCCCAACTCTAACCTTAACTTTAGCCCCAACCCTAACCCTAACTTTAGCCCCAACCCTAACCCTATCTTTAGCCCCCAACGCTAACCCTAGCCCCAACCCTAACCCTAGCCCCAATCCTAGCCCCAACCCTAGCCCTAACCCTAGCCCCAACCCAAACCTTAGCCCCAACCCTATAGCCCCAACCCTAACCCTAGCCCCAACCCTAACCCCAACCCTAGCCCCAACCCTAACCCTAATGGGAAAATGGAAATAAATACTTTTTTTATGTTATTATTTTTCCCTAACTAAGGGGGTGATGGAGGGGGGTTTGATTTACTTTTATAGCGGGTTTTTTAGCGGATTTTTAAGATTGGCAGCCGTCACACACTGAAAGACGCTTTTTATTGCAAAAAATAGTTTTTGCGTCTCCACATATTGAGAGCTATAATTTTTCCATATTTTGGTCCACAGAGTCATGTGAGGTCTTGTTTTTTGCGGGATGAGTTGATGTTTTTATGGGTACCATTTTTGGGCATGTTACATTTTTTGCTCGCTTTTTATTCCGATTTTTGTGAGGCAGAATGACCAAAAACCAGCTATTCATGAATTTCTTTTTGGGGGGCGTTTATACTGTTCCATATTTGGTAAAATTGATAAAGCAGTTTTATTCTTCGGGTCAAGATGATTACAGCGATGCCTCATTTATATAATTTTTTTATGTTTTGGCACTTTTATATAATAAAAACTGTTTTATAGTAAAAAAAATTATTTTTGCATCGCTTTATTCTGAGGACTATAACTTTTTTTATTTTTTCGTTGATGACGCTCTATGGTGGGTCGTTTTTTGCAGGACTAGATGACATTTTCAGCGGTACGATGGTTATTTATATCCGTATTTTTGATCGCGTGTTATTCCACTTTTTGTTCGGTGGTATGATAATAAAGCGTTGTTTTTTGCCTCTTTTTTTTCCGGTGATCACTGAAGGGGTTAACTAGTGGGACAGTTTTATAGGTCGGGTCGTTATGGACGCAGCGATACTAAATATGTGTACTTTTATTGTTTTGGGGGTTTTTTGATAAAGAAATGTATTTATGGGAACAATATATTTTTTTTCTTTATTTCGGATTTTTTTTTTACTTTATAAGTGGGGGCATCATGTTATAGGGTCAGATCGCTGATCTGACACTTTGCAGAGCAAAGCCACCTCCCTGCAGGACCCGGAAGCAGCCCCACGGCCATATTGGATCCAGGGCCTGCAGGGAGGAGAACGTAGGAGCACACTGTTTTCCATTGTTTTGCCACCGGAGCATACCCTTTATCGATGAATTGCCACTGGAGCACACAGTTTGCCGCTGGCATGCCACCGGAGCACAACCTTTGCCACTGACATGCCAGCGGAGCCTGCCTTTACCCGCTGGCATGCCTTGGGAGCACACAATTTACCATTGGAGTACCACAGGAGAGCTTCCTTTGCCGTTAGCATTCCAGTGAAGCATATCCTTTGCCGTTGGCGTGCCACTGAAACACACTTGTCAGGACTTGAACCCAGCAATTCGTGTGCATCTGGCGACAGCTCTTCCCTTTGAGCCATTCAGCTCGCTGGACAGTTCCATGTTAACCCAAATAACTTGTACCTGTGGTGTTTCTGAATGTCTCCACTTTGAGTTCCTGATTGTCTCCACCTTGATTGAACACCCTATTTAAACCTGGCATAGCACTCCCTTCCTTGCAAGATTATTGAGCTACCAGCTTCTAGTCAAGCTTTCTTTCACCTGCTGCTCATCCTTAAAACTCTACTGCTGCTCCTGTGTACTGACTCCCTGGCTATCCCTGACTATACTACATGCTGCTCCTTAAAACTATATTGCTGCTCCTGTGTACCAACTCTTGGCTATCCCTGACTACACTACCTGACACTGCTGCACCTAATAGTTGCAATACCACTACTTCAACCCAGGTCAGTCCAGAACAGAATAATCGCACACAAAAAATGGAGTCTCTTGCAGCCCAACTGCGGAAACAAGTAGCAGGGAACGTCCGAGGGTGAGTATATTCCTATTAGGTATATACTCACCCTCGGACGCGCCCTGCTTCTTTCCGGCAGCCTTCCTTCCTAAGAATCAGCGCTTGCAGGACCTTGCGGTGACGTCGCGGCTTGTGATTGGTCGCGCGAGCGGTCACATGGGCGTTCTCGCGACCAATCACAAGCCGCGACGTCACCGCGACGTCACCGCAAGGTCCTGCAAGCGCTGATTCGAAGGAAGAAAGGCTGCCGGTTAGTACCAGGGCGCGTCAGAGGGTGAGTATAGCGATATTTTTTATTTTAATTCTTTATTTTACACTTAAATATGAATTCCGATACCGATTTCCGATATTGCAAACATATCGGAACTCGGGATCGGAATTCCGATACCAGATTCAGAAGGTCGCCGACTTCATGGCCGACCCCACACAGGGGTCGGGTCGGGTTTCATGAAACCCGACTTTGCCAAAAGTCGGCGACTTCTGAAAATGGCCGACCCGTTTCGCTCAACCCTAACGGCAACTTCTGGATTTGCACAACTTCCGACCTCCTTAACAACTTTGTTTCCTTCATCACAGCTATGGATCAAGTGTTTGATGACCCGAATCGTTGTGCTACAACTGAAACCAAATTGCATAACCTACGTCAAGGGCAGTGCTCTGTAGCTGAATATACCTCCAAATTCCGCCGCTAGGTGACAGACACCACATGGAATTTAGCTGCCCAGAGGAGTCAATTTCACTGAGGATTATCAGAGCAAATTAAAGGGAACCTGTCACCTGAATTTGGCGGGACTGGTTTTGGGTCATATGGGTGTGGTTTTCGGGTGTTTGATTCACCCTTTCCTTACCCGCTGGCTGCATGCTGGCTGCAATATTGGATTGAAGTTCATTCTCTGTCCTCCATAGTACACGCCTGCGCAAGGCAAGATTGCTTTGCGCAGGCGTGTACTATGGAGGACAGAGAATGAACTTCAATCCAATATTGCAGCCAGCATGCAGCCAACGGGTAAGGAAAGGGTGAATCAAACACCCGAAAACTCCGCCCATATGACCCAAAACCAGTCCCGCCAAATTCAGGTGACAGAGTCCCTTTAAAGATGAACTTGCAAGGGTCGAGACCCCTGATAATTTAGAGAACTTTATTCAATTGTGCATCCAAATTGATCAGAGACTCACTGAACTAAGAAAGGAAAGACTGCGAGTATTTGGAAACAACCCTAACTACTCCTTCACTCAATCCGCATTAAAATACCAACAGGAAATGGAAAGCGTGCCTGAACCTATTCAAACTGTTGTCACCCAAAAATCTCTCTCTGCAGTAAAGTAGGAGAGGCGACATACAGAGAATTTATGCCTCTATTGTGAGAGGTTCTGGACATTTTGGCATTAATTGTCCTAATAAAAGTACCACTGCCTTCACAAATGCCAAAACTGCAAGCAATTTAGACCTTTCTGACTAGCTAGATCCGGTTATACAGACCATCTCATCTGTAAAGCAGTTAAAGGGCAAAGAGCAATCACCATCATCTCATTTTGCGTTCCCATACACTTCACTATTGGGAGCCAAAAAATACAATGCTCTGCCATGTTAGATTCTGGAGCATGAGGGAATTTCATGAACTAACAATTCACACTTGATAGTAACATTGCAAGTAGGACTAAATCCATGTCAATTGATGCGGAAACTGTGGATGGATCACCTTTATCGTCTGGACCTGTTACTCATAAGACAATTGAACTTGAAATCTGTATTGAACTGAATCATCATGAAGCGGTTAGTTTTCATCTTATTTCATCTCCATAATTTCCAGTTATTATAGGAATTCCCTGGTTTTCATAACCCATCTATCAACTGAGCATCGAGGACCATTACTTTTCCCTCTGAGTACTGTAAGAACAATTGCCATGCTAATGTATCTGTTTACAAAAAATTTTTCATCAGAATTATGATCAGTTACCACCTCAGTACCAACAGCTCAATGAGGTCTGCAGTAAGAAGAAAGCCAAACCGATCAACTGCCTCCTCATCGTTCTTACGACTGTCCCATTGAATTACTTCTTGGAGCGTCCGTTCCGTTTGGGTGAATTCATAATCTTTCCGAGTCGGAATTGAAAGTACTAAAGGAATATCTAGACGAAAATTTAGAGAAAGGCTTCATTCAACCTTTTTCTTCGCCAGCTGGAGAACCCTTGTTTTTTGTTGAAAAGAAGGACTCAACCCTGCGGCCATGTATTGATTATAGTGAAATAAATAAGATTACCATAAAAAAAAATGCTGCCCACTCCCCTTAATTCCTGAGCTGCTGAAGAGACTGTTTTCTGCCAGAATTTTTACCAAACTTGATCTAAGAGGAGCTTATGATCTCACACAAATCCGCCCAGGAGATGAGTGGAAAACTGCCTTTAGAACTAGATATGGACATTTTGAATACCTGGTTATTCCTTTTGGCCTAAGCCATGCCCCTGCCACCTTTCAGCACTTCATGAATTATGTTTTCCGAGATTTCTTGGATCAATTGGTCGTTGTTTATCTTGATGACATTCTTATATTTTCAGATTCCTTGGAGGAGAATAGCAGACATGTCCATTTAGTACTGAAACGTCTACTGGACAACCATCTCTATATCAAAGTCGAAAATTGTGAATTCAAACAAACCAAAACTCAAGTTTTGAGCTACCGTATATACTCGAGTATTAGCTGACCCGAGTATAAGCCGCCCCCCCCTAATTTTGCCACAAAACACTGGGAAAACTTACTGACTCGAGTATAAGCCTAGGGTGGAAAATGCAGCAGCTACCGGTGAATTTCAAATATAAAAATAGATGCTCCATACCGTTCATTATGGCCCCATAGCTTTGCCATATAGTGCTCTGCACCATTCATTATTGCCCCATAGATGTACCATAGAAAGCTGTGCCATATAGTGCTCTGCACCGTTCATTATTGCCCCATAGCTGTGCCATATAGTGCTCTGCACCGTTCATTATTGCCCCATAGATGTACCATAGAAAGCTGTGCCATATAGTGCTCTGCACCGTTCATTATTGCCCCATAGCTGTGCCATATAGTGCTCTGCACCGTTCATTATTGCCCCATATCTGTGCCATATAGTGCTCTGCACCGTTCATTATTGCCCCATAGATGTGCCAAATAGTGCTCTGCACCGTTCATTATTGCCCCATAGATGTACCATAGAAAGCTGTGCTATTGCTGCTGCTGCTGCAATAAAAAAAAAATGCCATACCTACCTCTCTTGCTTGCAGCTCCTCAGCGTCCCGTCCCGGCGTCTCTCCGCTTTGACTGTTCAGGCAGAGGGCGGCGCGCACACTATATGCGTCATCACACCCTCTGACCTGAACAGTCAGTGCAAGAGGACGCGAAGACAGAGCAGTGCCCGGCGTGTGGAATATGGACAGGTGAATATGTAATACTTACCTGCTCCCGGCGTCCCGCTCCTTCCCCCAGACAGCTGGTCTCCGGGTGCCGCAGCCCCTTCCCCTATCAGCGGTCACCGTTACCGCTCATTAGAGAAATGAATATGCGGCTCCACCCCTATGGGAGTGGAGTCCATATTCATTACTTTAATGAGCGGTCCCACGTGACCGCTGAACAGGGGAAAAGCTGCGGTACCCGAAGACCGTGGGACGGGCAGGGGGAGTGTCAGGAGCCCCAGAAGCAGGTAAGTATGCCTCAGCGTCCTCTCCCCCTCATCCGCCGACCCCACCGCCGACCGTGACTCGAGTATAAGCCGAGAGGGGCACTTTCAGCCCAAAAATTTGGGCTGAAAATATCAGCTTATACTCGAGTATATATGGTATATCTTCTCCCCAGAAGGTCTGAGCATGGATCCCAGTAGAATCAGAGCGGTAGTTGACTGGCCTACCCCAAGAAACTTAAAAGACGTTCAGCGCTTTATAGGATTTGCTCATTTCTACAGTAAACTCATTAAAAACTTTTCAAAAATCATTTTACCAATTACTTCACTCACAAAGAAAATGAAAATGTTTTTCTGATCTCCAGAGGCACAAGTAGCTTTCGACAAGCTAAAGACACTTTTTTACTTCCGCACCATTACTAGTCCATCCAAATCCTGAACTGACGTTTGTTATCAAAGAAGACCCCTCAGAATCTGCCCTGTTGGAGACAAAATGCAGCTTCATCCATGTGAATTCCTTTCTCACAAAATGCAGCTTCATCCATGTGCATTCCTTTGTCATCTGCAGAAAAAACTATGAAATTAGAAATAAAGAACTTTTAACTAGAGTTGAGCGACTTTTACTTTTTTAGGATCGAGTCGGGTTTCGCGAAACCCGACTTTGTCAAAAGTCGGGTCGGGTGAAATCGGCCGATTATTTTGAAAAGTCGGGGGCCGACCAAAACACGAAACCCAATGCAAGTCAATGGAGAATCAAAGTCGGCAGTGAGTGGAGGACAGGAAAACACCTACAGTGCCCATTTTAATGCCAAAAACATCAATTCTTATTTCTTAAGCTTGTCAATCTTAATTTACTTTATAATAATAGTTAGGCATTGAAAACAGGGGGTCATTTTGCTAAAGTTGTGGGGGGGTAGGGCTGGCTCAAGATTTTCGTGGGCCCAGGAAACGCGGAATTCGTCACGGCGGTCTAGCAGGGAGAGGTAAGTATTTCAACTTTGCAAGTGCTGTGATCCTGAGCAAGTAGCGGGGCCCACTCGTTGGCACTGGCACAGGGCCCCTCATAGTACGGCGGCGTGTTTGACAGCGGGTGGCGCCTCCCAATGCCAGAGACACTTTTGCATACTATGAGGGGCCCTGTGCCAGTGACGTCGCCAACGAGTATGCCCCCCCACCTGATGAAGGAACCTGCACTTTCATCCTTTCATCTGCACCTTCCTCTTTGTCCCCGTGTAAGGTGGTATAGTATGCGGGAAGGGGAACCTGACTTTCAGCAGGGTCAGATTCAGGCTGTGTAGAGTGCAAGGGGAATGTAGTGGTCTGGGTCAATGTACCAGCAGACTCATCTAGCAGTGGCTGGGCAATGGGCAGGATGAGGATGAAACACAGATATAGGCCCAAATAATAAAGTAGGCTAAATGCAGTTCAAAATTGGTAACAGGACTAAACAGGGGCATAGCTTTGTTCAGTGGAGGACAACTGTAATAAGTGGCGCAGACACAGTTAGTAGGCCCAAAATAAAAAGTAGGCTAAATGCAGTTCAAAATTGGTAACAGGACTAAACAGGCGGCATTGCTTTCTTCAGTGGAGGACAACTGTAATGAGTGGCGCAGACACAGTTTGTAGGCCCACAATAAAAAAGTAGGCTAAATGTGGTTCAAAATTGGTAATAGGACTAAACAGGCGGCATAGCTTTGATCAGTTGAGGACAATTGTAATGAGTGGTGCAGACACAGTTAGTAGGCCCACAATAAAAAAGTAGGCTAAATGCAGTTCAAAATTGGTAACAGGACTAAACAGGCGACATTGCTTTGTTCAGTGGAGGACAACTGTAATTAGTGGCGCAGACACAGTTAGTAGGCCCACAATAAAAAAGTAGGCTAAATGCAGTTCAACATTGGTAACAGGACTAAACAGGCGACATTGCTTTGTTCAGTGGAGGACAACTGTAATGAGTGGCGCAGACACAGTTTGTAGGCCCAAAATAAAAAAGTAGGCTAAATGCTGTTCAAAATTGGTAACAGGACTAAACAGGCGGCATTGCTTTGTTCAGTGGAGGACAACTGTAATGAGTGGCGCAGACATGATTAGTAGGCCCAAATACAAAAGTAGGCTAAAAGCAGTTCAAAATTGGTAACAGGACTAAACAGGCGGCATAGCTAGGTACTGGGGTGGGCTCCTCTGCTGAGTAGCAGACAGTGGTAGTAGGCGCAAAGCATTAACTGGTCAAAATGGAGGCCAGGGCCCCTGTATATTTTAACTATCATCTATCATTTCAACAAATTTGTATTGGCAGTGCCATTGAAGGATTTAACAGCACAGACTACACAGTGGTGGAGCAGGGAGAGGTAACTATTGCAAGTGGTAGAGCACTGTTCGAGCTGGGGGGGAACATTCTCTCATGGACGGCGGTACTGGCACAGAGCCCCTCATATTACGACGGTGTGTCTGACATTGGTTGTGCACCACCACCATCAGAGACACTTCACTGTACTATGATGGACCCTGTGCCAGTGCCGTCGCCCAAGGGTGGGTGCACCCACCTGTCCAGGCAAACGGCACTCGCACGAGTGCTTCCGCCAGGTGGTGACCACGGCCCTGTGGGGGGAGTCAGCCCATTTAGGGAGGAATAAAAATGGCCTATGGTGGACATTCAGCAGCTGCAAATGGTGGAATTGGAGAAGTCAGTAAGAGGAGGCCAAAAGCAAGACATTTTTCAGGCAAGCTACGTGTCAGCAGGAGAAGGTGGGGCAAAATAATTTGAAATCCATGATTGGTTCATTTTAATGAAGGTTAGATCATCAACATTCTGGGTAGCCAGACATGTCCTTTTTTCGGTCAGTATTGAACCAGCAGCACTGAAGCCTCTTTCTGATAGCACACTGGAAGCAGGGCAAGCGAGCTCCTGTAATGCATACTCTGCCAATTCAGGTCAGGTGTCTATTATATATGCCCAGTAATCAAAGGGGAATTACCTGTGAGGGAGAACATCGATAAGGGAGGAAAAGTAGTTCGTAACCATACTGGACAAATGCTGTCTCCTGTCACTTTGAATCAATGCAGTGGCAGAAAGTGGCTGGAAGATATATGAAAAAATACAAGGACTGTAGTAAAATTTCAATCTCTCTACAATGATCTCAGGAAAAGTATGGCAGCAATAAAAAGGACTGCTGCACACAAAAGTGTGGACAAATAAACAAGATAACTGTGCAGAAAGGAGCAACAGGATTTTTGCTTTTAACCCCTTCCTGACCTTTGACGCCACGTAGGCGTCATGAAAGTCGGTGCCAATCCGACCCATGACGCCTATGTGGCGTCATGGAAAGATCGCGTCCCTGCAGATCGGGTGAAAGGGTTAACTCCAATTTCACCCGATCTGCAGGGACAGGGGGAGTGGTAGTACAGCCCAGGGAGGGTGGCTACACCCCCCATGGCTACGATCGCTCTGATTGGCTGTTGAAAGTGAAACTGACAATCAGAGCGATTTGTAATATTTCACCTATTAAAACTGGTGAAATATTACAATCCAGCCATGGCCGATGCTGCAATATCATCGGCCATGGCTGGAAACACTGATGTGCCCCCACCCCACCCCACCGATCGCCCCCCCCAGTCCTCCGATCAGTCCTATGCACCGCTCCGTCCTCTGCTCTGCTCCCCCGTGCTCTTGTCCGCTCCCCCCGTGCACCAATCACCCCCCGTGCTCCGATCCAACCCCCCTGCACTCCGATCCACCCCCGTGCTCCGATCCAACCCCCCTGCACTCCGATCCACCCCCCCATGCTCCGATCCACCCCCCTGTGCTCCGATCCCCCCGTGCTCCGATCAACCACCCCGCACTCCGATCCACCCCCCCATGCTCCGATCCCCCCTGTGCTCCCCTCACCCCATCATACTTACCGATCCTCCCGGGGTCCGTCTGTCTTCTCCATGGGCGCCGCCATCTTCCAAAATGGCGGGCGCATGCGCAGTGCGTCCGCCGAATCTTTCGTTCCAAAGTGCATTTTTTTTTTTTTTTAAATCTTTTTATTAGAATTTTATAATATAATACAAAAACGTACAAAATATACATTTCCAAAGTTGATGATATGGTAATGCGATAATGTGACAATATAATGATATTGTATCCTTTTTCCCCCCACCCCAACATAAACCAAAAACAAAAAACATGAACCTCCATACTTTGCGTACACTTAAAACCATAAAAGTACCTCATGAAATTGGTGAGTTACCACCTATCCGCTGCAATAGATACCATTGGGTATTTTCAAACTGTGCCCTCAGTTTCTCCTTAGTCTCCAAAGGAAGTGATGGAATAAAAGTATCCCATGTGGAAAAAAATTTGCTTACTTGTTTTTCTTTGTTAGTTAATGTGTCTAACCATTCCATTTTAAATATGAACTGTATTTTTGTGCGAATGAAAGGGAGTCAAGGGACTAAGGGACTCAACCATTGATGTAAAATACTCTTCCTAGTTGCTGAAGCCCATATTGTAAGTGTTGCCTTGACGTATTTGGGTAGCTTTTGAGATGTTTCGTCTAGGATGTTGAAAATGGCCCATTGCGGAGTGAGTGTGAAGTCTACTCCACAAATTGTTTGCAATTCATTATGTACCTCTCCCCAAAGTTTCCGAATTTGCGGGCAGCTCCATAAGTGATGATAAATGTCGGTGTTACGAGCTTTACATTTAGAACATAGGTAGATGATGGATGGGGACATTTTAGATTGCATGCACGGTGTGATATAGGCTCTATGTAAAATTAGAAGTGCCATATCAGTATAACTGCTATATGGTAGAATCTTTCTTTGTGTTATGGTAGCTTCAAAAAGGTCACTCACCTCCAAGTTTGGTATATCTCTCAACCACCTCGCTACGCCCGTGGTTTTTCCTTGCCCCACCCATTTCCTACGCAATATTGAATAGATGTTACTTATAGAAGCCGGGTGGGCTTTTGTATTTCTGATAAACCCATCTAAATTGGGCCTCCCCTCTTCCGTCCCCCCCAATGTCTGACATTTCTGTACTAAGCTACGTGCTTGGAGAAATAAAAATGGTTTATTATTAAATAATGGATATTGTTGTGATGCCGTTTCAAAGGATATTATTGAGAAGTTAAGATCTAATAGGTCTATTACCTGCCCGCATCCCTGAGAAGCCAAAATCCTATAGAAAGACGGTGCTGAACCCCCCATGAACCTCGGGTTTTCCAAAAAGGTCTGGAACGGGGATAGATTATATTTTAAATTACAAACCTTCCTACATAGTCTCCAAGTTTGCATTGTTTGCCATAGTGACGGGTGGTCATTTATTCCCACTGGGAGGTCTTCTCCACCCAAATGCAATAACGCTGGTAGCGAAATGTGTGGGTAAAATTGTTGTTCTATTTCAACATTTGCAAAATGAGAAGTACCCCTAATCCAGTGAACTGCATATCTGAGATTAGCCGCTAAATTATATCTTCCCAAATCAGGAAAATTAACACCACCCTCTAATTTGGTCGCCTGTAGTCTTGCGAGACTTATACGTGATCTACCTCCAACCCCCCAAATGAATCTTCTAAAGTTTAGGTTCAACAGATTCTGATCTGATTGAGTCAAGAGAAGGGGCAGAGTCTGGAAAGCGTATAGCAACTTGGGAAAAACTATCATTTTAATTAAATGGCATCTGCCAGAGAATGACAGTGCGAAATGTTTCCAGGATTGGAGAAGATCAATTATGGAGGAGATTAGTGGTTTGTAGTTCGTTCTATATAAAATAGAAGGGTCCGCAGGTAGCCTTATCCCCAGGTATTTAATAGACTCTTGGCACCAGTGGAATGGGAATTGGGGATCACTCAACCTCCCAGATCTAAAAACTGCCAGGGCCTCAGATTTACTGTAATTAACTTTGAATCCAGAACACTTACCAAAACTCTCTAGGATATGCATGATGGCTGGGATTGCCCCGACCGGGTTAGCAATAAATAAAAGAACATCGTCAGCAAAGGCTGATATCTTTACCGATGTAGTTCCCACCCTCACCCCTTCAAAGGCCGCCTCATTCTGCAACATTCTCAAGAATGGGTCTAGAGCTATGTCGAACAATAGTGGGGATAGAGGGCATCCCTGTCGGGTCCCCCTCTGAATCTCAAAGGGTTCGGATAGAACATTATTTACGGACATCCTGGATAATGGCTTTTTGTAAATTGATTTAACTGCTTTACTAAACCATGGGCCAAACTCTCTGAATGTTAACAAATCATATAGATAGTTCCATGCTACTCTATCAAACGCCTTGTCCGCGTCTAGGCTTACCACAATGGTTTTCATATGTTTATTTGCTCTACTATAAGATATGGCGCTCACCGCTGTCCTAATGTTGTATGTAATGGATTTCCCATGAATAAACCCGGTTTGTTGTGGCGATATCAATTTTGGCATTATTTTCTGTAGTCTGTCTGCCAAAATTTTTGTGAAAATTTTAAAATCTGAATTTAATAATGAAATAGGTCTGTATCCCTCAACTTGAGTATGATCCTTGCCCGGCTTTGGGAGAACAATAACCACCGCTTCATTAAATCGGTCTGGCATGTAACCTTGTCCAACTATCTTATTAAATAACTCACATAAGTGGGGAGCTATACATGAACCCAAAATCTTATAGTGTTCATTGCTGAATCCGTCTGGACCTGGTGCTTTAGATACTTTAAGTTTAGTAATGGTCTGTACAATTTCTGAAGGTGTTATTGGGGAGTTAATAGTCTCTCTCTCCTCCTCTGTGAGCGTTGGGGCAAGGTGGTCTTTTAGAAACTCCTCGCTTCCACCCCCTGTCTCTGACCTATACAACTCGCTGAAAAAGGAATGGAATTCATCCACTATCTCCTCATTTTTAGTTAAAATGTGACCATTGCGCTGTTGTATTTTGTGTATTCTCGTTGGTTTCCTATATGGTCTTGTGAGAGATGCCAACACCTTCCCTGGCTTGTTGCCCCATTTAAAGTATTTTTGTTTTTGATAGTCTAAGTTGAATAGAGCCAATTCATGTGCTAAAGTGTCTGCCTCTTCCTTAGCCCTCAGAAATTTTTCCTTTGTCGATGGAGTGTTATTTAGTTTAAAATCTTTGTAGGCCTGGGTTACTGATTTTTGCGTTTCCCTAGTTCTATTCATAATGTCTTTTTTTTATGACTAACATAGGAAATAATTTGACCCCTCAGCACAGCCTTAGAGGCCATCCAGAACAAGTGTGCGTCATCACAATGGATTTGATTATCATTTTTATATATTCCCCATGACATTTGTAGGTATTTTCTAAAATCGTCTGATTGGTATAGGTATGATGGAAATCGCCACCTCCGTTCCTGAAGTATTGGGGATACTAATTTGGATTGAAATGTCACTGGGGCATGGTCCGAAATATGTATGTTTTGTATTTTTGATTGTGTTACTAAGGGTAACAATGATTCGTGTAACAGCCAGCAATCATTCCTAGCGTGTGAATTGTGTACATGGGAGTAGTGAGAGTAGTCCTTCTCCAAAGGATGTTGTAGTCTCCATATGTCAATTAGATCAAAGTGATCCATTAGTGATTGGATATTACTATCTTGCATTACACGATGAGTTTCTCTAGGGTTAGATCTATCCATGGATATGTCTGCTACCTCATTGAAGTCACCTCCCATGACCACCCGTGACGTATCCCAACCCGCCAGTTTCTCTCTTAGTTTAACTTGAAACTGAACCTCAGGCCCATTTGGAGCGTAAATGTTAACTAGACTGAAACACATTCCCTCAATCATGATTTTGACCAGCAGAAATCTGCCTTGAGGATCTTCTAGAGTGTCTAGTATCTCATAGTTGAGGCCGTTGTATACCAATATGGCCACTCCTCGTTGTTTTTTTGTATATGAGGCCTCAGCACAAAGTGTATACTTTCTACTTAACTAAGAGGGGTGTTTACCTTTAACCCAATGTGTTTCCTGAAGAAATATAATGTGAAAATTATGTTTTTGTAGAAAATTAACAACCTTTTTCCTCTTGACTGGGGAGTTAAGTCCATTGACATTCCATGAGCACCATTGTAGGGAACGAATAGTGGTATCTTTGGTGTCTGCCTGATCAGTCATTAACCTATCCCTTTTCGGGTGACCACCAGACCCACCTGTATAAGTTGTAAGTGAGATCCCCGCCCATCCCAGCGAGTGAGCTTAAGATCTTCCAAAACCCAAGATTTAAGTGTACATAAGCGGAGCCCATCCCCCCCTCCCAAGTTCCCTCCCCAATTTAACTCTGTAACAATAATAACAAGTGCACTCAACCTTAAAGTGAACACAACACAGAAAGTAATCATGCCGCTTGTGGGCATAAGAATGTTAGCACGGGCATGATATCACTAAATAATGACATATTAAAGTAGCTTTCTTATTCAGGACTTAACAGAATTAGAGTTAGAGTGAGCCCGGGGTGCTTCCCGAAGGAATTCCAGGGCCTTTCCTGGGTCACTGAAGGACCGATTTTTCCCCTCCATGGCAAAACGCAGAATCGCAGGATACTGCAGGTTAAAGCGAATATTTTTTTCCACCAACATTTTACAAGCAGGATTAAAAGCTTTGCGTTTGGCTGCCATGGCGGCCGAGTAATCCTGAAACAGTAATAATTAGTGGTTCTCATACATCAGAGTACGTTGTTTTCTGAATGCTGCCAGAATACGAATTTTATCCTAGAAGTCCAGGATTTTAAAAATGACCGGACGTGGCCTGTCTCCTTCTCCTCCTCTCAGGGGTCCTAGTCTATGTGCTCTTTCGATGGCCACGACTCCCGATGTTGGCAATACCCCAAGAGCTTTAGGCAGCCACTCAGATGTGATTTTTACTAGCTCCGAGGGAGGGATCGACTCTGGGACGCCTATAAGCCTCAGATTATTACGACGGGATCTGTTTTCAAGGTCGTCTACTTTATCTATCAAATCCGATATAATCTTTTCTTTCTCATCTAGTTTGTCTGAGAGAGTTATGGTAGAGTCCTCCAGGTCTGATATTCTTTGTTCCGCGTCTGTTATGCGCTCGCCCTGGGTATTAACTTGTGAGACTATTGTGTCCAGTGAATTTTGGAAAGCCGCCAAACAATTGTCTATCTCGGGCATCAGCCGTTCTATGATAGCAGTTGCAATTGACTGTGGATTATCTGTATTGGTATCAGCACTTTGTGATACCGGAGATGTGCCTGCCTGAATGCGTGTAGAACTTCTGCCTGCCTTGGCACCTTTACCCACAAATTTGTCCATGGTGAAATGGAAGTCTGAGATATTTGTTAAGTTATTAGTGATATCTTTGTGCTTGGTAGTTACATCTGAGGATGAGTCTAAGTGTCTTTTATGCTATCACAATAGGTGAGCCTTCACTTACAACACCTTGCTGTCCAATATACTACAACAACACTGTATTTACTATTGAGATATGATAAAAGCCAGTTCTTTGCTCTTGCTATGCAGTTTGTGCAAATCACCCTGTACCAGGTGTGTCTCCTGTAATCCTGCAGAAATGTCTCTCTCCTTATGATTAACCTGGATCAGGGGTGCCACGTACCCTCTCCTGTACCAGCGATGCTTTATGTTATGAGACTTCACAGGTCAGTGCCCTCAATATGGGGGATGAAGGGTCTGGCACTACACTCTCTAGGGTGTTTTAAGATCGTATCCTTCACCAGCTCCCTCTGTGCCCGGATAATATATGTGTCGCCTGTGCCGCTCACCTTGTCCTGGCAGCGGCTATTATAGTTGTGGTTTGGCTCCCTCCTCCTCTCTGGCGGTGCGTGGCAGGCTGTGGGGACTGGCGCGCTTTCTATCAAAATGGCGCCGGCTCACCTCCTTTTCCCGCGCTGAGCCTCTGTGATTCTCTGGAGCCGTTCACCGCGCCTGCACTCCTCGCGTCCTCTTCGGCGGCTCCTGCCCTCCTCACCGACCTGGATCGGTGCCTCTGCGTGCCGAGCGCTCTCTTCCTTCCCCTTACCGCTTCCGCCCCTGTTGGTCCGGAGCGATGCCGTGTGCTGCAGTGAGCGTGGCGCTGCCTGCGCCTCTTGACTCCCGGTGATCCGGAGAGCTGAAGAGCTGGGGCTAACGCCGGTGCTCCTTGTCCGGTCCTTATCCCGGACTCTGGGTGGGATAAATAAGCGCTTTGGATGCAGTTAGCGCCCCAGGTCCGGGAGCTCTGCTAAAAAGCCTCCAAAGTGCATTTTGATCACTGTGATATAACCTATCACAGTGGTCAAAATAAAAAAAAATAGTAAATGACCCCCCCCCCTTTGTCACCCCCATAGGTAGGGACAATAATAAAATAAAGAATTTTTTTTTTCCACTAAGGTTAGAATAGGGTTAGGGTTTCGGTATGTGCACATGTATTCTGGTCCTCTGCGGATTTTTCTGCAGCGGATTTGATAAATCCGCAGTGCTAAACCGCTGCGGATTTATGGTGGATTTACTGCGGTTTTTCTGCGCATTTCACTGCAGTTTTACAACTGCGATTTTCTATTGGAGCAGTTGTAAAACCGCTGCGGAATCCGCAGAAAGAAGTGACATGCTGCGGAATGTAAACCGCTGCATTTCCGTGCAGTTTTTGTGCAGCATGTGTACAGCGATTTTTGTTTCCCATGGGTTTATATTGAACTGTAAACTCATGGGAAACTGTTGCGGATCCGCAGCGTTTTCCACAGTGTGTGCACATACCTTTAGAATTAGGCTATGTGCACACGGTGCGGATTTGGCTGCGGATCCGCAGCGGATTGGCCGCTGCGGATTCGCTGCAGTGTTCCATCAGGTTTACAGTACCATGTAAACCTATGGAAAACCAAATCCGCTGTGCCCATGGTGCGTAAAATACCGCGCGGAAACGCTGCGTTGTATTTTCCGCAGCATGTCAATTCTTTGTGCGGATTCCTCAGCGTTTTACACCTGTTCCTCAATAGGAATCCACAGGTGAAATCAGCACAAAAACACTGGAAATCCGCGGTAAATCCGCAGGTAAAAAGCAGCGCCTTTTACCCGCAGATTTTTCAAAAATGAATGAATCCGCAACGTGGGCACATAGCCTCAGGGTTAGGGTTGGAATTAGGGTTGTGGTTAGGGTTGTGATTAGGGTTATGGCTACAGTTGGGATTAGGGTTAGGGGTGTGGGGGGGTTAGTGTTGGAGGTAGAATTGAGGGGTTTCCACTGTTTAGGCACATCAGGGGTCTCCAAACGCAACATGGCGCCACCATTGATTCCAGCCAATCTTGTATTCAAAAAGTCAAATGGTGCTCCCTCACTTCCGAGCCCCGACATGTGCCCAAACAGTGGTTTACCCCCACATATGGGGTACCAGCATACTCAGGACAAACTGCACAACAATTACTGGGGTCCAGATTCTCCTGTTACCCTTGTGAAAATAAAAAAATGCTTGCTAAAACATCATTTTTGAGGAAAGAAAAATGATTTTTTATTTTCACGGCTCTGCGTTGTAAACGTCTGTGAAGCTCTTGGGGGTTCAAAGTGCTCACCACATATCTAGATAAGTTCCTTGGGGGGTCTAGTTTCCAAAATGTGGTCACTTGTGGGGGGTTTCTACTGTTTAGCCACACCAGGGGCTCTGCAAACGCAACGTGACGCACGCAGACCATTCCATCAAAGTCTGCATTTCAAAACGTCACTACTTCACTTCCGAGCCCCGGCATGTGGCCAACCAGTAGTTTACCCCCACATATGGGGTATCACCATACTCAGGAGAAACTGGACAACAACTTTTAGGGTCCAATTTCTCCTGTAACCCTTGGGAAAATAAAAAATTCTGGGCTAAATAATTATTTTTGAGGAAAGAAAACGTATTTATTATTTTCACGGCTGTGCGTTATAAACTTCTGTGAAGCACTTAGGGGTTCAAAGTGCTCACCACACATCTAGATAAGTTCCTTTCGGGGTCTAGTTTCCAAAATGGGGTCACTTGTGGGGGGTTTCTACTGTTTAGCCACATAAGGGGCTCTGCAAACGCAACGTGACGCCCGCAGAGCATTCCATCAAAGTCTGCATTTCAAAACGTCACTACTTCACTTCCGAGTCCCGGCATGTGCCCAAACAGTGGTTTACCCCCACATATGGGGTATCAGCGTACTCAGGAGAAACTGGACAACAACTTTTGGGGTCAAATTTCTCCTTTTACCCTTGGGAAAATAAAAAATTGCAGGCTAAAAGATCATTTTTGAGAAAATAAATTTTTTTTTATTTTCATGGCTCTGCGTTATAAACTTCTGTGAAGCACTTGGGGGTTCAAAGTCCTCACAACACATCTAGATTAGTTCCTTTGGGGGTGTAGTTTCCAAAATGGGGTCATCTGTGGGGGATCTCCAATGTTTAGGCACACAGGGGCTCTCCAAATGTGACATGGTGTCCACTAATGATTGGAGCTAATTTTCCATTTAAAAAGCCAAATGGAGTGCCTTCCCTTCCGAGCCCTGCCGTGCTCCCAAACAGTGGTTTACCACCACATATGGGGTATCAGCGTACTCAGGACAAACTGGACAACAACATTTGGGGTCCAATTTCTCCTATTATCCTTGGTAAAATAGGAAATTCCAGGCTAAAATATCATTTTTGAGGAAAGAAAAATTATTTTTTATTTTCATGGCTCTGCGTTATGAACTTCTGTGAAGCACCTGGGGGTTTAAAGTGCTCAATATGCATCTACATAAGTTCCTTGGGGGGGTCTAGTTTCCAAAATGGGGTCACTTGTGGGGGAGCTCCAATGTTTCGGCACACAAGGGCTCGCCAAACACGACATGGTGTCCGCTAACAATTGGAGCTAATTTTCCATTCAAAAAGTCAAATGGCATGCCTTCCCTTCCGAGCCCTGCCGTGTGCCCAAACAGTGGTTTATCCCCACATATAAGGTATCGGCGTACTCGGGAGAAATTGCCCAACAAATTTTAGGATCCATTTTATCCTATTGCCCATGTGAAAATGAAAAAATTGAGGCGAAAATAATTTTTTTGTGAAAAAAAAGTACTTTATCATTTTTACGGATCAATTTGTGAAGCACCTGGGGGTTCAAAGTGCTCACTATGCATCTAGATAAGTTCCTTGGGGCATCTAGTTTCCAAAATGGGGTCACTTGTGGGGGAGCTCTAATTTGTAGGCACACAGGGGCTCTCCAAACCTGACATGGTGTCCGCTAAAGAGTGGAGCCAATTTTTCATTCAAAAAGTCAAATGGCGCTCCTTCCCTTCCAAGCCCTGCCGTGCGCCCAAGCAGGGGTTTACCCCAACATATGAGGTATCAGCATACTCAGGACAAATTGGACAACAACTTTCTTGGTTCAGTTTCTCTTTTTACCATTGGAAAAATAAAAAAATTGTTGCTAAAAGATCATTTTTGTGACTAAAAAGTTAAATGTTCATTTTTTCCTTCTATGTTGCTTCTGCTGCTGTGAAGCACCTGAAGGGTTAATAAACTTCTTGAATGTGGTTTTGTGCACCTTGAGGGGTGCAGTTTTTAGAATGGTGTCACTTTTGGGTATTTTCAGCCATATAGACCCCTCAAACTGACTTCGAATGTGAGGTGGTCCCTAAAAATAATGGTTTTGTAAATTTTGTTGTAAAAATGAGAAATCGCTGGTCAAATTTTAACCCTTATAACTTCCTAGCAAAAAAAAGTTTTGTTTACAAAATTGTGCTGATGTAAAGTATATATGTGGGAAATGTTATTTGTTAACTATTTTGTGTCACATAACTCTCTGGTTTAACAGAATAAAAATTCAAAATGTGAAAATTGCAAAATTTTCTAAATTTTCGCAAAATTTCTGTTTTTATCACAAATAAACGCAGAATTTATTGACCTAAATTTACCACTAACATGAAGCCCAATATGTCATGAAAAAACAATCTCAGAACCGCTAGGATCCGTTGAAGCGTTCCTGAGTTATTACCTCATAAAGGGACACTGGTCAGAATTGCAAAAAACGGCCAGGTCATTAAGGTCAAAATAGGCTGGGTCATGAAGGGGTTAAAAAAGCAGTTGGTTTGCACAGCGGCGTACACACAGCAATGCAGCTATCAGGGAGCCTTATAAGGCAGCCTAATAAGCTACAGAGCTGATGCACAAAAATCTAGCCTCCACTGTCCCTGCAAAAAAATGGTGGTGTTGGACAGTGGAAATCGCTACAGCACAAGCAGTTTCGGGGCTTAATCTTCCCTCCCTAACTATATCCCTTCTTCTTATGAAGCTGCGGCAACCTCTCCCTATGCTACGATCGGCAGAAGTAAGATGGCGGTCGGCGTGCACGCCCCTTTATAGCCCCTCTGACGCCGCAGAAAGCAAGCCAATCACTGTCATGCACTTCTCTAAGATGGTGGGGACCGAGACCTATGTCATCACGCTGCCCACACTCTGCGTCCTCCTTCATTGGCTGAAAAATGGTGCTGAAAGCGTCATACGAAACGCGGCTTTGGCGCGAAGATCGACGACCTCTTGGCCGATTCCACACTAGGATCGGGTCGGGTTTCATGAAACCCGACTTTGATGAAAGTCGGCGATTTTTGAATTTGTCCGATCCGTTTCGCTCAACCCTACTGGTCCCACACTAGATTAAAGTTGGACAAAGTTACAAATTTAGAGGAGTAAGGCTAACCATGAAATGTGTATTGGCTTTTGCCGACTTTTCTCTTTAAGAAGATGTCAGAAAATACCCTGTCATATTGGTGCCAGAGTGTTCCCACCGGAATGTTACCCATTCTCCAAGCACTTCCTGGAGCTCTCTTGTCAGCTACAGGGGGGATGTGGTGGTTTGTACGATACCCCAGAGCTGCTCCCAATCAATGTGTCTGTACACCCAGCCAGGTGGTGAGGGTGTCAGAGCATCAGAAGGTCCTCTAAAGGTTTCCTTGGCTACCGGGGCAGGGTCGGTCTTCTTACCTGCCGCTGCTGTGTCTCCAGTGTGGGCTGGGTTACCGGAAGCTCGCTCCTCCGCTGCTCCCATACTCTATCTGCTGTGCGGAACCAGGACCGCCGGAGCTGACAGCATGGCTCCTCCACCTCGGCTCCAAAAACCTCCGGGTTCAGTGCTGACAGCTTATCTTCCCTCTTCTCCCATTGGCTGCTGCAGCTTCCTGCTTCCTCCCCATCCTCTGGGTGACTTCCGCTCGCCATCTTGCCATCTGGGTTCTGGGCCGCACCTTCCTGCTGCTCCCACATTCTCTTCCATGGGCGGTCCCATCTCCTCCGATTCCCGCCATCCCAGACCAGGAGGCGGACTTCTCTTGTGGACGGACAGATCTCTCGAACATAGTAGTATCGATGAGGGGCTGCCATTACTTTCGTGCCGTTCCTCCAAACTCCACCCACGACAACACGCCCCTTCTTCACCTGCTCGCCACATGGTGCTTTAATGGCTGCAGTAATGGCAGCAGTTAGCAGTTCAATGGTCTCACAATTAAGCACAATGTCTTAGGCCAGTGGTCCCCAACTCCAGGCCTCGAGGGCCGCCAACAGTGCAGGTTTTCAGGATTTCCTTAGTATTGCACAGGGGTTGGAATCATCACCTGTGCAGATGATCACATTACCACCGATGCAATACTAAAGAAATCCTGAAAACCTGCTGTCACGCCCTACCGAAGGATCAATCGGGTAGACCCACTGGACCGCAAATACTGCAGTTGCTGATACCAGGAAGGGAGAGCCAGACCAGGGAAGCAGGTAAAAAGCTTTATTGTAAGAAATACAAAATATACTAGGAGAGACACCCCAAAGGAAGGCCACAGGACCAAAACACCAGGGTGCCTCTAAGGAGTCCAAGGCTTGGAGTGACCCCTATACAGGGATTTCCCCTTGACATCCAAAAAAGGGTCCGATGAGACAGAAACCTGTGTTAAACCGACCTAGGAGGTTGAGAAGAAATGAACGGACAAAAACGGGGAAGAATGTGGAACTTGGAAGGAGGCTGAAGACGGCAGGGAACCGCACTGGAAACAGGACTCAGGATGCTGAGAAGACCAGACACGATCCTAGGGAAAAAGGTAAACAGAGTAAGACAGGCAAATTGGACTGGTAAACCTAGCTAGACCAGACCTGGAGCAGAGACTTCAGGATAATAGAGGTTGCCCAGGCGGCGTCCAGGAGTGACTGAGATCCTTATATACCTCCAGCCTCCAGGTGATAGGCCGGGAGGAGGGGCAGTGAGTAGGGAGGGGCTGACCCTTTAAGAAGCCAGAGAGCTCACCTGCCCACCCCCTTTGCACTCCCTAGGAGAGGGAGAGAAAGGAGGAAGTGTAGCAGACATGGGAGCAAGGACGCAGGCAGCATGTCTGCAGGGACGGACCCCGGAGCGCCGGCGGACGACCGGAGCGTGACCCTGCTGGCTAAGGACAGGACCAGAAGAGGTAAGAGCAGGCGGGGAAGAGAAAGAAGGCGCCCCGGATTGCGAGGTGGTGACAGTACCCCCCCTCCAGGCCCCCCGGGGCGGCGACTGGCAAAGAACCGCCGTAGGAGACGAGGAGCATGGACATTGCCCTCCGGCTCCCAGGACCTCTCCTCAGGACCAAACCCCTTCCAGTCGACCAGGTACCATGTGGCACGCCCTCTCTTCTTCACGTCCAGGATGGCACTGACCTCATACTCGTCATTGGCCGAAATTGGAGGAGGACGCTCTCCCGGATCCTGGGAGAAGCGGTTGAGGATCACAGGTTTGAGGAGGGAACGGTGGAAAGAATTATGTATTCGCAGAGAAGGAGGCAGTAGTAGCCGATAGCACACATCGTTGAGTCTCCGGGACACCTCGAACGGTCCGATGTACCGAGGTCCGAGCTTGAAGGAGGGCACCTTAAGGCGGACGTACTTGGCTGATAACCATACCTTGTCTCCCGGTTGAAACATCTGGGCATCAAGTCTTCTCTTGTCGGCATGGTCCTTCATGCGCTGGGATGCTTTCACAAGAGCCTCACGAGTCTTGTTCCAGATGTTGGCGAAGTTGCGAGCCATGGCCTCTGCTGCAGGATTGGGAGTTGCGATGTCCAAGGGAGTCGGGATCCTCGGGTGCTGCCCATATACAATAAAAAATGGAGTGTTACGAGAGGACTCACCAACATGATTATTGTACGAAAACTCCGCCCAAGGCAGTAGGGACGTCCAGTTGTCGTGGTGTGCATTGACAAAGTGTCGTAGAAAACCTGCCAACACCTGGTTTACCCGTTCCACCTGTCCGTTAGACTGTGGATGATAAGCCGAAGAGAAGTCCAAGGCAATATCGAGTTTCCTGCAGAGAGACCACCAGAATCGGGACATGAATTGTACTCCCCTATCGGAAACAATGTTGGAGGGTAACCCATGCAACCGGAGGATATGTTGAACAAACAACTCGGCCAGCTTGGGTGCCGAAGGAAGACCAGGCAGAGAAACAAAGTGACTCATCTTGGAAAATCTGTCCACCACCACCCAGATGACAGTATTCCCGGAGGATGCAGGGAGATCCGTGATGAAGTCCATCCCAATGTGTTGCCATGGTTTTGATGGTATAGGCAAGGGCAAGAGTTGACCGGTGGGAAGCCGTTTGGGGGTCTTGTTGTGGGCACAGGAAGAACAGGCTGAGACGTAGTCTGACACCTCTTGACGCATCCCAGGCCACCAGTAGTGCCGACCGATCAACTGTAGAGTCTTTGTCAGACCCGCGTGGCCGGCTAGTAAGGAGGAATGTCCCCAGCGTAGGATGCGTTCTCGACTCAGTTCGGGCACCAGCGTCTTACCTGGAGGTACCTGCGACAGTCGAAGCGGTGCAACCATGATCACCTTGGATGGATCGATGATGGGACGAGGTTCCTCCTCCTGATCGTTGGTAAGAAAAGACCGGGAGAGGGCGTCAGCCTTGATATTCTTATCTGCGGGACGAAAATGAAGACGGTAGTCAAACCGAGCAAAGAATAAAGACCAACGGGCCTGACGAGGATTGAGCCTCTGGGCAGACTGGAGATAGGCCAAGTTCTTGTGGTCGGTGTAGATCACCACCGGGTGCACCGCTCCCTCTAGGAGGTAACGCCACTCCTCCAAGGCCATCTTGATGGCAAGCAACTCATGGTCACCAATGGAGTAATTCCGCTCACAAGGGGTAAAGGCCTTCGAAAAGAAGCCGCAAGAGACCATGCATCCGGAGGCGGCTTTCTGCGTGAGGACGGCCCCGGCACCTGTGGAGGATGCTTCCACCTCCAGAAAGAACTGCTTCTCAGCGACGGGCCTGTGCAGGGCTGGTGCGGAGGAGAAGGCCCGTTTGAGTGCCTGGAAGGAACACTCGGCCTCTGGAGTCCATCCATAAGCAGGTATTCCCTTGCGTGTGAGTGCTGTGAGGCTTGACCAGATCCGAGAAGTGCTGGATAAACTGCCGGTAGTAGTTGACGAATCCTACGAACCGCTGGATGGCTTTGATCCCGACCGGCCAAGGCCAGTTCATGATGGCCGACACCTTGTTAGGATCCATCTCCAGCCCAGAGTCAGAGACGATGTATCCAAGGAACGGCAGAGAAGACCGCTCGAAGAGGCATTTCTCATACTTGGCATACAAGCGGTTCTCCCGTAATCGAAGGAGAACTCGTCGGACGTCTCTTCTGTGTGTGGGTAGGTCTGGGGAGAAAACCAAGATGTCATCCAGGTATACCACTACACATACGTACAGCATGTCACGGAAGACGTCGTTCACGAACTCCTGGAAAACGGCTGGTGCGTTGCACAGTCCGAAGGGCATCACCCGGTACTCGAAGTGACCATCACGGGTGTTGAAGGCGGTTTTCCACTTGTCACCGGCCCGGATGCGGACAAGGTTGTAAGCCCCTTGCAGGTCCAGCTTGGTGAAGATCCGGGCTCCCCGGAGCCGATCGAAGAGTTCTGGAATAAGAGGCAGTGGGTACTTATTCTTTACCGTGATAGCGTTTAGTCCGCGGTAGTCAATGCAAGGACCCGTCATTCTTTTTCACGAAGAAGAACCCGGCTCCCACAGGGAATGTGGACTTCTGGATGAATCCCCGGGCCAAGCTGTCTGTGACGTATTCTGACATCGCCTGAGTCTCAGCAGGGGACAGAGGGTAGATTCGTCATGTAGGAAAAGAAGCACCTGGAACCAAATCGATGGGACAATCATAAGGCCTGTGCGGGGGCAAGACCTCTGCTTCTCGTTTATCGAAGACATCTGCAAATGCCCAGTAGGCTTCCGGAAGTCCGGGCAAGGACGTAGGTGAGGGAGGCAAACGGATAGGCCGGACGGACAGCAGGCAACGGCTATGGCAGGCCGAACCCCAACGCTGGACCTCCCCACTTCGCCAGTCTATGACTGGCTCATGCGTACGCAGCCATGGCAGACCGAGCATGAAAGGCGGAGAGAGAGTGGGTAGCACGTAAAAGGCAATCCTCTCAGCATGGAGAGCTCCGATCTGAAGCCCCACCTCACTGGTAATGCCCTCAACGGAATCTAGTAGGGGTCTCCCGTCTATGGTGGTGATGATGCGGGGATGCTGCAGAGGGTGTATAGGAATGCCGAGGCGGAGAGCCATGTCTCGCTGAATAAAGTTACCTGCAGATCCCGAGTCCAAATACGCCAACTCTGAGAATTGCCTGTCACCGACTTTCACCTGTATGGAAACAGTTAACGGTAGAGAGGTATCACTCTCACCTAGGATGGCCTCTCTTACCTGTCCTAGGTGGAGGAATTTTCCGGTCTTCTGGGACCTTGCCGGCGGAAATGGTTGGAGCCACCACAATAGAGACACAACCTCCGGGCAACTCTCTCCTCACGCTCCCGGGGACTCAGCCGGAGACGATCCACCTCCATGGGTTCGGGTGCTTCAGCAGAAGAAGCGTTACCTAGTAACAGGGGCCTCTGAAAAGAGGGTGCCAATCGAGGTGGTCTTCTCTCCTGGGTTCTCTCCTTGGTGCGTTCTTGTAGGCGGCGATCTATCTGGACGGCAAGGGAGATGTATTCATCCAGGGTACCGGGAAGATCTCGTACGGTGAGCTCGTCCTTCAGGCGACTGGATAACCCTCTCTGGAAGACACCGATCAGGGGCTCGTCAGACCAGCGAAGCTCAGAAGCCAAAGTGCGAAACTGTATGGCGTATTGGCCAACCGACAGAGTACCTTGCTGTAAGTTGAACAACTCCGTGGCAGAAGCCACCCGACCTGGCTCATCAAAGATCTTCCGGAAGGTGTCCAAGAAGGCCCGCAAATCGGATACAATGGGGCCCTCTCTCTCCAGTAGTGGGTTGAACCAGGCCAAGGCCTCGCCCTCCAGGTGTGATTTCAGAAAGGCCACTTTCGCCACATCCGTAGGGTATTGATGAGGGAGAAGCCTGAAATGCAGCTGGCATTGGTTGATGAAACCCCTGCACATTTTTGGATCCCCAGAGTAACTGGTGGGTTTGCAGAGACGAGGGGAAGAGAATACGCCTCCTACGGCATCGGGACTCAACACGGATGCTGCAACCGGGGCAGAAGGAGACCGCTGCAGATTAGAGAGCCGCTCGTCCACAGACGTCATGTAATCCAGCATCTGGGTCTGCATCCGTCCTTGTTGATCCAGCTCCTGATGGAGATCTGCAAGATGAGAGGAGTAAGATGCATCCACCCCCAGAGGGGAAGCTAGATGGGCCTCAAGAGTACGCATGAACGCAACAACCTGTTCCTAGCTCTGGCAAAGACTAGTGAGCTCCCTCTGAGCATCGAACCTGGCATCAGCGGGGTCCATAGCCTGGGCAAAATCTGTCACGCCCTACCGAAGGATCAATTGGGTAGACCCATTGGACCGCAAATACTGCGGTTGCTGATACCAGGAAGGGAGAGCCAGACCAGGGAAGCAGGTAAAAAGCTTTATTGTAAGAAATACAAAATATACTTGGAGAGACACCCCAAAGGGAGGCCACAGGACCAAAACACCAGGGTGCCTCTAAGGAGTCCAAGGCTTGGAGTGACCCCTATACAGGGATTTCCCCTTGACCTCCAAAAGAGGGTCCGATGAGACAGAAACCTGTGTTAAACCGACCTAGGAGGTTGAGAAGAAATGAACGGACAAAAACGGGGAAGAATGTGGAACTTGGAAGCAGGCTGAAGACTGCAGGGAACCGCACTGGAAACAGGACTCAGGATGCTGAGAAGACCAGACACGATCCTAGGGAAAAAGGTAAACAGAGTAAGACAGGCAAATTGGACTGGTAAACCTAGCTAGACCAGACCTGGAGCAGAGACTTCAGGATAATAGAAGTTGCCCAGGCGGCGTCCAGGAGTGACTGAGATCCTTATATACCTCCAGCCTCCAGGTGATAGGCCGGGAGGAGGGGCAGTGAGTAGGGAGGGGCTGACCCTTTAAGAAGCCAGAGAGCTCACCTGCCCGCCCCCTATGCACTCCCTAGGAGAGGGAGAGAAAGGAGGAAGTGCAGCAGACATGGGAGCAAGGACGCGGGCAGCATGTCTGCAGGGACGGACCCCGGAGCGCCGGCGGACGACCGGAGCGTGACCCTGCTGGCTAAGGACAGGACCAGAAGAGGTAAGAGCAGGCGGGGAAGAGAAAGAAGGCGCCCCGGACTGCGAGGTGGTGATACCTGCACTGTTGGAGGCCCTCGAGGCCTGGAGTTGGGGACCCCTGTCTTAGGCGCACAAGACCCAATTTAATGGGTCTGTCCATCCTGTTCGTGACGCCAAGTTGGAGCGCTTGCCTGGGTCTAGGGGTACTTGGTACCGGGTCCGGCCGTCACTAAAGGGGTGGTCACTGTCGCAGCGACCCGGTCCATGGCCCTGGGCGTCCAAATGAAAGGGAAGGTCTTTAAAGGGGTTATTGTAATAAAGAGTGTTTGTGACGCCACCTGTGGTATTCGGTCAGAGATGAGCGACGCTGCTTAAAGGGGTCCTCTAGGGAGGATGGTACTGCAGCAGGGATGGTATGACTTCCCACAGGTGAAGCTTAGTCCCCAGGGCTCCCGGTGTAGTGGGCAAAGATGGTGTGGTGCCAGAGAGAATTATAGGACACAAGGTTGCAGTCTCTTTACCATTTACTTGCATGAAGCAGCCACAGTCCAGGGTACAGATCACAGGTGATGGTGCGGTCCGGCCAGTCTGAAAGCGATTCAGCGATCCCTCTAGCCAGGTGGGGTTGGAAGCCTTCCTTTCTGCGCTGTGTAGTAGTCCCCTGCTACCTAAGACTTCACACAAGGTCCTCACTCTCTGTCCCTTTAGGTAGGACACTACCCGCATGGCAGGCAACACTGGCCTTTTTACAGGTGTCTCTGGTTATGACTCCGGACTCTATGTGAGTCGCCCACCAGGGCAGTGGAGATACTCGGTACCGGGTCCGGCCGCATTTAAAGGGGTGGTCACAGTGGCAGCGACACGGTCCTTGGCCCTGGGCGCCCAAATAACAGGATAGTTGTTAAAGGAAATTGTAAGATGGTAACACCACCTGTGGTTCTCGGTCAGAGATGACGGACACTGCTTAAAGGAGTCCTCTGGGGTGATGTTACTGTAGCAAAGATGGTAACGCTTCCCACAGGTGAAGCGAGGTCCCCAGGGCTCCCATGGTGTATGGCAAGGATGGTGTAGTGTTTGCTGGCAAATAAATGGAGGACACAGAGTTTTAATGTCTTTACCTGGTTTACTGGTTGAATCAGGCCACAGTCCAGGGTACCAGCAACAGGTGGTGATGTGGTCCGGCCGGCCTGGAGGCAATGGTGGGTCTCTCTCCCGGGGAGGTCCGTAAGCCTTTCTGCTCGTGCTCGTATGCGAGGTCTTTGCAGCCTGTTGCTCCCAGACAAAGTCCTCTCTCTCCTGTCCAGGGACAGATACCTGTATGGTGGGCAGTGTGAGCCTTTTTATTAGGTCTCTATCACGACCCGGGCTCTTTGTGTACTGCTGCACCTTCAGATGTGGGTGCGGACAAATCATATAAAGTCCTTTGTCCTCCAGTTCTGCTGTGCGACCTAGAGTTCAACACAACCTCGGCTCCTGGTGCCTGGCTCCTGCGCTTCAGCTCAGAGGGTGCCCAGTCACAGTTCCCCTCTAAGCTCCTTTCCTTCTCCTTTGCTCCTTTCCATAGATGCTCACTACATTCCAACTCTTCAGGTTATCTTCCGTTCCTGGAGCTGCAGCTTACTCCTGGCTGCACGGCTCCACTCTCTGCTCTTTCTACTCTCTCCTCCACTGTCTGCTTCAGACTGTCTGCCTTGGTCTCCCTCTGACCAGCCAACTAACTCCTCCAGACCAAAATACATGAAGTTGGGGAAGCTCCCCTGAATCTGTGTTCAGAGCTCCCCCTTCTTGCCTGGATTCAGAATGTGTTGCGTGTAGGAGCGTTACTTGGTAAAAGGAATCATCCTTGCCTGCAAGCATGATATTACCCACTCCGAAGGGAAGGCATCATCACTGTAACAACCGGTTACCTAGGGTGTTACATATGTGCTGCTGTGCCTTCAGGTGTTAATAGTGGACAGGCAACTTGCAATCTCCTGTCTGCCCGTTTCTGCCGTGGGGCAGACAGTTAACCCCACAACCTTGGTCTTCGGGCTACAGGTTTCCTGCGCTTCAGTGTGGAGGAAGCTCAGTTGCAGCTCCCCTCCAGCTCTTCACTTTTCCTTTGCTCCTTCCTCCTTCACACTCTCTACAGATTGTTCTGTCTCTCTGTTTTCTTTCCAGGAGCTGCAGAACCACGGGTCTGCACGGCCCCAGCATTCCTCACAGGAGCTGCAGCACCTCACATCTTCACAGCTCCTGCTCTCTTCCTGACTGACTCACTCCTCCTCAAGCCAGAATATATGGGGAAGTTCCCCTGAATCCGGTTCTAGAGTTCCCCCTTCTGGCCTGGAGTCAGAACATGTTGCATGTATGTGCTACCTGTTAAAGGGATCCTTCCTCGCTTTCCAGACATGGCATCACCCTCCCCGTGAGGAAGGCAATGCCACTGTAACAACTGGTTACCTGGGGTATTACACGACCATTTCTGTTTTTATTTTCAGTCAATATGCAGTGCAGAATGTACATTAATGAGAAAAAAATTGACTGTTTTGAATTTACCAAATTACTGCAATAAAATAAAGAGTGAAAAATATAAAGGGGTATAAATACTTTCCGTACCCACTGTATAAACTCCTTGCAGATGTTGTCCTTGGTGGGATTTGAACCCCGGACCCCAGCGCTGCAAGGCTGCAGTGCTAACCACTGAGTCATTGTGTTCCATTAGCATATTAATTAAAAGGATAATCATTAGGTAATGCAGAAACAGATAGGAAATATAAATGTGGTAATAGAGTTTCCTTTCACGGATCTACATGGGAGGATTGGTCTTACTGACATATTATTTTTAAAAGGATCCTTATTAACCTTTGGGATTGCTTCTTCCAGCAGGTGGCACTAGAGACCTTGCTCTCTTCCTCTGCGAAGAGTATGCGTGCATAGCTTATTTCTCAGGGAGCTTTGCGTGGCCTATAAGTTTCCCTGGGGCAAAATCTGCCCTCTCCACAATGAAGACCCCTAAATCCTAGTGCGTGCCGTGGGCTCTTCTTCAGACAATAATGTTGTTACCAAATAAAAAATCTATACAGAGGCCAATGTTACCATCATCCAGTGACCATACAATGTTAGATACCAGTTCTGCAGACCACATGAGAGACTACAGTACAGATTTATAGTGACTCACTGATGACATTCTTTCTGATGGAGTCATTCACTCTTCCCTTCTTTTCCTTCTGGCTCAGAGGACAATTTCCTCTGGCCACAACTCTTCTGCACAGTTTGTTTCACAAGACAAATCTGACTTCTCACATTTCCCCCCATTAATTCCCAACCTACACAAACTCCCCATCTTGTTTCTCTCTCCAATGTGTAGCCTGTTGTTTTCCCATTTCTTATACCTGCTGTATGGCACAATGGCCCACAAATACTTCACAAATAATAGGTTCATTATCTACAAAATATATTTCCAAACAGACAACACCCAAACAATAGTGCTATGGCAGATAGTGCCTCGAAAAAGAATATTTACCCTTAACGACCCTAAACCGTACTACTGCTTTACATGGCCTTTTTGCTGCCATAGTGCCCTCCTAAAAATAAAGCAACTGTAAAAAATAGTAATGCCTCTTCAAGGGAACTTGTTACCAGAAACGACGATGTTAACCTGCAGATATGAGGTCAATCTGCAGGCTAACAGCGTTATAATGCTGCACAGTGCTTACACGTAGCCGAATCCAGCGAGGATAAAATTAACTTTACTGTCCCCGGCAACATTCGGTTTCAGTCATGGAGGCGGCGGCGGTTCAGTCACTGCTCGCCCCCGGCCCGGACTGACACTCCCTTTGCATTGGGATCGGCTGTCAGCCAGGGCCAGGGGCACATTTAGTCTATATTCTAAGAGCATGACTGAACCACTGCCTCAGCCTTCATGACTGAAACCAAATCCTAGTGGGGAGAATAAAGTTAATTTTCTCCCCGCTGCAGGCACCGGATAGCATAATAATGCTGTTAACCTGCAGATTAACCCCATATCTGAAGGTTAACAGCATTATTTCTGGTGACAGGTTCCCTTTAATACTCTTGTAAAAGTAACTATGCCCCCATAGTGCCTATTTAAAGGGAACCTGTCACCCCCAAAATCGAAGGTGAGCTAAGCCCACCGGCATCAGGGGCTTATCTACAGCATTCTGTAATGCTGTAGATAAGCCCCCGATGTACCCTGAAAGATGAAAAAAAGAGGTTAGATTACACTCCCCTCTGGCGGGCGGTCCGATCCGATGGGCATCGCGGTCCGGACCGGGGCCTCCCATCTTCATAAGATGACATCCTCTTCTTGTCTTCATGCTGCGGCTCCGGCGCAGGCGTACTTTGCCCTGTTGAGGGCAGAGCAAAGTACTGCAGTGCACAGGCGCCAAGCCTCTCTGACCTTTCCTGGCGCCTGCGCACTGCCCATCGGACCAGACCACAGCGTGACCGCTCCTGGGTGAGTATAATTTAACCTCTTTTTCTCATCTATCAGGTTATATCGGGGGCTTATCTACAGTATTCCAGAATGCTGTAGATAAGCCCCTGATGCCGGTGGGCTTAGCTCACCTTCGATTTTGGGGGTGACAGGTTCCCTTTAATGCCTTAGGCTGGGTTCCCATTGCCTTATGGGAACGCGCTTAACGGACAGCGTTGCACGGCGAAATTAACGCCGTGCAACCTGTCCGTTAGCGCACCCATTCACGGCAATGGGAACGCGCAGCACTAGCGCGTGCCATGTTCGGCACGCGACGCGCCGGTGTTTCCTGGCGCGCCGCGGACGCTGCTCGCAGCGTCCGAGGTGCTCCCGCGGTCCGTTCCCCGCTCTCGCAGATCGGGGATCTGCGAGAGCGGGGACGTTACTGCGACCCCAGGACGCGGCCCCATTAAAAACATTGCATTAGCGCAACCCGCTAGCGCTAGCGCTAAACGGGTTGCACTAACGCAATGTGACCCTAGCCTTAGAGCAGGGGTAAATTTTAGTTTTTGTGCTTCCCTTTTTTCCTCTCATTCTTCCAAGATGCATAACTTTTTGAATTTTTCCATCAACGGGTTCATGTGAGGACTTGGGTTTTTGCAGGACAAGTTGCAGTTTTAAATGACGCCATTTATTTTACCACACAATTCCTAAATTTTCTTTGTGTTTTGTTATTAATGTATTCATTGTGTGGTAAAATAAAAAAGTGACTTTTAAACATTACACAGGTCTGCAAAAAAATTTTTTCAAGAGCTGTTTAGGTTATTCCACGTAATCTTTATGTTTTTAAGTGCGCTTAATCTGAAAATGACCTCCATTTTGTCATAAGTAGTGTTGAGCGATACCTTCCCATATTCGGAAATATCAGTATCGGATTGGATCGGCCGATATCCAAAAAATATCGGATATCGCCGATACCTATACCCAATACCAATGCAAGTCAATGGGACACAAATATCGGAATTAAAATAAGCCCTTTCTGTCCTTGCATAGCCTGTTCCAGAGGGGAGAAGAGTGTGGGTGGTGCGTGGGCGGAGACTGCGTGACTGTGTGAGACCGTGGGGGGTCTGTGCGGGCCTGCCGGGAGTCTGTGCAGACCTGCCGGAGGTCTGTACGGGCCTCTCGGGGGTCTGTGCAGCCTGCCGGGGGTCTGTGCGGCCTGCTGGGGATCTGTACGGGCTTCTCGGGGGGTCTGTGCGGCCTACCGGGGGTCTGTGTGGCCTGCCAGGGGTCTGTGCGGACCTACCGGGGGTCTGTGCGGCCTGTTGGGGGTCAGTACGGGCCTCTCTGGGGTCTGTGCGGCCTTCCGGGTGTCTGTACGGGCCTCTCTGGGGTCTGTGCAGCCTGCCGGGGGTCTGTGCGGCCTGCCAAGGGTCTCTACGGGCCTCTCTGGGGTCTGTGCGGCCTGCCAGGGGTCTGTGCTCGCAAGATGCGTTTTTTACCCATAAACTTGTATTAGCAATGGATCGTGACGGATGGCCAAAAGTCGCGTCCGTCGCGCAATGGATCCGTCATGTTTTGGCAGACCGTCGGCACGAAAAAACGTTCAAGTGAACATTTTTTTGTCCATCGCATCCGCCATTTTCTACCGCACATGCGCAGCCAAAACTCTGCCCCCTCCCACCCGGACTTCAGAATGGGCAGCGGATGTGTTGAAAAACTGCATCCGCTGCCCACGTCGTGCACAAATTTCACAACGTGCGTCGGTACATCGGCCTGACGCATAGCGACAAACCAGTACCGGCGCAAGTATGAAAGAGGCCTTAGTGAGCGTTAAATTTTAAAAAGAAAAAACGGCGTGGGCTCCTGTGCAATTTTCTGCGCCAGAGGGGGAAATGTTATGATCTGGTGGCCTAGGAGCAGCATGTGACGTACTCTGGAGAAGGTGGTACCTGTACTGACCGCAGACCCTGAACTTAGCACCGCAACTAGAAGTAGCCGTGGGATGTACCTAACACTCCCTAGACACCTCGACACAGCCTAAGGAGTAACTTCCCCTAAAGATAGAAACGGGAAAACTATCTTGCCTCAGAGAAAATCCCCAAAGGATAGACAGCCCCCCACAAATATTGACTGTGAGAGGAGAGGGAAATGACATACGCAGACTGAAATCAGGATTAGCAAAGGAGGCCTTTCTAGCTAAAAAGAAAGAATAGGACAGAGAACTATGCGGTCAGTATTAAAACACTAGAAAATATCCACCACAGAAAATACAAAACTCCACATCTGACTAAAGACATGGAGGGTATATCTGCATCTCCAGAGATACAGCTTGGCTGCAAAAAATCCTAACACAGACAAAGCTGGACAAGACAAAACATGAAAATGCACAGAACTATATGGCCCACAGCATGTGGACAACAAAAACAAAGCCAGAACTTATCTTTGTTGAAAAGAACAGCAAACAGGAGAGACCAGTCAGGGATATGAATCCTCCAAAAACAATGGACAACTGGCACTGACTAAAGGATCAAGCAAGACTAAATAGCCCAGTCCAAATTGCAATTTGTCCAAGTGGACACACCTGATAAATGCTGCGATCCAAAGACAGCAGCACTACCACTCATAACCACCGGAGGGAGCCCAAGAGCAGAATTCACAACAGTACCCCCCCCCCCTTGAGGAGGGGTCACCGAACCCTCACCAGAGCCCCCAGGCCGATCAGGATGAGCCAAATGAAAGGCACGAACCAAATCGTCAGCATGAACATCGGAGGCAGCAACCCAAGAATTATCCTCCTGGCCATAACCCTTCCATTTGACAAGATACTGAAGCTTCCGCCTTGAAAAACGAGAATCCAAAATCTTCTCAACCACATACTCCAACTCCCCATCAAACAACACCGGAGCCGGAGGATCAACAGAGGGAACAACGGACACCACATACTTCCGCAACAAAGATCTATGGAAAACATTATGGATGGAAAAAGAGGCTGGAAGGGCCAAACGAAAAGACACTGGATTGATAATCTCAGAAATCCTATACGGACCAATAAACCGAGGCTTGAACTTAGGGGAAGAAACCTTCGTAGGAACATGACGAAAGACAATCAGACCAAATCCCCAACCCGAAGCCGGGAACCAACACACCAACGACGGTTAGCAAAACGCTGAGCCTCCTCCTGAGACAACACCAAATTGTCCACCACATGAGCCCAAATTTGCTGCAGCCTGTCAACCACAAAATCCACACCAGGACAATCAGAAGGCTCAACCTGCCCTAAAGAAAAACGAGGATGAAAACCAAAATTACAAAAAAAAGGCGAAACCAAGGTAGCAGAACTAGCCCGATTATTAAGGGCAAACTCGGCCAATGGCAAGAAAGCCACCCAATCATCCTGATCAGCGGACACAAAGCATCTCAAATAAGTTTCCAAAGTCTGATTAGTTCGCTCGGTTTGGCCATTTGTCTGAGGATGAAATGCGGAAGAAAAAGACAAATCAATGCCCAGCCTTGCACAAAAGGCCCGCCAAAACCTAGAAACAAACTGGGAACCTCTATCAGACACAATATTCTCCGGAATGCCATGCAAACGAACCACATGCTGAAAAAACAACGGAACCAAATCAGAAGAGGAAGGCAATTTAGGCAAAGGTACCAAATGAACCATCTTAGAAAACCGATCACAAACCACCTAGATAACCGACATCCTCTGGGAAACCAGAAGATCTGAAATAAAATCCATAGAAATATGCGTCCAAGGCCTCTCAGGGACCGGCAAAGGCAGAAGCAACCAACTAGCACGGGAACAACAAGGCTTGGCCCGCGCACAAGTCCCACAGGACTGTACAAAAGAACGCACATCCCGCGACAAAGAAGGCCACCAAAAGGACCTACCAACCAAATCTCTGGTATGAAAAATCACAGGATGGCCAGCCAACACAGAACAATGAACCTCAGAAATCACTTTACTAGTCCATCTATCAGGAACAAACAGTTTCCCCACTGGACAGCAGTCAGGTTTATCAGCCTGAAATTCCTGAAGAACCCGTCGTAAATCAGGGGAGATGGCAGAAAGAATCACCCCTTCCTTCAGAATACTGACCGGCTCAAGGACCCCAGGATAATCAGGCAAAAAACTCCTAGAGAGGGCAACAAAAAAAAAACCTGCTCCCAATGGTGAAGAAGATGGCCGAATATGCCCCTTCTCCAAAGACTCCTTAATATAGCTCCGCATGGTGGCATGTTCTGGCACAGACAGGTTGAAAAGTCGGCCCTTAGGGAATTTACAACCTGGAATCAAGTCAATAGCACAATCACAGTCCCTATGCGGTGGAAGGGAACTGGATTTGGGCTCATCGAATACATCCTGGAAATCTGACAAAAACTCAGGAATTTCAGAAGAGGGGGGAGAGGAAATTGACATCAAAGGAACGTGACCATGAACCCCCTGACAACCCCAACTAGTCACAGACATAGATTTCCAATCTAACACCGGATTATGTACCTGTAACTATGGAAAACCTAGCACAATAGCATCATGCAAATTATGCAACACCAGAAAACGACAATCTTCCTGATGGGCTGGCGCCATACACATGGTCAGCTGTGTCCAAAACTGAGGTTTATTTTTAGCCAACGGTGTAGCATCAATGCCCCTTAAAGGAATAGGGTTCTGCAAAGGCTGCAAGGGGAAACCACAACGTCTGGCAAATTCTAAGTCCATTAAGTTCAGAGCGGCACCTTAATCCACAAATGCCATGACAGAAAATGATGATAATGAGCAGATCAAGGTCACAGATAACAGAAATTTAGGTTGTACAGTACTGATGGTAACAGAACTAGCGATTCTCTTAGTACGCTTAGGGCAATCAGAAATAACATGAGCAGAATCACCGCAGTAAAAACACAACCTATTCTGATGCCTGAATCTTTGTCGTTCAGCTCTAGACAAAATCCTATCACACTGCATAGGCTCAGGGCTCCGCTCGGAGGACAACGCCACAGAGTGCACAACTCTGCGCTCGCGCAAGCGCCGATCAATATGAATGGCCAGAGACATAGAATCACTCAGACCAGAAGGCGTGGCGAACCCCACCATAACATCTTTAACGGATTCAGAAAGACCCTTTCTGAAAATTTGCCGCCAAGGCATCCTCATTCCATTTTGTCAATACAGACCATTTTCTAAATTTCTGGCAATACGATTCTGCCGCTTCTTGACCCTGACACAGGGCCAACAAGGTCTTCTCTGCATGATCCACTGAATTAGGTTCATCATACAATAACCCCAGCGCGTGAAAAAAGGTGTCTACATTAAGCAAAGCTGGATTCCCAGATTCCAGGGAAAATGCCCAATCCTGAGGATCACCACGCAGCAGGGAAATAACAATTTTAACCTGCTGAATGGGATCACCAGAAGAACGGGGTTTCAGAGCAAAAAACAGTTTACAGTTATTTTTAAAGCTCAAAAATTTGGACCTGTCCCCAAAAATCAAATCAGGAGTAGGAATTCTAGGCTCTAAAACCGGAGTCTGAATGATATAATCGGAAATACCCTGTACTCTAGCAGCAAGTTGGTCCACACGAGAAACCAATTCCTGAACCTCCATGCCAGCGCCTAACTCCTGAGCCACCCAGAGGAAAAGAGGAAAGGAAAGACACAACAGACTACAGAAAAAAAAATGGCTCAGTACTTTCCTTCCCTTCTTCTGAGATGCGTTTAACTCATTGTTGGCCAGTTGTACTGTTATGATCTGGTGGGCTAGGAGCAGCATGTGACGTACTCTGGAGAAAGTGGTACCTGTACTGACCGCAGACCCTGAACTTAGCACCGCAACTAGAAGTAGCCGTGGGATGTACCTAACACTCCCTAGACACCTCGACACAGCCTAAGGACTAACTTCCCCTAAAGATAGAAACGGGAAAACTATCTTGCCTCAGAGAAAATCCCCAAAGGATAGACAGCCCCCCACAAATATTGACTGTGAGAGGAGAGGGAAATGACATACGCAGACTGAAATCAGGATTAGCAAAGGAGGCCTTTCTAGCTAAAAAGAAAGAATAGGACAGAGAACTATGCGGTCAGTATTAAAACACTAGAAAATATCCACCTCAGAAAATACAAAACTCCACATCTAACTAAAGACATGGAGGGTATATCTGCATCTCCAGAGATACAGCTTGGCTGCAAAAAATCCTAACACAGACAAAGCTGGACAAGACAAAACATGAAAATGCACAGAACTATATGGCCCACAGCATGTGGACAACAAAAACAAAGCCAGAACTTATCTTTGTTGAAAAGAACAGCAAACAGGAGAGACCAGTCAGGGATGTGAATCCTCCAAAAACAATGGACAACTGGCACTGACTAAAGGATCAAGCAAGACTAAATAGCCCAGTCCAAATTGCAATTTGTCCAAGTGGACACACCTGATAAATGCTGCGATCCAAAGACAGCAGCACTACCACTCATAACCACCGGAGGGAGCCCAAGAGCAGGCTTGACAACAGGGAAAGCCGACGGCCGGGGCCAATATTTGTAGCCTGCTATGAATATCAGCCCGCAGCTGTCTGCGTAGCCTTTACTGGCTATTAAAATAGGGGGACCTCCAAAAAAATGACGTGGGGTCCCCCTATATTTTATAGCCAGAAAGGCTACGCAGACAGCTGCAGGTTGATATTCATAGCCTAGAGAAGGGCCATGGATATTGTCCCCCCCCCGGCTAAAAATACCAGTCTGCAGCCGCCCCAGAAATGGCGCATCTGTAAGATGCGCCAATTCCGGCACTTAGCCCCTCTCTTCCCACTCCCGTGTAGTGGTGGGATATGGGGTAATAAGGGGTTAATGTCACATTGCTATTGTAAGGTGACATAAAGCCGGGTTAACAATGGAGAGGCGTCAATAAGACGCCTATCCATTATTAATCCAATAGTAATAAAGGGTTAATAAAACACACACATTAGGAACAAAGTATTTTAATATTCTTCATTTAACCATACTTACCATACTTCAGCGCCTGCAAAAAACGTAAAATAATAAACCGTATACTACCTGTCCGCCGTAGTCCAATTAATAACGAGTGTCCCACGACGATCTCCCCTATAGAACAGTGACATCGGGTGATGTCACTGCTCTATAGGACCTTCAGTGACACACTGACAGGAGACAATGGCTCCTGCAGTGCATCACTGAGAGGTTACTAGAGTTTAAAGTCTCACTTTATGGCAATTGCTGCGTGGGAAAATTTCTCACACAGCAATGCCAAAAGTGAGACTAGGGACTATTTTTTTTACAGCGGCGGAGGATACCTTCCTCCCGTCATTATGTTCCTGGAGCCCCTAGAGAGCGGTCACATCAGCTGATGCTGCCGTTCTCCACGGGAGATCGTCATGGGACACTCGTGGATTTCTGCGGATCAGGGAGTATATTCGTTGTTTGTTATTTTAATCTTTTTTTACAGATGACACTGGCTTCGGGGATCAAAATGACAAGTGATGGTGAGTATGTACTCTGTTATATGTACTGTATGTCTGTATGCATGTAATGTATGTAATGTATGAATGTATTGTATGTAGCATGTATGTAGTATGTATGTAGTTTGTATGTATTATGTTGTATGTATGTAGTATGTTGTATGTATATAGTATGTATGTTGTATGTAGTATGCATGTATGTAGTATGTATGTAGTATGTATATATGTAGTATGTATGTAGTATGTTTGTATGTTTTATGTATGTTTTATATATGTTTTATGTATGTATGTAGTATGTATGTAATATGTATGTAATATGTATGTAGTATGTATGTAGTATGTAGTATGTATGTAGTATGTATGTTGTATGTATGCTGTATGTATGTAGTATGTTGTATGTAGTATGTATGTATGTAGTATGTTGTATGTATGTAGTATGTTGTATGTACGTATGTAGTATGTATGCAGTATGTTGTATGTATGTAATATGTATGTAGTATGTATGTAGTATGTATATATGTAGTATGTATGTAGTATGTATGTATGTAGTATGCATGTTGTATGTATGTAGTATGTTGTATGTATGTTGTATGTAGTATGTATGTATGTAGTATGTATGCAGTATGTTGTATGTATGTAATATGTATGTAGTATGTATATATGTAGTATGTATGTAGCATGTATGTATGTAGTATGCATGTTGTATGTATTTAGTATGTTGTATGTATGTTTTATGTAGTATGTATGTATGTTGTATGTATGTAGTATGTATGTTGTATGTATGTAGTATGCATGTATGTTGTATGTATGTATTGTGTATGTAGTATGTATGTATGTACTATGTATGTAGTATGTATGTTGTATGTAGTATGTATGTTGTATGTATGTAGTATGTTGTATGTATGTTGTATGTAGTATGTATGTAGTATGTATGTATGTTGTATGAATGTAGTATGTATGTTGTATGTAGTTTGTATGTTGTATGTATGTAGTAGGTATGTAGTATGTATGTATGTTGTATGTATGTATTATGTATGTAGTATGTATGTAGTATGTATGTAGTATTTATGTAGTATGTATGTAGTATGTATGCAGTATGTATATATGTAGTATGTATGTATGTAGTATGTATGTAGTATGTACAGTATGTATGTATGTAGTATGTATGTAGTATGTATGTATGTTGTAAGTATGTAGTATGTTGTATGTATGTTGTATGTATGTAGTATGCATGTAGTATGTATGTATGTTGTATGTATGTAGTATGTATGTTGTATGCATGTAGTATGTTGTATGTATGTTGTATGTAGTATTTTTTTTACATTCGACACATTAGCCGGATGATGGGACTACTACTGTCCGATCATTGGCTAATGTGTCAATCACTGCCATTGTAGCAGGCATAGCCCGATGGGACTTGTAGTCCCATCGGACGATGCCTGCACACCCGCACAGACCCCCGGCAGGACACACAGACCCCAGAGAGACCCGTACAGACCCCCGGCAGGCCGCACAGACCCCAGAGAGGCCCGTACAGACCCCGGCAGGCCGCACAGACCCCCGGCAGGCCGCACAGACCCCAGAGAGGCCTATACAGACCCCCGGCAGGCCGCACAGACCCCCGGCAGGCCGCACAGACCCCCCAAGAGGTCCATACAGACCCCCAACAGGCCGCACAGACCCCCGGCAGGCCGCACAGATCCCCGAGAGGCCGTACAGACCCCCGGCAGGCGACACAGACCCCTGGCCGGCCGCTCAGACCCCCCGAGAGGCCCATACAGACCCCTGGCAGGCCAGCACAGGCCCCCCCACGGTCACGCACAGACCCAGCCCGCACACACAGACGCTGTCTCCGCCCAGCCCACGCACCACCCACACTCAATTATAGTGCATCATTGCACTATAGGAACTTCCGATTCCGGTATCCGATATCTTAAAAATATCGGAACTCAGTATTGGAAATCCGATACAGCAAATATCGTCCGATACCCGATATTTGCAGTATAAGAATGCTCAACACTAGTCATAAGACATCACGTTTTCTGACAATTTAAGTAACTATGTTAAATACGACAATACCTCAAAATAGACTCATAAAATTAATTTTTTATTACAAATGTTTCATGAAAATCATTTTTTAACTGCAATGAGCTCACTAACACACACTAAAATCGATTCTTCTTCCCTGTGAGGCTCCTCTTGGTACATTTATGCTTGTGAGTAGCATCTGGAATGTCTTTCTGAAGCGTCCAACAGTAGTCTGCCATCATTGTAATGCTCCATTTTCCCTGGTATCTTCTTTCCATCTCTTTAATGTCCTGGTGGAATCGTTCACCTTGCTCTTCACTCACAGCTCCCAAATTTTCTGGAAAGTAGTCAAGGTGGGAATGGAGGAAATGCACTTTCAAACTCATCAGGTAACCTAAGGGTATATTTCCATGTTCAGGAAACGCTGCGTGTTTGACGCTGCATAGAGACGCAGCGTCAAACACGCAGCATCCAGATGTTACAGCATAGTGGAGGGGATTTCATGAAATCCCGTCTCCACTATGCGTGGTAACACGCATCCAGCGGCCCTGCGATTCCGGACATGCAGCGCGTCTTTTTAGATTGCAGCATGTCCGTTTACCTTGCGGCGCCGCTGCGGCGCCGCAAGGTATAACACAGGGCCCTATGTGTGGGGTGCGATGATTCCAGATGTGTGCAATGATCACATCTGGCATCATCACGTCTCCAGAAGGGGGTGGAGCTTTGGTCTGAGCGAGATTGCCGCTCCGTCAAAACCACCGGCCATCCTGAACGTGGACACGTACCCTAAAGCTTGAAATGCTTTCAGCATTCGTCCGACAATTTTTTTGTAGTCAGGGTCTTTGTTATTGCCTAAAAATTTCTCTACGACCTCATTAAACGCAAACCACCTTTCTTTTTGAGGATATTCACCACAAATTCACCATATATTCACCACAAATGTAACAGAAACTGTAAGGCGAATTAATACACTTCCGCTGAGCCATAATGCTAATTTTGGGAAACACAGTTGAATATGACGAGTTAACATGAACTGAGATGAAAAAGTGTGAACAGGCGAGAACCAACATAAAACAATTGAATCAAGCCCGAGCATGCCAGAGCCTGCTCGTTCAGCATGTTGATGCTAATTTCATTAGCTCACTCTGAGGCCATGTTCACACTTTCCGTTTTTTACCGCAGAACCGCGGCGATTTTGCCGCTGCGGGTCCGCTGCAGTTTCGATTGCGTTTACAGTAACATGTAAACCCTATGGAAACCGCAAACCGCTGTGCACATGCTGCGGGAAAAACCTTGCGGGAACGCAGCGGTTTACAACCCGCAGCATGTCACTTCTTTGTGCAGGATCGCAGCGATTCTGCACCCATAGGAATGCCCACCATGCAGGAAGTAAGCAGATAATGTGCGGGTGGTACCCGGGGTGGAGGAGAGGAGACTCCAGGCCCTGGGAACCATATTTGTGTAAAAAAAAGAAAGAATTAAAATAAAAAATAATGATCTACTCACCTCTCAGCGCTGTACGTGGCCATCCGGTCTCATGTTGCTATGCGAGCAGGACCTGCGGTGATGTCGCGGTCACATGACCATGACGTTGCGGTCACATGACCGTGACGTCACGAAGGTCCTTCTCGCACAGCATCTTTGGAACCGGACCGCTGCCTGCAGCGCCGAGGAGATCGGGACGTTAGAGGGTGAGTATATCATTATTTTTATTATTTTTAACATTACTATTGATGCTGCATATGCAGCATCAATAATAAAACAAGTGCAGGATTAAATCTGCAGCGGAACCCGCAACACAAACCGCAATAAATCTGCAGGGAGAACCGCAGCGGGTTTGCCCTGCAGATTTATCAAATCCGCTGCAGGAAAACCCGTGGGAGAACCCGCAGCCCCCATCCTACTTGTGCACATAGCCTGAAAGTTCTTTTCTTTGAAAGTTATATTTTTTTGCCATTGTATATCTTCAGTGCATTGATGTGAATTAATTAATAGTAACTTTGACTTTCAAAACCCTAAAGAAAAACACATTAAAAAAATACCAAAAATTGAGAAAAATATACTAAACTTGAAGAGAATTTTGCATTTTGTGGCAAATCCTGACGTCCAGGATTTTTTCTATATTTTTTTCGCTTTCAGCACACCAAAATACATGGAAATTAGATGAAAATAATCAAACAGCTTTTTAGTTACAGACCTGTGTTATTCTCCAGATTAGTAGAATTATGGCGATATCAAGCTTGAGTAGAAACTATATATAATATGTGTGTGAAAAAAACTCAGAAATTTGTAAAAGAGAAAAAAAAATAGCTTGTTGACATTTTTCGAGACCCATGAAGTTTTTTTTTTTCTGTTGATTAAATAGTGCCGGGTTTTTTTTTTAATCGTGGCAAGCTGATGGTTTAAGGTTACGTTCCCATGAATTTTGGGTGGGTTTTTGACACTGCATATTTTTGCTACTCAAAAAAACGCAGAGTCTTACAGTTCCACCAAAGTGAATAGATCTATGGAAATCTCATGATCTCGTGGCCACTGTGTGTTTGATATTCACAACATAACAGTTTCTCTTGCGGGTATGCTGAGTTTTATGTGCAGATTTTCCCAATAAACTTTCATTAACCCCTTTACCCCCGAGGGTGATTTGCATGTTAAAAACCGGGCCACTTTTTCCAATTCTGACCACTGTCACTTTATGAGGTAATAACTCTGGAACGCTTCCATGGATCCTGGTGATTCTGACAATGTTTTCTCATGACATATTGTACTTCATGATAGTGGTAAAATTTCCTTGACATTACTTGCGTATATTTGTGGAAAAAGACGGAAATCTGGTGAAAATTTTGAAAATTTCACAATTTTCCAACTTTGAATTCTCATGCACTTAAATCACACAGATATGTCGCACAAAATACTTAATAAGTAACAATTCCCACATGTTTACTATACATCAGCACAATTTTGGAGCCAACATTTTTTTTGTTAGGGAGTTATAAGGGTTAAAATTTGACCAGCGATATCTCATTTTTACAAAACCATTTTTTTTAGGGTCTGTATCACATTTGAAGTCATTTTGAGGGGTCTATATGATAGAAAATACTCAAAAGTGACCCCATTCTAAAAACTGCACCCCTCAAGGTGCTCAAAACCACATTCAAGAAGTTTACTAACCCTTCAGGTGCTTCACAGGAATTTTTGGAATGTTTAAAAAAAAAATGAACATTTAACTTTTTTTCACAAAAGATGTTCTTCCAATTTGTTTTATTCTACCAAGGGTAACAGGAGAAAATGGACCCCAAAAGGTGTTCTACAATTTGTCCTGAGTACACTGATACCCTATATGTGGGGGTAAACCACTGTTTGGGCGCATGGCGGAGCTCGGAAGGGAAGGAGCACTGTTTGACTATTCAATGCAAAACTGGCTGGAATTGAGATAGGATGCCATGTCGCATTTGGAGAGCCCCTGATGTGCCTAAACATTGAAACCCCCCACAAGTGACACCATTTTGGAAATTAGGCCCCTAAGTAACTTATCTAGGTGTGTGGTGAACACTTTGAACCACCAAGTGCTTCACAGAAGTTTATAATGTAGAGCCGTAAAAATAAAAAATCATATTTTTTCCACAAAAATGATCTTTTCACCCCCAATTTTTTATTTTCCTAAGGGTAACAGGAGAAATTAGACACTAACAGTTGTTGTGCAATTTTTTCTAAGTACGCTGATACCCCATATGTGGGGGTAAACCACTGTTTGGGCGCATCGCAGAGCTCGGAAGGGAAGGAGCGCCGCTTTGGAATGCAGACTTTGATGAAATGATCTGCGAGCGTCACATTGCGTTTGCAGAGCGCCTGATGTAGCTAAACAGTAGAAACCCCCCACAAGTGACCCCATATTGGAAACTAGACCCCCAAGGAACTTATCTAGATGTGTTGAGAGAACTTTGAACCCCCCAAGTGTTTCACTAAAGTTTATAACACAGAGGCGTGAAAATAAAAAATAATATTTTTCCCACAAAAATGATTTTTTTAGCCCCCAAATTTTTATTTTCCCAAGGGTAACAGAAGAAATTGGATGGAAAAAGTTGTTGTCCAATTTGTCCTGAGTACGCTGATACCCCTTATATGGGGGTAAACCACTGTTTGGGCACACGGCAGAGCTCGGAAGAGAAGGAGCACTGTTTTGCTTTTTCAATGCAGAATTGGCTGGAATTGAGATCAAACACCATGTCCTGTTTGGAGAGCCCCTGATGTGCCTAAACAGTGGAAACCCCCCAATTCTAACTCCAACCTTAACCCAAACACACCCCTAACCCTAGTCCCAACCCTAATGAAAACCCTAACCACACCCCTAACACGAACACACGCCTAACCCCAACACACCCCTAACCCTAATCCCAACCATAACCCTAACCACACCCCTAACCCTGACACACCCATAACCCTAATCCCAACCGTAAACATAATCCAAACCCTAACCCCAACTCTAGCCCCAACCCTAACCCTAACTTTAGCCCCATTCCTAACCCTAACCCTAATGGGAAAATGGAAAGTTAAAAAAAATATTTTATTAGTTTTCCCTAACTCAGGGGGTGATAAAGGGGGGTTGATTTACTTTTTATAGCGGGGTTTTATGTTTAGCAGCTGTCACACACTAAAAGACACTTTTTAGTGCAAAACATAGTTTTTGCATCACCACATTTTGAGAGCTATAATTTTTCCATATTTTGGTCCACAGAGTCATGTGAGGTCTTGTTTTTTGAGGGACAAGTTGATGTTTTTATTGGTATCATTTTCGGGCACATGACATTTTTTGATGACTTTTTATTACGATTTTTGGGAGGCAGAATGACCAAAAACCAGCTATTCATGAATTTTTTTTAGGTGGGGCGTTTATACCGTTCCACGTGTGGTAAAATTGATAAAGCAGTTTTATTCTTCGGGTCAGTACGATTACAGCGATACCTCATTTATTTCATTTTTTTAATGTTTTGGCGCTTTTATACAATAAAAACTATTTTATATAAAAAATAATTATTTTTGCATTGCTTTATTCAGAGGGCTGTAACTTTTTTATTTTTTTGCTGATGATGCTGTATGGCGGCTCGTTTTTTGCGGGAGAAGATGTCGTTTTCAGCGGTACCATGTTTATTTATATCTGTATTTTTGATTGTGTGTTATTCCTTTTTTTGTTCAGCGGAATGAAGATAGAGCGTTGTTTTTTGCCTTGTTTTTTATTTATTTATTATGGTGTTCACTGAAGGGGTTATCTAGTGGGACAGTTTTATAGGCCGGGTCGTTACGGACGCGGTGATACTAAATATGTGTACTTCTATTATTATTTTTTATTTCCATAAAGAAATGTATTTATTGGAACAATATTTTTTTTTTCTTTATTTAGGAATTTTTAAAAAAATATTTTTTCCCAGTATATATTTTTTTTAACTTTTTACATTGTCCCAGGGTGGGACATCACTGTAAAAACTCAGATTGGTGATCTGACACTTTGCAGAGCACTGTGTCAGATCAGCGATCTAACAGGCACTGCAGGACGCTTGCTGGCGCCTGCTCTTAGCAGGCACTGACAAGCCACCTCCCTGCAGGACCTGGAAGGACCCCGCAGGCATCTTGGATCCAGGGGCCTGCAGGGAGGAGAAAGGAGACCCTTGGAACAATGCAATCACTTTGCGTTGTTCTGAGGGTCTCAGGGAAGCACGCAGGCAGCCCCCTCCCTGAGTGATGCTTCCCTATGCCACTGTAACGCTGCGATCTTGTTTGATCACAGTGTTCCGAAGGTTAAAGTGGCGGGAGCTGTCCGTGACCGCTCCTGGCACATAGTGCCGGGTGTCAGCTGTGATAATCAGCTGACACCCGGCCGCAATCAGCTGCGCTCCCCCCGTGAGTGTGGCTGATCGCATAAGACGTACTATCCCGTCGATGGTCATATGGGCCCAGGTCACCTCGACGGGATAGTACGTCTGATGTCAGAAAGGGTTTAAATATGAAAAATCTGCAGGTAAAAACCACAAATGCATTTATAGCGCATTTCCACTTCAACAAAAAAAGCACATGTAAAGCGCACATGACTGTATCAATAAAGTTTTGCCAAATCCAAATACCAGGAAGTATTAGAAACAAACAGCTTTATTTAAAACACGACACACCAACAAGAGACAAAACACAGTGTACAAAACGCAATAAAAACAAACATAAAATAAACACACTTTTCGATTTCTATCAAACAGCTATAGAGCCTTGTGTTGCCTTTTCTGGCACAAATGCGACAAATTTTATGCAGATTTCAATCTCTTCATTGATATCTGCACAGCAGGTCAATTTACGTTAAGTGATGAGCGAATATACTCGTTACTCGAGATTTCTCGAGCACGCTCGGGTGTCCTCCGAGTATTTTTTAGTGCTTGTAAATTTAGTTTTTATTGCCGCAGCTTTACATCTGATAGCCAACATAAGTACATGTGGGGGTTGCCTAGTTGCTAGGGAATCCCCACATGTAATCAAGCTGGCTAACAGATGTAAATCATTCAGCTGCGGCAATAAAAACTAAATTTCCGAGCACTAAAAAATACTCTGAGGACCGCCGAGCGTGCTCGAGAAATCTCGAGTAACGAGTATATTCGCTCATCACTATTTACGTTCTATTTCTTTTTTGTCTGTGTGGATGAGATTTTGTAAAATTTTTGTGAGTTATCAACATGCAATACTGTAGCGGAAAATCTACCGTATGTCGGTGCTTAAAAATTAAAGAACCAGAACATAAAGAGAACATTTTAATGGAAATTAAGATGTAGTAATAGACAGCGACCACTAGATGTCGCATCAGACCTAAGAATAGAAAGAAGACAACAAATGACCTTCATGATTGCACTCGGGCAATGTGGGGTTCAAGTAAATCAGTTTATTCAAAGGTTTCATAATTCACTTACAAATCCAGAACACTCTAAAAATGACATTTGTGGGGCACATTATTCAACATAACAAACATGTAATTATTATTTTTTGTTGCTTATTATTATTTATTATTTATTATAGCGCCATTTATTCCATGGCGCTTTACATGTGAGGAGGGGTATACATAATAAAAACAAGTACAATAATCTTAAACAATACAAGTCACAACTGGTACAGGAGGAGAGAGGACCCTGCCGCGAGGGCTCACAATCTACAAGGGATGGATGAGGATACAGTAGGTGAGGGTAGAGCTGGTCATGCAGCGGTTTGGTCAATCAGTGGTTAGTGCAGGTTGTAGGCTTGTCAGAAGAGGTGAGTCTTCAGGTTCTTTTTGAAGGTTTCGATTGTGGGAAGAGGAGATAAGAGGGGAGTAGAAAAGGAGATCTTGTGAGGATCGGAGGTTGCGTGCAGGTAAGTACCAGGAGACGAGGTCACAGATGTATAGAGGAGACAGGTTGTGGATGGCTTTGTACGTCATGGTTAGGGTTTTGTACTGGAGTCTCTGGGCAATGGGGAGCCAGGGAAGGGATTGACAGAGGGGAGTGGCCGGGGAATAGCGGGGGGACAGGTGGATTAGTCGGGCAGAGTTTAGAATAGATTGGAGGGGTGCGAGAGTGTTAGAGGGGAGGCCACAGAGCAGGAGGTTACAGTAGTCGTGGCGGGAGATGATGAGGGCATGGACTAGGGTTTTTGCAGATTCTTGGTTGAGGAATGTACGGATCCGTGAAATATTTTTGAGTTGAAGGTGGCAGGAAGTGGAAAGAGCTTGGATATCTGGTTTGAAGGAGAGATCTGTGTCAAGGATTACCCCGAGACAGCGAGCTTGTGGGACTGGAGAGAGTGGACAGCCGTTTACTGTAATGGATAGATTCGTTGGGGGGGTCGCATGAGATGGGGGAAAGATGATGAATTCTGTTTTGTCCATGTTAAGTTTTAGAAATCTAGCGGAGAAGAAGGATGAAATAGCAGACAGGCATTGAGGGATTCTGGTTAGTAGGGTGGTGATATCTGGTCCAGAGATGTAGATCTGTGTGTCATCAGTATAGAGGTGATACTGAAAGCCATGAGATTCTATGAGCTGTCCCAGGCCAAAGGTATAAATGGAGAAGAGCAGGGGCCCAAAGACTGAACCTTGCGGGACTCCGACAGATAGGGGGCGAGGTGAGGAGGTGGTGTGTGAGTGGGAGATGCTGAATGTCCAGTCTGTTAGGTATGATGAGATCCAGGATAGGGCCAAGTCTGTGATGCCAAGGGATGAGAAGGTCTGTAGTAATAGGGAATGGTCCACTGTGTCAAAGGCAGAGGACAGGTCCAGGAGGAGGAGGACAGAGTAGTGTCGCTTGCTCTTGGCGGTTAATAGGTCATTGGTGACTTTAGTTAGTGCAGTTTCAGTGGAGTGATGTGACCGGAAGCCAGATTGTAAGCGGTCGAAGAGGGAGCAAGAAGAGAGATGGGAGGACAGTTCAAGATGGACGTGTTATTCCAGTAGTTTGGAGGCATAGGGGAGAACTGATATAGGGTGATAGCTAGATACAGAGGATGGGTCAAGAGAGGATAGGTGTGATTGAGGCATGTTTAAAGCTTGAGGAGAAAACACCAGTTGTTAGTGATAGGTTGAAGAGATGGGTTTGGGATGGGATCGGGTCAAGTGCACAGGTAGTGAGATGCGATCTTGAGAGTAGAGTGGAGAGTCGATCTTCTGTAATGGTGGAGAAGTTATATCAGCAAAGAGATCGTCACTATGGATGAATGAGCACTAAAATGATTGGGTGCCATTCCGAATGCTCAGATTATCATTTCAAGTAACGAGTATAATGGTAGTCAATGGGAAAACCAAGCATTTTTCAAGCAGACCGCACAAGGATGTCTGGGGGGCAGTGAAAATGTTGAAATGGATGGAAAAAGTGCTCACTGGAAGGAGAACAGCATGGGGAAGACCCCTGTGAACATCTCTGACTCCCAGATCGCAGCTGAGAACAATGGTTTCACACTTTTACTCTACTTAGAACAGAAATTGAAGTTTACAAGGAAAAAAATTGTAAGAAATATTCTTTCCTGTGTAATGACTTGTATATAAGGCAAAATTTATAAATGATTTAAATAAATAAGTAAACCATAATTGAAATCGTTATTAAAAAAGTGGAAATTTAGTATAATTTATGAAGTAAGCAAGAACTGCAAAAAATTTGATGGAAGAGGGACTCAGACACACCCTGAGTTAGGCATAACGAAGGGTCTCATACGCATTCTGTTCAGATTGTCATGTAGTGGTATTCCTAGATTCATAAAGTGCAAGGCGTATCAAAAATTACAAGCAGGGTCCATACACAGTTGAAAGGACCAACTGTAGTGTCTCAGTCAAATATTGTGAACAAAGTTTAGTTGTAGTATTCCTACACACATGAAATATCTGAACACAGTGCAAAGCCAGAAAAAAAATTATAAGGAGGGTCATCTATACACCCTGGAAGGCACCAACTGGAGTGCCTCATAAAAAAAATTAAGAAAGTGTAGTTGTGGAACTTCTGCACTCATAAAGGCTTTACACACAGTGCAAAGCTAGGGAAAAATTATAAGGAGGGCCATGTAGTCATCCATACAACCTTGAAGGCAACAACTGGCGGGCCCCTTCAAATATTTTAAAAGTGGAGTTGATGATAAAAAACACTTTATGTGCTGCAGTCATATGGTGGTGTGGAAATTTCGGGGCTAATGCAGGCTGTTAATTTTTATTACCGTGAGATGCAAGGTACTCCTTGTAGCTTGGGTCTAGCAGGGTGAACAACCAGTAATCTTTTTTGGCTAAGATGAATGTAATGCGAGGGTCACAGGAAAGGTAGAGGTACATAAAGTTGGCCAAGCTCCCTACAGCCAACACTTTCCTGTCTCTACCATGATGACTACTCTCCATCTTTTTCTCCTCATCCCCCTCCTCCTCTTTCTACTCACTCCTCTCCTGAGCCCATCCATATATGAGAGACGGGACAAAGTTTGTGTGGGTACTAGCCACTGTTGCGCCAGCAACCAGCTCCTGTTCCTCCTCCTCCTCCTCAGCCTCCACCTCCTCATTGTTACTCAATCCACGCTAAGCAGATGAGATGAGGCTGGACTGAGTAGTATTTCGCTGTCCCATGTCTTCCTTCATCTCTACCTGATACGTATGCAAAGCTTCAGCTTTAATTGTGATCAGCAACTTTTTAAGTAGGCACAGAAGCAGGATAGTCATCGCTGCTCATCATCTTTGTTCAGTCCTCAAAGTCTTGGAGAACCGTACAAATGTCAGACATCATTTTCCACTCTTCAGTTGTTTTGTGTGGAACCTGCCCGGAATACTAACGGGAGTTGGTGCTGCTAATTCAGCGCCCCAGAGTTCTGGTCGTTGCAGTAATGTCGCTCTGCCACTAAGGGGAGCGATGTTATGTCTGATTGCACTAAAGGAGTTCATCTGACCAGGTATCACAAACACACATTACACTTCACACTCTGGCCACCAGGGGGGAGTGGTTCTATCTATTAGGCCACTCCTCACACTCTGGTAAAACTGGGGGTTGGACGGGAAGTTAGGCAGAAAGAGCCCGGGAGAGTTCGGGAGAGGACCTGTCATGGGTGGGATCCTGACAGCGGCCTAGAAAAGAGGACAGATCGTTACGGAGCCGCGCCTGCACTACCTTGCGGCGGCATCTTAAGAAAGGAAATGAAGCGAAGTATAGTGTGGGGAAGTGAGAAGTGTGATCACAGCACAGAGGAGATAGAACCAGAAGGGGTCGTGCCCCTGAGATCGTGGCAATATCCTTCTGAGGCGCACAGCCGGTGGCCGGAGCACCGAGAAAGTAAGAGACTCTACGCATTGCTTTGAACCACGGCAGGACAGTTAACTCTAGGTTGGCTGTCTCACCTAACTCACCTAAGCAGACAAAGGAGGCAATTGTGGGAGAGGGGCGATGCTAGGGTCCCGGAAGAACTCCAGGCCTATCCCGTCATAAGGGTGCATCCTAGCCATATCATCTGGGGGACGGAGAACGAGAAAGAACATCAGAGACAGACACAACAGTTGTGAGGACTATCCCATGGTGCTCAGCAAGGAAGGACTACAACACACAGGCGCTAGTTGGTAGGCACTGATTTCCACCTGCAAAGGGAACTCTGGATGTGCCTTCGGACCGGCCGGTCTCAGCCAGCCCTGTCAGCAGTGCCCTGGATTGCGGATCCCTAAGTCTCCAGTAAAGAGGTAAAGAGACAGCAACCCTGTGTCCTCGTTATTCATTGCACCTTGCACCACGCACCCAAACCACCACCTTTAATTGGACGCCCCTTAGCAGGGTCACGGTCCAGGTCTAGCCACCGTGACATCCTCAGAACAGAAGAAGAAGAGGCTCAGTACCGAGTACCCCGTGACCCTGTGTCTGGGGGCGCTCCACTAACAAAGCCTTGCCAGCATTTGCAGCGTAGAGTTCCAGAGTGGGATGATGTCACACACCAGCATGTGCTACTGCAGGATGTAGCTGACTTTTTCTCTTTCAAAGTCATGGGGTAGGGACAGATGAACGCTGTGCTGGGACAAGTTTTTTCGAAGTGCCTGATAATGATGCCCAGGATGTGCAAGGACGGGTGCAAGGCGGAAGGCATCTGAGCCAATGTCATACACATTTGCAGCGCCCCAGAGACCTGGTCGTTGCAGTATGGCACTCTGCCGCTAAGGGGAGTAGCGGTACGTCTGATGGCACTAAGGAGTTCTCCTGACCAGGTATCACCAGAACACATTACACTTCACACTCCGGCCACTAGGGGGAGAAAAAGGCTTTATTTATTGGGCCACTCCTCACACTGGTAAAACTAGGGGCTGGGGAGGAAGTTAGTCAGATGCTGACTGGGTTGGATTCAGGCAACATCCCGTGGCAGGGGGTGTTGCAGGGAGAAGGCACAGGGGGGCCCCTGTCAGGCGTGGGAACCTGGCAGGTGCCTAGCGAACAGAACGGAACGGAACCGCGCCTGCACACCCTGCGGCGGTATCCTAAGAAAGAGACACGAAGGGAAGGATATTGTGGAACCGTGTAAACGAGATCAAGCACAAAGGAGAGCCAGTAAGAGTCGTGCCGAGAGAGAGGTAACATCTTACTGAGGCGCGTAGTCGGTGGCCGGAACACCGTAGGAGTAACTGACTTCAGGCCTTACTTCAAACTCCGCTGGACAGTTAATCATAGGTTGGCTGTCTACCTTACTACACCTACGAAGACATAGGGGGCAACATTGGGAGAGGGGCGTCTCTAGGGTCCCGGAAGACCTCCAAGCCTTCCCGTCATACGGGTGCATCCTAGCCAAAACATACTGGGGGACGAGAAACTAGTAACTTCTGGAACCAAAGAACGAGAGAGAGCTGTAGAGAACGAACGAACGAGAACAGCAGTTGTGAGGACTATTCCGAATGCTCAGCAGGATAGGACTACAACACACAAGCGCTATTGGTAGGCAACGATTTCCATCTGCGAAGGAAACTCTGGATGTGCCCATCGGACCGGCCGGTCTCTGAGAGCCCTGTTAAACGTACTCTGGATTGAGGATCCTGAAGCCTTCAGTAAAGAGGTAAAGAGACTGCAACCTTGTGTCCTCATTATTGACTGCACCTCACACCATCACCATCCACCTTACTGGGAAGCCCTGGGGACATACTTCACCTGTGGGAAGGTATACCATCCAGCTGCCATTCCATCACCCCAGTGGACCCCACAGCAGCGTCGGTCATCCTGACCGAACACCACAGGTGGCGTCACGAACCACTGACAGACTGCTTTACTACTTTCATTGGACGCCCCTTAGCAGGGTCGCGGACCGGGTCTAGTCACCGTGACAGCCTCAGAACCGAACCAGAGAGGCCCGGTACCGAAACGCGTGGCCCTGTGTCTGGGACCGTTCCAACTTGGCATCACGAACAGGATCGTACTTAAGCCTGAAGAATTGGGTCATGTGTGCCTTGGAACTGTGATTGAAACGTGTTGGACTGTGATTTATTGCAAGGACTGCGTATTGCTATCTACCGCAAGATTCCCGCCAAAACCGCCGCCATTGGCGCGCCACGAGGAGCGCAGGAGAAGAAGGAGGGCGTGCCATGGGAGGAAACTATCAAAGTGGCGCCAGAAGTGCCGACCACCCCCTCCGATTGCTGTTGCGGGAGGACGATCTGCCCCGAAGCAGAGGAGAACCGCCCCCTGATTTGCAACGGCGGGAACCAAGACAAGAAGGAGCTCCACCCCCAGGAAATGGAGGAGCAGAGTGTGAGTGCCATTGCAGATCCGGGAGAGGGGATGACGACCAACGGGTACCCAAACGACGAAGGAGTGATCCTGGCTTGTCCCTGTCAGCCGGAGGTGGACCCGGACTCGAATCTGCCGCGGCTGGAAGAATCGGACTTCTTGGGGTCGCAGGCGGAGGAGCCAAGTCAGCCTATCCTGAGCGTGGAGCCAGCCGATGCGAAGCTATGGAGATCGGAGCCGCCACCGAGAGCTGCGTCGGGGGTAGGGTTGAGCGAAACGGGTCGAAATTGTTCAAAAGTCGCCGACTTTTGGCAAGGTCGGGTTTCATGAAACCCGACCCGACCCCAGTGGGGGGTCGGCCATGAAGTCGGCGATCTTTTGAATCTGGAATCGGAATTCCGATCCCGATTCCCGATATGTTTAAGATATCGGGAATTGGTATCGGAATTCAGATTAAAGTGTAAAATATAGAATTAAAATAAAAAATATTGCAATACTTACCCTCTGACGCGCCCTGGTACTAACCGGCAGCCTTCCTCCTTCGAATCCGCGCTTCTAGGACCTTGCCAATCACAAGCCGCGACGTCACCCGCGACGTCACCGAAGGTCCTGGAAGGGCTGATTCTTAGGAAGGAAAGCTGTCGGAAGGAAGCAGGGCGCTTCCGAGGGTGAGTATATACCTAATAGGAATATACTCACCCTCGGAAGCGCCCTGCTTCCTTCCGACAGCCTTCCTTCCTAAGAATCAGCCCTTCCAGGACCTTCGGTGACGTCGCGGGTGACGTCGCGGCTTGTGATTGGCCGCGCGAGCGGTCACATGGGCGGCCGCGCGGCCAATCACAAGCCGCGACGTCACCCGCGACGTCACCGAAGGTCCTGGAAGGCTGATTCTAAGGAAGGAAGGTTCCCGGTTAGTACCAGGGCGCGTCAGAGGGTAAGTATAAGGATATTTTTTATTTTAATTCTATATTTTACACTTAAATATGGATCCCAGGGCTTGAAGGAGAGTTTCCGCTCCTTCAGACCCTGGGAACCATGGAAACCCAATGCACTGCATTGGGTTTCGAGTTTCGGCCGACCTCGACCCCGACTTTTTTATAGGATCGGCCGATTTCACTCGACCCGACTTTTCCAAAAGTCGGGTTTCGTGAAACCCGACCCGATCCTATAAAAGTGAAGGTCGCTCAACCCTAGTCGGGAGAACCGCAGTTCGAGCCGCAGCCGACTCCAGTGTCCTTATCAACGGAACCGATCGGCATCGGTGGAACCACATCAGACGGAGGTATGGAAAACGCCCCTGCCCTCCTGACTGATCTGGCTCCCGCGACCGCTCTCCATCCTGACGATGACCGATTCCCTGCCCCCGAACTGGTGGTTATAGCCCCCGGCACCATGGAGAAGCTTGTGCCTCCGCTACCGACAACTATGGGAACACCACTGTGCGTAAGCTCTGAGGGGGTGATCTTCCAATGGGATAACCCGAGGATAGAGCCAGACGGGACTAGACTGGAGGGCCTCAGCATCACTGCGCTCACCTGGGAACAATATAAACAATGTCTAATTTTGCACTGGAAAGACCGAAAAGAGACAGAACAAAGCGACCCACCGAAAGTACAAGGACCAAAGACAGGACGCAATAAAGGAAGTCCGGTAAAGTGGGGAACTGTGCTAGCCTTTCACCCGAAGCGAGTTTGGGGCTATATACAGGAACCGGGGCTACCGACGGAAATCTTCTTTACTAGCTACAATGTGAAGGAACCGCGCCACGATCGAGGTGACGGACAGCTGTTACACAGAGGGGACCAGGTGACGTACACCCGCCATCGGAGTGCGCAAGGGTGGTGCGCCCGAAATGTTTGCCAATGCGAGCCGGTGATGACGCCACCTGCTGCCCCGACTACGACTAACCCTGATTTGACGAACTCCACCCCTATCACCACAGTGTGCATTATTGCCGCTACTGAACTTGCAACCAAAGCTGACATTCGGATCCAGACATCGGGTGATCTGGTCGCACCTGAGAGACAAACCCACGACACTGGCACCGCATCAGGCGAGCACATGGAACCAGGGCTATCACGGCCGGGAAGTGTTCATTACCGATGGATGCCTTGCAACCTATTATAGAAATAAACCTCGGAGACCCAAAATGTATATAGTTAACTGTTTCCTGCTGTTGCTGCTACTTTAAACCCGTCCAGGGTTAACTCCTAGGGATCCCTTTGTTTACCCGGGATCCCTAATGTTTTCTATTTCTTTTCTACGTTTGCACAAGTTCATCATTGTTTAAAAGACTGCCGGATCATGGACGGTGAATGATTCAAAACTGTTTTTGTATATAGTTTGCACCTTCTTAAAGGTGCTCCCTACTGGTTTTACAGGCGAGAGAAGACTTTGCGAAGATGATGCTTCCAGGGTTAGAGAGAGAGTCCTCCTGAGAGATGTAGAAAGATGGTCGGCACAATGGCAGTAGGCCCAGCCAAGGAGCTAGGCGGTCCTGCATTGGTGAAGTTGGAACGGAAAGAGAAGTTGTTATATAGCATTTTATGGTAGGCCTTTAGTGAGTTCAGCGTGTACGCCCTTAAGGGAAAAGTTAACTTATTGTTCAGAGTTTGCACTTAGTAGAATACCCGGCTGGGTACTGAGAGTTATTTATAGTAAAAAATGTTATTTAAAAATATTTAACCTTGTTTTTGTTTGTAACGTTCAAGTGTCCTTACCTCCCATAAAGGGAAGCACCTTTTCTATTTACTTGTTCTAAGCATTTCAAAAATTTGTATGACTTTTGCTATATTATATTGTTGTTCTTCTTCCCAGTCCAGGAGTACTGGATTTAACCGGGGGGGAGTGCAGCGCCCCAGAGACCTGGTCGTTGCAGTATGGCACTCTGCCGCAAAGGGGAGTAGCGGTACGTCTGATGGCACTAAGGAGTTCTCCTGACCAGGTATCACCAGAACACATTACACTTCACACTCCGGCCACTAGGGGGAGAAAAAGGCTTTATTTATTGGGCCACTCCTCACACTGGTAAAACTAGGGGCTGGGGAGGAAGTTAGTCAGAAGCTGACTGGGTTGGATTCAGGCAACATCCCGTGGCAGGGGGTGTTGCAGGGAGAAGGCACAGGGGGGCCCCTGTCAGGCGTGGCAACCTGGCAGGTGCCTAGCGAACAGAACAGAACGTAACGGAACCGCGCCTGCACACCCTGCGGCGGTATCCTAAGAAAGAGACACGAAGGGAAGGATATTGTGGAACCGTGTAAACGAGATCAAGCACATAGGAGAGCCAGTAAGAGTCGTGCCGAGAGAGAGAGAGGCAACATCTTACTAAGGCGCGTAGTTGGTGGCCGGAACACCGTAGGAGTAACTGACTTCAGGCCTTACTTCAAACTCTGCTGGACAGTTAATCATAGGTTGGCTGTCTACCTTACTACACCTACGAAGACATAGGGGGCAACATTGGGAGAGGGGCGTCTCTAGGATCCCGGAAGACATCCAAGCCTTCCCGTCATACGGGTGGTGTCCTAGCCATAACATACCTGGGGGACGTTAGAAACTAGTAACATCTGGAACTAAAGAACGAGAGAGAGCTGTAGAGAACGAACGAACGAGAACAGATGGATGTGCCCATCGGACCGGCCGGTCTCTGAGAGCCCTGTTAAACGTACTCTGGATTGAGGATCCTGAAGCCTTCAGTAAAGAGGTAAAGGGACTGCAACCTTGTGTCCTCATTATTGACTGCACCTCACACCATCACCATCCACCTTACTGGGAAGCCCTGGGGACATACTTCACCTGTGGGAAGGTATACCATCCAGCTGCCATTCCATCACCCCAGTGGACCCCACAGCAGCGTCGGTCATCCTGACCGAACACCACAGGTGGCGTCACGAACCACTGACAGACTGCTTTACTACTTTCATTGGATGCCCCTTAGCAGGGTCGCGGACCGGGTCTAGCCACCGTGACAGCCTCAGAACCAAACCAGAGAGGCCCGGTACCGAAACGCGTGGCCCTGTGTCTGGAGGCGCTCCACATTGGATTGTGAAGCACCTAGCACAGGAGAACAGGAAGTGGTGTCACCCACTGGCACAAATTGTAGACCCAGATGTTCAGCCTACTGAGTTGAGTGCTTAGATGATGTTCTTGATCATGCTAGTGGTGGTTTGGCTCTTAATGGTCAGGACCATGCTGATGCTGGCATGGCACAAGTTACAAATGACCATTTTTTTACTCAGAACTCTCTTTAACCCCTTTCTGACCTCGGACGGGATAGTACGTCCGAGGTCAGATCCCCTGCTTTGATGCAGGGCTCTGCGGTGAGCCCGCATCAAAGCCGGGACATGTCAGCTGTTTTGAACAGCTGACATGTATCCGTAATAGGCGCGGGCAGAATCGCGATCTGCCCGCACCTATTAACTAGTTAAATGCCGCTGTCAATCGCAGACAGCGGCATTCAACTACCATTTCCGGCCGGGCGGCCGGAAATGACGTCATCGCCGACCCCCGTCACATGATCGGGGGTCGGCGATGCTTCAGAATAGTAACCATAGAGGTCCTTGAGACCTCTATGGTTACTGATCCTCGGCAGCTGTGAGCGCCACCTAGTGGTCGGCGCTCACAGCACACCTGCAATTCTGCTACATAGCAGAGCCGATCGTGCTATGCCTGCTTCTAACCTCCCATGGAGGATATTGAAGCATGACAAAAGTAAAAAAAAAAAGTTTAAAAAAATGTGAAAAAAAAAAAATATATAAAAGTTTTAGGCCGGCTTCACACTCAGCGTATGAAAATACGGTCCGTATATTACGGCCGTAATACGCTGAAAAGTCCCGAAAATAGTGGTCCGTAGCTCCTCCGTAGGCAGGGTGTGTCAGCGTTTTTTTGCGCATGGCATCCTCCGTATGTAATCCGTATGTCATCCGTACTGCGTGTTTTTATCGCAGGCTTGCAAAACCGACATACGGATATACAAGGTATCCATGTGTTAAAAAAAATATATATATATGTCAGTAGACACATATATGTATATATATTAATATTTCATCCAGCGCGATATAGCGCCCTCTGCTGGCTGGTCCTAGATCGTGGGAACTTTCCTAGAAAGCTCCCTGGCTCGAGATCATAAGAGGCGCCCTCTGCTGGTTGTCCTCATATGAACTCGAGCCAGGGAGCTTTCTAGGAGAGTTCCCACGACCTAGGAACAGCCAGCAGAGGGTGCCTCACCGCAAATGCAGGTAAGTATAGGTCAATGACCTACTTTACCTACATTCTCCGGGGTTTTGCAGACATGAGCAATGTTGCATTAGCAAAGCTCGTGGCTGCAAAATATTTTAACCCCTTCAGATGGATTTACATCGTTGGACTTTACAGATCTGCGGAAGGTAAGGATATTGTTGGTTTATTATGTTTTTTTTTGTTACAGAACGAGGGTCTTCAGTGATTGGATTGGGCGTTCAATAAAATATTAAAACAACCTTTGTTTTTATTTCATTAAAATAATTTTTAATAATGTGTTTGTGTATTTTTTTAACCCTTTACTAGTATTGGATTAATAATGGATAGGTGTCATAATTGACGCCTCTCCATTATTAATCTGGCTTAATGTCACCTTACAATAGCAAGGTGGCATTAACCCTTCATTACCCCATATCCCACTGCTACACGGGAATGGGAAGAGAGTGGCCAAGTGCCAGAATAGGCGCATCTTACAGATGTGCCTTTTCTGGGGTGGCTGGGGCAGGTGTTTTTAGCCAGGGGGGGGGCCAATAACCATGGACCCTCTCCAGGCTATTAATATCTGCCCTCAGTCACTGGCTTTACTACTCTGGCAGAGAAAATTGTGCGGGAGCCCACGCCAATTTTTTCCGCCATTTAACCCCTTAATTTATTAGCTAGAACGGCCAAATTTTGCATAGACACACTACTAACATTAGTAGTGTGGAATATGCAAAAAAAATGGTGATATGAGATGGTTTACTGTATGTAAACCAGGTCTCATATCATGTCGGGTTTTAGGAAGGAGAAGGCAAAAGCCGGTAATTGAATTACCGGCTTTAAAGCTGTCTAGCGCTGGAAGAAATATTAATATATATACATATATGTGTCTCACTGACAGATATATATATATATATATATATATATATATATATATATATATATATACATACATACCTATTCTATGTGTACACATTTATTCTACTGGAAGCTGTCAGTGTGATTTTACTGTACACCGCAAGGAATTGCCGGCTTTTCTCTCTAACACCGCTGCGTATTTCTCGCAAGTCACACTGCTGGTCCGTGTGTGATCCGTATTTTTGGGGCTTCCATAGACTTTCATTGACGTTTAATTTGCGCAATACGGTGACAAACGCAGCATGCTGCGATTTTCTACGGCCGTAGAAAGCCGTATAATACTAATCAGTTTAATACGGCAGATAGGAGCAGGGGCATAGAGAATAATTGTGCCGTATGTTTTGCGAGTTTTACGGACGTAGTTTCTGCGCTCTTACGTCCGTAAAACTTGCAAGTGTGAAGCCGGCCTAAATCACCCCCCTTTCGCCCCAATCAAAATAAATGAATTAAAAAAAAATCAAATCTACACATATTTTGTATCGCCGCGCTCAGAATCGCCCGATCTATCAAATAAAAAAAGCATTAACCTGATCACTAAACGGCGTAACGAGAAAAAAATGCGAAACGCCAGAATTACGTTTTTTTGGTCGCCGCGACATTGAATTAAAATGCAATAACGGGCGATCAAAAGAACGTATCAGCACCAAAATGCTATCATTAAAAACGTCATCTCGGCACGCAAAAATTAAGCCCTCAACCGACCCCAGATCATGAAAAATGGAGACGCTACGGGTATCAGAAAATGGCACAATTTTTTTTTTTTTTTAGCAAAGTTTGGAATTTTTTTTCACCACTTAGGTAAAAAATAACCTAGTCATGTTAGGTGTCTGAACTCGTACTGACCTGGAGAATCATAATGGCAGGTCAGTTTTAACATTTAGTGAACCTAGCAAAAAAGCCAAACAAAAAACAAGTGTGGGATTTTCCTTTTTTGTTGCAATTTCACCGCACTTGGAATTTTTTTCCTGTTTTCTAGTACACGACATGCTAAAACCAATGATGTCTTTCAAAAGTACAGCTCGTCCCGCAAAAAATAAGCCCTCACATGGCCAAATTGATGGAAAAATAAAAAAGTTATGGCTCTGGGAAGGAGGGGAGTGAAAAACGAACACGGAAAAACGAAAAATCCCAAGGTCATGAAGGGGTTAAAAAAAAATCCCAGACCGGAGAACACCAAACTCTTTGACGGAGAAATTTATGAGTGTCAGTGCTCTGTGGAACATTTGTCCGCCTTCTCTTGTGGTCAACCCACTGCCTCTTCCTGCATGCTTTGGTACAACTGATCCACCCCCCTCAGAGCTGGTGGCCTCACCCTACATGCTAGCTTCTCAGGCTGGGTTGGTGACTTAGTCATCCAAAATCTTGTTTTCCACCACCGCACCCTGGTCCTCCTTACTTGGTGACTTAACAACAACCTGACTTATCGGCAACTGTGTCTCATCATCATCATCATCATCTATCTCCTGGGACAAAATTTGCCTTTCCCAAACGTCATCTTCTTCTGAAAGTGGCTGCTGTAAGTTTTGTGCATCACTACACAGAATCTCTGCCTGTCCCTCTTGGAACATACAGGGCGAGAGGACATAATCCAGAAATTATGTTGAAAAGAGCTCCTCGCACTGTCCTGGTGTGGGATCACTGATCTCCTGGGACTCACCATGGTGGGAGGAAGGAGGATCAGGGTGAAGATTAAGTGAACCAGACTTCGCTGGTGAGACTGGTCCGTGTGGAAGACTGGGTGGTACTGGAAAACATGCTGGAAGCATTACCTGCTATGCAACAGACCACCTGTTCGCACTGGAGTGGTTTGAGAAATGGTGCCCCGTGCCTCTCTGCAAAGTGGGACAGGAAACTATGTGGTGTGGATGGGCGTGTTTCTTGTTCTCAAGCAACAGGTGTAGTCGCACTTGCCCCACATCCTTTGCGTCTGTGTGCAGCATCATAAGCACTTCCACTTCCCCATCCCTTACTGCAAATCTTACACATTTTCGAATTGCTAGGTCTCCTCTGTAAACCAAGTATTATTTATTAATCGGAACAATTTTTTTTAATGAACCAAACAATTTGGTGAACTGTAGCAGGCCAAGCAGTTTTAAAAATTTTAAACCACCGTAATTTTGCACAGTACATGTAAGGCTACGTTCACATTAGCGTCGCGTCGCTGTTGCGTCGGCGACGCACCCCTATGTTTAACATAGGGGACGCATGCGTCTTTTTGCACGCGTTTTCCGACACGTGCGTCGTTTTAGACGCTAGCGTCGGACGCAAGAAAACGCTACAAGTTGCATTTTTCTTGCGTCCGATTTCGTCAAAAAACGACGCACGCGTCGCAAAACGCGCGCGTTTTTGCGCGCGTTTGCGCGTTTTTCCGTGCGTCGCCGACGCAACAGCGACGCGACGCTAATGTGAACGTAGCCTTAAACTGTATGGATGACTAACTGAATTCAGAAAATATTTTTGAACTTTCTTTTTTGAGTTTTATATACCACCGTAATGTAACACTAACCACGTTAAACTCTATGGAAAAATAACTAATGTGGTAACGTGCAGCAGCTATATATTTAGCAACAAACTGCAAAAGCCCTAATCCCTGCCTAGAGGCTGTATTCCACCACTCTCCCTGCTCCTGCAACTGACCGTAGGCTAAATGCAGAATGTATCTGATAAAAACAGCAAAGAACATGATTAGCCCTTAGACGGGTTCAGCATCAGCTCCAGTAGCAACAATAGAGGACGCTGATTAAACTGTGCACACGTCTGAATAACTGATCTGTCCCTTCAATTAAAACTATCCCGAGCTGTGCAATGGCGTCAGTGAGCCGAGCATGGCGGTGCCTTTTCTTTTATAACCTCTGATGAGATAAATGCCGCCATCCAATCCCAGTAATACCACTACCAAGATGGCTACAGCATTACAGTGACTGGCAGGCAGTTTCTGCATGCTTATTAGCTGTGTAACAGGCGCCAAACAATCTGGGCGGGGATTCGAGCTTCAGATACGAACACCAGCTAATGCTCGTTGAGCGCCAGGCACATCCAAGCTCCCAGGTACTCCAGTAATTTCCAAGTATCACCGATCACGTTCGCTCATCACTAATCGTCACCATTTACACCAGATCCTGACTAGTATGAATGGTGATCACACAGGGCTAATTTCCAATTTAGTCTGTTTAAAGTGCATCAACTATCAAAGTCATCATAGGAGGATGAAGGACACTTGCCACGCTGCTCCCCAGCGACTTCTCCCAACCCACATTTCTCTGACAGGTCTTCTACACATACTGTATATAAGGAGTAACCTGGCACTTAAGTGGAACAGGGTAGGGAAAAGCCACCAAGGACCTGCCTTTTGGAATAGTCACCAGAGCTTTATGGTTCCCGGCAAGCTTATAAAATGCATGTTTTCTGTGGAATGCTGCGGACTTTAAAAGTAAAACATACCTACCTAATATAACTGCGTCACACTCAAACTCCTGGTGCGTTTAGTTTGGGCTGCATAAACCAGCAGTCAGCTTCTGTGAGGATGTGACCACGTCCCTCCTGTGAAAATCTGAAGACCTCTCAGGTCAAGAGACTTCTACTGCTCTTGCAGAGTGAGCCTTTAAAGGAATCTGTCAGCAAGATTTCACACCCCAAACTATTTATATGCACATGGAGATCGTTCAAAAGTCCAGCAATACCTTTACATGTGTAGTCTATAACTTCCTTTCTGAAAAATCGGTGTTTGAAATTGATATGCAAATGAGGTTTAAGGACTATGATGTAGATCTGAAGCCTCTGTCACTCCAGCTCTATTCCCTACCCAATGTTGCCTCCTCCTGCTTGACTGACTGCTCCTTTGCCTGAAGTCACACAGCATAGAGAATGTCAATCAAGCAGGAGGATGTTGAGCTGGGAGAATAGAGCTGGAATGACAGAATAATAATAATAATCATTTTTATTTATATAGCGCCAACATATTCCGCAGCACTTTACAATTAAGCGGGGACATGTACAGACAAATTCAGTACAAGTTAAGACAATTTAAACAGAGACATTAGGGGTGAGGTCCCTGCTCACAAGCTTACAATCTACAAGGAAATGGGACACAATAGGTGAAAAGTGATTGTTATTTCAGGTCTGGCAATTATAATAAATAGGGATTTTCATATAAAGCTGCATGATCCGGTCATCAGCCCGTGTGTTTAAGTGCAATAGTCAAGTATCAAGTGCAGTTATCGTGTGCATGGAGGGTGTGGAGACAGATGAATAGTAGGGTGCAGATTCAGAATAATATTTGGAAGGAGGGAACAGGGCAAAGTTAGTTTACTGAGTAGTTGATGTGGTAGGCTTGTTTGAAGAGATCGGTTTTTAAAGCACGCTTGAATAGGTCGAGGCTAGGTATCAGTCTGATCGTCTGGGGAAGTGCATTCCAGAGAGCTGGCACAGCATGAGAGAAGTCTTGGAGACGGAGGTGCGAGGTTCGGATTATGGGGGATGTTAGTCTTGGGTCATTTGTAGAACGGAGGGCACGTGTAGGGCGGTAGACGGAGATGAGAGAGGAGATATAAGGCGGTGCAGAACTGTGGAGAGCTTTGTGGGTGAGAGAGATGAGTTTATACTGGACCCTGTAGCGAATGGGTAGCCAGTGTAATTACTGGCACAAGATGGAGGCATCGGTGAAGCGGCTGGACAGAAACATGACCCTGGCTGCCGCATTCAAGATGGACTGGAGAGGAGAAAGTTTGGAAAGAGGGAGACCGATCAGAAGAGAGTTGCAGTAGTCCAGACGGGAATGAATGAGAGCGACATTAAGAGTCTTAGCAGTTTCAACGGTGAGAAAAGGTTGGATTCTGGAGATGTTTTTAAGATGCAGGTGACTGGAGCGAGTGAGAGATCGGATACAGGGAGTAAAGGAAAGTTCAGTGTTGAATATGACACCAAGACAGCGGGTATGCTGCTGGGGAGTTATGGTTTAACCCTCCAGGGTAATTTTGATGTTGGGTCGAGTGAGGTTAGTAGAAGGGAGAAACACAAGTCGTTCAGTTTTGGAGAGATTTAGTTTCAGATAGAGGGAGGACATGATGTTAGAGACAGCAGACAGACAATCCTTGGTATTTTGAATTAGGGTAGGGGTGATGTCAGGGGACAGAAGCTTCAGATCTTCAGCCTCATTTGCATATTAATTCAAATACTGATTTTTCATTAATGGAGGAATAAACTAACCAGGAAATCAGGGCTCCTGGAAAATAAATAAAGGCTAGTTCCTAACCAAGGCCAAAACAGGTCTGACACTCATGGCTACCTCCGAAAGACACAAAGGTAAACTTAACAGCTGCCCAGATGAAGCTTGTTGGGGAGGACTCCGATTTTTTTGTAATGATGTATTTGTAGTGACTGCCTCCAGGTGGCAGTATATTAATCCATGATTCCTTTGTAACTATGAGTCAACCAAGAAGTAGAATTTTCTGTTTTCCTCTGTTGGGGTCTGCGCCTACAATATTTACCCCCCAAAAAAAGCACTAAATCCGATTCAGACATAATTGGACTTATGGCTCTCTTAGATGACGGATAAGAGCTGAACTTGGACATTGCTGAAGATTTAAAAGGTGAAATAGAAGTCTGCACTTTTGAACATTTTTTCAGTACAAATCTTACGTAGGATTTTAATGCATCAACCATATTCTTTATACAAATTGCAGATCTTAACTTTGTACAAACATTAGTGTTTTACTCCTCCAAAAAAAAAAAAAAAAAATTGCAGGCCCATAAGACAAAAAATTGCTACAATAAAAAAAGTGAAAATATAGAAACAGCAAAAATCTATTTATATTATTCACTCTTCGTCCTAGAAAGAATAAATAGCAGATGAGAAAGTTGTATGGACCGCAAAGAGATTTTTACAAATTATAGCTTTTGGAAGGCAAGGAGGCAAAAAATAAAAATCAAAGATACCCACTGGTACTGTGTCGCCCAAGGGTCTGCATATACCCCGATCCGACCCTGGTTTTGGCTACAGCATGAGAGCAGCTAGGAAAGGGGAGAGGAGGGTTTAAAGTTCTGTATCTGAACACTTAGATTATTTGTGGCTTCGAACCATTGGGTCAGGTTTTGGCTCACCCACATGTTTTGTGTATGTTCTTTTTGCCTATTAAAATCAAGAACTTTTTTTTCTTCTTTTAATAGAATTGAATACAATTTGTGGTATAAGGCTATGTTCACACGTTGTGTTTATGCTGCAGTTTTTTTAATCTAAGTTACAGTAACCAGTGAAAGCTATGAGATTTTAGAAATCTCAATAAATAGAAATAGCGGGCACAGCAAATAGCGCTAAAAGGGCGCTACATCAACCCTGCAAAATTAGTCATGTAAACAAGAAAAGGTAGCAGGGCAGAAAATATATGCACACAGATAGAGTATTAGTTTTTTATTAAGCAAAATGAAAAAGGCAAAATCAGATATTACGATTAAAATGATTTAAAAATGTATATACACGTCAGTTAGGAAGGGCTTGGACAATGTAGTCCAATTAGAGCCACTTCAACAGCAAACCCAGCAAAACCTGCTCTATTAAACAGCTTCAACTGGCAAAGAGAAGGTTTTGCCTGCAGATTAAAAAAACGCCACGTGTAAACACAGTCTTATAATATTTTGATGTCCCTCCATGTATTCTTTTTTGTATGTGTTGATCTCACCATGTTTTATTCTGAACCATTGTATGCATTGATAAGGTGTGATAGATTGTGACATTTGGATATTTCCATATTCTATTGTTTTACACCCACAAATATATCTGACATTACACAAGATTCCAGGCAGATTTATACTTTTTTTTTTTATTTTGGCACAATTTATACAAAAGTGAATATTTGGTGCTGACGTGCAACATTTGATGCATTTATTACAACCTTTGTCATGTCTCAGAAATGGGACAATCATTCATGGTCATTCATTCAAGGCGGATGGCTCAGACATTCGCATCGCTTTGGTTTGAAGTTCATTGGGATTTCTCAAAGTAAAAAAATACTTCTCATATCTATCCGTGTGTACAAAAGGTCAAGTATTCAGTTTCATGGGCGACTAACAGATAAATATATGTACATTTGTCATCAGCATACAATCCTAAATAAATTACAGTAAAAATACAGGTCTGACGTCTTGTTGAAAAAAAAAAAAAAAATAAGTGCAAAAATATTGTTTTTATTGGTAGCCAGTGTATGCTTGATTGTCAAGTAATTCACAGTACCACGGCCTGGTACAGCTGGGGAGCTTCTTGTGTGGTCAATGGTGCTTGTCTTTTACATATCCATTCTGGTGGGCTTTCCCATTCTGATGGGCTTTCCCATTCTGAGGGGCTTTCCCATTCTGAGGGGCTTTCCCATTCTGATGGGCTTTCCCATTCTGAGGGGCTTTCCCATTCTGATGAGCTTTCCCATTCTGAGGGGCTTTCGGAAGCCTTTGACCCTTAATATAGGCATGAAACCAGAAATTGAGGAACAGGACCAAGAAAATGAATCCATACAGCCAGATGATGTATAAGAAGACCGGGAACTGATACGGACAATCTTTCATGAAGAAGAACTGCCCAATATGGAAGGTGACCATGAGAAACTGTATCTTAGGGGAGACAAAAAAAAAATGAGGAAAAATTAATACCAGGTATCAGCATCATTGTTTCAGATTTAAAAGGGAACCGGCCACTTGAAAAAACGCCATTAACCTGCAGATATGGGGTTAATCTGCAGGCTAATAGCGTTCTGAACCTACCCGCTGCCCGCACTTAGAGTCCTGCTGCTGGGAGGAAATTAACTTTATTCCCCTCGGCAGTGTTCCCGATTCAGTTGTCGGAAGTATCGGTGCGGCTTCAGTCACTAGTCTGTGTATATACAGCAGCAGCTGTAACCACCTGGCACGGACTGACAGCCGGCCTTAATGCTGAGCTGCTGTCAGTCAGTACCTGAAGTGTGGTTACAGCCATTCTGTATACAGAGCAGTGACTGAAGCCTCATTGGCGCCACTGAAACCCGAATACTGCATAGTTCATTTCCTCCTGGCAGCGGGGCTCTCAGTGGGGGCGCCAGACAGGTTCAAGACGTGATTAATCTGCAGATTAACCCCGTATCTGCAGGTTGGTAGCATTTTTTCATGTGACAGGTTCCCTTTAAGTAACAAGGCCCTTCATAAATGTGACTTTTACCGCTTGAAATGAGGCACATTTTGTATAAGCAATGAGTTGCAATATTTTGCACCTTTTCCGCCGACCTCAACACGTCTAAAAAGCAGTAGGGCTTAGTATAAGAAGGGGCAGGGCCATAGAAGTTGTCAACTTTGGTTTGTGGAGCACAAAAAGCTCAAGATACACCACAGATGTTTGCCCCATAATGGGATATGGTTCATCTTCCATAAGTGTCCACCTGATTAATACCAGTGTATGAATGCTGGTCTGTTTTAGACATACTGTGGACATTACAAATAGTCTGTTGCCCATAGAAACCAATCATAATCTACCTCTAAATTTACCGGAGTGGTTTAAAAAATGAAAGCAGAGCTCTGATTGGTTGCCAGAGGCAACAAAGAACTTAGAGGCCCAGTCACATGGAATCCACATCTATAATATAACGCTGGGAGCGTCACTCTATCCAAAGCCTTTATAGACTGCGCAAGCGCCGGCGCAGTCTGGGTCTCACAGAGTGACGCTCCCAGGAGATCGCGGTATGCGTAAACACTGAACGCACACCGCGATCTCCACCGGAGAGGCAGGGACGCGCCAGGAGGGTGAGTATATTCACCTGTCCCCTGTTCCAGCGCTGCGTGCGGCTCCGTCTCCCGGGTCCTCTGCTGTGACGTTCCCAGTTCAGAGGGCGCGACGAAGCGCTCGAACGGGACAGACAGGTGAGTATAGCAAGTGCTGGGGGCCTGAGCTAGCTGTGACTCCGGCACCTGACCCCCACAGCGCGTCGGTGTCCCCGCCTGCTCAGGCCCCCAGCACTCGGCGCCCAGCGACGATAGGCGAGTATGGTATTTTTTTTTTTTTTATATATGGCAGCAGCATACGGGGCATATATAATGGAGCATCTAATGGGGGGCATATAATACAACGGTGGCGCAGGATGGGAGCAGCACATGACAGAACGGGGGCGCAGGATGGCAGCAGCACATGACAGAACGGGCGCAGGATGGCAGCAGCACATGACAGAACGGGCGCAGGATGGCAGCAGCACATGACAAAACGGGCGCAGGATGGTAGCAGCACATGACAGAACGGGGGCGCAGGATGGGAGCAGCACATGACAGAACAGGTGCAGGATGGCAGCAGCACATGACAGAATGGGCGCAGGATGGTAGCAGCACATGACAGAACGGGGCGCAGGATGGCAGCAGCACATGACAGAATGGGGGCACAAGATGGGAGCAGCACATGACAGAACAGGGGCGCAGGATGGGAGCAGCACATGACAGAACGGGTGGCACAGGATGGCAGCAGCACATGACAGAACAGGGGCGCAGGATGGGAGCAGCACATGACAGAACAGGGGCGCAGGATGGCAGCAGCACATGACAGAACGGGGGTGCAAGATGGGTGCAGAACATGTCAGAATGGAGGCGCAGGATGGGTGCAGAACACGTCAGAATGGGGGCGCAGGATGGGAGCAGCACATGACAGAATGGGGGCGCAAGATGGGTGCAACACATGGCAGGATGGGGGCGCAAGATGGGTGCAGCACATGACAGGATGGGGACGCAGGATGGAGCAGCACATGTCAGAATGGGGGTGCAGGATGGGAGCAGCACATGTCAGAATGGGGCGCAAGATGGGTGCAACACATGGCAGGATGGGGGCGCAAGATGGGTGCAGCACATGACAGGATGGGGACGCAGGATGGAGCAGCACATGTCAGAATGGGGGTGCAGGATGGGAGCAGCATGTGTCAGAATGGGGGTGCAGGATGGGTGCAGCACATGTCAGGATGGGGACGCAGGATGGAGCAGCTCATGACAGGATGGGGACGCAGGATGGAGCAGCACATACCAGGATGGAGACCATATACCAATATAGATGCTAGCCACCCGAGCGTAGAACGGGTTCAATAGCTAGTTCAAAATATATTCTGCCAAAAATAAATAAGTCATAATTAAAGATTTGCCCTGAAAATTAATGTGAAAAGAGTACCAGTAAGAAGAAATCAAAGGCACAAATGTTCATAGAGGCTCATAGTCTAGCTGGTCACATGCTGTACATCATTCACATGACTGCTGCAGACAATCACTGGCCCAAGTGTTGCCATTTACATGTATTGTGGTCACATGAATTATGTATTATGCTGCACAATGGGCAGGGGTGACCAAAGCGGTGGCATAGGGATGATATGGGATGTGAAATGCGAGTTATGTTTATTACCACTGCCTATTGATAAGAAAAGTTAATAAAATCACAGTTCGGTCTCTTTAAAGTGAGCAGGTACTCCTCCCCTAAGCTGTAGCCAACGCATATCATTCAAGTCGGCCATGTCTTTGTCCTGATGAGGGGCACAAACCCTGAAACAGTTGTCTACTCATGGATCTGGCTGGTATGATATATTTTGCATATTTTTTCCCAATGTAGAAAAGTCTTGAAACGTAGTCTCCATACTTGGGTCTCTTCTATAAGAAGGTTTGCCCTCAAAATCCTACAAACTCTAGTAAAATTAAGTGGTTTTCATTATTCCAATCATCACTCAAAGAACGTATTTACATTACCCCACAAGGACAATTGTCAGCCGACTAAAGTAGTTGCAGCTATAGCAGCGATGAACAACCGCCAGCATTGAAATGCGTAAGCATGCTCGCCAAATGCCTTTCATCTATCACAATATGTCATCAAACTGTGTGAAGGGTGGAACGTACCAGTTGTATGGAGGTCATGTACTTCTTCCACCACAGGTACTTCTGATAGGCAGGTCCCAATGCAGAGAGGCCATAGTAGCTGTACATGATCACATGCACTACACAGTTCACCAGCGCATGGAATGTGCCCAAACCACCTAAACAGGAACAGACAGGGAACGAAATTACATGCGGCGTCTACAAGGCTATATAAAATCATCCTACCTAGTGTGCGAAATAGCAGATTATCATCAGCTAAGTAATTGGCAAAGTCTGGAGACAAGGTTTATAGGTTCAAAGAAAGGAGAAGTAAAGTTCAAACTTGTTTTTTTTGCCATTTTGCTTTCATTTCTTACATCAGTTTTACGATTTTTTTAAAACATTTAAAAAAATTCCACGTGAACAAATGTTCAAACAACTTCAATCACATTAAGGTTATGGCTTCTGTTGATTTTTGCTCCAAAGACAATTTTAAAAAGTTTCTGCTACGGACAATTGCGCCAACATCTTCAATTATAAATGTAGTGTAGTTCTTCTGATTAAGCAATATATTGCAGGTGTAATACTAAGATTGCAGTAGCTTAGGTATCCATGATTACGACCACACTTATAGTGACAGTTGTTAGTGGTTGTATGGATTATGGTTGTATGGATATCTAAGCTACTGCAATTCTCTGCAAATGGGGGTAACATAGCTAATCCGAATAACTATACTATATTTATATTTTCATCAATGTTTGTATGCCAAAACCAGGAGTGGAACCTTACAGAGAAAAACTAGGAATTGAAAGACTGACATGTTCTGGGTTTTGAAGACACTACTGGGTTTGGCATAGGAATACTGACGATGGATGGAGCAGTACATGACAGTCGATGTTTTTCACACATAGACCACAAACCCTTTATAGCCTATGGACCTGTTCACATATCTGTGTTATTTTATTTTGCAGACTGTGTACCAGCAAAAAAACATAACACTGTTAGGTATAGGAAAATCTTTATAGTTTATATAAAAACTTTAAAACGCTTCTATACTACTCCTAGGTGATGACCTGTAGGACATCGTTTGACAATTTTCCAGAACGTTGGATGATTAGACAAAATTGGTAACAAATATGGAGATTAGAGACCATGTAGGAAGATTTGATAATCATGCAATCCTTCATCTTTGCCTGAAAATTGCGGTGCCAGGAATATTGGGGAAACGGCAAAAATGAAATTTTTCACGGTTCACAGCGGTCTCCGTTTCCATACATACGAGTATGGTACAAGAAATGCAGGACTGATGGACTTTAGCTGCGATCTTATCGTTACGTCATTGTATATATTTTAATTATCCACAAGCATTTTGTATCTAATGTCATTTTGTAAAGGACATTAGATAAAAAAAAAAAAAAAGGGATCTGAGAATCTCCATAAACTGAACCAAACCTGCCCATGGACGGTGTATGGTAAAATGGATCAACTCACCAGCCGCGAACTTCACCCCAAACCACCAAGTCCACGGCATGATGGAGTGGTGAAACACATGGAGGAAAGTGATTTGACTGTTCTTCTTACGTAAAACAAAAAAGATCTGAAAGATAAATATTTAAATTCTTTGCATTAATAAATCCATTATAGATTAATATTGTGGTATTCCGATTCCATATGTGAAGGTTATATTTTTATTGTTTCAGTATTTAATTAAATTACTTATTACATCAATTTCTCAGAGATTTCAAGATCTCTGATTGCAAATTATTACCATCCAGTGGATACATTGTCCTGTCTTGTGATGGATACGGAGGTATCTAGATCATAAGACGCAGAGAGTAGAAGATGTGGGTGTGCTGTGCTGCTGGTCTGTATAAAAAATATCCAGAGAACCCGGGGTATAATTAAATAGTAGCGGTTTTATTATCATCGTGTTTCGAAGTATCTATAACTTCATCAGGAGAACACACACTGGTTTAGTGCACTTTCTCCTGATGAAGTAGTTACAGATACCTCGAAACGCGCTGAGAATAAAACGGCTACCATTTCATTATACCCTGGACATCTTTTATTCCATACTGCCAGCAGCTTAGCACTCCCACATCTCCTACTACTCACCACTGCTTGTATGCATATATGGGGAATACATACTTTTTTCCCCGCAGATTCTTTCCTACCAAGACATCGGATTTTGCTGCAGAAAAAAAAAAATGCTGAAAATGAAAACGTCTAGTGTGAACCTACCCTTAGGGTTTCACTTTCTCTTGACATTTTCTAAATAAACGGACCAGCAGCACCAAAGCAGAAAATTGCCAATGTTTGTCAAACTTTGTTATCTAGTTTACTAAAATAACTAAATTTGGGTATCTGAGAAAAATAGCTAAAAATACAAGTCGATGAGTAGTCTTATCTGAATATACTCACAGTGTCGAGCAACTCTATAAACTTTGAGAAGTAGAACAGCCAGCACGTCCAGGCCATCTGCAAGAGAAGAAAGTGGAAGACTGGTTAGAATTTAGAACTTCTCCTTTAAACTTCTCCTGCGACCTATCTATCGCAGTCAATGACATCATGCTTTCCCCTGTACCCGAAGTCCGCTGCCTCGGAGTAACCTTCGACTCTGCCCTGTCCTTCAACCCACACATCCAAGCTCTTTCCACCTCCTGTCGCCTCCAGCTCAAAAATATCTCCAGGATCCGTCCTTTCCTCAACCCCCAATCTACTAAAATGCTTGTGCACGCCCTCATCATTTCCCACCTTGACTACTGCAACATCCTTTTCTGTGGCATCCCTGCTAACACCCTTGCACCTCTCCAGTCCATCCTTAACTCTGCTGCCCGACTAATCCATCTCTCCCCTCGCTACTCCTCCGCTTCCCCCCCTCTGCAAATCTCTTCACTGGCTCCCATTCCCTCAGCGTATCCAGTTCAAATTGCTAATACTGACCTACAAAGCCATCCACAACCTGTCTCCTCCATATATCTCTGAACTAATCTCTCGATATCTTCCCTCACGTGACCTCCGGTCCTCCCAAGACCTCCTCCTTTCCTCCACACTTATTCGCTCCTCATCCAATCGCCTCCAAGAATTCTCCCGAATATCCCCCATCCTCTGGAACTCTCTGCCCCAACACGTCCGACTATCAACCACAGTCGGATCCTTCAGACGGAACCTGAAAACTCATCTCTTCAGGAAAGCCTACAGCCTGCACTGACACCGCTGCTGCCTCATCACTATCGAAGCTACCACCTCACCAACACCGGAGCTACCGCCTCACCAACACCGGAGCTCCTGCAACCCTCAACCTACTGTCTCCTTCCCCATAATCCTGTAGAATGTAAGCCCGCAAGGGCAGGGTCCTCGCCCCTCTGTATCAGTCCGTCATTGTTAGTTTGTTTACTGTATGTGATATTTGTAACTTGTATGTAACCCCTTCTCATGTACAGCACCATGGAATCAATGGTGCTATATAAATAAATAATAATAATAATAATAATAATAATAATAAAAAATGAGCCATTCGCCCTTGGTTATATCTAATGCCGCAGGCAGCATTGTTCTTTCCACAGTGAAGAAGCTGTAAGAAGCCGGTGATACAAAGAGCTTATTTAATGACATGGGCGGAGAAAAGACAATGGACAGCAATGGGTATTCAGAAGCAGCTACATATACTAATCATACAATGCCTTATCCAGCCTACTGACATGGTCAGATCCAAAATTTCTGCTGCTGAATAAGACTAGCAGAAATCCATGCCACAGCAGAAATAACCCCGCTCAAGTAGAAGGAACAATTTTCAGTTGCAAATATTTCATTAAAAAATTTGCCACATCTGAATATATTATAAGGCAGAACAGTTCAGACCGGCGATGGCCACAAATTGCAGGCATAACCGGGTCTGTGTGCAGCTCAGTGCCCCATGAATACTGGCACCGCTTCTTATGCATAGACTAGCCTCTGCTGTGGTTTTTATTTTCTTTTTAAAAAAAAAATGGATAAAAAGTTCCCTTGATTTTAAGCATACAGTGAAGGAAATAATTATTTCATCCCTTGCTGATTTTGTAAGTTTGCCCATTGACAAAGACATGAAGAGTCTATAATTTTTGCAAATTTACTAAAAAAGAAAAAAACTGAAACATCACATGGTCATAAGTATTCAGACCCTTTGCTCAGTATTGAGTAGAAGCACCTTTTGAGCTAGTACAGCCATGAGTCTTCTTGGGAATGATGCAACAAGTTTTTCACACCTGGATTTGGGGATCCTCTGCCATTCTTCCTTGCAGATCCTCTCCAGTTCCGTCAGGTTGGATGGTGAACGTTGGTGGACAGCCATTTTCAGGTCTCTCCAGAGATGCTGAATTGGGTTTATGTCAGGGCTCTGGCTGGGCCAGTCAAGAATGGTCACAGGGTTGTTCTGAAGCCACTCCTTTGTTATTTTAGCTGTGTGCTTAGGGCCATTGTCTTGTTGGAAGGTGAACTTTTGGCCAAGTCTGAGATCCAGAGCACTCTGGAAGAGGTTTTCATCCAGGATATCTCTGTACTTGGCCATATTCATGTTTCCTTCAATGACAACCAGTTTTTCTGTACCTGAAACTGAAAAACACCCCCAAAGCATTAATGTCGCCACCATGTTTCACTGTTGGGATTGTATCTGGCAGGTAATTAGCAGTGCCTGGTTTTCTCCACACATACCACTTAGAATTGTCACCATAAAAAGTCTATTTTCGTCTCATCAGAACCAGAGAATCTTATTTCTCATAGTCTGGGAGTCCTTTCATGTGTTTTTTTAGCAAAGTCTATGCAGGCTTTCATATGTCTTGCACTGAGGAGAGACTTCCGTTGGGCCACTCTGCCATAAAGGCCCGACTGGTGGAGGGCTGCAGTGATAGTTGACTTTGTGGAACTTTCTCCCATCTCCCTACTGCATCTCTGGAGCTCAGCCACAGTGATCTTGGGGTTCTTCTTTACCTCTCTCACCCAGACTCTTCTCCCACGATTGCTCAGTTTAGCTGGACGGCCAGGTCTAGGAAGACTTCTGGTTTTCCCAAACAAGGATTATGGAGGCCACTGTGCTTTTAGGAACCTTGAGTACTGCAGAAATTCTGTTGTAACCTTGGCCAGATCTGTGCTTGCCACAATTCTGTCTCTGAGCTCCTTGGCCAGTTCCTTTGACCTCATGATTCTCATTTGGTCTAACATGCACTGTGAGCTGTGAGGTCTTATATAGACAGGTGTGTGCCTTTCCAAATCAAGTCCTGTCAGTTTAATTAAATACAGCTGGACTCCAATGAAGGAGTAGAACCATCTCCAGGAGGATCACAAGGAAATGGACAGCATGTGACTTAAATATGAGTGTCTGAACAAAGGCTCTGAATACTTATGACCATGTGATATTTCAGTTTTTCTTTTTTTTTTTATTAAATTTGCAAAAATTCCTACATTTGTTTTTTTTTAGCCAAGATGGGGTACAGAGTGTACATTAATGTGAAAAAAATGAACTTTTTTTGAATTTACCAAATGGCTGCAATGAAGCAAAGACTGAAAAATGTAACAGAGGTCTGAATACTTTCCCTACCCACCTTATATCTGCCTGCAAAAGATTATTTTTTCTCCCAAGATAAATATAAATACTTATTATGTAAACTAGGTGGCAGGTCACTGAGGGATCAATGACTTGTCAGAAGCCATACTGATGATGAATACCTAATCAGAGCAACACATGAGGACCCCCCGCAGGCTGCCCTGGAGCACGGGCATATCATTAACTCAAAACTGAAAATAAAGATTAAACAACAATCACAAGACGAATTTCATCAACCAAGGTATCATTTTAACCGATCTGACACTGTCTGTAGGTTACTGTGCACAATCCTGCTGACAGTTTCCCTTTAAAATCAGCCATTGTGGAAAATATTTCAAAAGCAAGTATCATCTAGAAGCAGCACTCCATCTCATAGACGGAGGCATTGTGGGTGTCAGGTGTTGTCATGCAGGCTCTATTTACACAGCTCAACTGTACAAACTTTGCATAAATCATTAGTACAAGTAAATATAAGAAACTTTGTAATAAATCTCAGAGAAAACAGCTTCTTTCTTCATTATGAGCCACTTCTTGTCCTCCCTCTGCCTACCAAACTCATCATCCACTCTCAAAAAACAGCTCAACTCCATCTTTGACAAAGCAAACTGGATTGCCAGCGTGGTGAGGCGTCAGGTTACACCATCTATTATTCTCTAGGGAGGGGAAAGGATTAGTGAGTGAGGAGCACTCCGCACAGAGAGACCTGGCACATCATTGTGCATCTTCCAGCAAATTTCACTTTAGTGCTGGAGCCACAGCAACACTGCTCACTAGTTCTGTATGATGTCTTCAATGTTTGCTGCTGCTTCTGTCTGTATGGTACACAGAGAAAAACTGGAAGAATCTATGTCTGTGTGTGTATCATCTATGGAAGGCATCAGAATCTACTCAGTAGTTTAGAGAGAATTGAAAATTGGAGACAGAGACTGCAGATGTGAAACTAGTGAAAAATGTAGAATACACATCTGAAATTGTTTTATTCCTCATACATACCCACATGAAACCTAATTTTGAAACAACAGGTATGCTTTAAAAGGTACCAAGTCAAACTTTTGACATGTCATAGTAAAATACAACAGTTTTGAGCGATCACTAAAACAAAAAGGGGTAGAAGTGCTTAGCTGAGCTCTGGGTCCATTTTATCTGCTGGTCTTTCTATGGAAAATAAGTTTGGCAAATTCAGAGAAAGACTAAAAGGAATTAAAAAAAAAAAAATTGTTGCTTATTCTGCCTACATGACCGAACTTTACACTCAGACATGGGTGTAAATAGAAAAACTTTTGTTCAAAAAAGGTTACAGTGGGCATAATCTTTTCTGTGTTAGGCATTGCTACAATAAAAAGAGATGTGATAAACTGCAGATCATGTATATTATCAGGGATATTATATTTGTTTAACTCTAATCGGGGCTTTTCCTAACAATGATTGACTGCCGTCCTATCTGCCTCACAGTAAAACGCCTGACTTACTGTACAGCACCGTTATCATAAATGCAAATTACTCACCCTTAATGCCCGCGGTGACCTAGAGTAATCCACAATGTCACATTGAAAGGAGTAACCTGTAGCCCAGCCTGACATGAGGAACTAAACAAAAGAACAAACGGCAGAGTTATACCAAGAGTTGTACCAAGGGCACATGACATTCTATGTATGAAGGGCTATCCTCTGAATCAAAACTTACCTCCTATGCACAGACAAGTGATAGGTGTCTGATCATTAGAGATCCACCTCAGAGATCCGCACCAATCACAAAAACACTAGGAAGGGGTTTCAAGTTATCAGTTTGAATAGACAGTTGAGTGATATGTAAGCTGCCACTCCCTTGTTCTTGTGATGAGTGAGGGTCTCTATTGGGGCCTACAGCAATCAGATCATTATCACTGATCTTATAGATAGGCCATAGTTTTGATTCTGGGAATACTCCTTTAAAAGGTTGTGTTATGACATAAATCCCTTTTCATCGCTTCTATTTCAGTATATAGAAATGACAGTGGGCGTCACATCCCTGTATGATGTATATATTTCTGATTATTGCTCTAGCTAACATACCCTGTATGGCCTATGATGTATAATCACAGGCCATACAAGGTTAGGCTAGCCAGAGCAATGACCAGAAAAATGTGGCCGATCCTTTCATGGAGGGCTTCTAATAAGGTATGATACACAAGTCATCAGACATTTATGACATATCCAGGATAAATGCTGGTAATACTTCAGTTAGAAACACGGTTATGATCTAGAAACCACATTTCCAACAAAGTTTTCAATCTGCGGGGGTGATGCAGTGTCAGACAGGGAGATCTGGTTGAAACCATAGGATGCGCAGACCATGGACCTCTGCAGACCATGGACCTCTGCAGACCATGGACCTCTGCAGACCATGGACCTCTGCAGACCATGGACCTCTGCAGACCATGGACCTCTGCAGACCATGGACCTCTGCAGACCATGGACCTCTGCAGACCATGGACCTCGGCAGTGAGATGCAACTAATAGATGGTAAAAATAACACTTTAATCCCAAAACAAGCAGACATTGGGCTTCCAACATAATTATTAGTGATGAGCGAATATACTCGTTACTTGAGATTTCTCGAGCTTACTTCAGTGTTCTCCGAGTATTTTCTAGTGCTCGGAGATTTCATTTTTCTTGCCGCAGCTGAATGATTTACATCTGTTACCAGCATAAGTACATGTGGGGGTTGCCTGGTTGCTAGGGAATCCCCACATGTACTTATGCTGGCTAAGGCTACTTTCACACTAGCGTTGTTTGGCGTACGTCGCAATGCGTAGTTTTGGAGAAAAAACGCATCCTGCAAATGTGCCCGCAGGATGCGTTTTTTCTCCATAGACTTGCATTATCGATGCATTGCGACGTATGGCCACATGTCGCATCAGTCGTGCGACGGATGCGTCGTGTTTTGGCGGACCCTCGGCACAAAAAAGTTACATGTAACGTTTGTGCGTCGAGTCCGCCATTTTCGACCGTGCATGCTCGGCCAAAACTCCGCCCTCTCCTCCCCGGACATTACAATGGGGCAGCGGATGCATTGAAAAACTGCATCCGCTTCCCCCGTTGTTCATTTCTTTCACTACGTGCGTCGGGCCGACGCATGGCGACGGCCCCGTACCGACGCTAGTGTGAAAGTAGCCTTACAGATGTAAATCATTCAGCTGCGGCGATGAAAACTAAATCTCCGAGCACTAAAAAAATACTCGGAGGACACTTGAGCGTGCTCGGGAAATCTGGAGTAACGAGTATATTAGCTCATCACTAATAATTATGTCTAAAGGGCATATGCTGAACTAGGAATATTAAATTATAAAGGTTATGAGCAGATGTAAGGGTGTCCATTTTATAGGAAATAAAGAACAGTATAAGTAATGGGAAATGGACTATAGACCTAAAATAATATCTACAGCGTCATAAAAGTATTCTGCAAAAGCATTCTATCATCTGTCACTGTTTAGTTTTACATGAAATGTCAAATATATTTGCAGGTATTTTGCTTTAGGTGAGAATGCTGAACACAAAGATCCTAAGCATAAGAATGTGTGTGCTCCTTCCATTATTAATAATTAAACCACACAATAAAATAAAAAATAAAGGAGATGTAAGAAGCCAGATGTACAGTTGGACGATGTACTATGTGTTGGCAGTTCGGTTTACAATCATCGTTGGCTTTAGCTGCAGATTTAGGGGCAAGAATACAGCCCTAAACAAAAGTACCCATGGCTGAACTCTATCGGAGCCCGTAATAACACAACAGGTTATGAACGGAGATCATGACACATGCACAGAATTTCTAGTATGGAGCTACTAAATCAGATTATTTACCAACACACAATGATTAAATACATTTACTGAGCACTTACTTCATAGCACATGTATACAGAGAACAAGACCATAAATGTGTTATATGCTGCCATTATGCCCTTTAGGTCAAACGGTTTTCTATTCTCCATCAGCCTGGGCCCACATGATGTGACAAAATATATGTATGCCCCAACGATGAGCGTTTGGGTAATCGGAGAGGACATAAGGGGCCAATCCTCCACTCGTGGATCTATCAAGACAAAAGGACCAAGAAAGAAATGTTAATTTATTTTAGCATTAGAAAAAAAAAAAAAGCAACCTTTATGTTTTTACACTTAAAATAGATTTAACAGACCTGGTTTAGGAGATTTACTTTTGCACATTGCAAGAGCTGTCTGATTTACAGTACGGTAAATATCAACATCAGAGTTTTCAGGTTGAAAATTCTGCCCTGAATAATCCCATACTAATACATAAATCACTGAAGAGCCATTTTATTTTGCAACAAAGTTCAAAATCAACCAGGAGCGAATCTTTGGCAGACAGGAGAGCAGGAGCAGAGACAAACTACAAACAAACATAACAGAGAGGCAGCCAATGCATTGGAAAATGGCAAGTGCAATACTTGACGGGAAGTAAGGGCAAAGGAAGTTCCAGCATCTATACTGCTGGCAGAAATACTGATGAAGAACTACCCACTCAACAAGCGTAGATGGCTAGTTCCTGAATATAAAAGACTGCTTTGTGCATCAAAAGTAGTTTAACTTGTGAGGGCAGTAAGATCAAGTTTTTCTACAGGTTTTGGGTGAAAGGAAAGATACGGCTTAAACAGGTAAAATCCGGCTACCGGCAGACATCACTATAGAAGCTTAAGTGCTTAAAAAAGACAAAGGATTTGTTGCATAGCCATTCGGCGTTCTCCTGCAGCCTCAGAGAATGAAGATGAAGCTCTCCAGGGCCCCATGTTTTAAATTGGTGGTGGTGCGAAGAGTCAGACTCCGAGCGATCGGGAAGTTTTACTTCCAAACTTGGCACAAATCTTTAAAAAGGGGTTTTTCACTTCTAATTAGGTGGACCCTAAATGCTTAGAAGCTGGTCAAGTAAAGACTGGAGGTACTAATCCTGTCCTGCTACAGCGCAGTCTCTCTGCCGCTGCTCCTGTCTGTTTTGGCATGTTGACAACGCACTTCAACCACTGCAGTTAATCATTGAGCTCATCCGTTCAAGCAGTCTACATCAGGAGAGCCGCTGAGCTCAGCGATCGGCTGCAGCGGTGATGTGTGCTGTCAACGTGATATCACCACAGCAGCCAAAACACAGACAGTAACAGCAGCAGAGAGCGAGTACAATCTGGCTTTGTCATTTTACAGTCTTCATTCATTTGGGATGCACTATATATGTATATACACCCTGCTATGGTGTATTGGCTATGGTTTTTCGCCCTAAAATTGGAATAACGTTTATAGTTCGAGGAACACTTTAGAGTCGGGCAATAATAGATTTTATGCAGTCCCATGTAAAACCATATTATAATCACTTGTGCTAAATAACAGAATTACGGTAACAGTTTTGTGCTCCGTGTCACAATGCAGCAAACATTACGGTCCTCAAAACTAGACCTCCGCCATCGGCCCCGCGTGGAGAATTCTACACATTGTCGTTGTTTAGCCGCTTGTTACACATGAACACATTCTTTGACAAGCACAAAAGTGCCCTGTGCTCCCCGACTGGAGGGACGTACTTAGCAGGGCAGCAATACTTGCTATCGATAGTGAAGCGGGAAGAGGAGGTTGGCAGTGCCTTAGTGCAATATTACACGCTAATCACTTATACATCACAGCCAAGTAAGATGCATCATTCACACAACAAGGAGTTCTGCCAGGAATAGTTGAAGAGGGGACACGTCCTTGTAAGATTCTGCCCAGAAGTACCCTATGAAAGGGCATTATATATTTAAAATAATCAGAAAATATCCTAAAAATGGCTGTAGAAACAAAGTCCAGCATGAGGTCTTGTGTGTGTAGTCTTCCAATGACATTGGCTTTGACATTTGCTCCTGAACCTCAGCCAGCAAGGTATAGATCCAAGCTACAATCACTAATCCGCTCTGTTATTCATAAATAGCAGTTGGCTTCTTGCGAGCGCGTTAGCCGGCCCGGCATGACTTTCATCTTCTTGTACTTAGCCGTTTGGATTCCTACATTCCTATGGAATGCGGATTGCCTCCACATCACCTGGAGCCATCTCTGCTTCCATTATAGGAGGTCATGTGGTCTACATTACGGAATTTGCCTTGAAAAAATACTGGATTGTTTATATAAAAGGTTTTTGTGTTAAATGTTCTTTTAACTCATTATCTACCAATGTCCTTTTTTTGGGACGCCTAATCTTTTGCTTCTAGCAACTAAGATTTTATAATTTTTATAATTAGGTCCAATTTTTTGCATTGCGTTTGTAAAATTAATGTTTTCAAAATAGGAAATCATGTCATTGTCATTTTTAATTGAATATTGGGACGCCCTTTTCTGAAAAATCCGTAAAATGAAAATTTCTAATTTGGCAAGTAATAGGTTTTTTAGATCACCATTTACTACCTATTACTACTACACCCATTGTGAAGATAGCAATATTACTATTTTAATTTGTGTTTATAATAATCATGATATGAAAAATAAAAATTGCAAAAAGCTGTTAAAAAATAAAAACAAAAAACAAAACAAAACACCTGCAACATTTACTTTTGTGACGATTGCTTACTTTTAAGATACTTGCCCATGCCATAGTGGGCTGCTCCTGCCAACACAAGATACTTCGAGAAAGTGTTGGCTACCAAACAGCCTATCTAAACTTTCCTAAGTGAGTCATTTTCTGCACTAAGGGACACCACACTGATAACAGCAATTTTCCGCGATAAACAAGGGTATTATCGAAGTTTATTGTACAATTTAGTAAACTCCAGAGCCAATAGTGAAGCTTCACTGTAGAGCAGATGATCTCATTAGTCGGCTTGCTTCAAAAAAAGACTTATGGACCTGAGAAGTCACAATCTTTTACTATCATGTTCTAAATCTTCAGAAATTAACCAAGTTCAGATAAACCTGTCATAAAGTAATATATGGAATTTATGGTTTGTCACCTACCAGCATCTTTAATCCACTCGTCATAAAGCAGCACTGCTCTTGATGTTAAGTCCTTGAAGGCCATCTTCTTGTGTTCTGTAAAACAACCAAATCATATAGGCTTATCCCTTGGATCTATAGACAGAAAATAATTCTGTACTGGGCATAAAAATCACGTGGCTTACAGTAGCAGGTCATTGTTTAAGGACAACCGACCACAGCACTTCCATCTGGAAGATCTACAGAACTTTTCTGATGGATGTCCGGCTATGGTCATCACATTTTATAGATTTTAAGCTTGCGAGCAGGGCCTCACTCCACCTGTAACAGGTGAACTATGGGTTACTTTGTACGGCTTTAATTGTCTGTTCGTGTCCCCTTTAATTGTAAAGTTCTGTGGAATATGTTGGCGCTACAGAAATAAATTATTAATATTATTTTAACTTACAGTCAGCAGCACCATTGGATTTTTAAGTTTGAAGCCCTGGAAAATGGGTTTTGAGTATGTGTGTGGATGGGACCATTGAGTAATGATGCTTACTGTGTACTCTGTTGGACATAATTTATGGCCTTATATTTAAGGCGGGCTCCAAAGTGCAGTTGACCATTTATTGATGCATGACTCAAATAGGCCCATAGGGCTCAAAATTATGTCCGACAGAGCACACAGTGACTGTCTTCATCATTACAGTCAATGGCCCCATCATTGAATATGCCCAAGTACCATTTTCCAGGTCTTCAGATATGACCCTTAATGGAGCCATTGACCATTTGCTCAAATATGAGGCAAACATAGCCTTAAAGTCAAATAGTTCCCAACGCCAAGTCAATACAACTGACACATCTTCAGCAACGATTCATCAAGACTGACATTTTGCATGCCAGTCTTGATGAAGAACATGATGAAGTAAGATGCACCAAAGTTATTAAGAGGCACCTCTTCTTGCATTTTTGCATTTTTCTACTGCCATTTGCCCATGTAGGAAATTTCTTTAAGTGGTATTAATTAGGTTTAATAAATTATGATGACTGTTAGCCACATTTGGACTCCCTCCTGCTTAATAAGCTGCACACACTTTTCAAATAATTACCATAGAGGAGCTGGGACTTTCAAAAAAATGTCAAATGTTGCACATTATTTGTGAAAATATGAAAAGGCTTAAAATTTTTCTTACAGAATATATCAAGTCCTCATTATGCACTAGATTTAAAGAGGGATGAATTGACTCGCAAGACCCTGTTCTAGTGGTTTCTACAGTGCTCCATGGACGCCAAACGTAAGCCCTGTGAACCACCGCCTACCAACTGGCAGCGGCAGCACCTCTTCTGATTAGTAGGCTCTGTGAGGTGTCATGTGTGCCTCACACCACAACAAGGACATCGCGTTGGGCTTTCAAATCAGAAGAGGCACCGGAGATTACAGAAGGAAGGCGATTGTTCATGAGGCTTCTCTCCACCAACCGCAGACTATTGGCATGACCACTGGACAGAGTCCTGAAAGTAAATTAGATTCCATTACAGCAATTTCCAGACTAAAAAGGGATTTCCCAGGTGTAAGATATTGATGGCCTATGCACCAAGTAGATCATCAACATCAGTCTGGTGGTGGATTTAACACCCAGTAACCTCACTAAAAAAGTGGATTGCAACTCCGGTGGTGGAGGATTCAAGTGTCTAAGAACTGAGATGCATAACCCAAAAACAGAACGTGGGGGTAGCAAATAGCTGATCATAGGGGTGCTGGGAATTGGCCCTCTCACCATTCCAATACTGATAACCTATTCAATCTTGCCTTGCGCAGGCGTGTACTTTGGAGGACACCGCATGAACTTCAACCCAATATTGCGGCCAGCATGCAGCCAGCGGGTAAGGAAAGGGTGAATCAAACACCCAAAAACCCCGCCCATATGACCGCAAACATGTCCCGCCAAATTCAGTTGACAGGTTCCCTTTAAGATTTGAAAGAGCTAATTGAAATTCTTAGTGTGGAACAGCCATGTTTTTTTGGTAGGACTTCCTGTAATGATGGAAAAGGAAAGTCCATCAGAAAAGAAAACTAGCTTGTCAGGAAAACAAATAAAATAAAACTGCACAATGCCCCTAAGGGATTTACCTTGTGGGTACTATAATCATAATTCCCACATTCCCCAACCTCGTCTTCAGAGGACTTGTCACTCAATGTGTTTACCTTCTAAATTAGATAGTTGATGAGAAGGCCACAAAAACTTCTCCAACCTGCATTACCAAGAGCCCACAGACAAATAGGGTCGATCTATGAACTTGTTACCATAGATTAAAGTTACAATTAAACCCAGGCTGTCATCGTTGCACAGCAAATTAGTACAAATAGGTCATATAGATGTGCCAGGCTTCTTTCAGACATTGTATGATAATAAATTACTGTAAAACGAGATGATCTAACAAGAAAAAGTGAGCGGGCACCACTAAAGGTAATATATAGGGGTGCTACCATAGCATTTTACAAATGCATGCTGGAGAAGAAAAAGGAAGAAGGAGACGCTAATACAGGTGCACACACCTGATATGTGAAAAAAAACAGCTTTATTGAAGCAACAACAGGTGCACATACAAATATAAAACACATGTAAAAACATAAAACACATACAAATCATGGCTCAATGGGGTCATAATGGCTAGGTATAAACAAAGGTCGATGAATAATGCTGTACGTGTTAATGGCTTATATGTTTTATATGTTTTTACATGTGTTTTATATTTGTATGTGCACCTGTTGTTGCTTCAATAAAGCTGTTTTTATCACATATATATCAGGTGTGTGCACCTCAATTAGCGTCTCCCTTTTCCTTTTTCTTCTCCAGCAAATTAATGTAAAACATTACAGAGTGATCCAATAATTTATACCCCGGTGTATCATAATATTTGGAATCAGCCCTTTTGGTTTAGCAATAAACATTTTTAATTATAGTGAAAGAGTATAAACAGGGAAGGATGAAGGACGGAGAAGGCGATTGGGAATGTTCAGGTAAGGAGATGTATCCTATGCTGTCCAGGTGTAAATGAGATGCTAGAGGGGTGCAGGTCACAGGGAACCTCCTTGTTGGCTCCCCAGAAAGTTTCTCATTAGCGTGCCATTAGTAACTGAGAGCCATGGTGCCACTGGCACAATCTCTCACATGCAATCATATAAACAGTACTGAGCCACACAATACTTGGTTGAACAAAGCAGAGAGTTCCTTTTCCCACCGGGGCCCTGTGCAGTTGACTATATGGCAAGTCTACCATTGAGGATAAGAAAATTGTCCTCTCTATCTAAAATGTGACCACACCAAATCTAGAATATTTCTGACATTCTTTATAATGGAATCTTCCCACAAGTAAATAGTTTACATTCTTCCATTCCTTCCCCCAGTATACTGTAGTCACACAAGCTGACTCACAATGTGAGAAGTGAGCTGAAACTAACAGAGTAACGTTACATAGTTTAACACTAAAGTATCGAAAAACACGTCAAGATAAAACACAAAGACCGGTAGTAACAGGAGCTTTCTAGGAAAATACACGAATGCTCTATTCTTGGGATCCTGTGCTTACGCCTATGTGCCAGTGTGTGTGCGCGTGCGCGAGTTGGAGAAAAGTTATAACTTATACAGCTATAGAAAACGTTTATGGGCATCTTGAGTAGGCTTGTCATCACCACTTTCATAGGTGTAATCATTTATTTTCCTTTACCTCCAGAATATGAAACCCCTCTAAGGGCTCAATGTAGATGTCTTGGGATCTCAGATCGCTAATGCATGGATGGGCCATGTTACTCCGGACCGGCGTCGAACAACTACATAGCATACATGAAGCAGTTAGGCTCCGGTCAGGAAACACACGGCCACACCGTACATTAACGGACAGTGCTTGGACCGATTACAGGGATGCCAGGAGAATGGTCTAAGAGACTTCTGTCAGTGTAACACTGAAAGGTATAATGCATTGGAACGCATTATAAAAAAGAGATCAGACTATTAAAAAGTTAAAATTCCATAGACTACTTAGTTGAAAAAAAAAAAAGTTAATATTTAAAAAAAAAAAAAAAAAAAAAAAAATCACAAAAAAAAAAAAACAATAAAGTAAATAGGTATATTTATGCAGATCAAAAATAACCAAGAAAAGTTTGGTATCGCAGTGCCGATAGTTAACCCCTTCAGTGGACACCATATAATAGAAAGAAAGTGTCCAAAAACTTTTTCATTGTACACACGGACAAAAAGTGTAATAAAACACGATCAGAAAGCGAAATGGAGTAAAAACTGGTATCACTGAAAAGGTCATCTTGTTCCACAAGAAACAAGCCACCATACAGCGTCATCAATGGAGAAAGAAAGTTGTAGCTCTCAGAATAAAGCGATGCAAAATCAATTCTTTATTCTAGAAAATAGTTTTTATTGTGTAAAAGCGGAAAAACAAATAAAATATAAATGTGGTATCGCTGTTATCGTACTTACCTGAATAATACAGTTATTTTATCATCATTTTTACAACATGTCAAACAAAAGAAAAAACAAAAACCAGTTCCTGAATGGCTGGTTATTGTTGTTAATTCGGCCACCCAAAAAATTGGGGTATTGGCGTACTCAGGAAAAATTGCACAACAAATTTTGTGATCCATTTTCTCCTGATACCGTTGTGAAAATAAAATAAAAAAAATTGGTTCCAACATAAATTTTTTGTGAAAAAAGTAAAATGTTCATTTTTTTCCTTCCACATTGCTTTAGTTCTCGTGAAGCACCTGAAGGATTATTAGACTTCTTGAAGGTGGTTTTGGGCACCTTGAGGGGTGCAGTTTTTGTGTATTTTCTGATATATTGACTCCCCAAACTCACTTCAAATGTGAGGTGGTCTAAAAAAAAAAAAAAATGTTTTGTAAATTTTATTGGAAAAATGAGTAATCGCTGATCATCTTTTAACCCTTATAACATCCTACCAAAAAAAATTATGCTTCCAAAATTGTGCTGATGTAAAGTAGACATGTGGGAAATGTTATTTATTTACTATCTTGTGTGTCGCCACTCTCTGATTTAAGGGTACAAAAATTCAAATTTTGAAAATTGCAAAATTTTCAAAATATTTGCCAAATTTCCATTTTTTTCATAAATAAACACAAGTTATATCAAATAAATTTTACCACTAGCATGAAGTACAATATGTCATGAAAAAAAATAAAATCTCAGAATCAGTGGGATACGTTGAAGCTTTGCAGAGCTTTAGGCCGGGGTCACACTGGCGACTAAAACAGATGAGTGCAATGCGATTTAAAAAAATAAAATAAAATAATATGAGTCAAATGCTGACAGCGGCATTTTACCGGCAATTCTGGCCGCACCGCCGGAAATTCGCGCATTGCCGACCCCCGTCACATGATCGGGGGTCAGCGATGCATCAGAATAGTAACCATAGAGGTCCTTGAGACCTCTATGGTTACTGATGCCGGCCTGCTGTGAGCGCCACCCTGTAGTCGGCGCTCATAGCAAGCCTGAAATTCCGCTACATAGCAGCGATCTAATGATCGCTGCTACGTAGCTGAGCCGATCCAGTTGTGCCAGCTTCTAGCCGCCCATGGAGGCTATTGAAGCATGGCAAAAGTAAAAAAAAAAAAAAAAATTTAAAAAAAATATGAAAAAAATATATAAAAGTTTAACCCCTTAGTGATGGAGCCAAATTTTTTAGATCTGACCAGTGTCACTTTATGTGGTAATAACTGCAACGCTTCAACAAATGCCAGTGATTTTGAGATTGTTTTTTCATGACACATTATACTTTATGATAATGGTAAATTTAGGTCAATATGTTTTGTGTTAATTTATAAAAAGTATCAAAAATTTTAGAAAAATGTTAAAAAATTTGCACTTTTCTAAATTTGAATGATTATCTCTTTAATCCAGATGGTCATACCACAGCAAACCATTAATAAATAACATTTCCCACATGTCGGCTTTATATCAGCACCATTTGTAAAATGTTATTATATTTTGTTAGCATTTTATGAGGTTTAAAAATGTAGCATCAATTTTTCATATTTTAAAGGAAATTTACAAAATTTCTTTTTTTTAAGGACTTATCCATGTCTGAAGTGACTTTAGGGGTCCTATATATTGGAAAACCCCCAAACGTGATACCATTTTAAAAACAGTAAGGCTGGTTCCACACTTGCGTTTTGATCTGCAGCGTTAACGCAAACGCATTTAAACGCATTTGGTGCAAAAACGCGTTTAAACGCTGCGTTTTTTAGGCGCATGCGTTTTTGCATGTTTTAACGCAAGCGCGGCGTTTTGACGCGTTTACAAGCATTTTCCTGCGTTTGCGTTTTTGAAACGCATGATGATAAGTGTGTGACAGCTGCCAATCATCAAAATCAACTAGAAAACCCACTATAAACAGAAATACCTAGGGTTAGGCTTAGGATCCCTAGTAACCCTAGGGATCCTAACCCTAACCCCCAAACTCTAACCCTAAAACACAAACTCTAACCCAAACCCTAACCCTAACCCACAAACTCTAACCCTAACCCAAACTCTAACCCTAACCCACAAACTCTAACCCTAACCCAAACTCTAACCCTAACCCTAAAACACAAACTATAACCCTAACCCTAACCCAAACCCTAACCCTAACCCTAAAACACAAACTCTAACCCTAACCCAAACTCTAACCCTAACCCTAGCACACAAACTCTAACCCCAAAACACAAACTCTAACCCTAACACTAAAACACAAACTATAACCCTAACCCTAACCCTAACACACAAACTCTAACCCTAACCCAAACTCTAACCCTAACCCTAGCACACAAACTCTAACCCTAACCCAAACTCTAACCCTAACCCCAAAACACAAACTCTAACCCTAACACACAAACTAACCCTAACCCAAACTCTAACCCTAACCCTAACCCTAAAACACAAACTCTAACCCTAACCCAAACCCAAACTCTAACCCTAACCCTAACCCAAACTCTAACCCTAACCCTAACCCAAACTCTAACCCTAAAACACAAACTCTAACCCTAACACACAAACTAACCCTAACCCAAACTCTAACCCTAACCCTAACCCTAAAACACAAACTCTAACCCTAACCCTAAAACACAAACTCTAACCCTAACCCTAACCCAAACTCTAACCCTAACCCTAACCCAAACTCTAACCCTAAAACACAAACTCTAACCCTAACCCTAAAACACAAACTATAACCCTAACCCAAACTCTAACCCTAACCCTAAAACAAACTCTAACCCTAACCCAAACTCTAACCCTAACCCTAACCCTAAAACACAAACTCTAACCCTAACCCAAACCCAAACTCTAACCCTAACCCTAACCCAAACTCTAACCCTAACCCTAACCCAAACTCTAACCCTAAAACACAAACTCTAACCCTAACACACAAACTAACCCTAACCCAAACTCTAACCCTAACCCTAACCCTAAAACACAAACTCTAACCCTAACCCTAAAACACAAACTCTAACCCTAACCCTAACCCAAACTCTAACCCTAACCCTAACCCAAACTCTAACCCTAAAACACAAACTCTAACCCTAACCCTAAAACACAAACTATAACCCTAACCCAAACTCTAACCCTAACCCTAAAACAAACTCTAACCCTAACCCAAACTCTAACCCTAACCCTAACCCTAAAACACAAACTCTAACCCTAACCCAAACTCTAACCCTAACCCTAAAACACAAACTCTAACCCTAACCCAAACTCTAACCCTAACCCTAAAACACAAAACTAACCCTAACCCAAACTCTAACCCTAACCCAAACTCTAACCCTAACCTAAAACACAAACTCTAACCCTAACCCAAACTCTAACCTAACCCTAGCACACAAACTCTAACCCCAAAACACAAACTCTAACCCTAACCCTAAAACACAAACTATAACCCTAACCCTAACCCAAACTCTAACCCTAACCCTAACCCTAAAACACAAACTCTAACCCTAACCCAAACTCTAACCCTAACCCTAGCACACAAACTCTAACCCTAACCCAAACTCTAACCCTAACCCTAAAACACAAACTATAACCCTAACCCAAACTCTAACCCTAACCCTAAAACACAAACTATAACCCTAACCCAAACTCTAACCCTAACCCTAACCCCAAAACACAAACTCTAACCCTAACCCAAACTCTAACCCTAACCCAAACTCTAACCCTAACCCTAAAACACAAACTATAACCCTAACCCAAACTCTAACCCTAACCCTAACCCCAAAACACAAACTCTAACCCTAACCCTAAAACACAAACTAACCCTAACCCAAACTCTAACCCTAACCCTAACCCTAAAACACAAACTCTAACCCTAACCCAAACTCTAACCCTAACCTTAACACAAACTCTAACCCTAAAACACAAACTCTAACCCTAACCCTAACCCAAACTCAAACCCTAAAACACAAACTCTAACCCAAACTCTAACCCTAACCCTAATACACAAACTCTAACCCTAACCCTAACCCAAACTCTAACCCTAACCCTAACCCAAACTCAAACCCTAAAACACAAACTCTAACCCTAACCCAAACTCTAACCCTAACCCTAACCCTAAAACACAAACTCTAACCCTAACCCTAACCCAAACTCTAACCCTAACCCTAACCCAAACTCAAACCCTAAAACACAAACTCTAACCCTAACCCAAACTCTAACCCTAACCCTAACCCTAAAACACAAACTCTAACCCTAAAACACAAACTAACCGTAACCCTAACCCAAACTCAAACCCTAAAACACAAACTCTAACCCTAACCCTAAAACACAAACTCTAACCCTAACCCTAAAACACAAACTCTAACCTTAACCCAAACTAACCCTAACCGTAAAACACAAACTCTAACCCTAACACACAAACTCTAACCCTAGGGTTAGGGTTAGAGTTTGGGTTAGGGTGTTTTCTTGCGTTTTTCTATAAAAACGCATGCAAACGCATGTGCTTAAAAACGCATGCGTTTACATAGACATCAATACTTTTTTTGCAAAAAAAACGCAGCAAAAATTACTACATGTTGCATTTCTGCAACAAAACGCGTGCAGAGAAAAAACGCATGCGTTGCAAAAACGCGTCAAAACGCATGCAAAAAAACGCATGCGTTTTTAATGTTAAATATAGGGAAAAAAACGCAAAAAAAAAAAACGCAAATGTGAAACCAGCCTAACCCCTGACATATTGAAAACTGCTGTCAGCTAGTTTGTTAACCCTTCTGGTGCTTTACAGGAATTAATGCAAAGTGTCATGATAGGAATGAAAATGTGTATTTTTACCACCTAAATGTCTCTAACTTCTGAACAGATTACTACAGCCGTCAGACTCTAAGGCCGCTATTTGGTCATGAATTGCCATGGCAAACATCAGCACCACAAAATCATGATCTGAGGGCATCAATTTGGATAAAGAAGAAGCCCTCACACTCAACCATTTATAATGATGTAGTCACTATTGACAGCAGCATCGAAGGGGTTAAACAAATTTGGACAGTGCAAACACTGATCGTGGCTGATGCAGCAAGTTGTCAGCTATAGTGTACAGCTGACAGCAGCCGGATTGTCACCTGTATGGGGAGGATATTCTCTTATATCTCAGGTCAGTTAAAAGATGTATTGGCTGTCATTAAGGGGTTAAATCACCCCCCTTTCGCCCCATTCAAAATAAATTTAAAAAAAATAATCAAACCTAGACATATTTGGTATCGCAGCGTTCAGAATCGCCCGATCTATCAATAAAAAAAGGATTAACCTGATTGCTAAACAGCGTAGTGAGAAAAAAAAAAAAAATCGAAATGACAGAATTACGTTTTTTTAGTCGCCGTGACATTGCATGAAAATGCAATTACGGGTGATCAAAAGAACGTATCTGCACCAAAATGGTATCATTAAAAACATCAGCCCGGCACGCAAAATATAAGCCCTCACCTGACCCCAGATCACAAAAAATGGAGACGCTACGGGTATCGGAAAATGGCACAATTTTTTATTTTTTATTTTTTTTAACAAAGTTTGGAATTTATTTTTACCACTTAGATAAAGCGTAACTAAGACATGTTTGGTGTCTATGAACTCGTAATGACCTGGAGAATCATAATGGCTGGTTAGTTTTAGCATTTATTTAAAATAGCAAAAAAAGCCAGACAAAAAACAAGTGTGGGATTGCACTTTTTTGCAATTTCACCACACTTGGAATTGTTTCCCCATTTTGTAGTACATGACATGCTAAAACCAATGATGTCGTTCAAAAGTGCAACTTGTCCAGCAAAAAACAAGCCCTCACATGGCCATATCGACGAAAAAATAAAAATGTTATGGCTCTGGGAAGGAGAGGAGCGAAAAACGAGAACGCAAAAACGGAAAGGGGCAAGGTCTTGAAGGGGTTAATAAGACGCAGACTCTCCACTCTATGGATTTGATGCATCTTATTAGTGGCGTTTGCTTAGCTGGAAGGCCTGCTCCAGTCAGATACTAGAGTAACATTTCTGGTGTAAAAAAATACCGCCACTATTGAGTACCGGTAATTTGAGGGGGTCCCGCCCTACCTTGGCTCGTCACCAGATTTATCCGTTTTCCCAGAGCTGCTCAAAAATGGTTGAGAAAATGATAGCGATACATTTTTTCAAGTATTTTATGCCAGTTTTCTGGCATAATCAATACTTTGCAACTACTTGGCTTCAATGCAAAATCTGCACCAGGCCATTTCTATTACTAATGTGTTCGTATGTGACAGAGGAAGCCTTGAGATCCTTCGTGCGCGAGGGCCGAGTGCGACTGCTGAGTAATCTGCATCAACTACAGGAGGTAGAGAGGGAACACGTGATATAAACTAAACTGTTAGATTTCTAAAATCCCAGTGCTTACTTAACTCAATAATTAATCAGATACAGATTTTAATTGATTTTTGGCTTCAACAATTTTTTTTTTTTTAAACTTAAGTTTGCAAATTAAAGAAACTTTTCAGGAAAAACAATGGAGGCAGTAAAATGTGTAGAGAACCGGTTGGTCGGGTTGAGCAGGATTGGGCTGTGTGGACATTTTCTGGCGTCGATCTCTTGTCATTATATAAACAATGATAGAAATGCAGTTTGTGGTTTACGGACACTTTCCATTGAAAGTTTCTAACACTGGTAGTAACTATGTTACTGTACAGACCACATCCAAGGAAAACTGTAAGAGAGATCAGCGCAAAATAGGGTCTTATCCGAGAAATATAGCGAACTTTACGCTCAGATTAAACTCACCTATTTAATCCGGAAAAAAAACAGCATATAGTGCAAGATCAGCTATATACAAAAAAAACACAAGGAGTACAGAAATACCCATCTAAAACATATTAATATTTTATTATTTATAAATAATCAAATTCAAGAAATGCTATAAAAATTGAAAAAAAATTGGACAACAGTAATTGCAGTGAAAAGCAAAGACAAACGTCTGACACTAAGGGCCCCTTTCCATTTGTGAGAAAAAAAAAAAACGGTCCGTAATCTGGACCGAAAAAACGGATGTAACATATGCGATTGTCATGCGAGTGCAATGCGATTTTTAATCGCACCATCCGTTTTTACATCCGTATGACATCCGTATGCAATCTGTTTTTTTTCTCTGCAACTATTTTTATACAGTCATTTACAGGACTATTTACAGTGTTCTGTGCCACAGAATGGTAAGGTATCTGTAAAAAACGGATGGAATACGGATGGTCCGTATTTCATGCGTTTTTTTTCTCGCACCCATTGACTTGCATTGGCGAGTCTCGTCCGAGAATCGCAGCAATACGAAGCATGCTGCGATTTTTTTCTCAGTACGATTTCACAAATGAAAAGACACCTATTTAATAACATTGGTCCGAGTGCAATCCGATTTTTTATCGGATTGCACTCGTCCGTTTTCCTCGCAAGTGGAAAGGAGCCCTAATACAAATGTATATGGACCGGGAATACAGAGACCATAACACACTCCATGATGCAATATTATACTATAGATGTATCCATATAGCAGCACTATCACAATATTAGAAAAATAAGATGAATATAATACTATGGATTTAATTAGGATAAAATAAATTTATTGCCATCACGGCTGTGACACCATAAAGAACTATAACTATATAAAATATGAATCTAGCACTGAAAAGACGATCTCAGCCAAATTAGTCCTTAGAAGTAGTCAGACTAAGCAGCCCCGACGCGCGTTTCGTGTGGGCTCTCTCAAGGGGCTGGTTATTTAAAGTGCAAGATCAGCTGCAGCAGATCAATGGGTCAGCCAGTGACCATCAGACATCAAGACAGAGACTATCCACAAACTCCTTCTAAGCCCTGTTTCACACATCAGCGTCTCCGGTACGTGAGGTGACAGTTTCCTCACGTACCGGAGACACTGACACACGTAGACACATAAAAATCAATGCATCTGTGCAGATGTCATTGATTTTTTGCGGACCGTGTCTCTGTGTGCCAAACACGGAGACATGTCAGTGTTCGTGGGAGCGCACGTATTACACGGACCCATGTCCGTGTGCAGTTCATGTGCCGTGCAGGAGACAGCGCTACATTAAGCGCTGTGCCCCCCACTGGTGCTGAAGCCGCAATTCATATCTCACCCTGCAGCAGCGTTTGCTGCAGAGAAGATATGAATAATAGTGTTTAAAATAAAGATCTATGTGTCAACCACCCTCCCACCCCCTGTGCGCCCCCCCCCCCGCTGTTCTGAAAATACTCACCCGGCTCGTTCCCTCACCAGCGCCGCTTCCTGTTCTGGCCGCATCTTCTCCTGTATGCGGTCACGTGGGGCCGCTCATTTACAGTAATGAATATGTGGCTCCACCTCCCATAGGGGTGGAGCTGCATATTCATTACGGTAATTGGCGGACCCATGTGACCACATACAGGAGAAGATGCTGCCAGAACAGGAAGCAGCGACAGCCAACGAGGGAGCTGGGTGAGTATTTTCAGAACAGCGGGGGGGCGCACAGGGGGTGGGAGGGCGGGGGGCACATAGATCTTTATTTTAAACACTATTATTCATATCTTCTCTGCAGCAAACGCTGCTGCAGGGAAGATATCAATGGCGGCTTCAGCACCAGATGCTGGTACATGTGGTACCCAGCACGGTGCGTGTGGTACCCAGTGGGCACACGGGCGGCACACGTGTGCCGCACATGTGCCACAGAAACGTAGGGGCACAAGGACACGGATAATTCCGGTACCTATTTTTTCCGGTACTGGAATTATCTGGACATGTGAAACCGGCCTAAGGCCTGTCCCACACGTCCAGATAATTCCAGTACCGGAAAAAAAAAATATATATCGGTACCGGAGTTATCCGTGTCCGTGTGCTTACCTGGCACATCAGTGTGGCACACGTGCGGCAGCCGTGTGCCGACTGGGTACCACACGCACCGTGCAGGAGACAGCGCTAGAGGTAAGCGCTGTCCCCTGCTTTGGGTGCTGAATCCAGAATTCATTCCTTCTTCCCAGCAGCATTCGCTGGAAAGAAGGAATGAAAAATTATTTTAACAACCAAAAAAAAAAAAAAAAAAAATTAAGTTCCCGGTAATCTGTCCCCCCCCCCCCACCCCATGTGCGCCCGCCCGCTGGCATTAAAATACTTACCCAGCTCCCTCGGCACTTCCATCCTCTCAGCGTCGCAGCTCTTCCTGTATGAGCGGTCACATGGTGCCGCACATTACAGTGATGAATATGCGGCTCCACCCCTATGGGAGGTGGAGCCGCATATTCATCACTGTAATGTGTGGCACCGTGTGACCGCTAATACAGGACAAGCAGCGACGCTAAGAGGATGGAAGCGCCGAGGGAGCTGGGTATTTTAATGCCAGCGGGCGGGCGCACAGGGGGTGGGAGGGGGCAGATTACCGGGAACTTTATTTTAACAACCAAAAAAAAAAAAATTATTTTTCATTCCTTCTTTCCAGCAAACGCTGCTGGAGAGAAGAAATGAATGGGGATTCAGCACCACAAGCTGGGGGGACAGCCCTTACAGTAGCACTGTCTCCTGCACATCACACAGACTGCACACGGACAGCATCCGTGTGCGGTACGTGTTTTACACGGATCCATTGACTTTAATGGGTCCGTGTGATCCGTGCGTTCCCACAAACACTGACATGTCTACATGTTTTCCAAACGGACACATGGTCCGTGAAAACACGCTGACATATGCAGAGACAGATTGATTTTATTGTGTCTACGTGAGTCAGTGTCTCCGGGACGTGAGGAAACTCACCTCACGTACCGGAGCCACTGATGTGAAACCGGCCTAACCTATTGCTGACTGTACACATCATGGAATAAGAGAGCAGAGGAACACATGGTAAAATCTGTGGTGCTTGTATAAAGGCTACATAATGTAACCATTATATTAGCTCTACCATCATGATACTTGTAATCCCCCACTGAATAGTTCTCATTTATTAAAGTTGTTCTTAAATGCCTCAATATAAAGGTCACTATAAAAGAGGGGGGGGGGGGGGGTCACCAGCTCAGGACCCTCATATTAGGCTGAGCAGAAATAAACTGCAAAGATCACCTCTCTGGACAACCTCAAACATTTGTACATCCAATAGACTGCCCATTAGGAAGGGTGGTGTAATGACTCATGTAGCCTGTGGAGGCGCTGCAGGGGAACAGAATATTGGCTGCTTGGCTCCTCCACAGATTACAACTGACCTCTAAGAAGAGTTTTTGGAGAGATTGTGACGGTGCATATTTTTGTTGTCAAAAACGCAACGTTTTACAGTTCCAGCAAAGTGGATGGAATTTATAGAGATCTCATGCCCACTGTTTTTTTTCCCTTAGCCAGGGCCAGTTTTAGACAAAGTCCTCCATACTGTATAATGCACACCCCTTAGTCCTTCATACAGTATAATGCCCACCCCATTGCCTTCCATATAGAATAATGCACAGCCCATAGTCCTTCATAGAGTATAATGCATTCCCCATAGTCCTCTATACAGTATAATGCAGCCCCCATATAGTATATATACTATAATGCAGCCCCCATATTGTATTATGTACACCCCATATAGAATAATGCTGTCCCATAGTCCAGTATTCTCGCCACCACGTGTCAACGATTTAAAAAAAATAAAATACATACCTCTCCTCATCCCCCCCTGCTCTGGTCTCTGTGGCACATCCCTCAGCAGCTCCACACTGCGGTGTGCGATGAAGTGACCTCACCTCACCAGCTGCGGAGAGGGAATTATGGGAGAGGGAGCGTCACCTGATGCTCTATCCTCCATCATTGCTTTCAACTGTAATGGCATCTGTGATGCCCATACAGTTGAATGCACAATTCGGAGGTTGGAGGGTGTGTATGATGGAGCCGAGTACCCCTGACTCATGGGCCCCATAGTGGCTGTGTAATATTAGTGGCACACCACTGAGGGAGTGGAGGTCCTAGGCAACTGTCTAGTTTGCCTGCATCCAACATCGACTCTGCCAGCAGCTAACCTTAACTCCTATGCATTCTTCAAATCCGCAACATGTTAAAACTCAGGACACCCAGAAGAGAAATTATGTTCAGACTCTCCCCTTAGAATTGCATTAGATGAAGAAAATTTGAAGGGAAAAAAAAAAAAGAAAACGCACATGCTGCGGAAATGCACTAAACACATATAAATCGGCACATGACTATCAATAAAGTTGTCAACTGTCAAACAACAGAGTATTAACAACAAGGTAGCTTTATGTAATAAATGACCTACAAATAAGAGAAGAAAAAACCCCACGAAGCATAAAAACTAAATGCAATGAAATAAAAGCGCAAGTAACCTAATTTATGTAATGGGTGAAAAAATGCTGCAGAAAATCGGCAACATCAAAAATACTCATTGTGGGAACATAGCCTCAGGGTCTCATGACACACAGTGAGGGTCGTCCGAACCTGCCAGTTCACTGTATCACTATCAGTTGAGCATAAATGAAAACTCAAAACTCAGCCGAGCGCTCCTGTGCACAGGGGAATCAGCAGAGATCGCTGCCGAATGTGCGTGTGAGCAGCTGGTAAAGTTAACGGAGGTTCACTCCTAACAGATTGTCTAATTCACATGACTTGGTGACATAATTACCCTTAAGATGAGTGAGCAAAAAAAACGTCTGCAGACAAGCTTGCTAACCACTTCCAGCGATAACCAGCAGAATTAGGAATGGAGCGCTGAACTAGGATAGTAACTGTAGCTTATCAATAGGAGATAAATACGTACGCTACTCACCTGGTAGCAGTGTTTTTTCAGGAGCCATGACAGCACAACGAGAGAGGGGATCTGCCCTTCAGGGACAGGAAACCTACAGACATAAAAAGGGCGGCACCTCTCTCCCACGTCAGTTGTTTCCAGAGCATGAGAGGACCACCATGGTTAGTAACACAGATGCAGTATATATATATATATATATAAATATATTTTATTATGCAAGTGAACATAAAATTTAACCCAAAACCAACAGGGTGTTGAATCATCCAAAACATAGGGTAGGGAATCTAAGGGTGCTGTCATGGCTCCTGAAAAAACACTGCTACCAGGTGAGTAGCGTACGTATTTATTCAGTCGCCATGACAGCACAACGAGAGACTTTCAGAGACGAAAGATTTAGGGGGGGATAATAGCTTCCAGCACTCTTCTCCCAAACGTAAGGTCTGAGAAACTACCCAGATCTAACCTGTAGTGTTTAAGAAAGGTAGAAGGGGAAGTCCATGTGGCCGCCTTACATATGTCTTCGATCGATACTTCTGACCTCTCCGCCCAGGAAGATGCTATGGCTCGCGTGGAGTGTGCCTTTATACCATCTGGAACTTCGTTGCCACCTGCGGTATAAGCGAGAGAGATCGCCTCCCTAATCCACCTGGCTAGAGTGTTTTTAGATACTCTAAGACCCTTTCTCACCCCTTGATAGGCTACAAACAGGGAGTTGTCTTTTTTCCAGGCATCTGTCACTGCAATATATTTAAGGAGGCATCTTCTTACATCTAAGGAATGAAAACTACGTTCCTTATCGTTAGCAGGATTAGAGCAAAATGAGGGTAGGACTACCTCCTGTACTCTGTGGAATTTTGACGCAACTTTAGGAAGATATAGGGGATCGGGCTTCAATATTACCCTATCCTCCCTGACCTGCATGTATGGTGGATGTCTGGAGAGTGCCTGCAGATCACTAACCCTTCTAGCCGATGTGAGTGCAACCAACAGGGCTGTTTTAACTGAAAGGATTTTTACAGGGATGGAATCAATGGGTTCGAATGGGGCTTGCGTTAGGGCAGAGAGTACCAGATTTAGGTCCCATGGGACTAACCTTTGTTTAATAATCGGTCTAGATCTAGTGACTGCTTTAAAAAACCTAGAAATCCAGTGATTACTGGCCAAGTTAAGGTTATATAATGCCCCCAGCACTGACACCTGAACTCTAAGAGTACTTGTGGCCAAGCCCATCTCTAGGCCTTTTTGTAAAAATTCGAGAATCTGGTTTATACATGGTTTTTGGTATTTGAGCCCCTGAATATGATAGAAATTTTCTCCACACTCTAACAAATGCTCGTTGTAGAGGGTTTCCTACTTTTAAGGAGTGTATTTACCAGATTCTGAGAGAACCCTTTTCCCCTCAGTAAGGACCTCTCAAGTTCCATGCCGCTAGGTGTAAAGTTGGCTACTTGAGGATGGAGGATCGGCCCTTGGGAGAGCAGATCTGGTAGCTCTGGCAGGATCCATGGTTGGCAGACAGACATCTTCCTCAGCCAAGGAAACCAAGCCCTCTTGGGCCAAAATGGAGCTATCAAGATTACCTGGGCCCTGTCCTCCCGAATCTTCCTTAGAACTAAAGGAATTAGATTTAGAGGGGGAAAAGCATATGCGAGCCTGAAGTGCCAAGATATCAGCAGAGCGTCCACAGCATATGGGTTGTCTTTTGGATTTAGGGAGCAGAATTGGTGTAATTTTTTGTTTCCCCTTGCTGGCAAAAAGGTTTATCTCTGGACAACCCCATAACTGAATGATTTGATTGAAGACAGCTGGATTTAGCGACCACTCTCCCTGTCTGAGCACGTTGCGACTTAGATAGTCGGCTTTGGTATTGATACTTCCTTTTATATGAAGCGCCGTCAGGGAGAGAAGATGTTCTTCGGCCACCTGAAAGATATGATTTGCGACCTCCATCAATGAACTGGATCGTGTGCCCCCTTGACGATTAATGTAGGCCACAGTTACCCGATTGTCTGATAATAGCCTGACGTGTCGACCCTGTAGGGGTACAAGGAATTTATTTAATGCATGTTTTACCGCCAACAGCTCTTTCAAGTTGGAGGAAGAGTCCTGTTCAGACTGAGGCCATAGCCCCTGAACCCAATCCTCTCCTAAGTGAGCCCCCCACCCCTTGGGGCTAGCGTCCGTAGTCAATACCCTAGACACATGATTTATCCAAGGGACCCCCCTGCGTAGATTCGAAGTGTGTGTCCACCAACCAAGAGAATGTATAGTCTCCGCAGAAAGTGTAAATTTACTGTCGAGGTGAGCTCTTAGACGACGAGAATTGTGTAATACGTCCCATTGTAGAGTCCTTGTGTGGAACTGTGCCCAGAGAACCGCCGGGATACAGGGCATAAGAGAACCCAAGATCGACATCGCACTTCTGACCGACACTAAGGGATTATTTATTGCTCTGGTGACCAACTGCTTAACCTTAGCCACCTTTGCGTCCGGCAGGCGACATTCCTGCTGACTAGAGTCTATAACATATCCCAGGAACTCTGGTACTTTTAGGGGCTGAAGACGCGACTTTTTGACATTGATTATCCGGCCCAACTCGTGTAACGCACTCATGACCTTCTGTAGTTGGTCTTTGCAATGCGACTCTGAATGACCCACAATTAGTAAGTCATCCATGTATGGGACTACTAATATATCCTGTTCATGCAAGTGCGCCCTAACCTCCACCATGATTTTTGTGAACACCCGAGGTGCAATTGCGACTCCGAAAGGAAGTGCCTGATATTGAAAATGTTCAACCGTGCCGGCTAGTGAAACCGCCACCCTAAGAAACCTCTGATGATCTACATGTATTGGAACATGGTAATAGGCGTCTTTGAGATCTAAGACAACCATAAAACAATGGTTAAAGAGTAATTTTATTGCTGTCTTGACCGACTCCATTTTGAAGGAGGGTATCAACAAAAAATTGTTCAGGCCTTTCAAATTGATAATGGTGCGATATGAACCATCAGGTTTTTTGATCAGGAACAGAGGGGAATAAAACCCCCTACCTTCCTCGCCCGTACGGACTTTGACTAGAACTTTCTTCCGTTGGAGTTCCCGGACCTCAGACTCCAGCGCCAACTGTTCTGTAGAGGAGGAATGAACAGGTGTCAACATAAATTTGTCCCGAGGAGTATGGTGGAAGTCAAAGGTTAGGCCTTTCCCCACAATGCTTAGAATCCATGGATTGTTTGTAATCCGTACCCAGGCTGGGTAGAAGGCCGAAAGCCTACCCCCCACCTGGTCCGCCAGTCATTGCGGTTTTTTAACATCTCGTGAGGGATTAAACATAAATCCTTTACCCCTCCTTCTGCTGCTGTCGTATCTGGTAGATTCTCTGTTAGATTCTCTATATGGCCTTCTGCGGTTAGACCATCCTCTATTATAGTCTCGTCTGTAGAAGGGTCTTCCTAGGAAGGGAAAGCGTTTTTTATTATCTCCTGCTTTTTCCAACAGCTCATCTAGGACCGGTCCGAATAAGTGAGCTCCTTCACAGGGAATGCCACATAACTTTGTTCTGGCCTGTAAGTCCCCTGGCCAACATTTTATCCACAGCGCTCTTCGGGCTGCGTTAGATAACGCCGAGGACCTGGCGGCCAACCTGACCGAGTCTGCCGATGCATCCGAAAGGAAAGCTGCTGCATCCTGGATTATAGGCATAGAGGATAATATTTCTGCTCTAGGGACTTTATCCTTGAGCTGGTCTTCGAGGTGACCTAACCATACCATCAGGGACCGGGCTGTACAGGTGGCTGCTATAGCTGGTCTCAAGGACCCCGCTGAAGTCTCCCAAGCCCCTTTAAGGAAGGTATCAGCTTTCCTATCTAATGGATCCTTCAAGTTCCCCAAGTCGTCAAAGGGGAGAGATGTTTTTTTGCATGCCTTGGCGACTGCCGCATCCAGTTTCGGAACTTTATCCCATGAGGATGAAGCCTCCTCCTCAAAAGGATATCTTCTTTTAAAAGCTGGCGGAAGCAAACCCTTCCTCTCTGGTTTCTTCCATTCCTTTGAGATTAGTAATTTGATTTTATCAACCACTGGAAAGGATCTTCGGGACTTCCGCTCAATACCTTTGAACATAACATCCTGAATGGAATGTTCCGACTGGGTATCCTCTATCCCCATTGTGCTGTTAACCGCTTTAACTAGATGGTTAACCCTATCCAGGGACAAGCAGGCTTGACTGGACTGTTGATCTTCAGAGGAAGAAGTAAACGGGAGGGACCCTGAGCTCAGCTCACCCGAGTCTGAATCCACATCAGATAAAGGGGAAGATTTTTTAACCTTCGTTTCCCGAGACCTGGATCTCACAGAATTTTTGATTTCCTGTCTAACCATCTCTCTTATTGTAGAGGTTAGATCAGGAGCCTCCTCCTCCAGCAGGCGTTGAATACATGATTTGCATAACTTTTTCAAATGCCCATCCGGAAGCGGCTCTGCGCATTCAGCACACTGCCTATGTTTAGCTTTAGACGAACTTTTTCTCCCCTAGTAAGGAGAGAGGAAAAGAACAAGGGGAACACAATCATCACTAAGTGAACTTTCACGAAGATCACTTACCCCGCCAGTAATGAGTGGTACCGTAGATGGGGGGTCCTTCGTAGCCGGCAAATCTTTACGGCTTGAGGACTTCGGTATAGAAACTCGAGCCTCCTTAGCTCCACCAGTGCGGCTACTGCCACTAGACCGATGCTGGGAGCTTCTTCGAGGCTTTTCTGACTGCTGCTGCTGCTGCTGGCTGTCGATAGTCCCTTCTGGTGACTCCATAATGAAATGGGCAAGGAACATGAGCCATCCCAGCCTGCAGCCTTAAATAATGCCCCCAAGGTACCGCCCTGGATGGGGGTTAGCAGGGAATCCCAGGTGTCATTCGATTAATTGGGATCATTGTTCGTACTGCGCTGCCCTCCCCCGAAGCCCTGATCGTCCCCGCAGCTGGGCGCCGCCATTAGCCAGCGAACGGCGCCACTGCGCATGCCCGGCCGCGCCGCCTGCCGCATCATCCGGACACGCCCCTTCCGGACGCGGCAGCGGCGCACAGCAGACACGCGGACCAGGACGGCAGCGGGCACTCACTGGACCGACGCCGTACCCCCGCAAGGAACCGACTGGCTCCCGGGAACCCAGCAGCCCAGCACACACTCCCCAGGTACCTTATCCAGGACACCATAGAAGCCAGCCTATATGGTCGAGGCTGCTTCCTCCTGCCGCCACCTACACTAACAGTCCCCCTGCCGTGTGGTGCTTCCTGCCTCCTGATCAGGCCGAGGTAGGGGACCCCCGCTACCTGCATCAGCCTGCCAGGAGTGGGGATATCTTCATAGCTTCGACCCTCTTCTCAGGGCCTGTCTGAAGAGGTTCCGTTGTCAGGGACAGGAAACCAACTGACGTGGGAGAGAGGTGCCGCCCTTTTTATGTCTGTAGGTTTCCTGTCCCTGAAGGGCGGATCCCCTCTCTCGTTGTGCTGTCATGGCGACTGAATAAATTACTTATTTACAGTTACGCCACTTATGCACATATATAGCATCTCAATAATAAAAAAAAGTCCTTTTCTGTAGACATACCCTTTAAAAGTAATCAAAATGTTGCTACCCTATCTAAGAGCAGCATGATGTGGGGCCAGAGACCGTAATTCCAGGGATGCATCTCTTATTGGGCTGCTTGCTGCAGTTTTCATAAAATCAGTTTTCTCTGCTGCAGAGCTACCAGTTCTCTGTATAACCCTGCCCACTCCACCGATTGGCAACAATTTGTGTACACTATGCATAGGCAGAAAGCTACCAATTTTTTTCAAGGTCATATGGATCACCCCCCAAGGGCTGTGGGTACTCGGTACCGGGTCCTGCAGTTCACAGGGGGAGGTCACGGTGGCTGACCTGGTCCATGGCCCTGGGACGTCCGTATAAAAGGGAAAGGTCTTTCAAAGAATAGTTTATGTTCGTGATGCCACCTGTGGTTTTCTGTCAGGGTGACCGACGCTGCTTTAAGGGGTCCGCTGGGGTGATGTTATGGCAGCTAGATGGTATACCTTCCCACAGGTGAAGTATATCCCCAGGGCTTCCTGCTGTGTAGATGGTGGATGGTGAGAGGTGCAGAGAAGAACGAGGACACAAGGTTGCAGTCTCTTTACCTTTACTGAAGACTTCAGCATCCACAGTCCAGGGCACCAGATCACAGGGCAGGCTGAGTCCGGCCGGTTCGGAGGCAAGTCCAGAATCCCCTTGTCCAGGTGGAAATCAGTAGCCTTCCCCTTGCGATGCAGTGTTGTAGTTCCTTACTGCCTAAGGCTTCACATAAGGGTCTCACAGATGTAATGTCTCTCTCTCTGTCCCCCATATAGGATAAGACAAACCCGTATGACTGGTGGCTTGAGGCTGTTTATAGGGACTCTAGCATGCCCCGGCCTCCATGGGTTGCCACCGTGCCTCCTGGGTGTAGGGCGGACAGGTAACGGTTCCCTGAAAAATCCCCACACGGAAAATTGCCCACACGGAAAATTGCCCATTGCAGCATCGCAAAGTTTCAGACCAATGATATTTGAGGTGCAAGCTGAGGATGTTCACATGATATGTGATCAACTTGTGATTGACCTAGTGCAAAACTGCAAACATGCTGAAGATCTGTGGTTTGTTGCAGTCTGTCATTATCAGTAATAGATAGATCTAGTCTGCTCTCATCTCTCACTGATTCTGCCTTATTCCTTCCACCAGCCCAGAACAGCAGCACAGGCAGAACCAGCAGCAGTGTGATCCAGAGGAGCCATCACTGCTATCAGTGCTCACAAAAGTATCACAGTATTATCTGTGGGGTTACATGGGACTGCAGGTCAGATCTAATACATTATCATCTCAGTGGGAGCCCATCAAAAGCAGGATGCTGCAGAGGGGGGGCTGTATGGGGCGCAGCTAAAAGGAGGCCCCCACATGACTGCGTTGCCATGGGAGCAGTGCAGTAGGTTTTCTTTTAAAAAATAAAGGTGTTATTGAGTAAAGGAGCCCGGGGATTGGAAGAGTAGGATTTGGGGTGGGGATTTATGCAAAAAGGGAGGTGGGGGCTTGGGAAAGTGCGGGAAAAGGGGAGATCAGTTACCTTAGACGGGCGAAGTGAGTGGACCTGCTGCCACATCCCTCTCACCATGTCTTCTGTGGACAGCCTGGTAGCTCAGCTTCGTCGGGAGGCCAGTTCCAGGAGGGCCGGATGGCTGGAGGAGCAGCTCACAGGGCTGCTCGGAGGCAGTGGGAGCCAGGACAGCGGGAGCCGGGGCAGCAGAACCAGGCGGTCTAGGCCGCCAGACAGGCTGTCCCCCGACACTACACCGCGCGGCAGGCGCAGGCCGCGGAGCCCCTCCAGGGACCCTGCGGGGGCTGGGGGACGCGGCCGATCCACCTTGCCCGCCCCCTCCCCCGGCAGGAATCCACCTGGCGGCCCTGCCGGCGCGAGGCGGCGCGGTGCTGGGCGAGCGGTGCAGACGCGGCAGGACGCCGGCGCTGCACAGGATGTCAGGGCCGCACTTCCGGTGCGGCCTAGCAGAGGGCGCGGCGGCGCCGCAGCACCGATAGCAGCAGCTTCTACCCGCCGGGGAGCACCTCCCGCGGTGGCGGCAACACGAGCAGGGGGACGGGGAAGGAGCCCAGCGGCGGCGGCAGCATCCACCAGGCAGGAGCCGGGGAGTATCGCGGCGGGCGCAATTGCGGCGGGGGCACCCGGATCCCATCCCCCCAGTGCACCTGGCTCTGCGACAGGACGGCAGAGCAGACTATCGGGCAGGACAGCGGCGGCATCACGGCAAGGAGCGGGTCGCGGTCGGGCCGCAGGAGCGGCGTCCAGAGGAGACAGTCCAGCGGCTGGAGGCAGAGGAATCACGGAGCCGGACAGATCCAGATCCAGCAGGAGGTCGAGGGACCGGTCGCCTTCGCCAGTCTCGGTCCCCCCTGGTGACGTGGAGGCCAGGGGCGCGGGCCTGGGGCAGATGAGCGGCAGCGATGATTCCGGGAACGAACATCGCGACGAAATGGACCAGCAGGATTCAGGAAGCACGGCTGGTGGGGACACAGCACCTGCGCAGCCACGTGAGTACATGTCCAGTCTTTCCCCAGTGCCGGGTGTTTCGGGTGTGGTGGAGCGGGGTGGGGGCTGTAATGAGGTCCCGGGGGTCAGAGAACTTCTAGCGGGTATGTCGCAGATTTTGCGTAGATTGGATGGGGGCGGGGGTAGCTCAGTTGCTAACAGTGTGGGATCGTCGCCCGCTGGTGCCTGGGTGTCAGTTGCCGGGGGCGTAGCAGGGGGTTCGAACGAGATTGCGAGCTCGGGTAGCGGGACACCTGTTTCTGTGGCGGGGGTGTCGGTGTCGGTACAAACGGAAACGGGAAAAGGTGATACCGTTAAGTTAGACGACAGGGCAAAAGGCGAGGTATATGTGTGTTTTGAGGGTCCGCTGGGGGCCCATTTGAAGAAAGAAGTCAAGGAAAAGATTTGGAAAGATGAATACGTAGAGATTTTCTCTCTCCTTCCTTTAGAAAAATTTAACTTGGATAAAGGAAAGAAAGACGACAGCAAAAAGGAAGAGGAAGAAAAGAGGCGTTGGCGCCTTATTCCTCAGACGTTCGTTAACTGGCAGCAGGCCTTTGCCATTCTAGCGAGTGTTATAGGGGAGAAATTCCCCGAGAATTGCTCGGGCCTGTTTTGTTATTTGGATGCTATTGGTGAAGCGCATCGTACCTACGGGGGCCAGGCTTGGCTGAGATACGATGAACAGTTCAGGCAGCGAAAAGCAGTGAGGCCGGAGATAAGGTGGGACCAAAAAGACATCGGGTTGTGGCTGAAGGTGATGGCTCCGGTGCGTTATGGGCAGTCCTTTCAGGGGGGAGGGGGGGTAGCAGTCAGCAGTCAGGACAAAGTGGAGGACACGGGTCTCAGGGTTCAAAGGAAAAATCTGGGACATGCTGGCAGTTTAATGAGGGCCAGTGCAAGTATGGCACCACTTGTAAATTTAAACACGTGTGCTCCCATTGCAACGGGGCCTCTCACGGAGCCGCTAAGTGTTTCAAGAAATCACGTGGTAAGCCATCAGTGGGTGGCGGTCAAGGGGGTGACTCCGGTGAGGGTTCAAAAGATGGCCCCCTATCTAAGTAGATACCCGGATGTTAAAAAGGCGGAGGTTATTAGGGACGGTTTTCTTGAGGGGTTTAAGATCCCTCACCCGATGCATGTTGTTCCTTTTTCTACAAAAAATTTGAGATCAGCTGGCTTGCATGCGGAGGTGGTTTCGGCTAAATTGGCAAAAGAGGTTGAGCTGGGAAGAATGGCGGGGCCTTTTAGTTCGTTGCCCATGGCGGGTGTAATTGTTTCCCCGCTTGGGGTGGTGCCCAAGAAGGAGCCGAACAAGTTCCGGCAAATTCAGCATCTTTCATATCCCAAAGGATCCTCGGTTAATGACGGGATTGCAGAGGAGTTGTGCTCCGTTGTTTACACATCGTTTGATGCGGCTGTTCGGTGGGTGCGAATGTACGGGCCTGGAGCATTGCTGGCAAAAACGGACATCGAGTCGGCATTTAGGCTCTTGCCGGTGCACCCGCAGAGCATTCCTTTGTTAGGTTGTTGGTGGGAGGGTGGTTTTTACTTGGATAGGTGTTTGCCTATGGGATGTTCTATTTCCTGTGCATTGTTTGAGACTTTCAGTACCTTTTTAGAGTGGGTAGTGAGAGATGTATCGGCCGTTCCTTCTGTCATTCACTATTTGGATGATTTTTTGTTTGTTGGTCCACCGGATTCAGCAGTGTGCTGTCATTTACTTGGGACCATGGAATGGGTGGCCGGACAGTTTGGTGTTCCTTTGGCACAGGGAAAAACGGAGGGCCCCTGCACGGTCTTGAGTTTCTTAGGGATTCTCATTGATTCTGAGAAAATGGAGTGTAGGTTGCCTGATGATAAGTTGGAGTTGCTTAAGCGAGAGGTGAGTCGGATTGGAAAATTGCGGAAGACTTCATTGAAGGAGTTGCAGTCGCTGCTGGGCCGCCTGAATTTTGCTTGTCGTATTATGCCAATGGGCAGGATATTTTGCTGCAGATTGTCCAGGGCGACGGCTGGAGTTCGGTCGGCTCATCATTTTATTCGTTTGGGTAGAGAGCATAAGGAGGACCTTCTTGTTTGGCAACGTTTTTTGGAAGGCTATAATGGCAGGTCGCTTATTCAGCAGGAGGATCTGAATGCTTTTGATTGCGAGATCTACACAGACGCAGCAGGTGGAGTTGGTTATGGGGCCTACTGTGGAGGAAAATGGAGCGTCGGGGTGTGGCCAGAGGATTGGCGAAAGAAGGGGCTCACCAAGAATTTGGCATTGTTGGAGTTGTTCCCGATTGTGGTGTCAGTGTTTGTTTGGGGTGACAGCTTTCGTGATCGGCGAGTACGTTTCCATTGCGATAACTCGAGCGTGGTGGCCGTGATTAACAGCTTATCTTCTTCTTCCCCTCCAGTAATTAGGTTGGTCAGGGAGTTGGTACTGAGATGCTTGGAGTTGAATGCATGGATTACGGCGGTGCACGTGCCAGGAGTTCAGAACAATATAGCTGATGCTTTGTCTCGTTTGCAGTGGGACCGATTCCGGGATTTGGCTCCAGATTCGGAGGCGGCAGGAGCAGCATGTCCTTTGCATCTGTGGCAGGTGGTTACGGAAGGGGAGGCCGATTGATCCAAGCCTCGGTGTCAAACAGGACATGGTCAGATTATGCGGCGTCATGGGCCATGTGGGAAAGTTGGTTGTTTCAATGCGGCTCGGCTGAGTCAGATAGCGACAGGGCAATGGCGTTATTGGCACTGGTAGGTAAGGTCGTGGAGTGGGGTTGGTCCGTGGCTAGGTTAAACAAGTTTATAGCAGGTTTGGCTTTTGGTTTTCAGTTGCAAGGATTGAGGGACGTCACAAAGGACTTTGTTATACGGCAGGCGTTGAAAGGTTTTCGTAAGGGTAATTCGACTTTTGATAAGCGCAGGCCCATTTCTTTTGGGTTGTTGCAGCGGTTAGGGGAGGCCTTGGGCGTAATTTGTTCATCTCAGTTTGAGGTGGTACTGTTTCAATTGGCCTTTTCTCTAGCGTTTTTTGGTGCTTTGCGTCTGGGTGAATTGGTTTCCCCGAGCAAGGACAGGTCAGGTGGTCTTTTGGCGGAAGATGTGGTTTTTTGGGAAGGGGGAGTTGCCTTTTGGATAAGGCGTTCAAAGACGGATCAGCTAGGTAGGGGAAAGAAAGTAGTGCTAGGAAGGGTGGCGGGTAGCGGGATGTGTCCGCAACGCTGCTTAGAGACATATTGGAATTTGTCATCAGTCAGGTCAGGCCCTCTGTTGCAACACCAAGAGGGGGATTTCTTGTCACGTTTCCAGTTTGTAGCCATTTTGAAGAAGGGCTTGGGTTTGCTGGGTGTTAACCCGGAAAATTTCGGCTCGCATTCTTTTAGGATTGGGGCCGCATCTGAGGCCGATGGTTTGGGCCTTGGGCCGGAGGTGATCAAGAAAATAGGCAGATGGAGTTCTAATCGTTACCTGTCTTATGTGCGGCATTAAATCAACAATGCGGGGTGAAGAGGGACGTCTTTGCGGATTGTTAATTATGGTTGTGTTTTTCAGGTCGTACCCCTCTTTTGGCGTGGATTGTCGGACACTCTTTCGTTTATTGGGGCGCCCTCCGGGCCGATGCGCGCGCGAATGGTAGGCAACTGGGTTTCGGCCGAGAGGCAGTGATCATCCGTTGGATGGGGACTCGTGGTATGTCGTGGCGTAGTTTTTTGCCGGAATTCTCCCGCGCCGCCCGTCTGGATCGCCCTCCGGATATTTTAGTGGTTCACTTGGGGGGTAATGATTTGGGGGCAAAACCCGTGAGGGAACTCATTCGGGATATCCGTTATGACTTGTTGAGGCTGTGGGTATCTTTTCCCGGTATGCTGACTGTGTGGTCAGACATTGTGCCGCGGAAGACGTGGCGGGAGGCCCGTTCCCATAAAGGGATTAACAGAGCCAGGGTAAAATTGAACAGGATGGTGGCGAGTTTTGTGTCCCGGAATGGGGGTATTGCCGTGAGGCATTTCGAGCTGGAGGCCGGGGTCGGTAATTTTTGGAGGGATGATGGAGTGCATCTTAACGAGATCGGGATGGATTTATGGGCGCTCGGTCTACAGGAAGGAGTTGAAAGAGCTTTGGCGGTGGTGGGGCACTCACGAGCCTGAGGTGGTCAGGGCTGTTCGTGTGTGGCGGGGGGTGGGGTTCTTGGAGTTGGTGATGATGCTGATAGGGTTGATCTGGCTTTTGGTACGGGCTCTGGACGGGGTGTTTACCTCGGGAGCTTTGTGGTTGGTTTGCCCGAAATGGGTTACATGGTGCCCTCGAGCTGGTGGTTACGGCTGAGGGTAAATACGTGTTTTTTGTAAAAATTTTAAAGGGTAGGCTCTCTGCCTATTATGAGCCAGATTTTTTAGCTCCAAGAGCCCCCCCCTCGAGGTTTTATATATTTACTGTTTACATGTTGTTATTTATGTATTTGTTTGTTAATAAAATGGCCGCTGTGGCCAAATTATCCAAAAAGAAATTAACGTGGTGGTGTGTTTTCCTGGGTAATAGATGGAGGGGTTAAGAGGGGCAAGGTAGTTGGGGGTGGGGGATGCTTTACGGAAAGGATCCTTTATTGGCCATACGCGGTCATGGCAGAGACAGATGGTCCTGGAAGCCCAGAAGGCACAGGAGAAAAAGTGAGATTCTGTCAGAATCTGTCAGAGGAGCGGAAGTGACATAGCAGCGCCGCTCTCCCATTGACTTCAGTGGCAGTGAATCTGGGGAAAGAAAAAACCAAAATACAAATAGCTAAGGTCTAGTATTCCAAGGGGCAAAACCAAAAAACTGACAAGAGACCTAAAAAAGATGTTTTAATATAATGATTAAAACCAAACAACGATAATACCATATAGACCAATAGTAGAGAACCTGCAGGATTTAAGGTATCCAGTATATATATATATATATATATATATATATATATATATATATATATATATATATATATATATATATATATATATATATATATATATATATATATAGTGCCGGAAAAAATATAAATACATATAAATATTGGAAAGGGCCAGGGAAGATAGACGTGCCTATCCCTAAAAGATTTCCCTTCCTGACAGCGGAGGTTGGCTCCCTGGGATACGATATGGCGCCCCCGCTCAGCGTGGACTGACCCTAAAAGCCCTAGCAGGTATCCCTACCAAAAAGCCACCACCAAAAACAATACCACAAAAAAAGAAAAAAGTGTGATAGTGTAAAATAACAGTGATGCTAAATGCTGGCTATTGGTGCAGAGGTAGCACAAGTAAGCGAATATTCAGTTCTCTCTGGCGTATAACGTGAGCTGAAGATGAATAATCGTGCTTAGAGAGATTAATAGTGATGTTATATTCAGATATCAAGAAAAAAAAAAATGCTCATATTGTCTAGTGTGCAAGCACTACAGAGAGGAGAGGAGAGACCAATATAGTACTCAATATGTCCCAAATATATTCACTTTGATATTAAAGGACATAAAAAAAGGTCTCAAACCCCTCTATATGGTATTGCCCTTTCAGAACAGTATGACTTCTATGGATGACAAAATAGAAACAATGCTATAGAAAATAAATCACATTTGAAAGTATTGGCATTACTGCCATAATATCAAAGGCATAACCACCAAAAGGAAGCTCATTAGAACGCACCTCATATGATGATAACTCATATGTGGACTAGATTTGCCATACTGCAGACTCTGATGAATGCAGAAATAAATGAGTTAGTTACTCGTTTTATAACCTAATGGCATCACCGCCAGATAAGAAAATTAATTCAGATGTAATGAGGGGCATCCTCGCCAGAGATAAAATAAAATAAAAAAACACTTGATGGCATCAACCCCAGAAATATATGCACGGAGTATCGATCACCTGGTCACGAGGGCTAATAGGTTCACATATAAGGGCATCCCCGCCAGATAAAAAATAATTTGCAGATAAATACTTATATGGCATCAACGCCAGAGAAAAAGAAAAGGAAATGCCCAAATAGTCACCTAATCAAAAACCCAATGGCATCTTCGCCAGACAAAAACAATGTTTCCTGCATGTAGAAGCACCCTTGCCAGGGATATGATTGATCAGGGCAAATTGCCCCTCAACCAGGACCGGTATGTGCTCCACACAGTGATAAACAGGTAGTCAAGTAAAGTTAACGTTTGTGCTTAACAGCCAATTGGGATGAGACATTTGTCTCTCTGAGATAAGTGCATTGAAATTACACACATGTGCTGCTGGGCTGGCGCTTGTCCATTACGCCATACGAATACTATGTTGGCTGTTAAGCACAAACGTGCTGTCCTGCAGAGCATCTCACCTATAACTCTATACTATTCTCCTGCCATGCAGAGCATCTCATGTATACATGCATACTATCCCCCTGTCCTGCAGAGCATTTAACCTATAATTCAATACTTTTCCGGTCACCCACTCAAACATATGACGGACTGCATAGCCGTCCTCTAGGGATGAAATCAGTTTTATTAGCAGTAGAATATCAAAACAAGAGCTAGAAGCCGAGTAAGTGACAGCGCTGAAAGGAGTGTCTGCGCCTACATTATGCTGCCCTCAGATTACATGGCAACTACCTAGTGAAAGATTCCCTTTAAGAAACTATTGTTGGATTAAAGGGATTGTCTGACTTTAGGGTACAAGTCCACTCTATGAGACTGCAGACTTGTGAATCCTCAGTGTGCTGTGTGGATTCTCCAGCAGCAAGAGCAAGCGGTTATGTGACCGCAATTATGTTATTTCCATACTTTCAGGCCACATTTCGACTAGATGTGCCTGGGCTTGCTCAATACACTTGCGTCTAGTCGGCAATAGTGTTGAGCGATACCTTCCGATATCGGAAAGTATCGGTATCGGATAGGATCGGCCGATATTCAAAAAATATCGGATATCGCCGATACCGATCCCCGATCCCAATGCAAGTCAATGGGACCAAAATATCGGAATTAAAATAAACCCTTTCTTGCCTTGTAGGTTCATTCTACATGAAGGAAAACAACTAAGAATAATGCCGGATGTATTTGGGGAGGTGGCGGAGACATTAAAGTCATAGAGGTTTATCCCAATCAAATAGAATAGCATGTTTTTTGTTTTTTTTTTAAGACGTTCGGAGTGACAAAGATATTGACTATGTAAATTTTTTTTTTTATTTTGTCAGATATTGATGTTTCACTATTCCACGCCCTTCCCCTTCTTTTTTTTCTTTTTTTTTTTTTCTTTTCCACACTTTCATCTTCATCATCATCAGCATCTTTGACATCAACTTCTTCTTCACCTTATTCATCTTCTTCTTCATCCTTTACCTTTTTTTTTTTATTACATTCTTCATATCCATTTTATTCAACTATTATTATTCTTCCTATTCTACATATTCTTTTTATTCCACTGTTATTATTCTTCCTATTCTACTTCTTCATCATATTCTCATTTGTGACAGGCATTCCCGTAGTTGTTATCTATAAAAGTTGGAAGATTACACCTTCCGTTCTGCCAGTCACAAAAGTTACATTTGTCCGCGTTCAGTTTGGCCTGCAGCATCAGGCTTTATCCAGGGGCACCACGAGGAGGAACGGACTCACCCCCATACACTGCTTAGTTTTCTTCTGCATATAATTTAGATAATATCTTTTGCTCTGATATTAAGTCTTATGCTTAATGTTCTTCTGCTCTTTGTTCTGCAGCCTCTTGTTCTTCTGCTTCTCGGTCTTCCATGTCGTCGTCTCCAGGGTCGTCGTCTCCAGTGTCGTCATCTCTGCCGTCGTCGTCTCCGCCGTCGTCATCGGGGTGGTCTTCCGGGTCGTCGTCGTCATCGGGGTGGTCTTCCGGGTCGTCGACTTTAGGGTCTTCAACTTGGAAATGTAGCAGAAGGTACAAGAAGGCTGAGAAAATGCCAAGAACCAGCTGATGGAACTGGAACTCGGATGGCTACCCGAAGGTTCAAGAGCCTATGGAACTACCGAGGACCAGCTGACGTTACTGGAACCCGGTTACTAAGCAGGAGGTACCCGTGCTAAAAAGCACTACCAAGGACCGCCTGACGTTGGCGGAACTCGGATACCCAGAAGGAGGCACCTAAGCCAAAGGCTCTGCCCGGAACCAGCTGACGGTACTGGAACCAGGATGGGGAGCAGAAGGTACAAGAGCAAAAGACACTGCCGAGAACCAGCTGACTGTGCTGGAACCAGGTGGTGGACCTGAAGGTCCACAGGAGAGGAGAGAAAAGCTAGGCCGCGAGGCAGCCGCAGTTACCGAACCCCAACAGTCTTACAGGGGGAGCTGGGCCTACTGGCACTACAGAACCAGCCTTGACTACCAGTTCACGCAGCCCACATAGGAAGCTCCTAAACTGGAGGCACCCTGGAGTTGGCTAACCCGACCGCAACACGACGGGGCAAGCATAGGCGTCTCAGCGAGTTTGACACAACCCGGAAACAGCTGACGGTGCTGAAACCAGGTTTGGCACGAGGGAGTACCTGTGACAAAAACACTGCCGAGAACCAGCTGGCGGTGCTGGAACCCAGATGCGTTGCCCCAGTGTGCAAGAGCCAATGGCACGACCGAGGACCAGCTGACGGTGCTGGAACCCGGTTACTAAGCTGTAGGTGCCCGCGCTTAAAAGCACTACCAAGGACCACCTGACGTTGGCGGAACTCGGATACCCAGGAGGAGGCACCTAAGCCAAAGGCTCGGCCTGGAACCAGCTGACGGTGCTGGAACCAGGTGGTGGACCCCAAGGCCCACAGGAGAGGAGAGAACAGCTAGGCCGCGAGGCAGCCGCAGTTACCGAACCCCAACAGTCCTACAGGGGGAGCTGGGCCTACTGGCACTACAGAACCAGCATTGACTACCAGTTCACGCAGCCCACATAGGAAGCTCCTAAACTGGAGGCACCCTGGAGTTGGCTAACCCGATCGCACCACGACGGGGCAAGCATAGGCGTCTCAGTGAGCTTGACACTACCCAGAAACAGCTGACGGTGCTGGAACCAGGTTTGGCACGAGGGAGTACCAGTGACAAAAACACTGCCGAGAACCAGCTGGCGGTGCTGGAATTGTCTTCCTAGAGCCCCAACTAGCGGTGCTGGAGCAAAGGGTAAGCAGGGGGAGCAGAGTGTAGGCCGAAGCCTGCACTGGAGGCAGCTTTGTGTCAGCGTTGCGTTTGCAGGACACTTTGCCGGCTACACAGTGTGGGAACAGCTGGCGTTGCTGAACCCCACTAACACAATGGCGGGTGTTTTTCTCTGCAGCTAGCACTTGCGGGCAAAAACTTGCGATGTTAGAGCCCGTGGTGAAGCAGGAGGAGGAGGAGAGGAGCAGAGTGTAGGCCGAAGCCTAGTTGAACCAATTTCAAAGGAAACCTTTAACCCCCCCTCAGGTGTTACAAAGTACAAGAGACACACCTTGTGCAGTATTAATGCTGCACAAGTGAAAGGTTGCTCTATTAATTTGTCTACTTGCACACGCTGAATGAAAGACGTACACAATTTAGCCCATTCTACAGTCAAACTGTAGTGGATGCGTGACTTGGCTTTTTAAGGAGACGCAGCACAGGTGTCCCAAATAATGCCTTGGTGCTTGGCGCAGCTTCCTGAGCGTTGTTATTTGCTGTACAGGAGTCTGCGCTCTTGTGTTATCCCTTGGCAATGCCCTGTTAGAGCTGCCCGTCTTATGACCTCATTTCATGTTGGCCGGTGCGGTTAACGATGGCCATAAATCCCAGACCCACAGTGCCTTTTCCTAAAGTCACACTGCGGTGCTGGGATTCGTGGCCTTGTGCAGTAAATATGTTCGCCGCTCACACATGTCCTTACACCTGCTTCAGACTGGGCGGCCTCTGCTGATCCCTTATCGCATGCCGCGGCCATGAGGCCGCACAGTCAGAAGAAGGCGGAAAGGAGGGGAGTGAAGACAGGGGAACATATGCACTGCTCGTGCCCATCAATCACACCCTCGCAGTCAAAATACAGTGGGGCAAAAAAGTATTTAGTCAGTCAGCAATAGTGCAAGTTCCACCACTTAAAAAGATGAGAGGCGTCTGTAATTTATATCATAGGTAGACCTCAACTATGGGAGACAAACTGAGAACAAAAAATCCAGAAAATCACATTGTCTGTTTTTTTAACATTTTATTTGCATATTATGGTGGAAAATAAGTATTTGGTCAGAAACAAAATTTCATCTCAATACTTTGTAATATATCTTTTGTTGGCAATGACAGAGGTCAAACGTTTTCTGTAAGTCTTCACAAGGTTGCCACACACTGTTGTTGGTATGTTGGCCCATTCCTCCATGCAGATCTCCTCTAGAGCAGTGATTTTTTTGGCTTTTCGCTTGGCAACACGGACTTTCAACTCCCTCCAAAGGTTTTCTATAGGGTTGAGATCTGGAGACTGGCTAGGCCACTCCAGGACCTTGAAATGCTTCTTACGAAGCCACTCCTTCGTTGCCCTGGCGGTGTGCTTTGGATCATTGTCATGTTGAAAGACCCAGCCATGTTTCATCTTCAATGCCCTTGCTGATGGAAGGAGGTTTGCACTCAAAATCTCACGATACATGGCCCCATTCATTCTTTCATGTACCCGGATCAGTCGTCCTGGCCCCTTTGCAGAGAAACAGCCCCAAAGCATGATGTTTCCACCACCATGCTTTACAGTAGGTATGGTGTTTGATGGATGCAACTCAGTATTCTTTTTCCTCCAAACACGACAAGTTGTGTTTCTACCAAACAGTTCCAGTTTGGTTTCATCAGACCATAGGACATTCTCCCAAAACTCCTCTGGATCATCCAAATGCTCTCTGGCAAACTTCAGACGGGCCCGGACATGTACTGGCTTAAGCAGTGGGACACGTCAGGCACTGCAGGATCTGAGTCCATGGTGGCGTAGTGTGTTACTTATGGTAGGCCTTGTTACATTGGTCCCAGCTCTCTGCAGTTCATTCACTAGGTTCCCCCGCGTGGTTCTGGGATTTTTGCTCAGCGTTCTTGTGATCATTCTGACCCCACGGGGTGGGATTTTGCGTGGAGCCCCAGATCGAGGGAGATTATCAGTGGTCTTGTATGTCTTTCATTTTCTAATTATTGCTCCCACTGTTGATTTCTTCACTCCAAGCTGGTTGGCTATTGCAGATTCAGTCTTCCCAGCCTGGTGCAGGGCTACAATTTTGTTTCTGGTGTCCTTTGACAGCTCTTTGGTCTTCACCATAGTGGAGTTTGGAGTCAGACTGTTTTAGGGTGTGCACAGGTGTCTTTTTATACTGATAACAAGTTTAAACAGGTGCCCTTACTACAGGTAATGAGTGGAGGAAAGAGGAGACTCTTAAAGAAGAAGTTACAGGTCTGTGAGAGCCAGAAATCTTGATTGTTTGTTTCTGACCAAATACTTATTTTCCACCATAATATGCAAATAAAATGTTAAAAAAACAGACAATGTGATTTTCTGGATTTTTTTTTCTCAGTTTGTCTCCCATAGTTGAGGTCTACCTATGATGTAAATTACAGACGCCTCTCATCTTTTTAAGTGGTGGAACTTGCACTATTGCTGACTGACTAAATACTTTTTTGCCCCACTGTATATGAGACAACGAGGGGCGTTGTGTCGGGCAGGGCGGACGCACAGGCACAGCCAGCCAACCAATGATGTCAGAAGACGGGCAGCGCTACCAAGGGGGGTGCTGCGTGTCATTAGAAAGGAAAGTCACACCTCAGGGACAGTGGAATGGTCTCAATGAGACACATTTTGTACGTGTTGAGTTCCACGTGGGCAAGGAGAAAAAGTCAGCCACCTTGTACAAATGCAGCAGTACTGCTGTACAAGGTGGCTGTTATACATAGAAACACCTGGGGGTGGGGGGCAGGCTCCCTTCAATTTCAGTTCATGTGCCTGCGTGGCGTTTGCAGGTCACGTTGCAAGCTACACAGCAGGGGAACAGCTGGCGTTGCTGAACCCCACTGACACATTGACTGGTGTTTTTCTCTGTGCAGATCGCATGTCCGGGAAAAAACTGGCGGTGTTAGAGCCCAGGGTCAGCAGGAGGAGGAGAGGAGCAATGTGTAGGCCGAAGCTTGCACTGGTGGCAGCTTTTGGTCGGTTGTGCCAGCGTGGCTTGTGCTGGACACGATGCAAGCTACACAGCAGGGGAACAGCTGGCGTTGCTGAACCCCACTGACACATTGACTGGTGTTTTTCTCTGTGCAGATCGCATGTCCGGGAAAAAACTGGCGGTGTTAGAGCCCAGGGTCAGCAGGAGGAGGAGAGGAGCAGAGTGTAGGCCGAAGCCTGCCCTGGTGGCAGCTTTTGTTCTGTTGTGTGTGTTTGGTTCTGTCACGGAGCCCGCGCTGTAATGTTATCCCTTGGCCATGCACAGTTAGCGGTGCCCGTCTTCTGACATCATGTAGGTGTCAGGCTGGCAGTGCCTGTGCGTCCAAGCTGCCCGAGATCCAACCTTGCAGTGTCATCTAATGTAGTCCCACTGCGGGCCAGGGATCCATGGGCATGCGCAGTGCATATCATCGCCTCTCACTCACCTCCTTCCTGCTTCTTCAGACTGTGCGGCGTCACAGCCGTGGCATGCTATTAGGGATCAGCTGACGCCGCCTAGTCTGAAGAAGCGTGAAGAAGGGGAGTGAGAGGCTAGTATATGCACTGCGCATGGCCATGGATACCAGGCCCACTGTGGGATCACATTAGACGACACTGCGAGGTGTGATTTCGGGCAGCGTGGACGCACAGGCGCAGCCAGGATGACAACAGAGGACGGGCAGCGCAAACTGTGCATGGCCAAGGGATAACATAACAGCGCAGGGTCCATGACGGAATCAAACAACGCTAAGGAGGCAGCGCACGGTGCCAAGGGGGTAGCAATGACGGCTGTGCTGCGTCACATTACAAAGGAAAGTCCCACCTCCGGGACGGTTGGACGGTGTGAGGGGACACATTACATGAGTGTGTAGTTCAGCGTTTGCAAGGAGCATAATTTCAAGAGCGACCTTTCCCTTGTGCAGTATTAGTGCTGCACATGGTGGCTCTTTCAGTAACAAACGCCTAGAGGGGGGGGGGGGGGGGGGGACAGGTCCCCTTACATTTTAGTTGTGCCAGCGTGGCGGTCGCATGACACGTTGCCGGACACACAGCTGGGGATCAGCTGACGTTACTGAACCCCAATAACAGAGGAGCGACTGTTGACTGTGCAGACAGCACTTCCAGGCACCAACTGGCGGTGTTAGAGCCCAGGGACAGCAGGAGGAGCAGAGGAACAGAGTCTAGGCCGAAGCCTGATTGGAGCAAGTTGAAAGGGAACCTTTAACCCCCCCCCCCCCAAGACGTTTGTAGCTGAAAGAGCCATCTTGTGCAGCACTAACGATGCAAAACGAAAAGGTGGTTCTTTTAATTATGCTCCTTGCAAACACCGAAGTAAACACTAAAAATGTGTCCCCTTATACCGTTAAACCGTCCCGGAGGTGCGAATTTCCTTCGTAATGGGACACAGCACAGCTGTCATTCCTATCCCCTTGGTGCCGTGCGCTGCCTCCTCAGCGTTGTTTTAAGCTGTCACGGAGCCTGCGCTGTTCTGTTAGCCCTTGGCCATGCCCAATTAGCGCTGCCTGTCTTCTGACATTATTTGGTGTCAGGCTGTCACTGCCTGTGCGTCCACGCTGCTCCAGATCCCACCTTGCAGTCTCGTCTAACGTAATCCCACTGCGGGCCTTGGAACCATGGACATGCACAGTGCATATCCTCGACTCTCACTCCCCTCCTTCCCTCTTCTTCAGACTGTGCGGTGTCACGGCCGTGGCATGCTATTAGGGATCAGCTGACGGCGCACAGTCTAAAGAAGGCGGAGGGAAATGAGCGAGAGCCCGAGGGGAAGATATGCACTGCGCATGCCCATGGATCCCAGGCCCGCAGTGTGACTCAATCAGAAGACACTGCGAGGCGGGATCTCGGCCAGCCTGACACCAAATTATGTCAGAAGACAGGCAGCGCAAATAGGGCATGCCCAAGGGATAACAGAACAGCGCAGGCTCCGTGACAGCTTAAAACAACGCTGAGGAGGCAGCGCATGGCACCAAGGGGGTAGGAATGACGGCTGTGCTGCGTCACATTGCAAAGGAAAGTCCCAGCTCCGGGACAGTATAACGGTATCAGTGAACACATTTTATAAGTGTTAAGTTCTGCGTGTGCAAAGAGCTAAAAAAAAAGAGCTACCTTTTCCTTGTGCAGCATTACTGCTGCACAAGATGGCTCTTTCAGTAACAAACGACGGGGGGGGGGGGGGGCAGGTTCCCTTACATTTAGGTTGTTGTGCCAGCGTGGCGGTCGCAGGACACATTGCCGGCTACACAGCTGGGGATCAGCTGACGTTACTGAAACCCAATAACACTGGGTCGTATGTTTTTACTGTGCAGCCTGCACTTCTGAGCCGCAACTGGCGGTGTTGGAGCCCAGGAATAGCAGTTCAGGTGGTAGAAAGATTAACACAGCAGGAGACCTGGATGACACCCAATTACTTAATCAGGCAGAGGAGTGGCAAATTCCTGCGAGATCCAGGCCTGGTTCATTTTCAGGAAAATAAGCCGGTCAACGTTATCGGAGGATAGTCGCATGCGACGGTCTGTTAGTACACCACCTGCGGCACTAAAGACACGTTCCGATAAGACACTAGCCGCAGGGCAAGCCAGCACCTCCAATGCATACTGGCTTAGCTCTGGCCATGTATCCAGCTTAGAGACCCAAAACTTGAACGGGGAAGAGCCGTCTGGGAGTACAGTAAGAGGGCAAGCCATGTAGTCTGTCACCATCTGACGGAACCGTTGCCTCCTGCTGACTGGAGCCGCCGGTGATGGTGTAGACATTTGGGGCGGGCACACAAAAGTGTGCCAGAGTTGTGCCATACTGGGCTTGCCTTGGGCAGAGGCACTGCTTCTGCTCCCTCTTTGGGCAGAGCCTCCCCCACTGCCTCGATGCACTGAGCTGCTTTGTAAAGCACTAGCAGCACTCCTCTCAGTTGGACAGGAGAAGATGATGGAATTCACCAGTGTGTCGTGGTACTCCCGCAATTTACGCTCCCGGGTCAACGCAGGGATGAGGTTTTGGACGTTGTCCCGGTAGCGAGGATCGAGGAGGGTGAACACCCAATAATCAGGCATGTTGAGAATGTGGTCGATGCGGCGGTCGTTTCTCAGGCACTGCAGCATGAAATCCACCATGTGCTGCAGAGTGCCAACTGGCCCAGAAACGCTGTCCCCTGCTTGAGACATGATCTCTGCCCGCTCGTCATCACCCCACCCTCGCTGTACACACTGACCACTGGACAATTGTGTCGCTCCCTCCTCTGGACGGAGCTCTTCCTCCTCCATTGACTCCTCCTCATCCTCCTCACAAATTGGCCCCTGCGTACCCCTTTGTGAGGAACCACGTGGCGCTGACTCTCCAGAAGCTGATGGAAAAGGTGACTCCTCATCCTCCACCTCTTCCACAACATCATCCCTTAACCCTTGCAAAGTTTGCTGAAGCAGGCAGATAAGGGGGACAGTCATGCTGACTAGTGCATCATCTGCACTTGCCATCCGCGTGGAATAATCAAAAGGACGCAAAACCTGGCAGACGTCCTTCATAGTGGCCCACTCTGTGGTTGTGAAGTCTGATCGGCGCTGACTGCGACTTCTTTGCGCCTGATGCAGCTGGTACTCCATAACTGCTTGCTGCTGCTCACACAACCGCTCCAACATATGTAACGTGGAATTCCACCGGGTAGGTAGGTCACATATGATGCGGTGTTCCGGAAGGCGGAATCGGCGCTGCAGAGCAGCAATGCGGGATCTGGCCAAGCTGGAACGCCGCAAGTGAGCACACTCTAGGCGGACCTTGTGCAGCAGGGCATCAAGATCCGGATAGTCCCTCAGAAAACTCTGCACAACCAAATTGAGCACATGTGCCAGACATGGGATGTGAGTGAGGTTGCCAAGGGCCAAAGCTGCCACCAGATTTCGTCCATTGTCACACACTACCATGCCTGGCTGGAGATTCGCTGGCAGTAACCACACATCGCTCTCCTGCTTGATGGCATTCCAGAGCTCCTGCGCTGTGTGGCTTCGATGCCCCAATGAAACTAGTTTCAAGACGGCCTGCTGACGTTTGGCCACGGCTGTGCTCATGTCGGTCATAGGTAAACGTTCACGGGTCCATGTGGAGGTGGACTGTGACGGATCCTGCAGAGAGGAATCAGAGGAACTGGTGTAAGAGGAGGAGTCGATGCGTACAGACTGGATTCCTGCAATCCTTGGAGTGGGCAGGACACGTCCTGCGCCACTCGCACGATCTGTACCTGGCTCAACAACATTAACCCAATGGGCAGTGAGGGAAACATATCGCCACTGTCCATGCTGACTGGTCCACGCATCGGTGGTGAGGTGGACCTTGCTACTGACGGCGTTCAGTAGCGCATGTTTTATGTTTGCCTCAACATGCCTGTGCAGGGCAGGGACAGCCTGCCTGCTGAAGTAAAAGCGGCTGGGCACCTTGTACTGTGGGACTGCCAATGCCATCAAGTCACGGAAGCTGTCAGGCTCCACCAGCCTGAACGAGAGCATTTCCAGGGACAACAGTTTGGCAATGCCTGCATTCAGAGCCTGTGCTCGGGGGTGGTTGGCCGAGAATGCCCGCCTTTTCTCCCATGCCTGTACTACCGATGGCTGTAGAGTAGACTGGGAGTGTGAGGATGACTAGGAAGGTGGTGCTGTGGGTGGAATTACACAAGGTCTCTGGACAACAGTGGAGGAAGAGGCAACACGAGATGAAGAGGTGGTAGCTGCCGCTGTTGGTTGGCCTACGTCTTCACTGTGTTTCTGTAACTCCACCGCGTGCCTGGTCCGCACATGTTTCCACATATTTGTGGTATTGAGGTTGCTGACACTTTTACCTCTTTTTACTTTCTGATGACACAGCTTGCATTTGACAAAACAAATGTCATCTGCAACTGTGTCAAAAAAGGACCAGGCACTGCAAGTCTTGGGAGCGCCCTTTTTGGCTTTGGAAAGAGACAGGCTCCTAACGGGTGCCAAAGTGGAGGCTACAGGCTCCGCAGTCTTCCCCCTCCCTCTCCCTCTTTGGCCCGTAAGGGGAAGCTCTTCCTCAGAGCTGCTCCCACCACCTTCCTGTTCCTCACGCCACGATGGGTCAAGGACCTCATCATCTCCACTACCCTCTGCCACCAACTGCTCCTCCTGGGTAGTCTCGGCAGCACAGTACGCATCAGAAAGCGGCACCTGAGTTTCATCATCAGATGCGTACTGCGCTGTGGTCACCGGAGGCACTGGCCCACCTGCCTCTTCAGAGTCAGAGAGAAAAAGCTGTTGGGCATCACTGCACACTGCCTCTTCTTCCATTTCTCCAATGCTGCTTGGCTGGCCCCCTGTTTCCAAGCCAAGAGATTCAGAGAACAGAAGTAGAGACGGCTCCTGTCCTGGGCTCTCTGACTGCCTGGCCAATTTGGCAGGTGGTGAAGAGACAGATGGCTGCTCTCCAGTGCTCTGTGCCTGAGAGGATGTGGCACTAACTGAAGTCGATGCCGAGGCGTTAGCTGCCATCCACCCGACAACGGCTTCAATTTGGTCTTCATGCAGCAGCGGTGCACGGCGCTCTCCGACAAAGCTGCGCATTAAGGACTGTTCCCTGCTGAAACTGAGTGACGATGAGTCACCGGCGCCCGCAGCAGGCACAGAATCACCACGTCCTCTCCCTGCTCCTCTCCCTGCTCCGCGCCCACGCCCACGTGCCTTACTCCCTGCCCTCTTCATCTTGGTTGACAGATAAAGATAAGCAGAAAAGTACTAAGGCCTTAGCGTGCTTATTCCTGAAATGCTCCTCCTAACAGGTGTAAGAAACACTAATGTTGTAAAGTGTGGACTAAACTTTATTATTTTTCAAATGTGGCCTACACAAGTGTTAAGTTGTGTTTGGTGAACTTTACTTTTTTTTTGGTGCAGATCGGGCTACAGAGCTAGTTTAAATCACACGGAGACCATGCAGACAGCCGTAAACGGCGCTGCAAGACCAAAAAACCCTCCTCTAGGTTATCCTATGTAGTGTTTTTCCACTATTTAGCTGGAGACGGGTGGAAAAACACTAATAGGGAATTTTTTTTAAAATTTTTAAACAGGCTGCACTATTTGAAAAAAAGGAAAATTTTTCTCAAGGTATGAGGCAGTAACGCACCCTGAGCTGAATCCAACCGGCTATAGCTGCACACAGACTACAGTGCGAGCTGCGCTCACACAGAGACCGTGCAGACAGCCGTAAACGGCGCTGCAAGGCCCAATAAACCCCCTCTAGGTTATCCTATGTAGTGTTTTTCCACTATTTAGCTGGAGACGGGTGGAAAAACACTAATAGGGAATTTTTTTTAAAATTTTTAAACAGGCTGCACTATTTGAAAAAAAGGAAAATTTTTCTCAAGGTATGAGCCAGTAACGAACCCTGAGCTGAATCCAACCGGCTATGGCTGCACACAGACTACAGGGCGAGCTGGGCTCACACGGAGACCGTGCAGACAGCCGTAAACGGCGCTGCAAGGCCCAAAAACCCCCCTCTAGGTTATCCTATGTAGTGTTTTTCCACAATTTAGCTGGAGACGGGTGGAAAAACACTAATAGGGAATTTTTTTTAAAATTTTAAAACAGGCTGCACTATTTGAAAGAAAGGAAAATTTTTCTCAAGGTATGAGCCAGTAACGAACCCTGAGCTGAATCCAACCGGCTATGGCTGCACACACTACAGGGCGAGCTGGGCTCACACGGAGACCGTGCAGACAGCCGTAAACGGCGCTGCAAGGCCCAAAAACCCCCCTCTAGGTTATCCTATGTAGTGTTTTTCCACAATTTAGCTGGAGACGGGTGGAAAAACACTAATAGGAAATTTGAGAAAAAATGTGCAGCAGGCTGCACTATGAGCAAAAAAGGACAACTGTGTGAGGCAGTGTGAACCCCCCCTGAGCTGAATACAACCGGGTACATGGCTGCACACAGACTACAGAGTGAGCTGCACACACACACACACACACACACACACACACAGAGACCTTGCAGAACGCTGTTAAAACAGCGCTGCAAGGCAAGAGCAAGGTGAACAGTGAAGAACACACAGCGTTTTGCTAAATTAGCCTTTGGAAAGGAAAATAAAGCAATTAGCTAGCTCAACTGGCCCTCAGTTAGAACACAGCGTCCTGTCCCTAACTGAAATCACAGCAGAGTGAGCGCAAAATGGCGGCAGCGCTTTTTTATAGTGCAGAGTGACATCATTTCAGCAGCCAATCACAGCCTTGCCAGTACTTACATGCCCACCATGCTAAACAGGATGTGCCCACACTTCCAATCATTCCTCATTGGCTGCTGCGTTCTGTTTGAATTCTGGGAACTTCCGATTCCGGTATCCGATACGCGGGAAGTATCGGAATTCGGTATCGGAATTCCGATACCGCAAATATCGGCCGATACCCGATACTTGCGGTATCGGAATGCTCAACACTAGTCGGCAAGTGACCACACATATGCAAATCGCATACTTCGTCCTGTGCACGCTGCCGGCACCGGAGAATCCTCACCGCGCGTAATGTATACAATGTGATGACTCTCTGCAGTTACACATTGGCAAAATGTCGGACAACCCCTTTAAGTAAAATATGGTAAAAAGATGAAAAATTAAACATCTCTGGTCCCGCAAGGTCTGTATTACTTACTGTATTACCGGCCACACGTGATTATCGTTAATATGCCACTAGCAATATTAGCAACATGCACATTTACAGAAGGGAATCTGCCCTGTAGATAATATCACCACAACGCCAGGCATACGAGCCTCCTCACACTGTTGTCACGTCTGTAAATATTAATTAAAGTCAGATTATTGGATCTTAGTACAGAACGTACTCCGGCATTGTTATGTGCTGCGGTCTGACCTCTCACACCTTAGTAACATCACAGTAGCCACTTCATGTTGTGCGGAGTAACAAGGCCAACACCCAAGAGTAAGCAGCCCGAGTACACACACCAGGGGAGATAGGGATCACTCAGGCTATTCTGCCGAGACCTCATCTTATAAAAGAACCACGTATAAAATAACTATTATATCCACAGAATAAACAGCTGATCACACCGAGGAGCAGAAAGATTTATCATCTGCAATATCCAAATCATAAGAACATTCAGAAAAGACAGGGGGATAATATCATGGCAGTCGCAACAAGCACCATTCATTATACAGGCTTAGTGGAGAAATACATTATTACTATTGACTAAAAGACAAAATTGTGGAGCTGTCTCTACAGTAGTTATTCTTTAACACCGATCTGTTACATTTCTTCTGGACAAGGCTGCCACTAGGGGGAGCAAACTGTATACAGGTTTATGCAAGTGTAAAAATTACTTCTCAGTTTGCTCCTCCTAGTGGTAAACTTGTGCCATTTTGTAAACTCACTAAGATTAAGTTCACACAGGGCATTTTTGCTGCATTTTGTTTCTGCAGCAAAACCTGATCATCTTGGCAGGATAGCCGTGAATCTTACTGATTCTGCCGATGCGTCTGCTAGAAAATCTGTCCCCATTTTTAAAAGGGGTAGGGATTTTAATATAGCCTCTCTAGGGGTTTTAGAATAAAGTTGATCTACCAGATCATCTACCCATAAGTGCATAGATCGTGCTACTGACGTTGCCGCTATGTTTGCACGTATTACAGCTGCCGAACTCTCCCAGGTTCTTTTCAGGAGACTGTCTGCCTTGCTATCCATAGGCTCCTTTAGGTTAGAGGAGTCTTCGAAGGGTATGGCGGTTCTCTTGGAGACTCTAGCTAAAGGGATGTCTATTTTGGAAATGTCCTCCCAATCCTTGACCTCCTCTGAAGCAAACGGGAGACGAAGTTTAAAGTCTTTTGGAATGGTCAGACGTTTCTCAGCCTCCTCCCACTCTTCTAGAATCATAGAACGTATATGAGAGTTTACAGGAAAAACCTTTGAGGTCTGAGCCCGTAACCCGCCAAACATCTCATCCTGTATTGAACAAGATGTTGGGGGTTCTTCGAATTGCATGGTGCATCTCACTGTACCTAGTAGCCCGTCCGTGTCCGTAGAAGAAAATAAATACTTCCCTCTTTCTGGAGGATCTCTATATTCGTCTTCCTCCAGATCCGACTCGGACAATGCTCCCTCAGACGTAGAGTCCGAATCCCTCATCCTTTTCCTGTTATCAGGCTGTGTGGGTTGAGGAGTCATTAAGCCAGAGACTGACGCCTGTACCTCCTCTCTGATAATAGCCCTCATGTTAGACATGAGAGAGGCTTGTTCTTCACCCACAATGCGGTTAGTGCATGATTCGCAAAGGGGTTTCTGCCATGAGTCTTTTAGTTTTATGGAGCATATGGGACACTTCTTATATTTCCCCGATTTCTTAACCTCCTTCTTATCCACGGAGGTAGGGGCTCCCTATAAAACAGAAGCAGCCCCGTTTTAAAAGGATGCACATTGTGGATGGATGGAAGGGATTTAGTGGCTACCCCTTTTAGGGAACTCACGTGTGCCTGGCTCTCTGTCTCCAACCTGGCGGTATCCTCCATGCCGGACTATGCCCTGGTCAGTGGAGACGTCCCTACCCCCTTTACCTCATATCGTTGCTGCTGTATCCGTGCGTTGGAGCGCTCTGTGCTCGCCGACATGCCCCGGAAATGATTCTCTGCGAAGGAGACGCCGCCCCGCTGACCGCAACCCGGAAGTGACTACACCAGGCTGCAGCGTGCATTACGGTAATGGCCGCTGGTGCACTCCGGGACTGCGTAATGAGCTGCCCGCTTACAGAGGAGGTTCCGGACCAGAGAGGAACTCGGGTGGCGTGCACGGTCGAGAGCCCCCCAGGAGGAAGCGACCGGCCATCCCAGGAGCAGCGCTGCACTGGGTAGGTTGAGGGACCCTGTCTCGGGTTTCAGCGCATGGAGGTCTTGAAGTGGGAAGGATAATAAGGGCCTAAACCCCCCCCCCTGATCCACACCCTCCGACGGAGACTGTCGGTCTCTCGAAGTTCCTATCCACAGTAGGGCAGGAAAAACACTGACGGTTGGTAGGGGGAGGGCCCTTTTATACTCTCGTGGTTTTGTGTCCCACTGTGGATAAGAAGGACAACCTCCATGGTGTTTTCAGGTGGATGACCTGGAAATGCAGGTTTATGTGCGTTTTTTTGGTGCTTTTTTTCATATTTTTTTTCCCTCTTTGTTCATGCCAATAAAGTTGAGTGCACACAGAGAAAAAAAAATCAACTTCCTGTATATAGATAGATTGATAGAATAGACACATTACCTGCGGTATCCTCTTCCTCGGCATTTTCTCACGGAGGTTACCTCAGGTCAGGCTGCGAGGGAGCGCAGGTTTGGTGACGTCACCGCTAGTTACTAAGCCTGCGCCAGCTGCATCTCCTTCATTCCCCAGTAGCTTACAGCCGGGAGAGGTCACATTAGCAGCGCTCCCAGTTGTAAGATTTATCTCCCCCAGATATTGTGTGGGACGACACTCATATCGGACTAAGACGGATCAGGAAGTATACTTTAGGTTTATTTTATTTTTATTTTAGAAGATCAATTGCTTCGCTTTGGAATGGCAGAACAATAAAATAGTAAAACTGTGTGGTGTTATTTCATTAAAAGACTTTTCTGCATGTGTGTGTTTATTTATCCCTTTAATTACTATAGGATTAGTAATGGATAGGTGTCTTATTGAGGCCTCTCCATTACTAAGCTGGCTTAATATCACCTTACAATAGCAAGGTGACATTAACCCTTCATTACCCCACTTGCCACCACTACAGGGCAAGTGGAAAGAGCTGGGCAAAGCCACAGAATTGGCTCATCTAATAGATGTGCCTTTTCTGGGTGGCTGCAAGCTGCTATTATTAGGCTGGGGGGCCAATATCAATGGTCCCTTACCAGCCTGAGAATACCAGCCCCAGCTGTGAGCTTTAGCAAGGCTGGTTGTCAAAAAATGGGGGGACCCCACGCCGTGTTGTTTAAATTATTTAAATAATTTTTTTTAAAAAGCATGAGGACACCTCTATTCTTGATAACTAGCCTTGCTAAAGCAGACAGCGGGGGGTTGCAGCCCCCAGCTGTGAATTTTGTCTGGCTTTTTTTTTTTTTCTTCTATATAGCACAGGAGTGGCAGATGAAAACTCCCATACGCCGCTCCTGCTGTCACTGTAATTAGCTGCTGTAGGTGTCAGATGATGGGAGCAGTAGTCCCATCAGCTGACACCAGTGACCGGAGGTGAAGTTTATACCTCCGATCACAGCTGAGCGCTCATGCAGTCTTCTGACAGCGGGGAGCTGCGGCTCTCTGACCGGCGGAGAGGATTTCCCCGCCGATCATAAGCAGTGTTTGCAGCGCTGTCATGCATATGACAGCGTGTCAAACACTGTATTGTCGAACCCCCCATTCAAGTGAATGGGGTTCAGGTCCGTTTTGCCGGATGACAGGCTGTATGGATGCATCATGCAGCCTGTCATATAGATGTAGCAGAGCCGAGTGTGATGTCACATCCGGCTCTCCTTGACTTTTCTGCAGCTGCAAGAAAAGTCAACCTGCATATTTGCAGCATTTTTTCACCATCCATTCAAGTCAATGGGTGGAAAAATATTGGAAATACGCTTTAAGAAGTAACATGCTCTATGTAAAAAAGAAAGAAAAAAAAAAAAAACGCAGGAAAGCACAAAATACTGATCACACAAAAAACCAATGTGTGTGTATGAGATTTCTGAAATCTCATAGGCTTGGCTAGTACTGTAAAAGGCAGCTGAAAATTAGCATTAAAAAAAACAACGCAGCAAAAACGCCCTGTGTGAACTTAACCCAATTCTGTACATGCCAGAACAAAACGTACAAAAACCAATTTAGAACCTCCTAACAGTATAGGATTAAATAAATCATGTTCACCTGATATATTCTGTCCTATTTGATCCGTTTCCTGGGACCTCACTAATCTGCATGTTACAATTCAACATGGCTGACCCCTCCATCCAGCTATTGAGAAAATATGGGACACCACCCATACACATGTAATGATTAGCCAGCTTTGGCAATATTCAGGTATTGTGTACAGTCACCTAAGGCCGGCGTCACACTGGCATATTGCATCCCATGCGAGATCATCGGATGCAATATGCTATTTACACTCGGCTCCTGCTCGCAGCAGAGCAGGAGCCGAGTGTCATGCGTCTGTGCTCCGATTCTCTCGCACAGGTAGGATCGGAGCGGCGCAGTGGAGGAGGCGGAGAAATGAATTTCTCCATCTCCTCCATTGCTGGGGTCCGCCTATAACGCACATCACGCGGATTATATCCGAGTGGTGTGCGCTGTCTCACTCGCACCCATAGGCTTATTTGGGTGCGAGTGAGCCGAGAGTTTTCCTCGGTCCGAGACAATCGCAGCATGCCGACCAAGGAAAACGGCCGACAAAAAGTTGGCTGGTGGGAGCTGCCCCATATGGTAGAGTTGGTCTGAGTGCAATGCGATTTTTTATCGCATTGCACTCGGCCGTATTACAGTCTAGTGTGACCCCGGCCTTAGGGTTAAATTCACAAATGTGCTGGCAGATAATCCACAGTGTAATTCCACACCAGACTTCAACAAATCTCATGTACATATTGCAGATATTTTCTACAGAATGTTAATTCTTTGTCCGAATTCAGCAAAGATTTCACCCTTTGCAAAGAAAAGGGTTAAATCTACTGCTAAATCCACATGTAACACATGCAGACGTAATCTGAACGAAATATCCATGTGTGAACTTGGCCCAAGGCGTCAGTCCATTCAGTGGCACAAACATTCGGTAAATGCAGAATAATAATGCAAAAATAAGATTGCCCGAAATTATATTCCACTTCCCTCCGAATGAGAGATACAATCTACTATATAATTGTCTAAGGGTCACTTCCGTCTGTTCTTCTGTCCTTCTGTCTGTCACGGTTATTCATTCGCTGATTGGTCTCGCCAGCTGCCTGTCATGGCTGCCTCGACCAATCAGCGACGGGCACAAGAAAATGGCCGCTCCTTACTCCCCGCAGTCAGTGCCTGTCGCCCGCATACTCCCCTCCGGTCACCGCTAACACAGGGTTAATGCCGGCGGTAACGGACCGCGTTATGCCGCGGGTAACGCACTCCGTTACCGCCGCTATTAACCCTGTGTGTCCCCAACTTTTTACTATTGACGCTGCCTATGCGGCATCAATAGTAAAAGATGTAATGCTGAAAATATTTTTTAAAAAGTCACTCGCACCGGCCATCTTTCGTTGCAGGTTCCGGTGGCAAAGATGGTATGGGAGAAGGACCTGCCATGACGTCACAGTCATGTGACCGCGACGTCATCACAGGTCCTGTGCTCATACAACCCTGGGACCGGAAGCTGCCGTGGACTACAAGGGGCCCTCGGAAAGGTGAGTATATGTTTATTTTTTATTTTTTAAAGTGTGACAAACCTGGCTGGGCAATATACTACGTCACTGTGCAATATACTACGTGGCTCTGTGCTGTATACTACGTCAGTGGGCAATATACTACGTGGCTCTGTGCTTTATACTACGTGGTCTGGGCAATATACTACGTGGTCTGGGCAATATACTACGTGGTCTGGGCAATATACTACGTGGTCTGGGCAATATACTACGTGGTCTGGGCAATATACTACGTGGTCTGGGCAATATACTACGTGGTCTGGGCAATATACTACGTGGTCTGGGCAATATACTACGTGGTCTGGGCAATATACTACGTGGTCTGGGCAATATACTACGTGGTCTGGGCAATATACTACGTGGTCTGGGCAATATACTACGTGGACATGCATATTCTAGAATACCTGATGCGTTAGAATCGGGCCACCATCTAGTGGAAAATAAAACTATACATTACACAATATTGCCGATATCAGGGGGCGGTGCTCATGTTATAGCGTTTACGAAGGACAAATCCAAGTTACAATACACATTATCCCAGGTAATGTAAAAAGCCATAATCCTGGCTTCACCCGGGAGGATACAGAACAAATGACATTACAGTAATGGAAAAGTCATCTCAGGAGGATGCAATTTCCAACATACAACTCCTTATATGCTGGTTCATCAGCTCCTGTGATTTCCATTAGTGTCTACTGCACCAACAAGTGAAGCCTATGTGTAGTTTATTCCTCTAGACCAAACATATATTTTCCACTATTGGCAAAGATTAGGCTAAATTCACACACAAGCATCTCAAAATATATACTGACGTGTCCATAGACTTTAGGGGGCATACGTATGCTCAGAGGGCTGCCCCTGCTGTACAACTTCCACCTTGTGTAGATGCCATCTTGCAATTTTTCTAGCACGATATTTTCTTGAGACAGCCGGTAAAGCAAGCTTAACAAGCAAGTCTTCAGCAATACCTCATCACGTTGTGTTATTTTCCACTGCGTTAAGGCGTTATCTGAGCATGCTCGGGTGCTAACCCAGTGACTTTGCTCAAATAATACTGTATGTCCGAGTCCCCGCCACTGTTTGACAGCCTCAACACATGCAGGGATTATCTGTTTGTTAGGCAATCCCTTCATGTGTTATGGCTGTGAACCGTGGTGAGACCTGCAGCCGCGGGGACTTGAACTTAGTATTTGATCACTCCAAAGTCCCTATTAGCACACGAGCATGCTCAGACACGTTATCCATGCACTCTCGCTCATCTCTAGTGGCAAGTTCCCTTTAAAGAGACTATCTATGTCTGCAGACTTGGGAATCCTCATATCGCGCACACTGCACACTGTGTGGATTCTCCTGCATCGGTTGAATGACTGCGATTTGCATACGTGTGGTCACATGCTGACTAGACATGCACAGCCTTGCTCAATGCAACTGCAAGGCTGAACAAGTCTAGTAGGTAGTATGCAAACCGCAGACATAGTCACATGACCGCCCGCCTACTGCATTGGAGAATCCGGACAGCATGCAGTGCACGAGAGGCGAGGATTCACAAGTCTGCAGTCACATTCAGTGACTGCAGACCTTTAGCACAACGCCAAACTACCCTTAAGCCTAAACCAAGAGTGGATCTAGAAACTAAAGTCCAGGTTTCCACGCTGCCTAAATGCGGCAGCTGTAAAGTTAAATTGAATGAGAATTTTATAAATCTCAAGAATATATATATATATTATATATATATATATATATTTTTTTTTTTTTCAATCTCCATAAGCCTGAATGAGAAATTCCACAGATCAAAAAAAGCCACGTGTTTTTATTGCATTTCCACAGCAAAAGTGCACTTGAGCCACATATGACTTTATCAGTAAACATTTATGAATCTAGATCCTGATCAAGCTGGAGGGTTCCTAAACTAGCTTTAGATTTCAAACTTGACCTAATAATAAAAAAAAAATTCTGTACATGCCGGAACAAAACGTACAAAAACAAAACGGTAGCATTTTTTTTCATTCATTGATTATGTGATTCCAAACTCTCATTCAAGTATGAGTTATATTGTGGGGGTTAAAAAAAAAAAAAAAAACCTGCACAGGTTAAAAAAAAAAATAAATAAAAAAAATCTTTATATAGTGACAACATATTCCGCAGCGCTTTACAGTTAAGAATTAAATAAAATAAAAAACTCGCTATGGGAGAAAAGTATCACAAAATTAAATAAAAAAAATAAATAAAACCACAAGAAATCATACAAATATGTTTTCTATTGGACAAGTTCTTGGTCTTACGATGGCCGGCAAGTAATGTATTTTGTATCCAAGTAGGCAAATAAAAAGATCCAGGAAAATTTGTATTCAAATCAGACCAGACTTCATTTCAAATTCAAACTTGTTGGTAAGAAAAACCCGTCCGGCTCTGAGCCGAGCCAGCAATATTTTACTAACGCAGATCAGCTCTGGTCTATAAATGATACTGACTGTGAACCAGATGCCACAATGACGCCAGTCTGACACATTAGATATGTTCTCTGCACCGTGTATCCTGAACGAGGCGTGAAATACTCTTAGTAGTAGGAGAAGGGAGGAGAAGCCATGAATCGCTCACTATACCTGTCCATTCAGAGAGCACAGCCAGGATACACCTTCTGCAAGTAATACTTGAGTTGTTACAAGCATATTTATTTTTTACTTTCATTGGGCTCCATCAAACACGTGAATGGTTTTTTTCAACATTTTTGGAACCAAAAAGACACCAATAAATTTTTCCTTTTTTTTTTTTAAATCTATTTTTTTTTTTTTTAACACAAATTCTTTGGGTCTTCTGGCAGAAAGAAAGTCTCAAATTTTGACAAACACAATCCGATCTAATTTTTTTTTTTTTTTTTTAGGAAAGTGGGCAGGGATTGTCATGGTCTCCAGCAGACTGCAAGCTTACTATATTGTGCAGCAGAAAAGTGAAAATTATACAGCAAATCCACGCTACTCAGAGCTGGTGTAGAACTGACTTTCTGGCAAGCAGAGGACCAGACGTCCCCCAGAGAGGTGCAGATTACTTCAACTAACCTCATATCAAAGCCACGTTCACACATTCAGTATTTTACATCAGTATTTGTAAGCCAAAACCAGGCGTGGGTGAAAAATACAGAAGAGGTGACAGGTTTCTATTATACTTTTCTTACTGGTTTTGGCTTAAAAACACTGATCACTGACGATATACTGAATGTGTGAACGTGGCCTTAACCATCCCTATTTAGAGAAGAAAAAAAAATAAGAAAAAAAATTACTAGATGGGATGTTGCAGTGTGACATCATGATCTTCAGGTGGCATAATATATATATATATATATATATATATATATATATATATATATATATATATATATATATATATATCTCTGCCTTTAGGGTTCGTTCATACAGTTTTTGCTTTAGATTTTGAAGCGGATTCTTCTCCAAAATTCATTTTCAAAACTCTTCCTATTACGGTAATTGGAAGCAGCTCCTACAGTGAACTTTTTTCCCACATTAATTGTTCTCATCTCCCAATGAAATCAAAAGAAAGTCTACTCAAAGTATTTACAGCAGTTTTTAATGTGGATTTCAGGGCAAAAAGCCATTTTCAAAACCTCCATGCGACCAAACACATGACTTGGTTTGATAGGGAAACATTTTTATTCCATGCAGCAAATAAAGATCTACAGTGAATGTATGGATTTTTTTGCCACAGAAGTCCAATTATTTATTATACATTTCTTATATGGCACCATTGTATTCCACAGCACTTTACATATCTCATCATCGCTGTCCCCATTGGGGATCACAATCTAAATTCCCTATCGGTATGTCAGGAATGTGGGAGGAAACTGGAGAAACCGAGACAAACACGGGGAGAACATACAAACTCCTTGCAGAAGTTGTCCTTGGTGGAGATTTGGACCCAGGACGCCAGCGCTGCAAAGCTACTGTGCTAACCACTGAGCCACCATGGAATTAAAAATCTTACTAAAAGTCATAGCTGACGAATCAGAGTTCATCTTGCTACTATGTCACTATGGGCGCACAGCCTCACACTGTGACAAGACGCGCTGGGATAATCCGTGGCGCAGGCTGACATTCATTGGTGTCTGTCCCTTTCATTGGTCTCACTAAAGTCATAAGAGAAGAGATAGTCTATCTTGGACATGTTCTTATTTGTACAAGACACCCACAAACTAATAATAATAAGTGATAATGACCCGCCAAATACATCACAATCAGATAATGTCTAGGGAAGTTTTAAAACAAGTCTGTTATATTAATTGTAGCCAAAGAAAACAATCTGCAACATATATGTAAAGGTTGTACAAATAGATAGAACATACCTTTCTATGTTACAAAGTTGCAATAGAAGAGCGGAATATTCCGGGCAGCGGTAGTCACACCACTACGTGCACTAGGAGGGTTAAGCATGACTGGTACAATATAGATGCAGTAGATAAGAGCACAATAAAGGCAGAGACATTTCCTTACCTCCCAGGACTGGCAGCACCTGTCCCACTGGCTGGACCCAGAGAAAGAACAGACCTGTAGGTCTGCACACAGGATGGGGCAATGAGTCAGTGGCTGACACCTCCCTTCTCACATTTCACTTGCCTACAGGGAGTGGCTGCTACATCAAGAGCCTGAGATGTAGGAGAAGCTGACAGGCGCTGCATGTGCTTCATTCTTTACTGCTGGAATGTACAAACCCAAAGACATGAAGGGTTAATGAGTGACACTCACAGGAGGTTATTGTGTGAAGAGTCGCGGAAGAAAAAAGTGACAGCAGAAATCAGATTCGCGTTGTCTAATGAGATCTCGAATTCGCTAAAGACCCTCGGGGTATCAGAAATGGGCAAATTGTGGCCCATGAGCCACATCCGGCCCTTTTGTCTGTTCTTGTCTGGCCAGTAAACCAGGAGAGCTAAAGGGCTGTAAATCAAAGGCAAAATGGCACCTGGGCACTTAGCCTACAGTATTTCTGGAGCTTCTCCTGACGTATACTGTAACATTGCCATAGGCATCTTTTCGCCAGACAGGCCCAAAAATATTCTTTTTTCAGCCTCTGCCAAGCAGGTATGGGTCTGCATATCATTTGTTTAACTGTATAGGAGACGCAGCAGATTGCACTTTCCTGTACAGAAGGCCACTGCAAAGAAGAGTATACAGTTATATGAAAAAGTTTGGGCGCCCCTATTAATCTTAAGCGTAATGTTTTATAAAAATTGCTTTTTTTGGCAACAGCTATTTCAGTTTCATATATCTAATAACTGTTGGACACAGTAATGTTTCTGCCTTGAAATGAGGTTTATTATACTAACAGAAAATGTGCAATCTGCATTCAAACAAAATTTGACAGGTGCATAAGTATGGGCACCCTTATCATTTTCTTGTTTTAAATACTCCTACCTACTTTTTACTGACTTACTAACGCACTTTTTTTGGTTTTCTAACCTCATTGAGCTTTGACCTTCATAGCCAGGTGTATGCAATCATGAGAAAAGCTACTTAAAGTGGCCACTTGCAAGTTGTTCTCCTGTTTGAATCTCCTCTGAAGAGTGGCATCATGGGCTCCTCAATACAACTGTCTAATGATCTGAAAACAAAGATTATTCAACAAAGTTGTTCAGGGGAAGGATACAAAACGCTGTCTCAGAGATTTAACCTGTCAATTTCCACTGTGAGGAACATAGTAAGGAAATGGAAGAACACAGGTACAGTTCTTGTTAAGGCCAGAAGTGGCAGGCCAAGAAAAACATCAGAAAGGCAGAGAAGAAGAATGGTGAGATCAGTCAAGGACAATCCTCAGACCACCTCCAGAGAGCTGCAGCATCAACTTGCTGCAGATGGTGTCACTGTGCATCGGTCAACTATGCAATGCACTTTGCACAAGGAGAAGCTGTATGGGAGAGTGATGCGAAAGAAGCCGTTTCTGAAAGCACACCACAAACAGAGTTGGCTGAGGTATGCAAAAGCACATTTGGGGAAGCCAATTTCTTTTTGGAAGAAGGTCCTGTGGACTGATGAAACCAAGATTGAGTTGTTTGGTCATACAAAAAGGCGTTATGCATGGCGGCCAAAAAACACAGCATTCCAAGAAAAACACCTGCTACCCACAGTAAAATTTGGTGGAAGTTCCATCATGCTTTGGGGCTGTGTGGCCAATGCCGGCACCGGGAATCTTGTTAAAGTTGAGAAGTTGAGGGACGCATGGATTCTTCTCAGTATCAGCAGATTCTTGACAATAATGTTCATGAATCAGTGACAAAGCTGAAGTTATGCAGGGAATGGATCTTTCAGCAAGACAATGATCCAAAACACCACTCCAAATCTACTCAGGCATTCCTGCAGAGGAACAATTACTCTGTTCTGGAATGGCCATCCCAGTCCCCAGACCTGAATATCATTGAACATCTGTGGGATCATTTGAAGAGGGCTGTCCATGCTCGGCGACCATCAAACTTAACTGAACTGGAATTGTTTTGTAAAGAGGAATGGTCAAAAATACCTTCATCCAGGATCCAGGAACTCATTAAAAGCTACAGGAAGCGACTAGAGGCTGTTATTTTTGCAAAAGGAGGATCTACTAAATATTAATGTCACTTTTCTGGTGGGGTGCCCATACTTATGCACCTGTCAAATTTTGTTTGAATGCAGATTGCACATTTTCTGTTAGTACAATAAACCTCATTTCAAGGCAGAAACTTTACTGTGTCCAACAGTTATTAGATATATGAAACTGAAATAGCTGTTGCAAAAAAAAACAATTTTTATAAAACATTAAACTTAAGATTAATAGGGGTGCCCAAACTTTTTCATATAACTGTATCATGCGGTATGTGTTTCTCTACATTGTGTCCTGACAGTGGACAGAGGCCTCGGCATCCATCCTGACTGTGCCCACTGGCAGACACATACCTCCTGATTGTCAGCATATGCCCAGACACAGAGATGACCGAGCCTAAGGGAAGAGTCAGACATTTATATACCTCGGAACGAGGATCGCATCGCAGTGCTCGGACTGGCCGTCTGCTCTCCTGACCCAAGCGTGACTGATGGCTACATAGAAATACATGCTGTCACAGCAACACGGGGAGAACATACACACTCCTCGCAGATGAAAATAATAACCAAACAACTCAAAATGTACAAAAATACATTTCTGACATTTAACTGACCAATATGACCGCCCTTCTTTTCAATAATCGTCATAAGCTTCATCCATGGAGTCTGTCAGTTCCATAATCTGTTGACGATCAACTTTTTGGACAGCACCAACCACAGCCTCCAGACACTGCTCAGAGAGGTGACAGTTTTCCTTCACCATAAAACTCTTGTTTAAGAACATCCCACAAGTTGTTAGTTGGGTTTAGGTCAAGGGAGGAAGGGGCCGTGTCATTATTCTTTCACCATTAAGGCCCTTACTGGCGGCCAAGCAGTGGAGATGTTGATGCAGCGATTGAGCATTGTCCTGCATAACAATTATGGTTTTCTTGCAAGGTGCAGACTTTATCCTTTACCACTGCTTGAATAAAATGTCTTCTAAAAACTGGCGGTAGGTTTGGGTGTTGATTTTGAAACCATGCCATTTGTTTAACTGTATAGGAGACTCAGCAGATAGCACCTTCCTATACAGAAGGCCACTGCAAAGAAGCGTATATCATGCGGAATATGTCTCTCTACATTGTTTCCTAAAGGTAGACAGAGGCCTCGGCATCCATCTTGACTGTGCCCACTGGCAGGCACATACCTCCTAACTGTGAGCATAAGCCGTAACTGTGGTCACAGACGCAGGGTGGACCGAGCCTAAGGGAAGAGATAGACGGTTATATAACTCAAAACAAGGATCGCAACGCAGTGCTCGAACTGGCCATCTACTCTTCTGACCCAAGCGTGACAGCTGCATAGAAATCCACGCTGTCACGTTTGGGTTGGAATGGCCAGTCCGAGCATTGTGTTGGGATCCTTGTCCAAGCTATACGACTCTTCCCTAAGCGACAGTTGGATGTTGGCGGCAGGGTCGGCGTCACCACCCAGTGCACCCTGGCAAGTGTAACTTAACTCGGGGCAACCACTCACCATGGTTGCAGCGGTTGCTGCTGTGACCACCCGGGTCTGGGAAGTGAGGGGCCCGCCGACGCAAAAAACAAAACAGAATAGCTCAGGGTCTATATTTGTAGACTACCAAAGAGAAAAAAAACCTATAAATTTTATTTGTATTTATTAAAAATCGTTACACTATAATAAGGTGAGTAGAGTATATAAGGGTCATGAATTATCTGATGTCAGAGAGAATCAAGATTAATTGATTAAATAATACCGAAATTATCTAGGAGAAACAGGATATTATACTTCTGTTTCACTTTGTGACAGCAGAGGTTGGCACCCTAGGGGATACGTTATGAAGACCCCACTCCACGTAGGCTATCCCTACCTGACAATTCAACAGGAACTCCCTCACCAAAGCCAACACCACCACCCATGTAAAGTGCTTAAGTGCATACATACATATCTGTGTCTGATGAGGCCACTATGGGCAATGGATATATTGTGTTATGTTTCTATCTCTCAGTGGGTGCATGAGAGTGAGGAAAGAAAAACTCCCTAAATTACCGAAACGTATAGATTCTGCTAATTAGATAGAAATTGCCGATGTATTTCTAGAAGCTCAGCATGGAGTTCAATGTAGATAACAATATGAGGGGAACATCCTAACTCTTGAAGGGTTGAGTTTTAGAGATGAAAACTGATAACTGTAGTTTCAAATAACATATGGTCAGCAGCCAATAAATAATTCGGAATAGAATTGGTGATTGGACAAAAAGTTTTCAGATGAAAACACTGTCCAATAAATATCCCACTAGACCATCTCATACCTGTACTTCAAAAGTAACAAAAGGTCAGATAAACATAAAAAAATTCATTATAGAATTAGTTTTAGGTAAGAATTTTTAGATAATCACAGTATTCAATAAACACCCAATTGGGCTATAACACATATCAGACACAGATGTAAGACATAAACAGCAGAGTCATAATAGATTCACAATGGAAACATCCATAACAGTAAGTGAAAATAAAACAATAAGTTACTTATCTTGTGCAAAATACCCCATCTCGACGAGTTTCCCCCCCCCTTTTTAGATAAATTAAGTGGTTCGTCAGGAGATTTCTAGGTAAAAAAGGCAAGGCTAGAGGGGCCCACCGACGCCAGCAAAGACTTCAGCTGGATGTGCGTCCTCAGAAGCACATTCATCTGAAGCGTATTGCAGCACAGAGACCCAACGGGTCCATGCGTGGCCATACACACTGCGGGACCAGCAGCTGACGTCGGCGTGCACATGACCAGGACTGCATAACAGTGACATCATGCGCCCCCGTCGCTTGGATGTTGAAGTCAGCTGCCGACTTCAGAAGAAAACTGTCACGTCCGCTGCACATACTTACCCGGCTTCTTCCATCCCTCGGCGCACTCTCGATCCTGTCCCTCGCCGCTCTGCCTCCTCCTTCGCCAGCTCACGGCATCCGGTCTCTCTGCGCATGCAGATCCTCCGTCGCTGAGCCCTCTGGGAGGTCGCGACCCGATGGCTCCGCCCCAACATGGCGGCGCCCATCGGGTATTTCTTCCCGGCATCTTTCCAGGTAAGACGCCTTTGCTTTGTAGGTGCACTGTCTGCCGTCAGTGTCCCTATGCCCTAGGCTCCCCAGTATTTGTATCTTTTCCCTGCTTAGTTCTCTCTTTGTCTCAGTGCCGTGTCCTGCCAAGTCCTGTGTTCCTGCTGTGTTCTGCCAAGTCCTGTGTTCCTGCTGTGTCCAGCCAAGTTCCGTGTTCCTGCCGTGTCTTGCCAAGTTCCGTGTTCCTGCCGTGTCCTGCCTAGTTCCGTGTTCCTGCTGTGTCCTGCCTAGTCCTGTGTTCCTGCTGTGTCCTGCCAAGTTCCGTGTTCCTGCTGTGTCCTGCCAAGTTCCGTGTTCCTGCTGTGTCCTGCCAAGTTCCGTGTTCCTGCTGTGTCCTGCCAAGTTCCGTGTTCCTGCCGTCTCCTGCCAAGTCCTGTGTTCCTGCCGTGTCCTGCCCAGTCCTAAGTTCCTGCCGTGTCCTGCATCGTCTTGTGTTCCTGTCGTATTCAGCTAAGTCCTGTTTTCCTATTGTTCCCCGCCATTCCTATAGCTCTGTGGTCTCCTTCTTTCTCTCGGGTCGTCCCTTTGGCTCTAGCTGTTGTGTCTCCATTCCCCCGAGGTCCTGCTCCTAACACTCCCTGTATAGGGGGTGATTCCATCTGGTCCGCTCGACCCCGGGGGCTCTAGAGTCACGACCCAGAGGGTCCACTCTCGGATTTCTGTCCGAATCCCTACAAAAACACCGGGGGGGGGGAACAGATGGGAAGTGAGTATTTTTTATTTTAATTAGTGAGTTCAGAGTGGTTATACTGCTGCATAGATGACTATGGCATGTTAATTATACTGTATGGATGATTATGGGCTGTGCATTATACTACATATGTGACAATGGGCTCTGCATCATACTACATGGATGACTATGGGCTGTGCATTATACTACATGTATGACAATTTGTTGTGAATTAAGCTATGTACATGGATGACTATGAGCTCAGCACCATACTACATGTATGAATTTGGGCTGTGCTTTATACTACATGTATGTGGAGCGCCCCCAGTCGCAGGGCCGCGGGTTACTCGTTACCGGTCCTCTCTATCTCAGTTCTAGGGTTGTCACGGTGGCTGGATCCGGTCCGTGACCCTGCTAAGGGGCGTCCAATGAAAGGGGTGATGAAAGTCGGCCAAGGTTTCGTGACGCCACCTGTGGTATTCGGTCAGGGTGACCGACGCTGCTTGGGGTCCACTGGGGTGGTGTTATGGCAGCTAGATGGTATACCTTCCCACGGGTGAAGTATATCCCCAGTAGTGTAGGTGGTGATGATGTGAGGCGCAGTTAATAACGAGGACACAGGGTTGCAGTCTCTTTACCTTTTACTGAAGACTTTGGGATCCTCAATCCAGAGCACTGCTAACTGGGCTGTCTGAGACCGGCCGGTCCGAAGGCACATCCAGAGTTCCCTTTGCAGGTGGAAATCAGTGCCTACCAACTAGCGCCTGTGTGTTGTAGTTCTTCCCTGCTGAGCATTCGGGATAGTCCTCACAACTTTTGTATTCGTTCTTTCTCTCTCTCTCTCCGTCCCCCAAGTTTATCTGGATAGGACGCACCCGTTTGACAGGAAGGCTCGGAGCTATTCTGGGACTCTAGAGACGTCCCTCTCCACGCTTGCCCCCTATGTCTTCTTAGGTGATATATGATAGAACAAAGAACCTAAAGTATGGAAACCAATGTCTATAATAAAAAAAGTATATTGGTATATATCTAGTAACCAAATTACGAGAAGTAACGGCAAGGAAAGGTACAGTATAATAAAATGCCTTTATTAAAATTAATATATAAATATATATATATATACTGGGCAACAATAGGCAATCACCAAAAAAGTGTGCCTGTAACTGGAGGAAAATATATAAAAAATATATCAGCCAAATAGCAATACTACAACGGACACGAAGAGGACTGGGTACATGTAAGCAGAGGAAAAAATAAATAAAAAAATAGTGATGGTAATATAAATATAATTTTGTATGAAATAGATGTAATTCAATAGCCGGAATTAGGGGCACTCAGCAATTATAGTAAAGGCTACATAAACGATATAAAAAAGTGTATAAAAATGAGAAATAGATAAAAAATGGAGTTGGGAAAAATACTATACGTATAAATGTGTGCACAAATAGCAAATAAACTGCAACGAAAGTGCAAAAGAAAATAGCCCAGACCTATGTAATAAATATGTGAGGAGAAAACCTGAGCAATAAAATTAGAGGTGCATATAGGTATACACACAAGCATATAAGGATGGTGTAGGATGTGCCCAGGGTCACAAAACTGCTGAGTGCAGAGTTTATAATACGGCTAAGATAATTACCTCTTCCTTCTAAAGGTCCGATCCTCCAGGTACAGCGCACCCCGACGCGCGTTTCGGACTGTGTCCTTCGTCAGGGGGTGGCGTACAGGAGGAACCGGGGGTCTATATATATGATGGAATAATATATTATTGCTATTTGGCTGATATATTTTTTATATATTTTCCTCCAGTTACAGGCACACTTTTTTGGTGATTGCCTATTGTTGCCCAGTATATATATGTATTTATATATTAATTTTAATAAAGGCATTTTATTATACTGTACCTTTCCTTGTCCTTACTTCTCGTAATTTGGTTACTAGATATATACCAATATACTTTTTTTATTATAGACATTGGTTTCCATACTTGAGGTTCTTTGTTCTATTACAATACCGAATGGTCTGCCATTCATGTACTAAGTAGTGGTCTCTCTTCCTTCTACTTTGCTGTATCTGGCACTTGCGCACTTGCACAATTCCACTATTATTATTAATTTCTCTAGCCCATTTGTGGTCTTAATATTATTATTTATTTTTCTCGACCGCTACTTCTGTCCTTAGGTGATATATGGTAGACAGCCAATCTATAATCAACTGTCCTGCCGCTGTTTGAAGTAATGCTTGGAGTCAGTTACTTCCTCGGCGTTCCGGCCACCGGCTACGCGCCTCAGTAGGATGTTGCCGATCTCGGGGCACGACTCCTACTGGCTCTCCTTTGTGCTGTGATCTCGTTTCTCACTTCTCCACAATATCCTTCGCTTGTGTCCTTTTTTAGGATGCCGCCGCAAGGTAGTGCAGGCGCGGCTCCGTCACTTTCTATCCTTTCTGCTAGGTACCTGCCAGGAACCCACCCCTGACAGGTCCTCCCTGGAGCTCTCCCAGGCTGCGTTCTCCACTAACTTCCTATCCAACCCCCCAGTTTTACCAGTGTGAGGAGTGGCCTAATACATAGTGCCTTTTGCTCCCCCTGGTGACCGGAGTGTGAAGTGTAATGTGTGACTGTGATACCTGGTCAGGTGAACTCCTTTAGTGCAATCAGACATAACATCACTCCCCTTAGTGGCAGAGCGACATTACTGCAACGACCAGGACTCTGGGGCGCTGCATATGACTATGGGTTGTGTTGTGCATTATACTTTATGGATGACTATGGGCTGTGTATTATACTATATGAAAGACTATGAACTGTCCATTATATATGAAGGTGATTTATACTACATGGATGAATATGTGCTGTGCATCATGCTACATAGATAACTATGGGCTTTGCATTATACTACATGGATGACTATGGTATGTGCATTATACTATATGAAGGACTATGGACTGTGCATTATACTGCATGGATGACTATTGGCTGTGCATTATATATGGAGGTGCATTATGCTATATGAAGGACTATGGGCTGTACCTTATATTATACGAAGGATATTGGCTGTGTATTATACTAAAATGGAGGACTATAAGTTGTGCATTATATATGGAGGTGCATTATACTATACTAGATGGTGGCCCGATTCTAACGCATCAGGTATTCTAGAATATGCATGTCCATATAGTATATTGCACAGCCCACGTAGTATATTGCCCAGCCACGTAGTATATTGCCCAAGCACGTAGTATATTGCCCAGCCACGTAGTATATTGCCCAGCCACGTAGTATATTGCCCAGCCACGTAGTATATTGCCCAGTCACGTAGTATATTGCCCAGCCACGTAGTATATTGCCCAGCCACGTAGTATATTGCCCAGTCACGTAGTATATTGCCCAGTGACGTAGTATATTGCCCAGTGACGTAGTATATTGCCCAGTCATGTAGTATATTGCCCAGCCACGTAGTATATTGCCCAGCCACGTAGTATATTGCCCAGTCACGTAGTATATTGCCCAGTGACGTAGTATATTGCCCAGTGACGTAGTATATTGCCCAGCCACGTAGTATATTGCCCAGTCATGTAGTATATTGCCCAGTGACGTACTATATTGCCCAGTGACGTAGTATATTGCCCAGTGACGTAGTATATTGCCCAGCCATGTAGTATATTGCCCAGCCACGTAGTATATTGCCCAGTCACGTAGTATATTGCCCAGTGACGTAGTATATTGCCCAGTCACGTAGTATGTTGCCCAGCTACGTAGTATATTGCCCAGTCACGTAGTATATTGCCTAGTTACGTAGTATACAACACAGAGCCACGTAGTATATTGCCCAGCCACGTAGTATATTGCCCAGCCACGTAGTATATTGCCCAGTCACGTAGTATATTGCCCAGTGACATAGTATATTGCACAGCCACGTAGTATATTGCCCAGTCATGTAGTATATTGCCTAGTGACGTAGTATATTGACCAGCCACATAGTATATAGCACAGAGCCACATAGTATATTGCACAGCAACATAGTATTCTGCACAGAGCTACATAGTGTATTGCCCAGCCACATAGTATATTGGCCAGTCACGTAGTATATTGCCCAGCCACGTATGTCACAGGTTAAAAAATAATATCGTAGTTACTCACCGATAACGATATTTCTCTGATCCCATGACGGCACCACGGAGAGAGAGGGATCCGCCCTCAGGGACAGGAAACCCACAGGTTAAAAAAGGCGGGACCTCTCCTCCACCTCAGTTGGTTTACAGAGCCTTAACAGGACTTCAGCTGTAACTTAATTGGTTATTTACATGCACAGAAATCATATATATGTATTTATTTATTATTTTTATATATATATATCTTTTTTTTTTTTTCCTTTTTGACACCGCGTTACTATAACATTAGTAGCGTGCACACCCAAATGCGAAGGGAGGGAATATACGGGTGCCGTCATGGGATCAGAGAAATACCGTTATCGGTGAGTAACTACGATATTCTCTTACCCCCATGACGGCACCACGGAGAGAATTTCATAGAATGTATATTAGGGTGGAATTACTGCCTCCAGGACCCTTCTACCGAAGGTTAAGTCTGAAGAGGAAGATAGGTCAAGTTGGTCGTGCTTAAAAAATGTAGAAGGTGAAGACCAAGTGGCTGCTCTACATATCTGGTCAATAGATGCTCCAGCTCGCTCTGCCCAAGAAGTTGCCACCGATCTGGTCGAGTGAGCCTTAATTGTGTCTGGAACCGCTCCCTCAGATGAGGTGTATAACAGGGTGATGGCATCCCTTACCCATCTTGCCAACGTGGCTTTCGATGCTTTCTGCCCCTTGTTTGGCCCCTGAAAACAGACAAACAGAGCCCTCCCTTTCCTACACTCCCTCGTGGCTGATATATAATGGGTCAGACACCTTTTCACATCTAGAGTGTGCAGTGTCCTTTATTTTTCATTTTTGGGATTTGGGCAAAAGGATGGTAAGGATATTTCTTGGTTTCTATGAAACTTTGATGCCACTTTAGGAAGGTAGGCTGGATCGGTTCGGAAGACTACTCTGTCTTCTAATATCTGGGTTAAAGGTGGGTAGGCTGATAACGCCTGTAAGTCACTGATCCTGCGGGCTGAGGTCAGTGCTACCAGTAGACAAGTATTCAGGGAAATTATTTTTAGGGTTCAAAAGGCGCTTTAGTTAGTGCCGAAAGCACCAGATTCAGATCCCAGGGAGGAGAAGTGTGATGTATGACAAGTCTAGATCTGGATGAAGCCTTAATGAACCTTTTTACCCAGTGATTCCCTGCCAGGTCGTGGTTGTAAAGGGTCCCTAATGCTGCGATTTGAACTTTTAGGGTACTTGTTGCCAAGCCTTTTCCTAGCCCTTTTTGGAGGAATTCCAGAATCTCCTGAATTGGGATCTCCTCTGATAAACTGACACCTGAACTAGAGAGGAATTTTTTCCAGACTTTGCCATATGCTCTCGTAGTTACCGGTTTTCTACTGGCCAATAGCGTTGAAACTAGATTTGGCGAGAACCCCCTCCCAGTTAAAAGTTCCCTCTCAAATTCCATGCTGTCATGTGCAAATTTTTTATTTGTGGATGGTTTATTGGTCCCTGGCACAGGAGATTTGGGATATCTGGGAGGACCCAAGGCTCTGATATGGACATTAGACGAAGCCATGGGAACCATGTTCGTTTTGGCCAAAATGGGGCTATCATTATCACTCTTGCTCTGTCCTCCCTGATCTTCTTCAAAACTAGAGGAACTAGAGCTAATGGAGGAAAGGCATAAGCCAGTTGGAAATTCCAGGGAATTAGAAATACGTCCAGGGTCACTGGATTCCCCCGTGGATCTATTGAGCAGAATGCCCGAGTTTTCCGGTTTTGACTGTTCGCGAACAGATCTATATCCGGGGCTCCTCAACGATCTACTATAAGATTGAATATCTCCTGGTTTAACTCCCATTCTCCCTGCTTTAGTTGTGTTCTGCTTTAAAAAACTGCCTTCTGATTTTCTGTCCCTTTGATATGAAGGGCTGTCAGGGAGAGCAGAATGGCTTCTACTTGTGACAGAATAGATTTCGTCACTTTCATCAGAGGTTGTGACCTTGTTCCCCCCTGATGATTCAAATACGCCACTACTACCCTGTTGTCTGTCAGAACTCTCACGTGATGGGAATGGAGGGAGGTTAGAAAGTGGTTGAGGGCATACTTTACCGCTAGAAGCTCTTTCATATTTGAAGTAAGGAGTTTTTCTTCCCCTGACCATGGACCTTGAGCAACTTGACCTTTTAGGTGAGCTCCCCAACCCCATGGGCTTGCATCCGTGGTCAGGGTTATTGAAACTGGCCATACCCATGGTACTCCTTTCGTGAGATTGGCCGCCAAACTAAAGAAGCTATTGTTTGTGAAGATATTTTTAATTGCTTCTCTACATCTCCCTTTGAATGGCATTCTGCTTCTAAGATTTCCCACTGGAGATCTGTGGAATGACTCTGGGCCCATTGGACTGCCGGAATGCAGGCTGTCATTGACCCTAGTATGGACATTGCTTTCCTCAAAGTAACGACTGGGGAATGTCTTAAATTGTCCACCAGTTCTATCATGTTGGACACTTTTACTTCTGGAAGACGACATTCCTGTTTTACTGAACATATTATTATCCCCAAGTATTGTTGTATTTGAGTTGGGATAATTCTGGATTTTTCTAGATTCAATAACCACCCCAGATTTGAAAGGGCTGCCATCACTTTGTCTAGCTGCTGACTGCAATGGAGAGAAGATCTGCCCATGACTAGGAGGTCATCCAGATAAGGGACAATCAATACATCTTGCTCCCTTATGTGGGCCATTACTTCTGCCATTAGTTTTGTAAATACCCTCGGGGCTATGACAAGGCCGAATGGAAGCTCTCTGTATTGATAATGTTTCAGCTCCCCATGCATCATTACTGCCACCCTGAGATATTTTTGAAAGTCTGGATGGATCGGCACATGGTAGTATGCGTCTTTCAAGTCTATGAGAGTCATGAAACAAGACGGATGAAGGGTTCTGACACATGACTTTATTGTTTCCATCTTGAAACTTTCTGTCACTAGGTATTTGTTCAACCTCTTCAGGTTTATTATTACTCTGAAAGTCCCGTCTGGCTTTGTCCAAAGAAAAAGGGGAGAGTAGAAACCTGTTGCTTCCTCCTGTTGTGGAACTTCCTGAAGGACATTCTTTGTTAGGAGATTGTGGACTTCTTTCTGGATGCTCAACTATTCGGTCTCGGATTTCCTTTGTGATGTTATCACAAATTGATGGTGTGGCCTTGTATGAACTTTCAGCTTCAGGCCTGTCTCTATTATGTTCAAAGTCCAGTTGCTCCCTGATATTTTTTCCCAGGCTTGGAGAAAGTATGTCAGTCTTCCTCCTACCTGGGGCGCACCTTCATTGGGGCTGTTTTTTATTATCTGGCTTGTTGAACATAAAGCCTCTCTCTTTGAATTTTTTATCTTCCCAGCCATCTTTTAGATTTTTTGGCGGACGTCTACGCATAAATTTCCTCCCTCGAAAAGGCCGCCTATAGGATTGGTTGGAAAACCCTGGAAAAGCTTTTTTCTTATCTACAGCTTTTTCGAGGATATCATCCAGTGTAGGTCCAAACAAAAATTCCCCCTCACACAGTATGGAACACAATTTTGCTTTTGTTTGCAAATCACCCGGCCAGCACTTCAGCCATAGTGCTCTTCTGGCTGCATTTCTATGTGGAACCTGAAAAAAACATGTAAAAAGTGCAGTGTCAAAACTTTTCTGTACTATAAAAAACACATTCAAAACATGGCTTCACATCTGCATCAAAAATACATCAAATAAGGGGGAAAAAGCATAAAAATGCAGCAAAGATGCAATAATCAAAGATTTTTATTGCGTAGTTTGGTGCAGACACCAGCAGGAATAGCTAAGGCCTATACAGAAACTCGCCTCGTCTGTATCCTCAGGGAAAAATGTAGAAATAGCTATGGAGGATATCCACTAAATTAAAACATAACTTTTAATGAATGTAAGTAAAAACTCGGATCCTAATAAGACACATACATAAACAAAACAAAAAGTGCTCAAGTGAACCAGTGCTCAAGATAAAAAATTGGATCAGTCTTACCAATTCAGACGGACATATGGAAAAAATCCCTCAAAATCCATGAGGGTGGTGGTTCCAAAAACTGCTAAGGGCCAAGGGTAGGGAAAGATACACCGCCACTGTCTTCCCTGTAGACCCTTTAGAAGAGCTCCTGTCCTAACAAGGACAGGCCCCAAGTGAGCCCTGCTATGGGAAACCACCAACCACAGTGTAGCCCTAAATGTCTCTCTTCTTCCTACGCGTTTCAACTCCGATGGGGGAGCATCATCAGGGGAGTATTATAGTCAGAAGAGGTACCAGTGGGCCCCCTCAAGGTCCTACATGGGACAATCCAAATGCTTCATATAAGTCTGTATGCATAAAAGTGAAAACTCCACTTACTTACCTAAGCTGCAGACACAGCCAGAATCCTCCAGTTTTCTGAGATTTCCCAGCCACTGCAGGGCTCATGCTGTACGGACTTTTATGCATACAGACTTATATGAAGCATTTGGATTGTCCCATGTAGGACCTTGAGGGGGCCCACTGGTACCTCTTCTGACTATAATACTCCCCTGATGATGCTCCCCCATCGGAGTTGAAACGCGTAGGGAGAAGAGAGACATTTAGGGCTACACTGTGGTTGGTGGTTTCCCATAGCAGGGCTCACTTGGGGCCTGTCCTTGTTAGGACAGGAGCTCTTCTAAAGGGTCTACAGGGAAGACAGTGGCGGTGTATCTTTCCCTACCCTTGGCCCTTAGCAGTTTTTGGAACCACCACCCTCATGGATTTTGAGGGATTTTTTCCGTATGTCCGTCTGAATTGGTAAGACTGATCCAATTTTTTATCTTGAGCACTGGTTCACTTGAGCACTTTTTGTTTTGTTTATGTATGTGTCTTATTAGGATCCGAGTTTTTACTTACATTCATTAAAAGTTATGTTTTAATTTAGTGGATATCCTCCATAGCTATTTCTACAGACACCAGCAGAAAAAAACCCACAGTATTTACGCTATGTGTGAACACGACCTTACAGACACCAAAAAGCCAGATGTTATATAGTGAAGCTTGCATAAAGATGAGCACATTCCGGTGGCTACAACTGTGAATGAATGAACAAAAAATAAATCCATAGGCCCCAACTAGAGATGAGCAGAAAGCATAGATAACGTCACGCCAGCCCAGGCTAATCAACAGCAGAGCAGGGTAAGATATTCATGGGTTTAGGCTATGTGCCCACGTTGCGGAATGGGGTGCAGAATTTTCTGCACAAAATCTGCATCTCCTGGCAGAATCCGCAGGTGCAGATTTGCCGTGGCTTTTATGCGGAATTGATTTTGTGCGGATTTTCTGCGGTTTTTACCACTGCGGATTTCTATAATGGAAGGGTGCAGAAACGCTGCAGTTCCGCACAAAAAAAAGTGACATGCACTTCTTTTAAATCCGCAGCGTTTCCGCGTGGATTTTTCAGCACCATCTGCACAGCTTTTTTTTTCACATTGATTTACATTGTACTGTAAATCACAGTGCGGGTCTGCAGCATTTCTGCGTGGAAAAATCTGCTGCGGATCTGCCCTAAATCCGCATCGTGTGCGCATAGACTTAAAGTCCAGACGCCAGGTAGCACCAACCCGAACGATCCACCAGAGACCTGTGAATTGATCGGCTTATCTTTAGTCAAAACCATCCTGGATACAGTGGCTAGCCCCTGATTTGGGTGTACACTCTGCAGTTTCAGGTGTCTGCTGATTTTCTCTCACTGCCACAGCCCCTCTGACATCTCCTGCCAGATAGAAAGAAATGGTGTGTCCAATTGTGTGGCGTACTTTGTAACTCTTTCTGTTCTTCAAAGGTTGGGAGGTATACATGGATCACTCATTTATTGGCCTATCTACACAGCTTGACAAATATTATTATGCTTTTCTTATAAAGCGTCATCATATTCCTTAGCACTTTTCATACATTATCATAGCTATCCTCATTAGGGCTAACAATATAAATTCCTTATCAATATGTCTTTGGAATGAGGTGCACCGGAGAAAACCCACACCAACACGTGGAGAACATACAAACTCCTTGCAGATATTGAATTATTGCAGATAAGAATAATAACCAAGCAGCTCAAAATGTACAAAAATACATTTCTGACATTTAAGTGACCATTATGACCGCCCTTCTTTTCAATAACCATCATAAACTCCATCCATGGAGTCTGTCAGTTTCATAATCTGTTGACAATCAACTTTTTGGACAGCACCAACCACAGCCTCCAGACACTGCTCAGAGAGGTGACTGTTTTCCTTCAACGTAAATCTCTCGCTTAAGACTGGTCCACAAGTTGTCAATAGGGTTTAGGTCAGGTGAGGAAGGGGCCATGTCATTATTCTTTCACCTTTAAGGCCCTTACTGGCGGCTGAGCAGTGGAGACGTCGATGCAGCGATTGAGCATTGTACTGCATAACAACTAGGGTTTTCTTGGAAGGTGCAAACTTTTTCCTTTACCACTGCTTGAAGAAAGGGTCTTCTAAAAACTGGCAGTATTTTTGAGAGTTGATTTTGAGTCCATCTTCAAAAGTCCAGCTAGCAACTTATTAATAATACCAGCCCACAGCAGTACCCCATCACCAACTTGCTGGTGTGTGCTGGTGGTCTGTGCCCATTACTGATTCATCCATCTGAGAGATACTCTCTCATCAGTGACAAGATTCACTCTTGTCTCGTCATCAGTCCATAAAACCTTTGATCAATCTGTCTTCAGATATTTCTTGGCCCAGTGTTGACATTTCTCTTCTGTGCCTTGTTCAGTGGTGGTTGGGTTTCACTCTCCCTTACCTCGGCCATGTCTCTCAGCACTGAACACCTTCTACTTCTGGGCCACCAGGGATGCTGCAGTTCTAAAATATGACAGCTCTGAAGGATAATGGACCACTGGTTGCTTACTTTTGAATCTCTTCAAATTTTTGGTAGTTAATGGTCTTCTTTTTTTCTCTCAACGCGTATTTTTCTGTCCCTGTTGACTATATGCAACAAAACCGCAGATGGTTCTGTGACCTCAACCCAGGATATCTTAGCAAATTCAAGAATGCTGTATCCTTCTGTAATACGGTAACAATTTTTAGTAAGCATACTACCCAAGCCCATTCACTCAACTAAGGAGAGGGCAACGCTCCAAATCATAGATAACCATACAGATCAAACGACACGTGGGTCGCATAAGGATCAAGACGTGTTTGTATAAAACCATGTCAACATCAACTCTTTATTTTTAACAGTTTAAAACCATACATTCAAAGATAGGAAGGTGCCTCAAGCCAAACAGAAGGAAAACAGCTGCAGTAAATACCCTTTATACCTTTAAGTCATCCACATTGTGAGTCATAAATTCAAGAGTGTAAAGTAACCGCAAGATAAGTCTTTAAGTCAGAAATGTGCATAACTAGTTAAGGTACCGTTACACTTAGCGACGCTGCAGCGATACCGACAACGGTGTGGCTGTGCTCTGCTTTCACTTTACGGCCAGCAGTCAGTGCAGGAACCAGACGGCAAGGGACAGACAGCTGAATGTAAGTATGTACTGTTTGTTTTTTTACGCTGGTAACCAGGGTAAACATCGGGTTACTAAGCGCGGCCCTGCGCCTAGTTACCCGATGTTTACCCTGGTTACCAGTGAAGACATCGCTGAATCGGTGTCACACACGCCGATTCAGCGATGTCTACGGGGAGTCCAGCGACGAAATAAAGTTCTGGACTTTCTTCCCCGACCAGCGATCTCCCAGCAGGGGCCTGATCGCTGCTGCCTGTCACACTGGACGATATCGCTAGCGAGGACGCTGCAACGTCACGGATCGCTAGCGATATCGTCTAGTGTGACAGTACCTTTAGACTCCAGTCAGATATCACAATATCCGCATGAGGAAATAGTCACCTCCAATTGCCAGTGGAACCCCATGAGGATAATATACTAAAGCCCTCAAAATTTGGGGTAAACAAAATTAATTTCTTTAGGTAGGTCTCTTTGTGTCCTTAATAGCCTCTGGCACCATTGGCACTTCAAGATGATCAGTTGCCCAGGCAAATTAATTACCGGTATAACACGGGGCACAAATTGAGTGCATAAAAACAAACAGTTATTGCAGGAAAAAATTCCCCCCACATAATATTTTCCGTTCAGATAGTATCAGAATGCGACATCTACTGCAGAAATACACATTCAATAGGACAAGTGAAACTATGCATCCTGGCAGTGCTTTTCCTGGCAGTGCTTTACAAACTTAGAGATGTTCATGTTACCTGTGGAAACAATCACTGACTTGTGGGTAGTGACCGCACACTGTTTCCCCTCACCCCGACGTGCATTTTACTGATGCTTCTTCCTTGGGGGCGTGTCTGTAAAGGGAGCATCATCACTATTTATGTAGCCTGCAACCTATCAGAGAGGTTGGGGGAGTCTATCAAGGACCAGCTCATTAGGGTTTGCCAAATGCACGCATGATTGTCTGCATATAGTTATTTCTAAAGTTGTTCTATTGTGCCTTGACGTAGCTAATCCCAGGGGGCCAAAAGTGTGATTGTATTGTCAGGTAGGAGTGTGTATACAGCTCTAGCAAAAATTAAGAGACTTCAAAATTTTTAGTTTGTCTGATTTTTCTCTTTACAGGTATATTTTTGAGTAAAATGTAAATTGTTCTTTTATTCTATAAATTACTGACAACATGTCTCCGAAGTTCCAAACAATACATTTCTTTCTGAAAATGAGAAATGGTCAAAATAACAAAAAAAAATGCATTGCCTGAAGACCTCAAATAATGCAAAAAAAAAAAGTTCATAGTCATTTACAAACAACAATACTAATGTTTTAACTCAGGAAGAGTTCAGAAATCAATATTTTGTGGAATAACCATGATTTTTATTCACAGCTCTCATGCGTCTTGGCATGCTTTCCACCAGTCTTTCACACTGCTTTTGGGAGACTTTATGCCACACCTGGTACAAAAATTTAAGCAGTTCATCTTTGTTTGATGGTTTGTGACTATCCATCTTCCTTTTGATTACATTGCAGAGGTTTTCTATGGGATTCAGGTCTGGAGATTGGGCTAGCCATGAGAGGGATTTGATGTGGTGGTTCTTCACCCACACCTTGATTGACCTAGCTGTGTGGCATTGCGCATCGCCCTGCTGGAAAAAACAGTCCTCAAAGTTGGGGAACATTGCCTGAGCAGAAGGAATCAACTGTTTTTCCAGGATAACCTTGTATACGTCCTTCGCAAAGAACAACCTGCCCAATTCCAGCCTTGCTGAAGCATCCCCAGATCATCACCGATCCTCCACCAAATTTCACAGTGGGTGCAAGACACTGTGGCTTGTACACCTCTCAAGGTCTCCGTGTAACCATTAGATGACCATTAGATGACCAGGTGTTGATCTGGGGATGCTTGGCAGGGCAGGTTGATTTGGGCAGGTTAATCTTAGCGAAGGACGTATGAATCAAGCCGCATACAATGTTATCCTGGAAAAACAGTTGATTCCTTCTGCTCAGTCAATGTTCCCCAACTTTGAGGAATGTTTTTTCCAGCAGGACAATGCGCCGTGCCATACAGCTAGGTCAATCAAGGTGTGGATGAAGGACCACCACATCAAATCCCTTTCTTGGCCAGCCCAATCTCCAGACTTGAATCCCATTGAAAACCTATGGAATGTAATCAAGAAGAAGATGGATAGTCACAAGCCATCAAACAAAGAAGAATTGCTTACATTTTTGTAACAGGAGTGGCATAAGGTCACCCAAAAGCCCAAAAGCAGTGTGAAAGACTGGTGGAAAGCATGCCAAGACGCATGAAAGCTGTGATTAAAAATCATGGTTATTCACAAAATATTGATCTCTGAACTCTTCCTGAGTTAAAACACTAGTATTGCTGTTTCTAAATGATTATGAACTTGTTTTTTTTTTTTTGCATTATTTGAGGTCTGCAAGCAATGCATTTTTTTGTCATTTTGACCATTTCTCATTTCAGAAAATAAATACAAAATTTATTGTTTGGAACTTCGGAGACATGTTGTCAGTAGTTTATAGAATTAAATAATTTACATTTTACTCAAAAATATACCTATACAGAAAAAAATCAGACAAACTGAAAATTTTGCAGTGGTCTCTTAATTTTTGCCAGAGCTGTATATTCTTCACACAGTATCCTTCTATTGCTATAAATCCATGCTAAGTGATCACATGCTATCCTGGGGATGTGCATAATTGAATATGTCAATACACCTACTGATGCTGTCACTGTGGGTTCGCCTGTTGGGGCCGAATCAACAGAGACACTCCCCCTTCCCGCATATCGTGCCTGAGTGTGACAATATTCGATGTTCAACCCTCATCTCCCACCCACAGGTGAGATATGAAGAAGTAGCATATTTGACGCATGTGTTACCTGCAGCGCCATGGACGCCGACCTCCAACTCATGGATGTGGCGTAGTGGAAGGATCACTCCCGCCACCACAAGGAAGTGGGGTGGCCATCCAGAGTCCGCTGGCTCGAGAACACATGGACCAGGGCTCATCCCACTGAACGCCTGCTCTCCTTTTTCCTTGGGAAGAATGCTACTCACACAACACAGAGTGAGGGTAAAACAGTGTGGCAATACTTTATTGAACCACAAAACAGACAATAGCATATAGTACAGTCCCAGTAAATAGACAACATGGTGCAAATTACAGAGTCTCACTATTCCACTGACTCACTGGGATTAGAGCAACTGTGACATCGGGCTTTTGAGGTTGACTATCCCCACCTGTGACACCCACTGAGAGGAGGTAACAACAAGCTTACGAAGCTGATAGTCCATTGAGGTACGTGGTCAGGTGACCAGAGGGTCACAGCCTGGCTTCTCCGAACATCTCCATGGGTTCATTATTGGCCAATGGAGCAGATCTGTATTCTTTCAGCTGGGACCATGATCCCCTAAGATGGTATCCTGTAGAATGTCAAATTTGTGTCCCTTGTGATGGAGCCATGATGACCTGGCTGCTGTCCTGTAGAGTGTTCTTGGCTGTGGTTTTATAAAGAGTCTCTGGTTCTCCTTGCAGAACAATAGAAATCCATTTTTACACCCACATCTGTGTTTCAGGTCATCATCCACAGGTCAGGGGAGGAGGTGGGATGAGTTTAACACTCATTGTTTGAGTATTTAATCAATTTGCATAGTTTTTCCTCCTCTGTTTTGCAATCAACAAGCCACAGAGTCCCACCCAATGGTCAATCCACTTATTATCAAACATCAATTCTGCATCCCTGTTTTGCAAAGATAGAAGACAATAATCTGTAGGAGCTGATATGCTAGGCAAACAGCAGCCATTCAAAATGATCAAGAATCAACTTTTAAGATTGATATGACAACAATCTATGGTTCTTAACCAAGGGAAAATAGACATTTTGATAATTAAGATTAAGTGGTATGTCGTAACATTGCTCTCCATCTTAATTAACCAGACGTGATAAGATTCCAATCATCCTTCTCCACTTATTGGGGACAGTCTATCAGCATGTCTTTAAGCACAAACATGAATGTAAGAGGTCTCACCTTCGTAAGAACAAAACTTGGTATCATCCAGTTTCCTCAGATACTTTTCCAGGTCTTTTTTTCAAATAAACTCCACAAATAATTGATGAGAACCATCCGCACATGGCGTCCTCTGCATCCTGTGGTTCCTAGTTTAAATCCAATCGAGTGTCGTGGCCTGGTATTCAATCCGTCAAAGCTGGCACGGTTCCCGTAGCTGTCGTTTCTGGTTGTGGTTACACATCCACTCTGGTCATATTCCCAAGGCAGAGCTGGTGGTGTTGGGCATGGTGGCATCCGAAACCTGTTGTGTATGCTTCCCCTATGGTCTGATGGGTCTGTCTATATACCTCTCTGGTTGTGGAACTCTTGGACAGTGTCTGGACCCTGGATTCGATGGGCTGTGTAGTATCCCACTGCTGCCACCAAATGTGGATGCAACGAATGGAAACGGAGGCACAGGTGGTGAAGTTCACATTCGTTTTTATTAAAGTTTAACGTGGAACCTCTGGACCAATGTCGAGTGGCTCGGAAGAGAGCCCCAGACACATGTGGTAAAACACCTCAAACAGGGTCATAATGGAATGCCTGAGGGACACAGGTGCTACCTCCAGTTTGACCCTGAACACGTGGTAGCTGCCTCAGCGGGATAGGCGGACTAGCGGGGTTAACAGGTGTCATAGAGCTAACCAGATGGTACCAGGTATTCGGGTAGAAGCAGATACTGGCGTCGTCCGAAGTAGAGGATAGCAGATTGGTGGGATGAGACGGAACTGGCGTAGACAGAACGGACGTCGTCCAGGATAGCCGGGTAACAGGTAGCTGATGATCTGTGGAGACAGACAATGTAAGCGGAGCACTGGCAGAGAACTTTAGAGACAGAAGCATATGCTAGTAGGAGCCGAAAATGAGCAACAATGGATGCTTGTTGCTCCGGCGCCCTTCCTATGGTGGAGGCGCTAGAAATAGAGATCCAAAACACGCCATTGGTCAGAAGTACCTTTTTGAAAAATGCGCGCTGTCTCTTTAAGAGACCGGGAGTAAGCGCATGCGCAACCTAAGCACTCTGCCTGAGAACCTGCTGGCCGCGCGCCAGGAAGCAGAGGAGGAAGGGGACGCATATTTAAGGAGGTTGCTTTCCCTGCTCCTTGCCTGGAACAACTTAGTCAGACAGCTGGGTTGTTGGGGGGAAGACTTTCTGCCCTGGACAGAGGGGATGAGGTGACTGCTGGTAAGAGAGAGGGGTGTGGTCAGAAAAAGTGCGGGAGAGCCGGGACTGGGCAGCGCGCCAAAGAGAGGGCAGGCTGCAGCGCCGTGCTCCCCTAAAAGTAGTGCTCCCCATGAGGGCACTGAGGCTGAGATACCCACCAGAGTGAAGGCTGGATGTGAGGGTGTAGACTTGGAAGCCTCCTGAATCAGAAGACTTTTCCCCTGACAGCGCAGAGACAGTGACTTGGGTGCAGCCCTGGTGACCGCAGTGACAAGCAAAGATCCCTGAGTGTGACACGTAACTGCCCAGTGTATGTGTGACATGGTTACTACAGAGAAACTGCCAGACTTCTGCAGCAGTGGCTGAGACTGTGCTACTTCCTGATTTCAGTTTCACTTTGAAGAGAAAAGAGTGCACAGGTTTAACCCCAGAGTTTCCAGTTCTCAGAAGACAGGAACGACTTCAGAATCTTCAAGTGCCGCTGGTGACTGTACCCACATTGGAATAAGGACCCTCCAGTCAGGATCTCCCTGGACTGATAAGTTACAAGAACACTCGTTTTTTCCATTTCTATGCTGCTTACCTGTTTCATAGCTTCAGTTAACTTGTTGTGTACTGTTATACTGCTTGCTTTATCTCTATTTACCTCCTGTTTACTCCCTGCGAGGAGAATCTTACTCCTGTTAATAAATTCCCCTCAACAGTTGGTCTGTCTGTTCCGTGGTGACATACTCAACCGCACTCTATTACACATAGACCACACCTGGATAGTGTGGAGCTGGCACGGAGCGGGAGTCCCGACGGGGACACGCAGAGGTACAGGGACCGGACCGGGTGTAACAGTGGAGTCACGGGGGGTCATTGGGTGCTATCGTCTGCTGGCCCGAGACCACATGGACCAGGGCTCATCGCACCGAACGCCTGCTCTTCTTTCCCATGGGCATAATAAAACTCAGACAACACAGGGTGAGGGTAAGACAGCATGGCAATTTTTTATTGAACCACAAAACAGACAATAAGACATAGAACAGACTCAGCAAAATACCAAAGATGGTGCAAATTACAGAGTATTACCCTTCCACTGACTTGCCAGGATTAGAGCAGCTGCAACTTTGGGCTTCCAGGACTGGCTACACCTATCTGTGACACGCACAGAGAGGAGGTAATGACAAGCTTATGAAGCTGACAGGGGTCAGAACCTGGCTTCTCACAACATCTCCATGAAGTCAGGTGTCCAGTCGGTCCCAAATCTGGCTTTCCCAAACGTATTCATGGGGCTCAGGTGACCAGTTGTTCCAATCCTGGCTTCTCCATGCATATCCATGTATTCAGTGACAGTCAATGGAGCAGATCTGCATTCTATCAGCTGGAGCCGTGGTCCACTGAGCTGGAATCCAGTAGAATGTCAAATCTGTGTCCCTCGTGATGGAACCACTATGTCCTGGCTGCTTTCTTGTAAAGTTTTCCCGACTGTGGTTTTGAAAAGAGTCTCTGGCTCTCCTTGCAGAACAATAGAAATCCTTTTTCATACCCACATCTGTGTTTCAGGTCATCATCCACAGGTCAGGGGGAAAATGGGATGAGGTTAACTTTCAATGTTTGAGTATCACTATTTAACCAATTTGCATAGTTTTTCCTCCTCTGTTTTGCAAGTCAACAAGCCACAGGGCCCACATAATGGTCAATTCACATATTATTAAACATCGATTGTTCAATGCTGCATCCCTGTTTTGCAAAGGAGCTGATATAAGAGGCAAACAGCAGTCATTCAAAATGATCAAGAATCATCTTTTAGGCTATGTGCACACGTCAGGATTTCTGGCAGAAATTTTCTTGACAAAAACCTGACATTTCTGCCAGAAATACGCATGCGTTTTTTTCCGCATTTTTTTTGCTCATTTTTGATGCGTTTTTGATGTGTTTTTTTCTTGCGTTTTTTCCAAATGCATAAAATAGCGGGAAAAACGCAAAAAACCCACAAAATTAATGAACATGCTGCTTTTTTTACCGCAATGCGTTTTTTCCGCGGAAATAAACGCATCATGTGCACAAAATTCTAAATGATGGGAAGCATATATCTGCAGTTTCTAATGCGGTTTAATCGCGTTTCTATCGTGAAAAAACATGAAAAAAACGCGAAAAAACCTGAACGTGTGCACATACCCTTAACAGTCATATGACAACAGTCTATGGTTCTTGACCAACTGAAAATAGATGTCTGGATAATTAAGATTAAATTCTGTGTCATCACAACTTCTTTATTGCCATCCATCAGAAGTATATATAAAAAGGATTTTTTTCCTGTATACAGTACCTCTGATGGAAAGAATGAATATCACTGGATTTCTCATAAGATTCCATGATCATGTCCTCTGCAGTAACAGTATAAGGAATGCTTGCATCATGATGATTTAATTGACCGGAGGCAACATTCTACTACATCATGAATAGTAATACTCCCAGATCCTGAATATGTTATCTGTAATCTGAGGGCTTACTTAGAGAGGTGTGACTGTGGAAAACTCCCAGGTGACAACACTGGCCAAACACATGACAGCAATGCAAGAAACACATTACACTCCTCCAGCACCGATACTCGCGGTTACACAATCTGCGGAGAAACGCTGATGAGCCTCATAGTCACATTATAAAATACAGCTACGTCAGGGCACATGTATTCACCCTAATGGAATGTCAATAAAAAAGAGCCCATGTGATTATTAGGATAGGATTAACGCCTTCATTTTCTAATGAGCTCTAAGGGTACCGTCACACAGTGCAATTTTCATCGCTACGACGGTACGATCCGTGACGCTCCAGCGTCGTAACAATATCGCTCCAGCGTCGTAGACTGCTGTCACACTTTGCAATCTACGACGCTGGAGCGATAATTTCATGACGTATGTGCGATGTAGAAGCCGTTGGTTACTATGCGCACATCGTATACGATATATGTTACACCATGCAATCATGCCGCCACAGCGGGACACTAGACGACGAAAGAAAGTTTCAAACGATCTGCTACGACGTACGATTCTCAGCGGGGTCCCTGATCGCAGGAGTGTGTCAGACATTGCGATATCGCTCGAACGTCACAGATATATCGCTCGAACGTCACGAATCGTGCCGTCGTAGCGATCAAAATTTCACTGTGTGACGGTACCCTAAGGCTGCCGTCACACTAGCAGTATTTGGTCAGTATTTTACATCAGTATTTGTAAGCTAAAAGCAGGAATGGAACAATTAGAGGAAAAGTATAACAGAAACATATGCACCACTTCTGTATTTATCACCCACTCCTGGTTTTGGCTTACAAATACTGATGTAAAATACTGACCAAATACTGCTAGTATGACGGCAGCCTAAGGCTTTATGCACAAGGCCATATTCAGTATTTATGAAGCTATCAAATAAATCTCCCATATCCTGCTGTGAGTCCATACTGCATCTTCATTACACCCAACCTTTCATGAAGGCTCAAGAATTATCCCCTATCGATAAAACGTCTAATCACGGGCACCCCCACCTAGCATAAGAATTGGCGTTCAGTGTCTCCTGTTATTCCATACTGACACTGATACTTCCATTGTGACTTTTTTTTTCCATCTTCCCCTTATTCGAGAAAATCGGATCACACTATGATCACACTCAAACGGTGATCAAGGTGTGATTAGCATAATCGGACCAATTTTCTTGGATGAGAGAAAATATGGTCTTCTGACCCTAGCCTTAGGCCGGTTTCACACTTGCGTTCCCCTGATGTGCGGCGGGTTGCGGACTTCCTCCGTGAAGTCCCACCCTCGGCCGCACCTCCGCTGTTATCTCTGCCTACATCTGTATGCGGCCCGCATGCGACCTCCGTACCTATATTTAACATTAGGTACGCAGGTCGTGCGGCTGTATGCGGGTGGTGCCGCATGTGTCGCTTTGACGATGCGGCAAAAAAAAAAAAAGCTACATGGCTGTGTCTCCGCTGGTCGCCGCATCGTCAAAACGACGCATGCGGCACCATCCACATACAGCCGCAAGACCTGCGTACCTAATGTTAAATATAGGTACGCAGGTCGCATGCGGGGAGGTGCGGCCGAGGGTGGGGCTTCATGGAGGAAGTCCGCAGCCCGCCGCACATCAGGGGAACGCAAGTGTGAAACCGGCCTTAGTTGTAAGTATTCATAAGTACGTGATTTTAGCTTTAACATCATAGGGAAAAGATTAGCTGAGTGCACTTGTTGATAGAACTGAAAAATTGTAACGATGCAATATTTATGTAGCAGCAATTCTTCAGGGGTAGTTTAAAGTTCTTTTATGTGTTGTACTATTTTTTTTTAAACTAAAGGACAACCCCTTTTTAAAGAAGCACTTGCAACAAAGATGTTATTCCTTGAATCTTTCTAAATATGTACAGTTGAAACCAGAAGTTTACATGCAATATATAACAAGACACATATGCATGTTTTTCTCAATATCTAAGATTACTATGCCTTTAAAAAATTCTGGACTGCTCATATGATGATGTCATGTGTTTGGAAGCTTCTGACAGGTTTTTTGGCAACAGCTGAGTTAATTAGAGACAGAACTGTGGATGTATTTTAATGTGCACCTGAAACACACTGCTTCTTTGTGTAGCATCATGGGAAAGTCTCAAAAAATCAGCCAGGATATCATGAAAAGAATTGTGGACTTGCACAAGCCTGGCTAATCCTTGGGTACAATTTCAAGATATATGAAGGTTCATCTGTACTGACAATAATATGCAAGTACAGACAAGATTGGAATGTCCAGGCATCATACCGCTCAGGAAGGAGATGGGTTCTGTGTCCCAGAGATCAACGTGCTTCGGTCTAACATGTGCATATGGAACGCATGGACAAAAGCAAGAGACCTTGTGAAGATGATAGCAGAAGCTGGTAAGATTGTGTTGTGAGCATGTTGCGGGATGCAGTAATGTATAGGAGGCAGAGCAAGGGTTAAAATTAACTTTACTGTAACAGGGATATACTCCACACAAGGAGGTGGGAAGGTAGAGGGAGGTGGTATTAACACATTCAATGTACTGAAGGAGGTAATGGGGTGAAAGGTATACCCAATGTTCAATAATAGTAAACTTATCAGTCTGACAGCTTCAGAGTGGAGAATCTCAGATGCGCGCAGTGGTGCCGACACGGTCAGCACGTGATGGATGGGATGCAGGCCTGTAAGGGTCGATGTACCAGTTCCTGGAGGCGACGATGAGTCCTCGATGTCTGCCCCAGGGTCCTGAGTAGGAGAGAGTAGAGTAGTCCTTTGCACTGCCGGGGCTTGACAGAGCCCATCAGAAGTAAGCGGGTAAGGGTAAAGTTCTCGACAAGTCACCCGGTTTCTTTTAGGCGGCGCGCACACGTTATTCAGTGGCCCGTGACATTGAGTAACTTAAACAGTAGGGGCCAACGGACGGAAAACGGTTCTCCGATCACAGTCTTTGTAGGTAGCTGCCGGGACAATGTACCGCGGTCCAGCGCTGTCGCGATGCTCAGAGGACGGAGCACCTAAATTCCCCTGCTGCGCGCTGCATCTTCCCGCCAAGTCTGCCTGCCGCTTCACGCGTTCTGCCCTTTCTAACCTAGCTCCGCCCCCTGCTGTCGAGTGCAAAGGTTGGTCAGAGTCTCTAAACTTTTCCCCAGACAACAAAGGTGACAGTCCTAACAGTTCCGGCCCTGGTGTGAAAAAGATACCCCTGGTCAGGTCTCTCTTCTTAAAATGTCAAAATTCACAGTTAAATGAATACTGTATCAATATGGGCTGAAATGCCACTCTGCCAGGAAGAAGCCATTACTCAAAAAAAAATCATAAAAGAGCCAGATTTATGTTTGCAAATGCACACGGAAACAAAGGCCTTAACTTTTGGAGACATGTTTTGTGGTTTGATGAAACTAAAATTGAACTTTTTGAGCATAATGACTATCGTTACGTTTGGAGGAAAAAGGGAGAAGCTTGGAAGCCTAAGAACACCATCCCAACTGTGAAACACGCTGGTTATTTTGCTGCAGGAGGGACTGGTGCACTTCACAAAATAGATGGTAACATGATAAAAGAAGATTATGTGGCAATACTGAATCAACATCTCAAGACATCAGCCAGGAACTTAAAGCTTGGGTGGAAATGTGTCCTCCAAATGGACAATAACCCAAAGCATACTGTCAAAGGGTAACAAAGTGGCTTCAGGATACCAAAGTTAATGTTTTGGAGTGGCCATCACAAAGTCCAGATCTCAATTCTACTGAAAATTTATGGGCAAAGCCGAAAAGGCAGGTGCGAGCTAGACGACCTACAAACCTGGATCAGTTACACCAGTTTTGTCAGGAGGAATGTGTCCAAATTCCGACCAACTATTGTGATGTTAGCACCACGACGGATCCCTGCTCTGACAGGCAGGGTCTTCGGCATGTCTCTTCACTCACCCATTCTGCAGACAGTTCTTCCCTTCCCATGCTCTGCATGCTTCCAGACGTTCCTCTAGCCATGTCCTTAGGGCACATGAGCATGCGCTCCCGCCCTCTTAAAGGGCCAGCGTGTGCACTTGCCAATTCCTCCCTAGCCAATAGGCGGTAGGACATTATATTTACAGTATTGCTTCATCCCCACTGGGGAGGTGCCTGAGCAACCTTCCTGTTTCACAGTCTAGGTTGGGCATGGTTGCATACCAGTCCCCGCTGCAATCTAATGCAGACTCTGCCTGCTACACTCTACTGCAGATCCTGTCAGCTGCACTCTGATACAAACACTGCCTGCTGCACTCTGATACAGACACTAACTGCGGCACTCTGATACGAACTCTGTCTGCCGCACTCTGATGCAAACTCTGCTGAACGCGGATGCGAATTGTCTGCTGCATTCTAATACAAACTTTGCCAGCTGCTCTCTCCAGTCTGTCCTTTGGGTCCAGCTGCTGCGCCTCCATTGTTCTGACCTGGAGTGGCACCTGGTTTTCATAGGGAGCCAAGTCTAACCTCACCATAAGAGGCTCTAGTGAACAGTCAGGTGTTTGCTTAGTCACGGCCCTCCAGGCTCTCCATGGTCCGTGGCACAGTGGTTCCACAAACCATGTCTGTGACATATGAGAAGCTTGTGAAGGGATATCCCAAACGTTTGACCCAAGTCATTCAGTTTAAGGGCAATGGTACCAAATACTAATGAAATGAATGTAAACTTTTGACTTTGCAGTAAGTAATATAGATGCCTTAAAACATCCTCTATCAATATTCTGGCATTTGGCAGATATTAATAATTATGGTGATCCTAATTGACCTAAAATGGGAAAGGTTTATTCTGATTCCGATATTGAGAAAAACATGCATATGTGTCTTGTTATATAGTGTATGTAAACTTCTGGTTTCAACTGTATGTAGTGTTTGTAAGGCAGCAGCTTTCACGTCCATTACCTTTGGCAACTGCACCACCATATAACTCAGGGTGTAGTAATGGCTTTGTTCTAGTCTCTGGCTCTGGTCTGTCTTCAATTTCACACAGACAGGCATACACAGAGCCTCCTTCTCTGCTGCTTGCAATCCCACACTGACACACCCAACCCTTACCTGAAAGTTTAAATGGGAATCGTGGACATGAGCCACTTCCAAGACCCGGAGTGGAGGGAGAGATCTGTCCCACTACTTTTCTACAGATCTTGCCAAAAATAAAAGCCCATGTCAGGTTTTCCTAAATCTGAGTTTGTCAAATATCTTGAACAAGTCCACGCCCAATTTTATTTTGCATTGTAACCACAGCTATGGCTGCAATTGCAATGCTCTCCTCTAGGGTTGAGCGACTTTTACTTTTTTAGGGTCGAGTCGGGTTTCGCGAAACTCCACTATCTCAAAAGTCGAGTCGAGTGAAATCGGCCGATTATGGCGAAAAGTCGGGGATCGACCGAAACACGAAACCCAATGCAAAGTCAATGGGATTTTTTTTCTCTCTCTCTCTCTCTCTCTCTCTCCCCCCTCCGTCCCTGAACAGAAAAGCTGGTGTTACACATTGCAAATCGCTACAGCGCACAAGCGACAAGATGGCGATAGGCGTCCACGCCCCTAAGACCTATGTCATCACTCTGCCCACGCTCCTTCATTGGCTGAAAAAATGGCGCCAAGCGCATCATACGAAACGCGACTTTGGCGCGAAAGTCGCGTACCGCATGGCCGACCCCACACAGGGATCGGGTCGGGTTTCATGAAACCCGACTTTGCCAAAAGTCGGCGACTTTTGAAAATGAACGATCCGTTTTGCTCAACCCTACTCTCCTCATATATGATTCCCCTCAATGCCTCACATGTTGTATTCAGTGGCGTAGTTAAACTAGTTAGACAAATGAAGGAAGTTTTTCCAGCAGCAGATATGAAGAAGGTACTGTTACTAAAAACAACTGTTTATTGTTTCATTTAAAATCCAAAGTTTCAAAATACAAAACAAAAAACTAACACATTTTTATAAATAAGTACAGTATTACGTGTTTTGAACTATCCTGTTCTTAATTACAGTGCAAGCTGCACTATTGCTGTACTATGATTAAGAACAGGATATGGACAGAGGTAGTTTTTTCAGCACAACTGTCCAGGTAATATCAAATAGTTTTTAATTGAAAAAAGTTAATTAAAATAGTTTATTTTATCCCCATTGGATTATTGAACCATCACCTTTTTATGTTTCAGTCAGAATTTGTTTTGCACTAGGTGCCCCAATGGGTTCAACATTTTCTCCATCCCTAGCTATATTATTTATGTCCTGGTAGGAGAAATTGATATTTTCTGATAAAAATCCTTTTATTCACACATGCTACTGGTATTGAGAGGGGATTCAATATATTTTCCCGAAATCACTAGGTACTTGTGTGGCACCCCAGGAGTCTGGTTGCCACAGTGACATTGCCTTCCTCAGGGAGGGGGGGGGGGGGGGGTGATGCCATGCCTGGAAGCAAGAGGGCTCCTCTTTCCAGGTAATTACAGCATACAACACCTTTCCTGACTCCAGACCAGAAGGGGGAGCTCTATCCCGGTTTTCAGGGGAACTTCTCTATAAATTCTGGCCTGGAGGTGGGGTTAGTCAGTTTAGTTTCAGTTTCAGTCAGAGAGCAGACAGTGAAGGAGGAAGAGACAAGAAGAGAGGAGAATCTGCGGATGGGAGTTGCGACTGAGCTCATCCCAGAACTAAGCGCCGAAGGCTGGACACCAGAGTCCATGTTTGTGTTGGAACTTCAGGCCCTGCAATCAAATCCAGAAGACAGGAGATTGCAGGTCTCCTGGCCCCAGGTGCCACCAGAAGGCACAGCAGCATACGAGAGCCCAGAGTCACCACGACGAAGTGACACCTGGAACAGGCTCAAGCTGCCTGCCATGCGGGTAGTGTTTCACTTAGTAGACATACTGAGAGGGACTTGAGGAGAACTAAAAGCACCAAGCACCAAGAGAACAGCGCAGTAGGAAGGCCTCCAACCCCACCTGGCCAGAGGGACTCTGAATTGCTTCCAGGCTGCCTGGATGTCCATCGCCAGGTGTGACTTGTGCCTCGGACTGCACCTTCAACCTGAGATTAAAGGTGATTAAAGGTACAGAAACTGCATCCCTTGTGTCCTCTAGTTATTCCCGCTCCCTCTGTCCTGGACCCTCAGTCCTACACCCTTCAAGATGTTGTCCATGTGCTCTTTGATCCTGTCCCTAAGACGTCTTTTTGTGCGGCCCACGTACATTTTTTCACAAGGACATCTTATTATATATATAACACCCATTGAGTGACACAAGATATTCAAAGAGCACATGGACAACATCTTGAAGGGGTTTGTAGGGCACCCCTTATCGCGACACTTTGCAGAAAAACATGGGCGCGCAATCAATGGTTTTTCGTTTTGTGGTATCCAAACGGTACCAAAAAATCCAAGAGGAGGGGACTATATTAACCCCTTCCCGACCTTTGACGCATACGCTGCGTCATGAAAGTCGGTGCCATTCCGACCCATGACGCAGCATATGCGTCATGGAAAGATCGCGTCCCTGCAGGCCGGGTGAAAGGGTTAACTCCCATTTCACCCGATCTGCACGGACAGGGGGAGTGGTAGTTTAGCCCAGGGGGGGTGGCTTCACCCCCTCGTGGCTACGATCGCTCTGATTGGCTGTTGAAAGTGAAACTGCCAATCAGAGCGATTTGTAATATTTCACCTAAAAAAATGGTGAAATATTACAATCCAGCCATGGCAGATGCTGTAATATCATCGGCCATGGCTGGACACACTAATGTGCACCCACCCCACCCCTCCGATCGCCCCCCCAGCCCCCCGATCTGTGGTCCGCTCCCCTCCGTCCTGTGCTCCGCTCCCCCGTCCTCCTGTCCGCTTCCCCGTGCACCAATCACACCCCCTGTGCTGCAATCAAACCCCCCCGCACTCCGATCCCCCCCCCGCACACAGCGACCCCCCCCCCCCGTGCTCCGATCCACCCCCCCCGCACAGCGATCCCTCACCCCGTGCTCCAATCCTTCCCCGTGCTCCAATCCTCCCTCCCGTGTTCCGATCCACCACCCCCCATGATCTGATCCACCCCCCCGTGCTCCGACGCCCCCCCCGTGCCCTGATCTCCCCCCCCTTATACTTACCTGGCCGCCCGAGGTCCGTCCGTCTTCCTTCCTGGGCGCCGCCATCTTCCAAAATGGCGGGCGCATGTGCAGTGCGCCCGCCGAATCTGCCGGCCGGCAGATTCGTTCCAGAGTGAATTTTGATCACTGAGATATATCCTATCTCAGTGATCAAAATAAAAAAAATAGTAAATGACCCCCCCTTTGTCACCCCCATAGATAGGGACAATAAAAAAAATAAAGAATTTTTTTTTTTTTCACTAAGGTTGGGGTAAGAACTAGGGTTAGGGTTAGGGGTAGGGTTAGGGTTAGGGTTAGGGGTAGGGTTAGGGGTAGGGGTAGGGTTAGGGCTAGGGGTAGGGGTAGGGGTAGGGTTAGGGCTAGGGTTAGGGTTAGGGTTAGGGGTAGGGTTAGGGCTAGGGTTAGGGTTTCGGTATGTGCACACGTATTCTGGTCCTATGCGGATTTTTCCGCAGCGGATTTGAAAAATCCACAGTGCTAAACCGCTGCCGATTTATCGTGGATTTACCGCGGTTTTTCTGCTCATTTCACTGCGGTTTTACAACTGCGATTTTCTATTGGAGCAGTTCTAAAACCGCTGCGGAATCCGCAGAAAGAAGTGACATGCTGCGGAATGTAAACCGCTGCGTTTCCGTGCAGTTTTTCCGCAGCATGTGTACAGCGATTTTTGGTTCCCATAGGTTCACATTGAACTGTACACTCATGGGAAACTGCTGCGGATCCGCAGCGTTTTCCGCAGCGTGTGCACATACCTTTAGAATTAGGCTATGTGCACACGGTGCGGATTGGCCGCTGCGGATCCGCAGCAGTGTTCCATCGGGTTTACAGTACCATGTAAACATATGGAAAACCAAATCCGCTGTGCCCATGGTGCAGAAAATACCGCGCGGGAACGCTGCGTTGTATTTTCCGCAGCATGCCAATTCTTTGTGCGGATTCCGCAGCGTTTTACACCTGTTCCTCAATAGGAATCCACAGGTGAAATCCGCACAAAAAACACTGGAAATCCACGGTAAATCCACAGGTAAAACGCAGTGCCTTTTACCCGCGGATTTTTCAAAAATGATGCTGAAAAATCTCATACGAATCCGCAACGTTGGCACATAGCCTTAGAGTTGGGTTGGAATTAGGGTTGTGGTTAGGGTTAGGGGTGTGTTGGGGTTAGGGTTGTGGTTAGGGGTGTGTTGGGGTTAGGGTTGTGATTAGGGTTACGGCTACAGTTGGGATAAGGGTTAGGGGTGTGTTGGAGGTAGAATTGAGGGGTTTCCACTGTTTAGGCACTTCAGGGGGTCTCCAAACGCAACATGGCGCCACCATTGATTCCAGCCAATCTTGTATTCAAAAATTCAAATGGTGCTCCCTCACTTCCGAACCCCGACGTGTGCCCAAACAGTGGTTTACCCCCACATATGGGGTACCAGCATACTCAGGACAAACTGCGCAACAATTACTGGGGTCCAATTTCTCCTGTTACCCTTGAGAAAATAAAAAATTGCTTGCTAAAACATCATTTTTGAGGAAAGAAAAATGATTTTTTATTTTCACGGCTCTGCGTTGTAAACGTCTGTGAAGCACTTGGGGGTTCAAAGTGCTCACCACATATCTAGATAAGTTCCTTGGGGGGTCTAGTTTCCAAAATGGGGTCACTTGTGGGGGGTTTCTACTGTTTAGGCACACCAGGGGCTCTGCAAACGCAACGTGACGCCCGCAGACCATTCCATCAAAGTCTGCATTTCAAAAGTCACTACTTCCCTTCTGAGCCCCCACGTGTGCCCAAACAGTGGTTTACCCCCACACATGGGGCATCAGCGTACTCAGGAGAAACTGGACAACAACTTTTGTGGTCCAATTTCTCCTGTAACCCTTGGGAAAATAAAAAATTCTGGGCTAAATAATTATTTTTGAGGAAAGAAAACGTATTTATTATTTTCACTGCTCTGTGTTATGAACTTCTGTGAAGCACTTGGGGGTTCAAAGTGCTCACCTCACATCTAGATAAGTTCCTTTCGGGGTCTAGTTTCCAAAATGGGGTCACTTGTGGGGGGTTTCTACTGTTAAGCCACATCAGGGGCTCTGCAAACGCAACGTGACGCCTGCAGAGCATTCCATCAAAGTCTGCATTTCAAAACGTCACTACTTCACTTCCGAGCCCCAGCATGTGCCTAAACAGTGGTTTACCCCCACATATGGGGTATCAGCGTACTCAGGAGAAACTGGACAACAACTTTTGGGGTCAAATTTCTCCTGTTACCCTTGGGAAAATAAAAAATTGCGGGCTAAAATTCATTTTTGAGAAAATAATTTTTTTTATTTTATTTTCATGGCTCTGCGTTATAAACTTCTGTGAAGCACTTGAGGGTTCAAAGTGCTCACTACACATCTAGATTAGTTCCTTTGGGGGTCTAGTTTCCAAAATGGGGTAATTTGTGGGGGATCTCCAATGTTTAGGCACACAGGGGCTCTCCAAACGCGACATGGTGTCCGCTAATGATTGGAGATAATTTTCCATTTAAAAAGCCAAATGGCGTGCCTTCCCTTCTGAGCCCTGCCGTGCGCCCAAACAGTGGTTTACCCCCACATATGGGGTATCTGCATACTCAGGACAAACTGGACAACAACATTTGTGGTCCAATTTCTCCTATTACCATTGGCAAAATAGGAAATTCCAGGCTAAAAAATCATTTTTGAGAAAAGAAAAATTATTTTTTATTTTCATGGCTCTGCATTATAAACTTCTGTGAAGCACCTGGGGGTTTAAAGTGCTCAGTATGCATCTAGATAAGTTCCTTGGGGGGTCTAGTTTCCAAAATGGGGTCACTTGTGGGGGAGCTCCATTGCATAGGCACACAGGGGCTCTCCAAATGCGACATGGTGTCCGCTAACAATTGGAGCTAATTTTCCATTCAAAAAGTTAAAAGGCGCGCCTTCCCTTCCGAGCCCTGCCGTGTGTCCAAACAGTGGTTTACCCCCATATATGAGGTATCGGCGTACTCGGGAGAAATTGCTCAACAAATTTTAGGATCCATTTTATCCTATTGCCCATGTGAAAATGAAAAAATTGAGGCGAAAATAAATTTCTTGTGAAAAAAAAGTACTTTTTCATTTTTACGGATCAATTTGTGAAGCACCTGAGGGTTTAAAGTGCTCACTAGGCATCTAGATAAGTTCCTTGGGGGGTCCAGTTTCCAAAATGGGGTCACTTGTGGGGGAGCTCCAATGTTTAAGCACACAGGGTCTCTCCAAACGCGACATGGTGTCCGCTATCGATGGAGATAATTTTTCATTCAAAAAGTCAAATGGCGCTCCTTCCCTTCCGAGCCTTACCATGTGCCCAAACAGTGGTTTACCCCCACATGTGAAGTATCGGTGTACTCAGGAGAAATTGCCAAACAAATTTTAGGATCCATTTTATCCTGTTGTCCATGTGAAAATGAAAAAATTGAGGCTAAAAGAATTTTTTTGTGAAAAAAAAGTACTTTTTCATTTTTACGGATCAATTTGTGAAGCACCTGGGGGTTTAAAGGGCTCACTATGCATCTAGATAAGTTCCTTGGGGCGTCTAGTTTCCAAAATGGGGTCACTTGTGGGGGAGCTCCAATTTTTAGGCACACGGGGGCTCTCCAAATGTGACATGGTGTCCGCTAAAGAGTGCAGCCAATTTTTCATTCAAAAAGTCAAATGGCGCTCCTTCCCTTCCAAGCCCTGCCGTGCGCCCAAACAGTGGTTTACCCCCACATATGAGGTATCAGCGTACTCAGGACAAATTGGACAACAACGTACGTGGTTCAGTTTCTCCTTTTACCATTGGGAAAATAAAAGAATTGTTGCTGAAAAATCATTTTTGTGACTAAAAAGTTAAATGTTCATTTTTTCCTTCCATGTTGCTTCTGCTGCTGTGAAGCACCTGAAGGGTTAATAAACTTCTTGAATGTGGTTTTGTGCACCTTGAGGGGTGCAGTTTTTAGAATGGTGTCACTTTTGGGTATTTTCAGCCATATAGACCCCTCAAACTGACTTCAAATGTGAGGTGGTCCCTAAAAAAAATGGTTTTGTAAATTTCGTTGTAAAAATGAGAAATCGCTGGTCAAATTTTAACCCTTATAACTTCCTAGCAAAAAAAAATTTTGTTTCCAAAATTGTGCTGATGTAAAGTAGACGTGTGGGAAATGTTATTTATTAACTATTTTGTGTCACATAACTCTCTGGTTTAACAGAATAAAAATTCAAAATGTGAAAATTGCGAAATTTTCAAAATTTTCGCCAAATTTCCGTTTTTATCACAAATAAACACAGAATTTATTGACCTAAATTTACCACTAACATGAAGCCCAATATGTCACGAAAAAACAATCTCAGAACCGCTAGGATCCATTGAAGCGTTCCTGAGTTATTACCTCATGAAGGGACACTGGTCAGAATTGCAAAAAACGGCAAGGTCTTTAAGGTCAAAATAGGCTGGGTCATGAAGGGGTTAAAAGCATGTCCTGCATTGAATCCAAATGGATTTTTACATTAGATACTTTAGCCCCCAAAGGACTCAATCATGAAATTGAATTGTATGCCCTCTAAGGTTTTATGATGTTCACATGAGTCAAATTCCCACCTCTTTGTGATACATATTTTAATGTACCACGTTTTATTTTAAAAAAGTTTTTAGCAGTGGAATGGTTCTATTTTTATCTATAGTTACAATTTTTATACAATTTTTACAACATTCACTGCCAAGGTTCAACAAACGGTTTTATGGTGTGTATCTCTATATATATGCATACATATGTATGCATATATTTTTTTCACACAAGCTTTTTTCACATAAAATTTTTTTATATTTCATACTTATATCTACATTTTATATTTATTTTTCTATATATTTATATATTTTTAATAGCTTTTATCCATAAAGTAAATAAATAAAGATTGTTTTTTATATGGTGGAGGGAGTTTTTTAATTTTTTTTTTCTTTTTTTCATTTTTATTATGGTTTCCTATAGGTACACATTTATATATTTATTAAAGTTGTAATTATCAGGTTTTAGGTATGCACACAGTTCATTAGCTGAGAATAGCAGCCGGGTTGGTCATACTAAGCTAGATCGGGCACGAGCTAACTAGCAAAGTACACCATTCATTTTTAGTTCACAAGGTTGCAGAGGCGTGGATAGATATAAAAGAACAGCGGCAGTGCAGGTGCCATACCTTGAGGAAGAGGGACGTTTCCCTCGAAACGCGTCGGGATTGGTCCCTACACACGTCCGTTACACACGGACAGGTGACGTCACCATCTAACCACGCCCCCCGCTCACCTCGCCATGCTGACAGCGGCGCCATTGGCCGTGGCTACCGCTGGGTTACGGCGGCGAGTTCTCACGGGGGATTGCTACCTAAGAGAGGATGCTCCCATCGCGGAACACTGCGGGACAGTGGGCAATATCGCTATGCAAGTGGACATTCCCTGCACAGGACCACACATCTGTAAGTGCCTTTCAGCGCGGCAACCTTTGCATAGACTCTATTTATTTTTTGGCAGTTACACACACTATACTAGCTGGTTTGTCTGCTACTGGTCCGTCAGGCACTCGTGTTTAGCGCCACTGTGATCTATAGATATACCATTAAATGTCCAATCTGGATGGAGATCCAAAGGCAGCTGCAGCCACATGCAGCCAGATCAAGTGGCGGCCGCAGCCCCCATGATCCAGCCAGATCAAGTAGCGGCCGCAGCCCCCATGATGCCGCTAGACCCAGCCGTGGCCGCAGCTCTCATGATACAGCCGGATCCAGTGGCAGCCGCAGTTACAGCCTCCATAATGCATCTATCGATGCAGTACATACCAGGAGCAGCCTGGTTACCACAGTACTCAGGGGAGTCACACAATCTGAGTGATTTCAAGGAGAGACTATGCAATTTGTTTAAAGTGTACCCCCTGTCTGAGAGTCAAAATGTCAGCATCCTCACTGGCCAGTTAACCGATGCGGCCCAGAGGGAAGTAAAGTCATGGCCGGGCACTGATAAAAGGACTGTCAAACAAATCTTGGCCAGGCTGAAGGACACCTTTGACACCTGCACTGCAGCAGAGATAAAAATGAGATTCTTTGGGTGCAAACAAAGGGTGCAGAACAGTATACGAGACTATGCCCTTAATCTCCAGGAGGCACTATTGGCCATTAGGCAGGTTGACACCGACAGCTTTAGAGACAGATTGTTAAAGGAGCAGTTTATTGAGGGACTCCTGTCTAACACCCACAGGACACAGTTGCGCATCTTGGCCCTACAAAACCCTGACCTGGACTTTGCACACTTTAAAGATAGGGCCATGCGGGTGCTGCATGAACCAAATTCCAGCCGCACAGCGCCCCTTAGGCGCCTGTTGTGAATTCTGCTTTTGGGCTCCCTCCTGTGGTTGTAGATGGTAATGCAGTTGTGCCTGGACTGCAGGATTGGACAGGTGTATCTGCTAATTGCAAGGCTGACTGGGGTACTTAGCTTTGCTGGATTCTTTAGTCCCTGCCAGTTGTCAATGTTTCTTGTGAAGTGTTGGATCACTTTCTGGCTTCTCCTGCTCGCTGCCAATTTCAGCAAAGATAAGTGTTTGGTTTTTGTTTCTGTGGCACACTACCGGTGTGCTTGTTTCAGTTTTATTCCTGCTCTGATTGTAGGATTCACTGGAGTTGCAGATATACGCTCCTGCATCTTTTAGTAGATGTAGGAAGTTTTGGTATATTCTGCTGTGTATGTTTTGAAGGGTTTTTTACTGACCGCACAGAACTCTGTCCTATCCTGTCCTATCTAGCTAGAGTGGCCTCCTGTGCTAATCCTGTTTTTCTGCCTGTGTACGTTTTTTCTTCTCCTACTCACCGCCAATATTTGTGGGGGGCTGTCTATCCTTTGGGGATTTTCTCTGAGGCAAGATAGTATTCCTATTTCCATCTTTAGGGGTATTTAGTTCTCCGGCTGTGACGAGGTGTCTAGGTGTGTTAGGTACACTCCACGGCTACTTCTAGTTGCGATGTTAAGTTCAGGATTGCGGTCAGTACAGTGGCCACTTTCTCCAGTGAAAGTTCTCATGCAGTTCTTAGGTCACCGGATCATAACAGTACAACTGGCCAACAATGAGTTAATTGCATCTCAGAAGAAGGGAGGAAAGGTTTTGAGCCATTTTTTTTTCTCAGCCTGTTTTGTCTTCTCCTCCCTCTTAATCTCTGGGTGGCTGAGGAACCTAGTACTAACATGAATGTTCAGGAGTTAGTTTCTCATGTGGATCAGCTTGCTGCTAGGGTACAGGGTATTTCGGATTATATTGCTCAGACTCCTGCTTTAGAACCTAAGATTCCCACTCCTGATTTATTTTTTGATGACAGATCCAAATTTTTGAGTTTCAAAAATAACCGTAAACTGTTTTTTGCATTGAGACCCCGGTCCTCTGGTGATCCCATTCAGCAGGTTAAAATCATCATATCCCTGCTGCGTGGTGACCCACAGGATTGGGCATTTTCCCTGGAATCTGGCAATCCTGCTTTGCTTGATGTTGATTCTTTCTTTCAAGCATTGGGGTTATTGTATGATGAGCCTAATTCTGTGGATCAAGCTGAGAAGACCTTGTTGGCCCTATCTCAGGGGCAAGAGGCGGCTGAATTGTATTGTCAGAAATTCAGAAAATGGTCTGTGCTGACTAAATGGAATGATGATGCTTTGGCGGCAATTTTCAGAAAGGGTCTTTCTGAATCCGTTAAGGATGTTATGGTGGGGTTTCCCACACCCTCCAATCTGAGTGATTCTATGTCTTTGGCCATTCAGATTGACCGGCGCTTGCGGGAACGCAGAACTGTGCGCGCTATGGCGTTATCCTCAGAGCAAATTCCTGAGCCAATGCAGTGTGATAGGATTCTGTCTAGAACAGAACGACAAGGTTTCAGACGTCAGAATAGGTTGTGTTATTATTGTGGCGACGCTTCCCATGTCATTTCTGTCTGCCCTAAGCGGATCAAGAGGATCGCCAGTTCATTTACCATCAGTACTGTACAACCTAAATTTCTGTTATCTGTGTCCTTGATCTGCTCATTGTCGTCATTTTCTGTCATGGCGTTTGTGGATTCAGGCGCCGCCTTGAATTTGATGGACTTTGACTTTGCTAGGCGTTGTGGTTTTCCCTTGCAGCCTTTGCAGAATCCTATTCCTTTAAGGGGCATTGATGCTACACCCTTGGCTAAAGATAAGCCCCAGTTTTGGATACAGGTGACCATGCGCATGGCGCCAGCCCATCAGGAAGATTGTCGATTTCTGGTGTTGCATAATTTGCATGATGCTGTCGTGCTGGATTTCCCGTGGTTGCAGGTCCATAATCCTGTTTTGGATTGGAAGTCCATGTCTGTAACTAGTTGGGGTTGTCAGGGGGTTCATAATGATGTTCCTCTGATGTCAATCGCCCCTTCTCCCTCTTCTGAAATTCCGGAGTTTTTGTCTGATTTTCAGGATGTATTCGATGAGCCTAAGTCCAGTTTCCTTCCACCGCACAGGGACTGCGATTGTGCTATTGATTTGATTCCAGGCTGTAAGTTTCCTAAGGGCCGACTTTTCAACCTTTCTGTACCTGAACATACCGCCATGCGGAGTTATATTAAGGAGTCTTTGGATAAGGGGCATATTCGTCCATCTTCTTCACCGTTGGGAGCAGGGTTCTCTTTTGTTGCTAAAAAAGATGGTTCTTTGAGACCCTGTATTGATTATTGCCTCTTAAATAAGATCACGGTCAAGTTTCAATACCCCTTGCCTTTTCTTTCTGATTTGCTTGCTAGGATTAAGGGAGCTAGTTGGTTTACTAAGATTGACCTTCGGGGGGCTTATAATCTTGTTCGTATAAAGCAGGGTGATGAATGGAAAACTGCGTTTAACACGCCCGAAGGCCATTTTGAATACCTTGTGATGCCATTCGGACTCTCTAATGCTCCATCTGTTTTTCAGTCCTTCATGCATGATATCTTCCGGAGTTATCTTGATAAATTCTTGATCATTTATTTGGACGATATTTTGATTTTTTCCGATGATTGGGAGTCTCATGTGCAGCAGGTCAAGATGGTATTTCAGATCCTTCGTGACAATGCCTTGTTTGTGAAAGGGTCTAAGTGTCTTTTTGGGGTGCAGAAGGTTTCCTTTTTGGGCTTTATTTTTTCTCCCTCATCTATTGAGATGGATCCGGTTAAGGTTCAGGCCATTCATGATTGGATTCAGCCCACATCCATGAAGAGCCTTCAGAAATTTTTGGGTTTCGCTAATTTTTGTCGCCGTTTCATTGCTAATTTTTCCAGCGTGGTTAAACCCTTGACTGATTTGACTAAGAAGGGCGCTGATGTGGCAAATTGGCCCTCTGTGGCTGTCTCTGCCTTTCAAGAACTTAAACGTCGTTTTTCTTCTGCTCTGGTGTTGCGCCAGCCGGATGTTTCTCTTCCGTTTCAGGTTGAGGTTGACGCTTCTGAGATTGGGGCAAGGGCCGTTTTGTCTCAGAGGGATCCTGTTGGTTCCTTGATGAAACCGTGTGCCTTCTTTTCTCGTAAATTTTCGCCTGCGGAACGCAATTATGATGTCGGCAATCGGGAGTTGTTGGCTATGAAGTGGGCGTTTGAGGAGTGGCGACATTGGCTTGAGGGAGCTAAGCACCGTATTGTGGTCTTGACCGACCAAAAGAATTTGATTTACCTCGAGTCTGCCAAACGGTTAAATCCTAGACAGGCTCGATGGTCCTTGTTTTTTTCTCGTTTTGATTTTGTGGTCTCGTACCTTCCTGGTACTAAGAATGTTAAGGCTGATGCCCTCTCTAGGAGTTTTTTGCCTGATTCTCCTGAGGTTTTGGAACCAGTCGGTATTTTGAAGGAAGGGGTGGTCCTTTCTGCCATTTCTCCTGATTTACGACGGGTTCTTCAGAAATTTCAGGCTGACAAACCTGACCGTTGTCCTGCGGGGAAATTGTTTGTTCCTGACAGATGGACTAGTAGAGTGATTTCTGAGGTTCATTGTTCTGTGTTGGCTGGTCATCCTGGTATTTTTGGTACCAGAGATTTGGTTGGTAGGTCCTTTTGGTGGCCTTCTTTGTCGCGTGATGTGCGGTCTTTTGTGCAGTCGTGTGGGACTTGTGCGCGGGCCAAGCCTTGTTGCTCCCGTGCTAGTGGGTTGCTCTTGCCATTGCCGGTCCCCAAGAGGCCCTGGACACAAATTTCTATGGATTTTATTTCCGATCTTCCTGTTTCCCAAAGGATGTCGGTTATCTGGGTTGTTTGTGACCGATTCTCTAAGATGGTTCATTTGGTGCCTTTGCCTAAATTGCCTTCTTCTTCTGATTTGCTTCTGTTGTTTTTTCAGCATGTGGTCCGTTTGCATGGTATTCCGGAGAATATTGTGTCCGACAGAGGTTCCCAGTTTGTTTCTAGGCTTTGGCGGGCCTTTTGTGCCAAGCTGGGCATTGATTTGTCTTTTTCTTCTGCATTTCATCCTCAGACAAATGGCCAGACTGAGCGAACTAATCAGACCTTGGAGACCGATTTGAGATGCTTTGTGTCTGCTGATCAGGATGATTGGGCGGCTTTTTTGCCATTGGCCGAGTTTGCCCTTAATAATCGGGCCAGCTCGGCTACTTTGGTTTCGCCTTTTTTTGTAATTTTGGTTTTCATCCTGGTTTTTCTTCTGGGCAGGTTGAGCCTTCTGACCTTCCTGGTGTGGATTCTGTGGTCGACAGGTTGCAGCAGATTTGGGCTCATGTGGTGGACAATTTGGTGCTGTCTCAGGAGGAGGCTCAACGTTTTGCTAACCGTCGTCGGTGTGTTGGTTCCCGGCTTCGGGTTGGGGATCTGGTTTGGTTATCTTCCCGTCATGTTCCTATGAAGGATTCTTCTCCTAAGTTTAAGCCTCGATTTATTGGTCCTTATAGGATTTCTGAGATTATTAGTCCGGTGTCTTTTCGCCTGGCGCTTCCGGCCTCTTTTGCTATTCATAATGTCTTCCATAGATCTTTGTTGCGGAAATATGTGGAGCCCGTTGTTCCCTCTGTTGATCCTCCGGCCCCTGTGTTGGTCGATGGGGAGTTGGAATATGTTGTTGAGAAGATTTTGGATTCTCGTTTTTCGAGGCGGAAGCTTCAGTACCTTGTCAAATGGAAGGGTTATGGCCAGGACTATAATTCTTGGGTTTCTGCCTCTGATGTCCATGCCGCTGATTTGGTTCGTACCTTTCATTGGGCTCATCCTGATCGGCCTGGGGGCTCTGGTGAGGGTTCGGTGACCCCTCTTCAAGGGGGGGGCACTGTTGTGAATTCTGCTTTTGGGCTCCCTCCTGTGGTTGTAGATGGTAATGCAGTTGTGCCTGGACTTCAGGATTGGACAGGTGTATCTGCTAATTGCAAGGCTGACTGGGGTACTTAGCTTTGCTGGACTCTTTAGTCCCTGCCAGTTGTCAATGTTTCTTGTGAAGTGTTGGATCACTTTCTGGCTTCTCCTGCTCGCTGCCAATTTCAGCAAAGATAAGTGTTTGGCTTTTGTTTCTGTGGCACACTGCCAGTGTGCTTGTTTCAGTTTTATTCCTGCTCTGATTGTAGGATTCACTGGAGTTGCAGATATACGCTCCTGCATCTTTTAGTAGATGTAGGAAGTTTTGGTATATTCTGCTGTGTATGTTTTGAAGGGTTTTTTACTGACCGCACAGAACTCTGTCCTATCCTGACCTATCTAGCTAGAGTGGCCTCCTGTGCTAATCCTGTTTTTCTGCCTGTGTATGTTTTTTCCTCTCCGACTCACCGCCAATATTTGTGGGGGGCTGTCTATCCTTTGGGGATTTTCTCTGAGGCAAGATAGTATTCCTATTTCCATCTTTAGGGGTATTTAGTTCTCCGGCTGTGATGAGGTGTCTAGGTGTGTTAGGTACACTCCACGGCTACTTCTAGTTGCGGTGTTAAAGGGACTCTGTCACCTGAATTTGGAGGGAACAATCTTCAGTCATGGAGGTGGGGTTTTTGGCTGTTTGATTCACCCTTTCCTTATTCGCTGGCTGCATGCTGGCTGCAATATTGGATTGAAGTTCATTCTCTGTCCTCCGTAGTACATGCCTGCACAAGGATTGCGGTCAGTACAGTGGCCACTTTCTCCAGTGAAAGTTCTCATGCAGTTCCTAGGTCACCGGATCATAACAGGCGCCCAACAATTACATACCACCGGGAAGTGGCATCCTTTCCACAGGCCCCCATTGAGGCCAACACTCAGACCCTAGATAATGATCTTGCTGCAGGACTGCATCTCCAGGTCCAGGAGCTGACCAAAAGTGTGGCTGCACTAACCAAAACAGTGCAGTCCATGCAAGTGTCCCCAAAGGAGAAGATCCAGCTGGCCTCCAGTCCAGATGATGTCCCATGGCGACGGCAGAAGAGGATCTCACCGACCAGAGGGAGAGACAACGATCGCTATGACCAGGACGGACGACCCATTTGCCGCCGCTGCAGCAAGATGGAGCACATTGCAATATTCTGCAATTTAAACGAGTAACCCCTGGGGCAGAGGGCCAAGCCCCAGGAGTAGGACGACCAGGCCCACAAAGCTGGTGAGACAAGTATGTGGGAGGACGGCCGGTCCTGCCCATTGTGATTGATAGCATCCCGATGAACGCTTTACTGGACACCAGCTCCCAGTTGATGACTATGCTTCATATTCTTTACGAACGGTACTGGGCTGACTCTGATATTACCGCAGCCCAGATAATGATCTGACAATAGTCGCCAGTAATGGTCAGCCTTTGCCACAACTGGGGTATAAGGAGGTGACCATTAAGGTGGGGCAAGTAGAGTTGAAAGCCCAAGGTCTGATAATTGTAGATATTGACCACCAGGAATGTAACCCAATGATGACCTTAAGCACCAATGTGATAGAAAATTGTCTTGGCGAGGTTATTGTGTTATTGCAACAGGTAGCTGAAACTGCCGGTTCCAGTGAGCAGCGAGTCCTGCAGAAAGAGATCAAAGTACTGATGCAGAGACAACAGGTAGAGTTGTCTGGTGGAGAAGTCGGCAGTGTCAGAGTGAGTGATCCGTTCCCCATTGCAGTACCCCCAAAGAGTGAAATGTTAATTTGGTGTCGGGCAGCAATAGACCTCAGAGGTCAAGATTACCAGACCCTGGTAGAACCAGTGTACTCTGATAGCAGGCCCACTGTCCTGACAGCCAGGGGGTAATCGATGTCCGCAAGGGGAGGGTACCGATACGCATCCTGAATTGTAGGAAGAAAGAGGTCCATTTACCCCGATATGCCACCCTTGCTAAGCTGTTCGCTGTAAATAACAATGCAATACAGGCAGTAGAACCCTTGCTTCAGTGTGACCAGGTGGAAGACAATAGCTCTGTGGGGCAGTTGGAGGATTGGTGTCAGAATTTACACGTAGGCACTGACTCCACCCCGTTGCACCAAAAGCATGGGGCTTACAGGGTGGTCCAAGAATATGAACGGCTCTTCAGCAAACATCCTCTAGACTTTGGGCAGACAAAAGGGGTCCAACACCATATCCCCACTGGAGATCATCCGCCCATTAAAGAAAAGTATCGGCCTGTACACCATCAACGTTTCAAGGATATGTTACGGGAGATGAAGCTGTAATCAGACATAGTTGTAGCCCCTGGGAAGCTCCGTTAATCCTCGTTAAAAAGAAAGATGGTACCATGAGAATGTGTGTTGACTACAGGCGAATTAACAGCATTATACACAAGGACGCCTATCCGTTACTTAGAATTGAGGAATCACTAGCTGCACTGAGATCCGCTAACTATTTCTCCACCTTAGCTCTCACCAGTGGGTATTGGCAGGTTCCCGTGGCAGAGGCGGATAGAGAGAAGACAAAGTTCTCTGCAAGTTGAACTATATGCCATTTGGGCTTTGCAACGCACCGGGGATGTTCCAAAGGATGATTGAGTGTTGCCTTGGGCCATTTCTGCTGCCCTAGGCACTTTTAGTGCTGCCTCCCCCTTTGGTGAGTATGACGCTATCGGCAGTGACTTTGGCAAGAATCGCTGATGTTAAAGTAGCCTTTTGCAGCAGATCCGGCAGATTTTCTGCATCTGCCGTGTAACGGATCACTTACGGCAGCACTGCGCTCAGCCTCATTCATTCCCTATGGGATTTGAGACACTGTGCCGTGATCTGGCAAATGTGGTACCATACCTCCCAACTTTTGAAGAAGGGAAAGAGGTATAAAATTTGTGACGCGCGTAGTGCGCCACAGCAAATTTTAGGCCATGCCTCTGACCACACCCATTTCACAACTAGTCACACCCATATCCATGTCCCAACCACACCCATTTAGCACTGCTGATCACACTGTTTCATATACAATAATTATAACCAAAAACAAATATGGCCACACAGTGCTCCATAATGTATAATGGCCACACATGATGCTGAATACTGTATAATGGCCACACATGATGCTCAATACTATGTAACGGCCACACATGATGCTCAATACTGTATAATGGCCATACATGATGCTCAATACTGTATAACTGCCACACATGATGCTCCATACTGTATAATGGCCACACACAGTTCTCCATACTGTATAATGATCCCACATGATGCTCAATACTGTATAATGGCCACACATGATGCTCCATACTGTATAATGGCCACACATGATGCTCCATACTGTATAATGGCCACACATGATGCTCCATACTGTATAATGGTCACACAGTGCTCCATACTGTATAATGGCCACACATGATGCTCCATACTGTATAATAGCCACACATGATGCTCAATACTGTATAATGCCCCCCTCCCATCTTGTATGCATGGCTCATCTCTCCCCATCCTGTATGCATGGCTCATATACCCCCCTCCTGTATGCATGGCTCATATTCCCCCCCTCCTGTATGCATGGCTCATATTCCCCCCCTCCTGTATGCATGGCTCATATTCCCCCCTCCTGTATGCATGGCTCATATTCCCCCCTCCTGTATTCATGGCTCATATTCCCCTCCTGTATGCATGGCTCATATTCTCCCCTCCTGTATGCATGGCTCATATCCCCCCTCCTGTATGCATGGCTAATATTCCCCCCTCCTGTATGCATGACTCATATTCCCCTCCCTGTATGCATGGCTCATATTCCCCCCTCCTGTATTCATGGCTCCCCAATCCTCCCACCCTGTATGCATGGCTTCCCCATCCTCCCACCCTGTAAACATGACTCCTCCATCATCCTCCCCTGTCCTCTGTCTTCCTCCATCCTCCCCCCGTCCTCCTCTATCCTCCCTTGTCATATTCACCTTTCTCTCACCGTGCGGCGCTGAACTTCCCGGCATCTCTGTCTCCGCAGCGTCTTCCTTCCTGTATGAGCGGTCACGTGGTACCGCTCATTAAGGTGATGAATATGCGTCCATATTCATCACCTTAATGAGCTGTACAACGTGACCGCTGAGGACAGGATGAGCTGCCGGCGCTGAGACGGAGTTGCAGCAGGCACCGCTGGAGGAGGGTGAGTATGAAGTCTTCAGAGAGGGGCGGAAGGGAGAGAGGAAGGAAGGGCGGGTGGGCGCTTGACCCAAGACTTTATAAAGAAAAATATTGCTTAAGTGCGCCCCCCCACATCCTGACGCCCTAGGCACGTGCCCTCAAGTGCCTAGTGGCAAATACGGCCCTGCCTCGGGCATAAGAACTTTTAAGTCAATCTGTTGTACCTGGATGACATCATCATCTTCTCCAAGACCTATGAAGACCACTTGAAGCACCTGGCCGAGGTGTTCGAAGCCCTGTCCAACTTTGGCCTGAAAGTGAAACCGTCCAAATGCCACCTGCTGAAGCTCAAGGTGCAGGACCTAGGTCACATGGTAAGTGCTGAAGGCGTGGCACCAGACCCTGACAAAGTCACCGTTATCAGGGACTGGCCAAAACCCAACAACATTCATGAAGTATGGCAGTTCCTCGGGTTGGTAGGCTACTACCGGAGATTCATTATGGGCTTTTCCAAGATAGCTGCACCCCTGCAAGACCTCCTATTGGGCCAATCCAAGAAGGTCAAGAACAAAAATCCTCCGTTTGAGTGGAACAGGTTAGAAGAATCCTTCACTCGGATGAAGCTGGCTCTCACGGGAGATCAAGTCTTGGCCTACCCTGACTATGACCAACCATTTGTACTTTACACAGAAACCAGCAACGTGGGATTTGGAGCAGTGTTGTCATAAATGCAGAAAGGCAGAGAGAGAGTGATTTGTTATGATCTGGTGGTTTAGGAGCAACATGGAACGAGCTCTGAAGGAAGTGGTATCTGTACTGACCGCAGTCCCTAAGCTCAACACAACACTAGAAGTAGCCGTGGGATGCTCCTAACTCTCCCTAGGCATCTCGTCACAGCCTAAGAGCTAACTACCCCTAAAGATAGAAGCAGGAAAACTATTCTTGCCTCAGAGAAAATCCCCAAAGGATAGATTAGCCCCCCACAAATAATGACTGTGAGTGGAGAGGGAAAAGACATACACAGAATGAAACCAGGATGAGCAAAGGAGGCCAGTCTAGCTAGATAGATAGGACAGGATGGAATACTGTGCGGTCAGTATAAAACACTACAAAAATCCACGCAGAGATTACAAAAATCTCCACACCTGACTAAAGGTGTGGAGGGTAAATCTGCTTCCCAGAGCTTCCAGCAACACAGAGATAATTCATACTGATAAGCTGGACAAACATAGAAAGCACAGAACGGATAAGTCCACAATCTGTGGACAGAAAAGAGCAAGCAAGAACTTAGCTTTGCTGAACTGGTCAGGAAAACAGGGAAATCCAAAGAGATGTGAATCCAACCAGGAACCATTTACAAGTGGCACTGGCTGAAGGAAAGAGCCAGGCATAAATAGCCGAGCAGAAAAGACAATCAGTAGAAGCAGCTGCTGACAGCTAAATCCAAGGAGCAGCCATACCACTTGAAACCACAAGAGGGAGCCCAAGAGCAGAACTCACAAAAGTGCCACTTACAACCACCGGAGGGAGCCCAAGAGTGGAATTCACAACAGTGATTGTCAACTTCAGCAGGAAGCTTCATCCCACTGAAAGGAACCCCGACAACTACAGTTCCTTTAAACTGGAGTTCGTCTCCATAGTCTGGGTGGTAATGGAGTACTTCAAGCACTACCTTGCATCAGCGAAGTTTACTGTGTACACGGACAATAATCCGCTAACCCACCTTGAAATGGCAAAGCTGGGTGCACTGGAGCAGCAATGGATGGCCCAGCTGTCCAACTACGAGTTTAACATCAAGTACCGAGCGGGACATAAGAACGCTAATGCTGATGTACTGTTCAGAAAGCCCAATTTACTAGACGAGGGAGAAGATCCGGAAGCATTCAAAAAAATCGAGTTACCAGCCTTCCACCGCCCAGTTGCGGCCCAACGCTCCCAGGGGGTGAGGAACAAGCGCTGCCATGTTAAACCCATTGTCCCGCCATGAGTGGGCAGAGACGCAGGATAGCGATCCAGCAGTCCGCCTTGGTAAGGAGTTGTTGACACAAGCTGACTCACACCCTGGTCCAGATGCTCCACAAGAAGGGCAGCAGTTTTGGAAGGAGAAGGGCAAGCTATTCATCTATAAAGGTAAGCTGTGTCGGAGGAACATCAACTCATGAACTGGTCTGGCAGGTGGTAATCCCAAAGCGGGATGCGCCAATGGTACCACGATGGAGCAGGATATTTCGGGTGGAAGAAGTTGGAGGTCCTACTACGTGAAAGATTCTACTGGGCTGGCATGAGAAGTGACATTGAGGAGTGGTACCGAGAGTGTGGCCCATGCAACTTGTGCAGGAAAGACTGCAACAGCCAACAAGCTCCATTACAGCCAATAATCACCAAACAACCGCTCAAAGTGGTAGCCTGGGACCATGTGAAGCTGGCCCCAAGGTGGTCAGGCTATGTCTACGTCCTCACTAGGGTTGAGCGACCTTGACCTTTTTAGAGTCGAGCCGTGTTTCGCGAAACCCGACTATCTTAGAAGTCGAGTCGAGTGGAATCGGCCGATTATCGCGAAAAGTCGGGTATCGCCCGAAACACGAAACCCAATGCAAGTCAATGGGGGAGCATAGTCGGCAGTGAGTGGAGGCCAGGAAAACACCTACACTGCCCATTTTAATGGCAAAAACATCCATTCTTGTTAAAGAAGCTTGTCAATCGTAATTTACCTTATAATAATTGGAAGGCATTTGAAATTGGGGGTCATTTGGCTAAAGTTGTGGGGGGTAGGGCTGGTTCAAGTAATTAATGGGCCCAGTAAATCTGGACCACGTCACGGCAGTGGAGCAGGGAGAGGTAAGTATTTCAACTTTGCAAGTGCTGTGATCCTGAGCAAGCAGGGGGGCCCACTCGTTGGCATTGGCACTGGCACAGGGCCCCTCAAAGTACAGCGGTGTGTTTGCACGGCGGGGGCGCCTCCCACCGGCAGCAACACTTTTGCGTACTATGAGAGGCCCTGTGCCAGTGACGTCGCCAACTAGTATTCCTCCCCCCACCTGATGAAGGAACCTGCACTTTCATCTGCACCTTCCTCTTTGTCCCCGTGTAAGGTGGTATGGTATGCGTGAAGAGGAACCTGACTTTCAGCAGGGTCACAATCTTGCTGTGTAGCGTGCACAGGGAATTTAGCGTTATGGGTCAATGTACCAGCAGACTCATCTATCACTGGCTGGGCAATGGGCAGGATGAGGAGGAAACACAGATATAGGCCCAAAGAATAAAGTGGGCTAAATGCAGTTCAAAATTGGTAACACAGGACTAACCAGGGGGCATTGCAGTGGAGGACAACTGGAATGAGAGGCTGACACAGAGAGTAGGCCCAAATCAGTAAGTAGTCGACATGCAGTTCAAAATTGGCAACCGTAGTAAACAGGCGGCCCAGCTTTGTTCAGTTGAGGAGAACAGCAAGGAGTGGCAGACACCGATAGTAGGCCCCAACCCAACTAGTAGGCCAAATGCAGTCTAACATTAACAACTACTTAACAAGAGCCTGAAAATGGAATTTCAGGACAGGAAACCAGGAGAACAGCAAGGAGTGGCAGACACCGATAGTAGGCCCCAAACCAACTAGTACGCCAAATGCAGTTGTTCCATTTAACTACAATTTAATGAGAGCCTGAAGATAGAAGTTCAGGAAAGGCAACCTGGAGAACACCTTGGAGTGTAACACACCATCTCTCTACACCCCATACCCAATTTGTAGGCCTAATGCAGTGTAGTTTTCTACAACTACTAAACGAGAGTCGGAAGACCGAAGCAATGTGGACGAAACCTGGGGAACACCTTGGAGTGGAACACACCATCTCTCTACACCCCATACCCAATTTGTAGGCCTAATGCAGTGTAGTTTTCTACAACTACTAAACAAGAGCATGAAGATCGAAGCAATGGAGAGGAAACCTGGGGAACACCTTGGAGTGGAACACACCATCTCTCTACACCCCATACCCAATTTGTAGGCCTAATGCAGCGTAGTTTCCAACAACTACTAAACGAGAGCATGAAGATCGAAGCAATGGCGATGAAACCTGGGGAACACCTTGGAGTGGAACACACCATCTCTCTACACCCCATACCCAATTTGTAGGCCTAATGCAGCGTAGTTTCCAACAACTACTAAACGAGAGCATGAAGATTGAAGCAATGGAGAGGAAACCTGGGGAACACCTTGGAGTGTAACACACCATCTCTCTACACCCCATACCCAATTTGTAGGCCTAATGCAGCGTAGTTTCCAACAACTACTAAACGAGAGCATGAAGATTGAAGCTCAGGAAAGGCAACCTGGAGAACACCTTGGAGTGGAACACACCATCTCTCTACACCCCATACCCAATTTGTAGGCCTAATGCAGCGTAGTTTCCAACAACTACTAAACGAGAGCATGAAGATTGAAGCAATGGAGAGGAAACCTGGGGAACACCTTGGAGTGTAACACACCATCTCTCTACACCCCATACCCAATTTGTAGGCCTAATGCAGCGTAGTTTCCAACAACTACTAAACGAGAGCATGAAGATTGAAGCATTGGAGAGGAAACCTGGGGAACACCTTGGAGTGTAACACACCATCTCTCTACACCCCATACCCAATTTGTAGGCCTAATGCAGCGTAGTTTCCAACAACTACTAAACGAGAGCATGAAGATCGAAGCAATGGCGAGGAAACCTGGGGAACACCTTGGAGTGTAACACACCATCTCTCTACACCCCATACCCAATTTGTAGGCCTAATGCAGCGTAGTTTCCAACAACTACTAAACGAGAGCATGAAGATCGAAGCAATGGCGAGGAAACCTGGGGAACACCTTGGAGTGGAACACACCATCTCTCTACACCCCATACCCAATTTGTAGGCCTAATGCAGCGTAGTTTCCAACAACTACTAAACGAGAGCATGAAGATCGAAGCTCAGGAAAGGCAACCTGGAGAACACCTTGGAGTGGAACACACCATCTCTCTACACCCCATACCCAATTTGTAGGCCTGATGCAGCGTAGTTTCCAACAACTACTAAACGAGAGCATGAAGATCGAAGCTCAGGAAAGGCAACCTGGAGAACACCTTGGAGTGGAACACACCATCTCTCTACACCCCATACCCAATTTGTAGGCCTAATGCAGCGTAGTTTCCAACAACTACTAAACGAGAGCATGAAGATCGAAGCAATGGCGAGGAAACCTGGGGAACACCTTGGAGTGGAACACACCATCTCTCTACACCCCATACCCAATTTGTAGGCCTAATGCAGTGTAGTTTTCTACAACTACTAAACGAGAGCATGAAGATCGAAGCAATGGAGAGGAAACCTGGGGAACACCTTGGAGTGTAACACACCATCTCTCTACACCCCATACCCAATTTGTAGGCCTAATGCAGCGTAGTTTCCAACAACTACTAAACGAGAGCATGAAGATTGAAGCAATGGAGAGGAAACCTGGGGAACACCTTGGGGAGGCAGACACCGTTAGTAGGCCCTACCAAAGTTGTACACCCAATGCAGTTTTAAAATTCCTAGAGGCTGAAAACAAGACTATTGACGCTCAGCTTTTTTCAAAGGAACACAGCTGAATTGAGTGGCGCAGACAGACACAGGTAGAAGGACTCAAACCAAAAATGTGGCTCACTGCAGCAGAAAAAAGTTACAGGGGTACACAAGCTGCAGTGCTCTGGGCAGTGGAGGACAATTTCAATAGTGAACCGCAGACAGACTTTGTACACCTACTATTAAAAAAAGGATGCTCTATGCAATTATAAATAGGTTCCAGGGGTACACGGGCAGCAGTGGTGTGGTCAGTGGAGGCCCAGTGGAAGGAGTGACCGCAGACAGGCATCGAAGGCCTAAAATAATAACACATGGCTGTAGGCAATTTTAAATTGGTTCCAGGGGAACACGGGCAGCAGTGGCCTGGTCAGTGTAGTAGTAGTAGAAAAAACGGACCGCAGACAGGCATCGAAGGCCTAAAATAAAAAAATTGGGCTGGCTGTAGGCAATTTTAAATTGGTTCCATGGGTACACGGGCAGCAGTGGTGTGGTCAGTGGAGGCCTAGTGGAAGGAGTGACCGCAGACAGGCATCGAAGGCCTAAAATAATAACACATGGCTGTAGGCAATTTTAAATTGGTTCCAGGGGAACACGGGCAGCAGTGGCCTGGTCAGTGTAGTAGTAGTAGAAAGAACGGACCGCAGACAGGCATCGAAGGCCTAAAATAAAAAAATTGGGCTGGCTGTAGGCAATTTTAAATTGGTTCCAGGGGTACACGGGCAGCAGTGGTGTGGTCAGTGGAGGCCTAGTGGAAGGAGTGACCGCAGACAGGCATCGAAGGCCTAAAATAATAACACATGGCTGTAGGCAATTTTAAATTGGTTCCAGGGGAACACGGGCAGCAGTGGCCTGGTCAGTGTAGTAGTAGTAGAAAGAACGGACCGCAGACAGGCATCGAAGGCCTAAAATAAAAAAATTGGGATGGCTGTAGGCAATTTTAAATTGGTTCCAGGGGTACACGGGCAGCAGTGGTGTGGTCAGTGGAGGCCTAGTGGAAGGAGTGACCGCAGACAGGCATCGAAGGCCTAAAATAATAACACATGGCTGTAGGCAATTTTAAATTGGTTCCAGGGGTACACGGGCAGCAGTGGCCTGGTCAGTGTAGTAGTAGTAGAAAGAACGGACCGCAGACAGGCATCGAAGGCCTAAAATAAAAAAATTGGGCTGGCTGTAGGCAATTTTAAATTGGTTCCAGGGGTACACGGGCAGCAGTGGTGTGGTCAGTGGAGGCATATTGTAAGGAGTGACCGCAGACAGGCATCGAAGGCCTAAAATAATAACACATGGCTGTAGGCAATTTTAAATTGGTTCCAGGGGTACACGGGCAGCAGTGGTGTGGTCAGTGGAGGCATAGTGGAAGGAGTGACCGCAGACAGGCTTCGAAGGCCTAACATAACAAAAATGTCAATACAATGGTATTGTCAGTAGCAGGCATTGAAGGATCTCAGCGCATAGACTAAACATTGGTGGAGCTGTGAGATAATTTTGCAAGTGGTAGAGCACTGTTTGAGCTGGGGGGGGGGGAACTGTCTTGTGGCCGGCGGTACAGGCCCAGGGCCCCTCATATTACAACGGTGTGTCTGACGTTGGGTGCGCACCACCACCGCCAGAGACACTTTATTGTACTAGGAGGGACCCAGCGGCAGTGCCGTCGACCAAAAGCGGGCACACCCACCTCTTCAGACAAACAGCACTCTCACGGGTGCTGGCGCCAAGTGTCGATACCACGGCCCCGTGTGGGGAGTTTGGCCATTTAGTGAGGTGTAAACATGTCGTATGCTGGACAATCAGGTGCAGAAAATTACGAGATTGGAAAAGTCATTCAGAATAGTCCACAGGCAAGACCTTTTCATAGGAAAGCTAGGTGTCAGCCGGGCAAGGTGGGGCAAAAGATTTCGAAATCCAGTTGTGGTTCATTTTAATGAAGGTTAGATCATCTACATTTTGGGTAGCCAGACGAGTCCTTTTTTCTGTTAGTATTGAACCTGCAGCACTGAATACTCTTTCTGATAGGACACTAGCTGCCGGGCAAGCAAGCTCCTGCAATGCATATTCTGCCAATTCTGGCCAGGTGTCTAATTTTGATGCCCAGTAATCAAATGGGAATGACGGTTGAGGGAGAACATCGATAAGGGATGAAAAATAGTTTGTAACCATACTGGACAAATGTTGTCTCCTGTCACTTTGAATTGATGCTGCAGTACCTGTCCTGTCTGCGGTCATAGCAAAATCACTCCACAACCTGGTCAGAAAACCCCTCTGGCCAACGCCACTTCTGATTTCTGCCCCTCTAACTGCTCTGGTCTGCTGGCCCCTGCAGCTCATGTGAGAACGATCACGGGCGCTGTGTGCAGGGAATGCCAGAAGCAAACGGTCAACAAGAGTTGATTGTTTGGTTGCTAATATTAGTTCCAAGTTCTCATGTGGCATTATATTTTGCAATTTGCCTTTATAGCGAGGATCAAGGAGACAGGCCAACCAGTAATCGTCATCGTTCATCATTTTAGTAATGCGTGTGTCCCTTTTGAGGATACGTAAGGCATAATCCGCCATGTGGGCCAAAGTTCCAGTTCTCAAATCTGCGGTTGTGCTTGGTTGAGGGGCAGTTTCAGGCAAATCCACGTCACTTGTGTCCCTCCAAAAACCAGAACCCGGCCTTGCCGCGCCACCAATTTCCAGTGGCCCCGGAAAAGCTTCCTCATTAAAAATATAATCATCCCCATCATCCTCCTCGTCCTCCTCCTCCTCTTCGCCCGCTAACTCGTCCTGTACACTGCCCTGGCCAGACAATGGCTGACTGTCATCAAGGCTTTCCTCTTCCTCAGCTGCAGACGCCTGATCCTTTATGTGCATCAAACTTTGCATCAGCAGACGCATTAGGGGGATGCTCATGCTTATTATGGCGTTGTCTGCACTAACCAGCCGTGTGCATTCCTCAAAACACTGAAGGACTTGACACATGTCTTGAATCTTCGACCACTGCACACCTGACAACTCCATGTCTGCCATCCTACTGCCTGCCCGTGTATGTGTATCCTCCCACAAAAACATAACAGCCCGCCTCTGTTCGCACAGTCTCTGAAGCATGTGCAGTGTTGAGTTCCACCGTGTTGCAACGTCTATGATTAGGCGATGCTGGGGAAGGTTCAAAGAACGCTGATAGGTCTGCATACGGCTGGAGTGTACGGGCGAACGGCGGATATGTGAGCAAAGTCCACGCACTTTGAGGAGCAGGTCGGATAACCCCGGATAACTTTTCAGGAAGCACTGCACCACCAGGTTTAAGGTGTGAGCCAGGCAAGGAATGTGTTTCAGTTGGGAAAGGGAGATGGCAGCCATGAAATTCCTTCCGTTATCACTCACTACCTTGCCTGCCTCAAGATCTACAGTGCCCAGCCACGACTGCGTTTCTTTCTGCAAGAACTCGGACAGAACTTCCGCGGTGTGTTTGTTGTCGCCCAAACACTTCATAGCCAATACAGCCTGCTGACGTTTGCCAGTAGCTGCCCCATAATGGGAGACCTGGTGTGCAACAGTGGCAGCTGCGGATGGAGTGGTTGTGCGACTGCGGTCTGTGGACGAGCTCTCGCTTCTGCAGGAGGACGAAGAGGAGGAGGAGGGGGTGCGAACGGCTGCAGCCAACTGTTTCCTAGACCGTGGGCTAGGCAGAACTGTCCCAAACTTGCTGTCCCCTGTGGACCCTGCATCCACAACATTCACCCAGTGTGCCGTGATGGACACGTAACGTCCCTGGCCATGCCTACTGGTCCATGCATCTGTTGTCAGGTGCACCTTTGTGCTCACAGATTGCCTGACTGCATGGACGATGCGCTCTTTAACATGCTGGTGGAGGGCTGGGATGGCTTTTCTGGAAAAAAAGTGTCGACTGGGTAGCTCGTAGCGTGGTACAGCGTAGTCCATCAGGGCTTTGAAAGCTTCGCTTTCAACTAACCGGTAGGGCATCATCTCTAACGAGATTAGTCTAGCTATGTGGGCGTTCAAACCCTGTGTACGCGGATGCGAGGCTAAGTACTTCCTTTTTCTAACCATAGTCTCATGTAGGGTGAGCTGGACTGGAGAGCTGGAGATCGTGGAACTAGCGGGGGTGCCGGTGGACATGGCAGACTGAGAGACGGTGGGAGATGGTATTGTTGCCGCCGGTGCCCTAGATGCAGTGTTTCCTACTACGAAACTGGTGATTCCCTGACCCTGACTGCTTTGGCCTGGCAAAGAAACCTGCACAGATACTGCAGGTGGTGCGGAAAATGGTGGCCCTACACTGCCGGAAGGGATGTTGCGTTGCTGACTAGCTTCATTGGCCGAGGGTGCTACAACCTTAAGGGACGTTTGGTAGTTAGTCCAGGCTTGCAAATGCATGGTGGTTAAATGTCTATGCATGCAACTTGTATTGAGACTTTTCAGATTCTGTCCTCTGCTTAAGGTAGTTGAACATTTTTTTTTTTTTTAACCAATCAGTATTTATTGAACATTCTCCACAATAAACAACATGTCAGAATGAAAAGGGAAGGTGGGGGGGAGGGAAGGGGGGATCAGGGGAAAAATCCAATGTATACCGTATTAAGGACCACAATGTAATCAATACAAAATACATAAATACAGTGTCACATAGAGGATAGAAGAAATAAACAGAAAACCAAAAAACAAGAGCAGAATTGTAGGAGCAAACAGTTTAAATAAGGGAAAGGGCAGACTGAGATACAAATGGCGAGGACGTCCAAGGGTCCCACCACGAAAGGACCCTAGCTCTTTTCGAAAGACCCCCTGCCATTATGACCTCATAACAAAAATGTAAATCAATCCTGGAGATCAGCTCTGCTCTGGAGGGGGAAACGGAGGTCTTCCAATGCTTCGCGATACATTGCCTAGCGGCCACTAGGATATTAGAAACTATGGGGCTCAGGGGGGCAGGGAGATCGATGAGGGAGATGCCCAGGACAGCGAGTTGGCCACTCAGAACAAGGGGCATACGGATCAGATCCTCAATCAAAGTCTCTACCTCACGCCAGAAGACCCGGACCTGCGGAAACGACCACCAGACATGAGAGGAGGACCCAAGGGCGCCACATCCCTTCCAGCAGCGCGGAGAGGTAGCCGGGAAAACCCTCGCCAATCGGGCGGGGGTGAGGTACCAGTGGAGCTGAATTTTTTTCACCTGCTCCAAGTGGCCCAAACAAGACGAGAACCTAGAAGGGTGTACCATAGCAAATTGCCAATCCTCCAGGGAAGCCTCAAAGCCCAACGCTGACTCCCAGGAAGACATAAAAGGCAGTTTGTCAGTAGAACCAAATGAAATAAGGGCTTTATAAATTATGGAGATGCCATGTGGCACAATGGTGGATGGTCTGAAAAATCTATGGGCCGGGTCCTCTGTCAGAGGCGGGGGTGCACCGAATGACCGCCACGGTCTGAGGAAGCTGCGAATCTGCAGGTATTGAAAGAAGTCAGACCCAGTGAGGGAAAATCTCCCTGCAAGGTCCTCAAACGACAAGAGACCGTCCGAGCCGAAAAGGTCCGCCACCCGGTGCACCCCACGCCTCGTCCAGGAGGCAAGAGAAATGTGGACAATGGCACACTCCACAGCCTGCAAAGAGACATAGTCAAACATGAATGTTAGGAGAGAAGTGCTAAGGAGCGCCCATAGTTTAGATGCGTTCCTAATAGAACGGAGACAGGGGCCCACAGGAGGAACTTGAAGTAGTTGGAGCTCCAAAAGCAATCTAAGCGAGTTTTGGGGAGCAAAATGGGATTCAATCAGAAACCAGGGCAAACATGAGTTCCCCTCCCACCATATTTTAAGGGGCTCAAGGATCGCCGCCCTGTAATACGCCTGGACCGCAGGAGCTCCCAACCCCCTCGCAGAGTACGGAAGGGACATAATCCGACGCCTGACCCTATGGGGCTTCTTATTCCAGATAAATCGGTCTATCAAAGATTGAAAAGCCGAAATAAACTTCGAGGAGATAAAAAGGGGAAGTTACCGAAAGAGGTACATTATTTTGGGGAGGAATAGCATTTTCGCCGTTTGTATGCGGGCCATCCACGAGAGAGACGCGCTTGATATTTGCTCCATGCCCCTCCTGACCTCCGAAAGAGTTTCTTCGCAATTTACTCGGACTATGTTATCTAGCCTAGTAATCTTGATGCCCAGATATGTAAAGCCCAAGGGAGCCCAAATAAAAGCATATTGAGATTGAATTTGAATCTGAAGGGGGGGGGGAGGAAGAGGGGGAAAATTGTGGATTTGGTGAGATTAAGTTTATAATATGAAACCGCCGAAAACTCAGATAGGATGGTGGTGATTGCAGTCAATGAAGTTAAGGGGGAGGTGCAGGTCAGGACCACGTCGTCGGCATAAAGACCAATTTTATGTTCAGTTCCCCCCACCGCAATTCCCCTTATGTCCGCGCACTGCCTGACCATGGCGGCCAAGGGCTCCATGATCAGAGCAAAGATGATAGGGGAGAGGGGGCAGCCTTGACGAGTACCGTTCTCAATAGGAAACGTTCGAGACCCGAATCCCGCCGATCGAACCGACGCGCATGGGTTGGAATACAATGCCATAACCGCTTTGTTAATCTGCCCGGTAAGCCCAAATTTCTCCAATGTGAGCTCGATATAGCCCCAGTGCACTCTGTCGAACGCCTTCTCGGCATCGAGCGACAGGAATACACTGGGGAGACTCCCCCTCTCCACCACATCCAAGAGATCTATCAAACGTCTGGTACCATCCCTCGTCTGTCTGCCAGGAACAAACCCAACTTGGTCGGGGTGAATGAGATCAGGAAGGACTGAGAACAATCTATTGGCCCAGATTTTTGCGTAAATCTTAACGTCGCAGTTTAAGAGTGCTATCGGGCGGAAGTTCCCCGGAGATGTTGTGGGTTTCCCCTGTTTGGGGAGAGTCGCAATGGCTGCCTCCAACCCCTCAGCCCTAATACTACCAACCGCCAGCCAATTATTAAAAAGACGCAACAGAAAGGGGGCAAGGACAGGAAGAAACTGAGCATAGTAGGAGAAGGGAAAGCCATCAGGCCCCGGGGAAGAACCCTTATTGGCCTCTCTGACAATCTGCGAGAGTTCAGACTCGACAATGGGGGAATTTAGGAAGGAGAGCTGCTCCTGAGTGACCGAGGGGAGATTAGCCCTCTCCAAGAACGCCAAAATTGACTCCCGCGTAGGCTGAGGAATCCCCAGGTCAGACCCGAGGTCATAGAGCGAGGAATAATAAGAAGCAAACTCCTCCGCAATCTGAATCGGGTTGCGAACCTGGGAGCCGTCAGACCGGAGCAAGAATGGGATCTTGGATTGGGCCTCTCTCTTCCTAACACGTCTAGCCAGAACAGCACCCGCTCGATCCCCCATTGTGTAGAATTTGGCTCTGGTTTTCCTCAGGGCCTTCTCAGCCTTATGGAGGAGGAGATTGCGAACATGTATGCGGGCTTTAGAAAGGTCAGAGAGAAGCGCTGGAGTAGGAGAAAGTTTATGAGCAGATTCCAGGCGAGATAATTCGTCTAAGGCTACCTGAAGTGCCGCATTGTATTTCCTCTTAGCCTTTGCCGCTAGCTTGATGAAGTGACCCCTAATCACCGCCTTGTGGGCGAACCAGAGGGTATCGTCACCAATGTCAGGAGTGTCGTTGGAGGCAAAAAATTCTCCCAAGGCCTCCTCTATACATTGGGAATTGGATTGGTCAGCCAGGAGGTGGGCATTAAGGCGCCAACGCGCAGGGGGTCTGATGGCCAAGGGGTCCTTCAGGGTAAGGGACACCGGGGCATGATCCGACCAGGTGATACTGCCAATATCTGCTGCGGTGCAGTGAGGGAGAGCCACGTCATTCACCAGCACAAAATCGATCCTGCTATAAGAACCGTGTCTGGGAGACAAAAATGTGTAGTCTCTCTCACCGCAGTGCAGGTACCGCCAGACATCATGCAAGTGGAAAGAGTCAGCTAGAGGCCCGACTTCACATCTAGACAGTGAGGAGGCAGAGCAGTCAAGGACTTTGGACATTGGGGCATTGAAGTCACCAGCTATCAGCTTGTGCCCATGTTGAATATCATTAAGAGTTTTGAATACACCCTCCAAAAACTTAAGTTGGCCTACATTAGGGGCATATATCGAGGCAATAGTATATGGGGCATTATTAATGAGACACAACACCACAATGAATCTACCCAATGGATCCGCTAAAGAGCGAACCAGTTAGAAGGAGTTGGACCTGCTGAAGAAAATGGCTACACCCGCCTTTTTTGATGGGCCATTGGCAAAAAACTGATGCGGGTACAGACCTGATTGCATTCTGGAGTTATCACATTCCAGCAAGTGCGTTTCCTGGAGACATAAAATATCATGACGGGATTTGCTCAACTGACGCCAAACCACAGACCTCTTACCCGGCGAGTTGAGGCCATTAACGTTAACTGAATGCAGTGAGATACTCATTGAAAAGGCATAAGAACAGTTTTACAGTCCTCAAACACTGATAACCTGAGCAAAGGCAAAGAAAACATGTGGTCAATATAGCAGGGCATAAGAAAGGGCAAAACAGAAACAGGAGAGAAAGAACATAGGGAAACAAACAGGACATACAACAAAAAAACCAGCGGACCAAGGTCCATTCAGGAATATCCTGAGTCCAGAAGGTGAGAATCAAAAAACAGTTCACCTATGGGGCAAACAAATGCTGCTGGAGCTCTCAAGCGAGAGACCAACGCAGCTTAAAAAAGGAAAAAAAAAGAAAAACCAAGTAAATCCGTGCAGGAAAATAGCCAGGAACCAAAGATACAGTAGACTCAGGCCTCCTCCCAGTCCGGTGTGATACGGGCCCTGGGACCTCCGTCAGACCCATGCTTAGGAATGTTCACGGCACTCGAGGAGTCCGGAGTCGGGAGTCCCCATTTAGCGAGAGCCGAAGCCGCGTGGGACGGAGTTAGGCAGGTAGTGATTGATCCATCTTTGCGAATGAGCAGCTTCGTCGGAAATCCCCAGCGATACAGAATGCCTTTCTCTCTGAGGATGGCAGTGTAGGGGGCGAAGGTCCTCCGTAGAGCCAAAGTGCCCGGAGAGAGATCCGGAAAGACTAAGATGTTTGCAAATCGTTCAGGAAGTGCTGGGGTTCTCCTTAGGGCCTGTAGGAAGTCCTCCTTTATCTCAAAAAAATGTATGCGCGCCAGCACATCTCTGGGGATGGAGGGCCCCAGGCCAGAGGGTTTAGGGATCCTATGCACGCGTTCTATTATGAAGTCCTTTGGCGCGAACTGCGGTAAGGCTGCCGCCATAAAGTCCTGCAGGAATGACTTCAAATCCCCTGCCAGGACAGATTCCTCGATGCCTCTCAGTTTAACGTTATTTCTCCTGGACCTATCTTCCAGGTCCAGGGCTTTAGCGTGGGTTTTAGCAGCTAGGGTTTGCAGGGATTCATGTGCGTCCCAGAGCTCATTATGAGAGGAGACCAGTTCCGCCATCTTGCGCTCCAGGCAGTCCGTGCGGTTGCCCAGCTCTGCCACCTCTCCTCTTAGCTCAGCCAGCATAGAACGCAAGTCCTCTTGGATGGAGGATCTAAGGTCCCCAAGCAGTCCTCTAAGGAGAGATGCGGTCACCGGGCCATCAGCTGCGTCAGACGCCGAGCCGCCTGAATTTAACGCTGCTCCGCCAAAATGCGACGCTGCTGCGTCCGAATGTAGCGCTGTTCCATCTGGATGCGACGCCGCAGCGCCGGACCGCGACGCCTGAGCGTTGCGTTGTGAAGAGCGGGAAGCCCTGGGGGAGGACGGCGCCATCTTGGATTCCGGCGGTGGCTGCGGGGTGGCTGCAAAGAAGTCGGGAATTCTCCTAGGGGGAGCGCGGTTGGACGCTCTGGATTTCCCCATGCACTCACCGACGCTCCGGGAGCCAGCACCGATGTCGTGAAGGCAGAAGAGGACACCTGAGAGGTAGAAGTGTGCCGCTTTGAGGTTCCTGGCTGAGGAGCTCCCACTCTGTGCGACCTACTCCATCAGCAGATAGCCCACGCCCGTAGTTGAACATTTTTGACAGATGACTTTGCGCTGATCAATTGGATGTTGTTTAAAAAAAATGCCAGACTGCACTCTTTCTAGCATCGGATACCTTTTCAGGCATTGCAGACTGAGCATTAACCGGATGGCCACGCTGTCCTCCAACAGGTTTTGGCTTTGCCACGCGTTTTGGGCAAGATACGGGCCCGGCAGATGGAACCTGTTGCGATGTTGATGCCTGCTGCGGCCCCTCCTCCTCTGCTTCAGAACTGCTGCCGCCTGCACCCTGTTCCCCCAATGGCTGCCAATCGGGGTCAAGAACTGGGTCATCTATTACCTCTTCTTGTAGCTCGTGTGCAACTTCGTCTGTGTCACCGTGTCGGTCGGTGGTATAGCGTTCGTGATGGGGCAACATAGTCTCATCAGGGTCTGATTCTTGATCATTACCCTGCGAGGGCAATGTTGTGGTCTGAGTCAAAGGACCAGCATAGTAGTCTGGCTGTGGCTGTGCATCAGTGCACTCCATGTCAGATTCAACTTGTAATGGGCATGGACTGTTAACTGCTTCACTTTCTAAGCCAGGGACGGTATGTGTAAAGAGCTCCATGGAGTAACCCGTTGTGTCGCCTGCTGCATTCTTCTCTGTTGTTGTTTTTGCTGAAGAGGACAAGGAAGCGACTTGTCCCTGACCGTGAACATCCACTAACGACGCGCTTCTTTGACATTTACCAGTTTCACGAGAGGAGGCAAAAGAGCTAGAGGCTAAGTCAGCAAGATAAGCCAAAACTTGCTCTTGCTGCTCCGGCTTTAAAAGCGGTTTTCCTACTCCCAGAAAAGGGAGCGTTCGAGGCCTTGTGTAGCCAGACGACGAACCTGGCTCCACAGCTCCAGACTTAGGTGCAATATTTTTTTTCCCACGACCAGCTGATGCTCCACCACTACCACTACCCTCATTACCAGCTGACAATGAACGCCCCCGGCCACGACCTCTTCCACCAGACTTCCTCATTGTTTTAAAAACGTAACCAAACTAACGGTATTTGTTGCTGTCACACAACTTACACGGTGAGCTATAACTTCAGTATGATTTAGCTACCCCTTTACAGGTGAGTGAGACCACAACGAAAATCAGGCACAATGTTACACACTCTGTTGTTGGTGGCAACAAATGAGAGAGATGCCACACACGCAGGACTGTCACTGAAGCACAAATGTAAATATTAATCTCCCACTGATTTGATTTTTTTTTTTTTCAGGGAGACTTTAGGAAAAAAAAATAATAGAATAAAATGATTTTTTCAGGAAGAATTTAGAAACCAAATAAAATAAAATGATTTTTTCAGGGAGAATTTAGAAAACAAATAAAACAAAAAAAGGCTTTCTATGGCCCACTGAGTGAGAGATGACGCACACAGGAGTCAGGAGTGGCACACAAGCCCAGAGGCCAATATTTATCTCCCACTGATTGATGTAGTGATTTTTTCAGGTAGATTTTGGAACCCAAATCAAGCTGAAAAAATAATAGGCTTTCTATGGCCCACAATTGGAGAGAGAGAGAGAGATGGCACACCCAGGAGTCAAGACTGGCACACAAGCAGAAAGGGCAATATTAATCTCCCACTGATTTGATTTTTTTTTTTTTTTCCAGGGAGACTTTAGAAAAAAAAAATAATAAAAAAAAATGATTTTTTCAGGAAGAATTTAGAAACCAAATAAAATAAAATGATTTTTTCAGGGAGAATTTAGAAAACAAATAAAAGAAAAAATAGGCTTTCTATGGCCGACTGAGTGACAGATGACGCACACAGGAGTCAGGAGTGGCACACAAGCCCAGAGGCCAATATTGTTCTCCCAATGATTGATGTAGTGATTTTTTCAGGTAGATTTTGGAACCCAAATCAAGCTAAAAAAAAAAATAGGCTTTCTATGGCCCACAATTGGAGAGAGAGAGAGAGAGATGGCACGCTCAGGACTGGCACACAAGCCCAGAGGCCAATATTAATCTCCCACTTTTTCTTTTTTTTCCAGGGAAAATTTATAAACCCAATAAAAAAAATAATAAATAGGCTTTCTATGGCCCACTATCTGAGAGAGAGAGATGGCACGCTTAGGACTGGCACACAAGCCCAAAGGCCAATATTAATCTCCCACTGATTGATTTATTGATTTTTTCAGGTAGAATTTAGAACCCAAATAAAGCAAAAAAAAAAAAATAGGCTTTCTATGGCCCACTGAGTGAGTGATGATGCACACAGGAGTCAGGAGTGGCACACAAGCCCTGAGGCCAATATTTTTCTCCCACTGATTGATGTAGCGATTTTTTCAGGTAGATTTTAGAACCCAAATCAAGCAAAAAAATAAATAGGCTTTCTATGGCCCACTGACTGAGAGGTGGCACACACAGGAGTCAAGAGTGGCACACAAGCCCTGAGGCCAATATTTTTCTCCCACTGATTGATGTAGTGATTTTTTCAGGTAGATTTTATAACCCAAATCAAGCAAAAAAATAAATAGGCTTTCTATGGCCCACTGAGTGAGAGATGGCACACACAGGGATGGCACTCTAGCAGAAATGTCAATCTTAATCTCCCACAAAAAAAAAACAAAAAAAAACAGGGAGTGTCCAACAATTACTATCTCCCTGCAGTAATCTCAGCCAGGTATGGCAGGCAGCAATAAGGAGTGGACTGATGCACAAATTAAATAAAAAGTGTGGACAAACAAAAAAGATAGCTGTGCAGAAAGGAAGGAACAAGAGGATTTGTACTTTGAAAAAAGCAGTTGGTTTGCACAGCGGCGTACACACAGCAATGCAGCTATCAGGGAGCCTTCTAGGGCAGCCCAATGAGCTACAGCGCTGAGGGAAAAAAAAAAAATGTAGCTTCCACTGTCCCTGCACACCGAAGGTGGTGTTGGGCAGTGGAAATCGCTACAGCACAAGCGGTTTGGTGGTTAATGGACCCTGCCTAATGCTATCCCTGCTTCTGACGAAGCGGCAGCAACCTCTCCCTAAGCTCAGATCAGCAGCAGTAACATGGCGGTCGGCGGGAACTCCCCTTTATAGCCCCTGTGACGCCGCAGACAGCAAGCCAATCACTGCAATGCCCTTCTCTAAGATGGTGGGGACCAGGACCTATGTCATCACGCTGCCCACACTCTGCGTTTACCTTCATTGGCTGAGAAATGGCGCTTTTCGCGTCATTGAAACGCGACTTTGGCGCGAAAGTCGCGTACCGCATGGCCGACCCCGCACAGGGGTCGGATCGGGTTTCATGAAACCCGACTTTGCCAAAAGTCGGCGACTTTTGAAAATGAACGACCCGTTTCGCTCAACCCTAGTCCTCACCATAGTGGACCATTACTTAAGGTTCCTGGTAGTCGTGCCTGCTAAAGACCAAACCTCAAAGACGGCAGCCAAAGCGTTCCAAGAACACTTTTGTAGACCGCAGGGTTATTCTGAACAAGTGCTCACCGACCAAGGTCCAGCCTTTGAGGCAGAAGTGTTCCAGGCGTTCTGTAACTTGTGCGGTTGCAAGAAGATCAGGACGATGCTGTACCATCCGCAGACAAATGGTATGTGCAAGAAAATGAACCAGGTGGTAATTGACCTGTTGAAGACCTTGCCCCTGGAAGAGAGAAACCTGTGGTCAGAGAAGTTGCCGAACTTAGTAAATTTATACAACCATATCCTGGTGAACTCCACCAACTGCACTCAGGCCTACCTGATGAGAGCGAGACCTCTCATCAGGCAGTAACAGGCCAATTGCTTCTGCCTGTTGCCGCCCCTGACAGGACAGGTTACTTTTTCAGTGCCAAAAAAGGAAAAGTTGGATAAATCACCTTTATGGATGGCAGCAAAATGTTTTGCTGCTCCTGAATAACCTTGGTTGTTCCCGATAATATTGGATATGTGTTCTTAAAGTAGGACCCTGCCAAAAGAGACTACCATGTTGTGGTGGTGGCTTAAAAAGTCTTTGGGCTAAAACAAAAGCTGCTGGCTATGTGTGTGATCTGATGTTTAATAGGAATTGTTAATGTGTGATTGGTAAGGATGTGGTGCAAAAGTGGAGATTTTCCAAGAGTGGGCGGTGGGACTGTGGAAGGTTCGCAGGGTGGAGGTGGACCTGGGGTGGGGCCTGGGCAGAGTCTCAAGGAAGGCCCCAAAATTTTGCCAGTATGGGGCCCTGAAATTCCTAGTGGCAGCGCTGATTAAGCCAGTGAGTCTGAAAGTGGTTTGGGTGTGACATTGCATGCCTTTTATTTCATTTTTCAGCCTAATTCCAACCTCCACAAGGCTTTCAAATTGTCAGAATTCAGTTTGCAGGCACCACTTGTTGTTTTTAGCTAAATCAGCATTAACAAGTAGAATTTTTGCCTTGTTTTTCTGTACTTAGGTCTTTTTTCCTCTTCAACATATTGGAAATGTTTCTATTTGCTGTTATATGCATGCACGCCCAAACATACGTATTAAGGGGGTTAATTGCACTGGAAACTACAGTTTCTTTTGACGCAAACACACCTGATGGTTAGAACAAAAATCACAATCAATGCAATAAAGTATCCAGGCTGAGAAGGGCTAAAGCCCTGCTCCCTCTGTAAATACATAAGTATCAACGAATATGATAATGGGTGTACTACTTCCAAAATGTATATAAAACTAGAGAACGCGGAGTATACAGAACACTAACAGATTGGAATAATAAAACAATCATTTTATTAGTACATTTAAAATATACACAGATAGCCCAATCAAAGGGCAAAGTACACAGAAGAGGAAGGATGCAAGGAAACTGCTAGCACAGCAGGCTATCTGGACCAGTAGTACAAAATATCTAGGGGCATGTGCAACAACTCCTGAACCAGGAGAGGGGGGGAAAAAGAGTATGTCATCTAACTAGGTCTAGTATCCAGGTTCTGCGCATGAACACCTATAAGTGTTTGGGTGATGATAGGTAAAAAAGACCTAGACAAATGACGTGATACTAGATGAATACAGTGTCAGCTGAAACTCAATCCATATATGAGCAAGAGGATGATCTCCCTAATATTGTACACAAGTGCATATGCATAACATGAGCGTAAAAAACAGCGTGTCAAACATAATAACAATTGACATTATAAAGTGACATAGTGCATGGGGTAATGCATAATAAGCATAAAATAATAACCGCCTTCTCCACATAATCGCAGTATACAGACAGCCTAGAGTAATCCTGATATGACATATGGCTTAGATCATCTTTCAAGATGCATAATGGGTCCATGTTGGAATCTGTCATGGATGCAACGTCATCATTTATATGAGTCTTGAGCGGCACAAATTTGTCTGAGAGCGTGCGCACAACACCTGAGGCAGGAAGGTAAGTGGATACTAAAAAACTGAAAACAAACATAACACAACAATGAATAAAACGCTGATTAAAAAATAGGGTGAAAACAAATATCTTAAAGAAGGTGCATATATAAGGCAAAGTCTCTGCTACACAACAAACAAAGACGATGGTGGACATAGATGCTCCATTCAATCAAAGGGGAAGACGATGTCAATCACAAAAAGGAGGCGAAGGACAACTTCTCATTAAGCCCCTTAGGGGCCATGGTGTCCAAGGTGGCAATCCACTGACACTCACGTTGTTCCAACATTTGGCATAGATTTCCGCCCCTAATTCCTCCATGAATTCTATCAATACCCCGCACCTTGAGGCCGCCGGGATCAAATCTGTTATGACCTGGTGTTTAGGACAATAATGGACCAGGTGGTAAAGAGCACACGGAAAGACCTGATAGTTAATAATAATACAGGACAAGCTCTGGGACGTGGGAACTCTGCTGACCGCAATCCCTAATCCTATCACACACACTAGAAATAGCCGTGGATTGCTCCTAACGCTCCCTATGCAACTTGTCACAGCCTAAGGAACTAGCTAGCCCTAAAGATAGAAAAATAAAGCCTACCTTGCCTCAGATAAATTCCCCAAAGGAAAAGGCAGCCCCCCACCTATAATGACTGTGAGTTAAGATGAAAATCACAAACACAGAGATGAAATAGATTTAGCAAAGAGAGGCCCGACTTACTGAACAGACAGAGGATAGGAAAGGTGACTTTGCGGTCAGCACAAAAACTACAAAAAAACCACGCAGAGGGCGCAAAAGACCCTCCGCACTGACTCACGCTGCGGAGGCGCTCCCTCTACGTCCCAGAGCTTCCAGCAAGCAAGACAAAAATCAAAATAGCAAGCTGGACAGAAAAATAGCAAACAAGAGAAAAACAAGCAGGAACTTAGCTTCTGTTGGAGAAGACAGGTCACAAGAACGATCCAGGAGCGAACAGACCAATACTGGAACATTGACAGGTGGCATGGAGCAATGATCTAAGTGGAGTTAAATAGAGCAGCCAGCTAACGAAATAACCTCGTCACCTGTGGAAGGAAACTCAGAAGCCGCAGCCCCACTCACAACCACCAGAGGAAGCCCATAGACAGAACCAGCCGAAGTACCATTCATGACCACAGGAGGGAGCTTGACAACAGAATTCACAACAGTACCCCCCCCTTGAGGAGGGGTCACCGAACCCTCACCAGAGCCCCCAGGCCGACCAGGATGAGCCAAATGAAAGGCACAAACCAGATCGGCAGCATGAACATCAGAGGCAAAGACCCAGGAATTATCTTCCTGACCATAACCCTTCCACTTGACCAGGTACTGGAGTTTCCGTCTCGAAATACGAGAATCCAAAATCTTCTCCACCACATACTCCAACTCCCCCTCAACCAACACTGGGGCAGGAGGATCAACGGATGGAACCACAGGCGCCACGTATCTCCGCAACAACGACCTATGGAATACATTATGGATGGCAAAAGAAGCTGGAAGGGTCAAATGAAATGACACAGGATTGAGAACCTCAGAAATCTTATACGGACCAATGAAACGAGGCTTAAACTTAGGAGAGGAAACCTTCATAGGAACATAACGAGACGACAACCAAACCAAATCCCCAACACGAAGTCGGGGACCCACACAGCACCGGCGGTTAGCGAAACGTTGAGCCTTCTCCTGGGACAATGTCAAATTGTCCACCACATGAGTCCAAATCTGCTGCAACCTATCCACCACAGTATCTACACCAGGACAGTCCGAAGACTCAACCTGCCCTGAAGAGAAACGAGGATGGAAACCAGAATTGCAGAAAAACGGCGAAACCAAAGTAGCCGAGCTGGCCCGATTATTAAGGGCGAACTCAGCCAAAGGCAAAAAGGACACCCAATCATCCTGATCAGCAGAAACAAAGCATCTCAGATATGTTTCCAAGGTCTGATTAGTTCGTTCGGTTTGGCCATTTGTCTGAGGATGGAAAGCCGAGGAAAAAGACAAATCAATGCCCATCCTAGCACAAAAGGATCGCCAAAACCTCGAAACAAACTGGGAACCTCTGTCCGAAACGATGTTCTCCGGAATGCCATGTAAACGAACCACATGCTGGAAAAACAACGGCACCAAACCAGAGGAGGAAGGCAATTTAGACAAGGGTACCAAATGGACCATTTTAGAGAAGTGATCACAAACCACCCAAATGACCGACATCTTTTGAGAGACAGGGAGATCCGAAATAAAATCCATAGAAATATGCGTCCAGGGCCTCTTCGGGACCGGCAAGGGCAAAAGCAACCCACTGGCACGAGAACAGCAGGGCTTAGCCCGAGCACAAGTCCCACAGGACTGCACAAAAGAACGCACATCCCGTGACAAAGACGGCCACCAAAAGGATCTAGCCACCAAATCTCTGGTACCAAAGATTCCGGGATGACCAGCCAACACCGAACAATGAACCTCAGAGATAACTCTACTAGTCCATTTATCAGGGACAAACAGTTTCTCCGCTGGGCAACGGTCAGGTCTATCAGCCTGAAATTTTTGCAGCACCCGCCGCAAATCAGGGGAGATGGCAGACAAAATTACCCCTTCTCTGAGAATACCCGCCGGCTCAGGAACAACCGGAGAGTCGGGCACAAAACTCCTTGACAGGGCATCAGCCTTCACATTCTTAGAGCCCGGAAGGTACGGAACCACAAAATCAAAACGGGAGAAAAATAGCAACCAACGAGCCTGTCTAGGATTCAACCATTTGGCAGACTCGAGATAAGTCAAATTCTTGTTATCCGTCAAGACCACCACGCGATGCTTGGCTCCTTCAAGCCAATGACGCCACTCCTCGAATGCCCACTTCATGGCCAACAACTCTCGATTCCCAACATCATAATTGCGTTCAGCAGGCGAAAACTTTCTAGAAAAGAAGGCACATGGTTTCATCACCGAGCCATCAGAACTTCTTTGCGACAAAACAGCCCCTGCTCCAATCTCAGAAGCATCAACCTCGACCTGAAACGGGAGCGAAACATCTGGTTGGCACAGCACAGGGGCAGAGGAAAAACGATGCTTCAACTCCTGAAAAGCTTCCACAGCTGCAGAAGACCAATTGACCACATCAGCACCCTTCTTGGTCAAATCAGTCAACGGTTTAGCAACACTAGAAAAATTACTGATGAAGCGACGATAAAAATTAGCAAAGCCCAGGAACTTTTGCAGACTCTTCACAGATGTCGGCTGAGTCCAATCATAAATGGCCTGGACTTTAACAGGGTCCATCTCGATAGTAGAAGGGGAAAAAATGAAACCCAAAAATGAAACCTTCTGAACTCCAAAGAGACACTTTGACCCCTTCACAAACAAAGAATTAGCACGAAGGACCTGGAACACCATTCTGACCTGCTTCACGTGAGACTCCCAATCATCCGAGAAGACCAAAATATCATCCAAATATACAATCAGGAATTTATCCAGGTACTCTCGGAAGATGTCATGCATAAAGGACTGAAATACTGATGGAGCATTGGAAAGCCCGAATGGCATAACCAGGTACTCAAAATGGCCCTCGGGCGTATTAAATGCTGTTTTCCATTCATCGCCCTGTTTAATACGCACAAGATTATACGCTCCTCGAAGATCTATCTTGGTGAACCAACTAGCCCCTTTAATACGAGCAAACAAATCAGACAGCAGCGGCAAAGGATACTGAAACCTGACTGTAATTTTATTAAGAAGGCGGTAATCAATACAAGGTCTCAAAGAACCATCCTTCTTGGCCACAAAAAAGAACCCTGCTCCTAACGGTGATGACGACGGGCGAATATGACCTTTCTCCAAGGATTCCTTTATATAACTCCGCATAGCGGCGTGTTCTGGCACAGATAAATTGAACAGTCGGCCCTTAGGAAACTTACTACCAGGAATCAAATTAATAGCACAATCGCAATCCCTATGAGGAGGTAGGGCACTGGATTTGGGCTCATCAAATACATCCCGGTAATCCGACAAAAACTCCGGGACTTCAGAAGGGGTGGATGACGAAATAGACAAAAATGGAACATCACCATGTACCCCCTGACAACCCCAGCTGGACACAGACATAGATTTCCAATCCAATACTGGATTATGGACCTGTAGCCATGGCAACCCCAAAACGACCACATCATGCAGATTATGCAACACCAAAAAGCGAATATCCTCCTGATGTGCAGGAGCCATGCACATGGTCAATTGGGTCCAGTACTGAGGCTTATTCTTGGCCAAAGGCGTAGCATCAATTCCTCTCAATGGAATAGGATACTGCGAGGGCTCCAAGAAAAAACCACAGCGCCTAGCAAACTCCAAGTCCATCAAATTCAGGGCAGCGCCCGAATCCACAAATGCCATAACAGAATAGGATGACAAAGAGCAAATCAGAGTAACGGACAAAAGAAATTTCGACTGTACCGTACCAATGGTGGCAGACCTAGCAAACCGCTTAGTGCGCTTAGGACAATCGGAGATAGCATGAGTGGAATCACCACAGTAAAAACACAGCCCATTCCGACGTCTGTGTTCTTGCCATTCAGCTTTGGTCAAAGTCCTATCACATTGCATAGGCTCAGGTCTATGCTCAGATAATACCGCCAAATGGTGCACAGCTTTACGCTCACGCAAGCGTCGATCGATCTGAATGGCCAAAGACATAGACTCATTCAGACCAGCAGGCATGGGAAATCCCACCATGAAAAATAGCAAACAAGAGAAAAACAAGCAGGAACTTAGCTTCTGTTGGAGAAGACAGGTCACAAGAACGATCCAGGAGCGAACAGACCAATACTGGAACATTGACAGGTGGCATGGAGCAATGATCTAAGTGGAGTTAAATAGAGCAGCCAGCTAACGAAATAACCTCGTCACCTGTGGAAGGAAACTCAGAAGCCGCAGCCCCACTCACAACCACCAGAGGAAGCCCATAGACAGAACCAGCCGAAGTACCATTCATGACCACAGGAGGGAGCTTGACAACAGAATTCACAACAGTACCCCCCCCTTGAGGAGGGGTCACCGAACCCTCACCAGAGCCCCCAGGCCGACCAGGATGAGCCAAATGAAAGGCACAAACCAGATCGGCAGCATGAACATCAGAGGCAAAGACCCAGGAATTATCTTCCTGACCATAACCCTTCCACTTGACCAGGTACTGGAGTTTCCGTCTCGAAATACGAGAATCCAAAATCTTCTCCACCACATACTCCAACTCCCCCTCAACCAACACTGGGGCAGGAGGATCAACGGATGGAACCACAGGCGCCACGTATCTCCGCAACAACGACCTATGGAATACATTATGGATGGCAAAAGAAGCTGGAAGGGTCAAATGAAATGACACAGGATTGAGAACCTCAGAAATCTTATACGGACCAATGAAACGAGGCTTAAACTTAGGAGAGGAAACCTTCATAGGAACATAACGAGACGACAACCAAACCAAATCCCCAACACGAAGTCGGGGACCCACACAGCACCGGCGGTTAGCGAAACGTTGAGCCTTCTCCTGGGACAATGTCAAATTGTCCACCACATGAGTCCAAATCTGCTGCAACCTATCCACCACAGTATCTACACCAGGACAGTCCGAAGACTCAACCTGCAATGAAGAGAAACGAGGATGGAAACCAGAATTGCAGAAAAACGGCGAAACCAAAGTAGCCGAGCTGGCCCGATTATTAAGGGCGAACTCAGCCAAAGGCAAAAAGGACACCCAATCATCCTGATCAGCAGAAACAAAGCATCTCAGATATGTTTCCAAAGTCTGATTAGTTCGTTCGGTTTGGCCATTTGTCTGAGGATGGAAAGCCGAGGAAAAAGACAAATCAATGCCCATCCTAGCACAAAAGGATCGCCAAAACCTCGAAACAAACTGGGAACCTCTGTCCGAAACGATGTTCTCCGGAATGCCATGTAAACGAACCACATGCTGGAAAAACAACGGCACCAAACCAGAGGAGGAAGGCAATTTAGACAAGGGTACCAAATGGACCATTTTAGAGAAGTGATCACAAACCACCCAAATGACCGACATCTTTTGAGAGACAGGGAGATCCGAAATAAAATCCATAGAAATATGCGTCCAGGGCCTCTTCGGGACCGGCAAGGGCAAAAGCAACCCACTGGCACGAGAACAGCAGGGCTTAGCCCGAGCACAAGTCCCACAGGACTGCACAAAAGAACGCACATCCCGTGACAAAGACGGCCACCAAAAGGATCTAGCCACCAAATCTCTGGTACCAAAGATTCCGGGATGACCAGCCAACACTGAACAATGAACCTCAGAGATAACTCTACTAGTCCATTTATCAGGGACAAACAGTTTCTCCGCTGGGCAACGGTCAGGTCTATCAGCCTGAAATTTTTGCAGCACCCGCCGCAAATCAGGGGAGATGGCAGACAAAATTACCCCTTCTCTGAGAATACCCGCCGGCTCAGGAACAACCGGAGAGTCGGGCACAAAACTCCTTGACAGGGCATCAGCCTTCACATTCTTAGAGCCCGGAAGGTACGAAACCACAAAATCAAAACGGGAGAAAAATAGCAACCAACGAGCCTGTCTAGGATTCAACCATTTGGCAGACTCGAGATAAGTCAAATTCTTGTTATCCGTCAAGACCACCACGCGATGCTTGGCTCCTTCAAGCCAATGACGCCACTCCTCGAATGCCCACTTCATGGCCAACAACTCTCGATTCCCAACATCATAATTGCGTTCAGCAGGCGAAAACTTTCTAGAAAAGAAGGCACATGGTTTCATCACCGAGCCATCAGAACTTCTTTGCGACAAAACAGCCCCTGCTCCAATCTCAGAAGCATCAACCTCGACCTGAAACGGGAGCGAAACATCTGGTTGGCACAGCACAGGGGCAGAGGAAAAACGATGCTTCAACTCCTGAAAAGCTTCCACAGCTGCAGAAGACCAATTGACCACATCAGCACCCTTCTTGGTCAAATCAGTCAACGGTTTAGCAACACTAGAAAAATTACTGATGAAGCGACGATAAAAATTAGCAAAGCCCAGGAACTTTTGCAGACTCTTCACAGATGTCGGCTGAGTCCAATCATAAATGGCCTGGACTTTAACAGGGTCCATCTCGATAGTAGAAGGGGAAAAAATGAAACCCAAAAATGAAACCTTCTGAACTCCAAAGAGACACTTTGACCCCTTCACAAACAAAGAATTAGCACGAAGGACCTGGAACACCATTCTGACCTGCTTCACGTGAGACTCCCAATCATCCGAGAAGACCAAAATATCATCCAAATATACAATCAGGAATTTATCCAGGTACTCTCGGAAGATGTCATGCATAAAGGACTGAAATACTGATGGAGCATTGGAAAGCCCGAATGGCATAACCAGGTACTCAAAATGGCCCTCGGGCGTATTAAATGCTGTTTTCCATTCATCGCCCTGTTTAATACGCACAAGATTATACGCTCCTCGAAGATCTATCTTGGTGAACCAACTAGCCCCTTTAATACGAGCAAACAAATCAGACAGCAGCGGCAAAGGATACTGAAACCTGACTGTAATTTTATTAAGAAGGCGGTAATCAATACAAGGTCTCAAAGAACCATCCTTCTTGGCCACAAAAAAGAACCCTGCTCCTAACGGTGATGACGACGGGCGAATATGACCTTTCTCCAAGGATTCCTTTATATAACTCCGCATAGCGGCGTGTTCTGGCACAGATAAATTGAACAGTCGGCCCTTAGGAAACTTACTACCAGGAATCAAATTAATAGCACAATCGCAATCCCTATGAGGAGGTAGGGCACTGGATTTGGGCTCATCAAATACATCCCGGTAATCCGACAAAAACTCCGGGACTTCAGAAGGGGTGGATGACGAAATAGACAAAAATGGAACATCACCATGTACCCCCTGACAACCCCAGCTGGACACAGACATAGATTTCCAATCCAATACTGGATTATGGACCTGTAGCCATGGCAACCCCAAAACGACCACATCATGCAGATTATGCAACACCAAAAAGCGAATATCCTCCTGATGTGCAGGAGCCATGCACATGGTCAATTGGGTCCAGTACTGAGGCTTATTCTTGGCCAAAGGCGTAGCATCAATTCCTCTCAATGGAATAGGATACTGCGAGGGCTCCAAGAAAAAACCACAGCGCCTAGCAAACTCCAAGTCCATCAAATTCAGGGCAGCGCCCGAATCCACAAATGCCATAACAGAATAGGATGACAAAGAGCAAATCAGAGTAACGGACAAAAGAAATTTCGACTGTACCGTACCAATGGTGGCAGACCTAGCAAACCGCTTAGTGCGCTTAGGACAATCGGAGATAGCATGAGTGGAATCACCACAGTAAAAACACAGCCCATTCCGACGTCTGTGTTCTTGCCATTCAGCTTTGGTCAAAGTCCTATCACATTGCATAGGCTCAGGTCTATGCTCAGATAATACCGCCAAATGGTGCACAGCTTTACGCTCACGCAAGCGTCGATCGATCTGAATGGCCAAAGACATAGACTCATTCAGACCAGCAGGCATGGGAAATCCCACCATGACATCCTTAAGGGCTTCAGAGAGACCCTTTCTGAAAATTGCTGCCAGGGCACATTTATTCCACTGAGTGAGTACAGACCACTTCCTAAACTTCTGACAATATATCTCTACCTCATCCTGACCCTGACACAGAGCCAGCAAGATTTTCTCTGCCCGATCCACTGAATTTGGTTCATCATAAAGCAATCCAAGCGCCAGAAAAAACGCATCAACATCACGCAATGCCAGATCTCCTGACGCAAGGGAAAATGCCCAGTCTTGAGGGTCGCCACGTAACAAAGAAATAATGATTTTCACCTGTTGAACAGGGTCACCTGAGGAGCGAGGTTTCAAAGCAAGAAACAATTTACAATTATTTTTGAAATTCAGAAACTTAGATCTATCCCCAAAAAACAAATCAGGAATTGGAATCCTAGGCTCTGACATCGGATTCTGAACCACAAAATCTTGAATGTTTTGTACCCTTGCAGTGAGATTATCCATCCAAGAGGACAGACCTTGAATGTCCATATCCACACCTGTATCCTGAACCACCCAGAGGTCTAGGGGAAAAGAAAGGCAAAACACAGTGCAAAGAAAAAAAAATGGTCTCAGAACTTCTCTTATCCCTCTATTGAGATGCATTAATACTTTGGGCCACCTGTACTGTTATGACCTGGTGGTTAGGACAATAATGGACCAGGTGGTAAAGAGCACACGGAAAGACCTGATAGTTAATAATAATACAGGACAAGCTCTGGGACGTTGGAACTCTGCTGACCGCAATCCCTAATCCTATCACACACACTAGAAATAGCCGTGGATTGCTCCTAACGCTCCCTATGCAACTCGTCACAGCCTAAGGAACTAGCTAGCCCTAAAGATAGAAAAATAAAGTCTACCTTGCCTCAGAGAAATTCCCCAAAGGAAAAGGCAGCCCCCACATATAATGACTGTGAGTTAAGATGAAAATCACAAACACAGAGATGAAATAGATTTAGCAAAGAGAGGCCCGACTTACTGAACAGACAGAGGATAGGAAAGGTGACTTTGCGGTCAGCACAAAAACTACAAAAAAAACACGCAGAGGGCGCAAAAGACCCTCCGCACTGACTCACGCTGCGGAGGCGCTCCCTCTGCGTCCCAGAGCTTCCAGCAAGCAAGACAAAAATCAAAATAGCAAGCTGGACAGAAAAATAGCAAACAAGAGAAAAACAAGCAGGAACTTAGCTTCTGTTGGAGAAGACAGGTCACAAGAACGATCCAGGAGCGAACAGACCAATACTGGAACATTGACAGGTGGCATGGAGCAATGATCTAAGTGGAGTTAAATAGAGCAGCCAGCTAACGAATTAACCTCGTCACCTGTGGAAGGAAACTCAGAAGCCGCAGCCCCACTCACAACCACCAGAGGAAGCCCATGGACAGAACCAGCCGAAGTACCATTCATGACCACGGAGGGAGCTTGACAACAGATTTCACAACACAGATCCATGAAAGGATCTGAAATGTTTAGGAAGTGTCTTAAGAGACGCCAAAGCCTCGGCGTCCACAATGTCTCGAGCTGCCCTAATGTCCCGCACGTGCTCACGTGTCCTGACTTTCAACTCCCTTGAAGTCAGGCCGATGTAGATAAGGGAGCAGGGGCAGGTGGCATAATATACTACATGAGTAGTACTACATGATATGTAGTCACGAATCTTATACTCCCTGCTCCCATTGGAAGATTTGAACGTGCCACAGCGCAGGACATTAGGGCAGGCAATACAGGAACCACATGGAAAGCAGCCCACTCTCTTGGTACCTGAGCCACACAATGTCGGTTGTTTAGTAACATGGTGGCTTTTGACAAGATAGTCTCTTAAATTTTTCCCCCTACGCTGTGTCAACTGGGGACCAGACGATAAATGTACCGCGAGAGCGCTGTCAGTGCACAAAACCGATTAGTGTTTAGATAAAATACCGCGGATCTGTTCCCAGCGACAGTTGGAAGTGGAAATTAATCTGATCTTATTCGATGTTTCACGAGGTGTCACTTTTGGCACCAAGAGGTCCTCCCTATTCATATGTCTCGCTCGCCTGTATCCTCTCTTGATACAGCGGCCGCTGTATCCCCTATCTTTAAAACGGTCACTCAATAAGGCTGATTGCTGTTCAAAACGTGTCTCCGTATAACACACCCGCCTGTTCCTCAGGAATTGACCAACTGGGATGGCCTGAATAGTGGAATAACTGTGTGCAGAGGAGGCATGCAACAAGGAATTAACCGCGGTGTCTTTGCAGTATAAATCCGTCTCGATGCTCCCATCCTCCCCCACAAACAAAGTAATATCAAGAAAATCAATATGACGTGCATGGAATTTATATGTAAATTTCAAATTAAAGAGGTTATTGTTAAGGAATTGCATAAATTGAGCAAGGCTGGTCTCGTCGCCCCTCCAAATCATGAGGACATCGTCAATATAACGAAACCAGCCCACCACTGGGTCGGCGGCGTGCGTCCCGTCAACCTGGAAAACCCGTCGCTCCCAAAAACCGAGGAACAGGTTAGCATATGACGGAGCTCACGCCGCACCCATGGCCGTACCTTGAGTTTGTAAATAAAACCGATCTTTGAAAACGAAAAAATTATGTGTCAAAATAAATTCAAGTAAATCCAAAATAAATTCCGAAAAATGGCCATCCCAGTTGGCAGTCCCGAGGAAGAAGCGGGCCGCCCGGAGACCATCGCTATGCCTGATGGAAGTGTAGAGTGACTCGATGTCAATTGTGACTAGGAGCATACCAGCTTCAAGGGAGAGGCCATTCACCCGGGTCAATACATCCATCATGTCTCTGACATAGGAGGGCAACGTCTCCACTAACGGTTTCAAATAATGGTCGATGTATTTACACACGTTCTCATAGCCCTCCCATGCCAGAGACAATGGGTCGACCCGGGGAATTTCGGAGGTCTTTATGTACCTTAGGTAACAGGTAAAAAGTTGGTACTTTGGGGTATTTAGGCAATAAACTCTTCAGGACCTTCCTAGGGGCCAGACCTGATTCATCGGCGTTGGAGATAATGCTCTCCAGTTGACTCGAGAAAATTTCCAAGGGATTATGTGGCAATATGCGATAGGTGTTTTTATCCCTAAGTTGACGAAGTGCCTCTCTTTCATATTGGTCAACTGGCCATATGACCACATTCCCCCCCTTGTCTGCTGGTTTAAAGACCACAGTATCGAGTGTCTGTAGTTCCCTCAGAGCACGCCTCTGTGTCATTGAGAAATTATCATTCCGCACATAGCCAGAGATGCTCTTGAGATCCTGAGTAACTAGTTTACAAAAAATGTCGACATGTGGACATACAGACAAGGGGGGGAAGGCCGTAGATTTTGGCATAATTGAATGTGGCAAAGTACCTACATCTCCACTGTCTTGCTCCCTCAGGAGGTCCTCCAAGTCAGTAAGTGCCTGTTGTTCCGCCGGACTAGTAATCTCCATGCCGGGGTCGGCTAGCAGGTTCCTTGCATCCTTCCTCTTCTGTGTACTTTGCCCTTTGATTGGGCTATCTTTGCATATTTTAAATGTACTAAAAAAATGATTGTTTTATTATTCCAATCTGTTGGTGTTCTGTATACTCCGCGTTCTCTAGTTTTATATACATTTTGGGAGTAGTACACCCATTATCATATTCGGTGATACTTATGTATTTACAGAGGAAGCAGGGCTTTAGCCCTTCTCAGCCTGGATACTTTATTGCATTGATTGTGATTTTTGTTCTAAGTTTGATTTCTGTGTCCTTCACAGCTACTAGTCACAAACAAATGGATTACCGTGCCAGAGACAAAACATGGTTGTCTCAATTACAAGAGGTGTTTAAAGAGGACCCTGCTGGTATTTTAATTAATAGTGGTGGAGATACTAGAGATAAGATCGCGCAACTTAGGACTCTGCTTCACAAGCGAACTAGACTATGGTGGAATAGGGCATCATTGGGACAATATCTGGCCCGGAGTCTTTTTCCCAGGGGCCTACGTGTTCAAATTTTTCCTGCCTTTACTGTGGAAGATGATGCCTTTAAGAAGGAGTGGGAGGACCTTGCCACTGGGTGCTCACGGGGTTTTATGGAATTGCTTCTCAAACTAGATGAAACTAAACTGGGTGACCTGGAGACGGAGATTGACGAAATACAAAGAAATATTAAAGATACCCTTACTGGTGAGGCATTGGAGAAATTGAACGGGGATTTAGAGAAGGATCTCACCAGGTGGGAGCTAGAGATAGGCGCTAATAAAACCAAAAAACTCCAAAGGGACCATGTGGATGCTTTGGAAAATCGGGTCTATAAGTGGAGGAATAGACCAAATAGGTCCCGCCAAGCACCTCCTTCACTCTCTGGTTCTGTCTCCTCCCTTACTTCAATTGATGGAAATAGTGTGAAATCTGACCAGACTAGGAATCCAGGAAGCGATGGTGTCAGAAATGTACCCCCATTTAAAAACACGAGGGGCCGACGTAATAATAAAAGGAGGCTTACCCCCTCACCTACATATGATCGCAAGTCCAGAAATACGGGCCTGCAGGTAATTAATCTCTTTTCGATTCAGTTATCTGATGCACAGCTAGAGTTATTGGGCCTAGGCCTTAATTTTGTACCTAGTAATGGCTTTGATTATTTCACAGCACTAAAGGACTTACACCTCTTCTGCCGCAAACTTGTCCTCAAAAAGTTACATCAACCAACCGACCCCGGCATGGAGATTACTAGTCCGGCGGAACAACAGGCACTTACTGACTTGGAGGACCTCCTGAGGGAGCAAGACAGTGGAGATGTAGGTACTTTGCCACATTCAATTATGCCAAAATCTTTGGCCTTCCCCCCTTGTCTGTATGTCCACAAGTCGACATTTTTTGTAAACTAGTTACTCAGGATCTCAAGAGCATCTCTGGCTATGTGCGGAATGATAATTTGTCAATGACACAGAGGCGTGCTCTGAGGGAACTACAGACACTCGATACTGTGGTCTTTAAACCAGCAGACAAGGGGGGGAATGTGGTTGTATGGCCAGTTGACCAATATGAAAGAGAGGCACTTTGTCAACTTAGGGATAAAAACACCTATCGCATATTGCCACATAATCCCTTGGAAATTTTCTCGAGTCAACTGGAGAGCATTATCTCCAACGCCGATGAATCAGGTCTGGCCCCTAGGAAGGTCCTGAAGAGTTTATTGCCTAAATACCCCAAAGTACCAACTTTTTACCTGTTACCTAAAGTACATAAAGACCTCCGAAATCCCCCGGGTCGACCCATTGTGTCTGGCATGGGAGGGCTATGTGAGAACGTGTGTAAATACATCAACCATTATTTGAAACCGTTAGTGGAGACGTTGCCATCCTATGTCAGAGACACGATGGATGTATTGACCCGGGTGAATGGCCTCTCCCTTGAAGCTGGTATGCTCCTAGTCACAATTGACATCGAGTCACTCTACACTTCCATCAGGCATAGCGATGGTCTCCGGGCGGCCCGCTTCTTCCTCGGGACTGCCAACTGGGATGGCCGTTTTTCGGAATTTATTTTGGATTTACTTGAATTTATTTTGACACATAATTTTTTCGTTTTCAAAGATCGGTTTTATTTACAAACTCAAGGTACGGCCATGGGTGAGGCGTGAGCTCCGTCATATGCTAACCTGTTCCTCGGTTTTTGGGAGCGACGGGTTTTCCAGGTTGACGGGACGCACGCCGCCGACCCAGTGGTGGGCTGGTTTCGTTATATTGACGATGTCCTCATGATTTGGAGGGGCGACGAGACCAGCCTTGCTCAATTTATGCAATTCCTTAACAATAACCTCTTTAATTTGAAATTTACATATAAATTCCATGCACGTCATATTGATTTTCTTGATATTACTTTGTTTGTGGGGGAGGATGGGAGCATCGAGATGGATTTATACCGCAATGACACCGCGGTTAATTCCTTGTTGCATGCCTCCTCTGCACACAGTTATTCCACTATTCAGGCCATCCCAGTTGGTCAATTCCTGAGGAACAGGCGGGTGTGTTATACGGAGACACGTTTTGAACAGCAATCAGCCTTATTGAGTGACCGTTTTAAAGATAGGGGATACAGCGGCCGCTGTGTCAAGAGAGGATACAGGCGAGCGAGACATATGAATAGGGAGGACCTCTTGGTGCCAAAAGTGACACCTCGTGAAACATCGAATAAGATCAGATTCATTTCCACTTCCAACTGTCGCTGGGAACAGATCCGCGGTATTTTATCTAAACACTGGTCGGTTTTGTGCACTGACAGCGCTCTCGCGGTACATTTATCGTCTGGTCCCCAGTTGACACAGCGTAGGGTGAAAAATTTAAGCGACTATCTTGTCAAAAGCCACCATGTTACTAAACAACCGACATTGTGTGGCTCAGGTACCAAGAGAGTGGGCTGCTTTCCATGTGGTTCCTGTATTGCCTGCCCTAATGTCCTGCGCTGTGGCACCTTCAAATCTTCCGATGGGAGCAGGGAGTATAAGATTCGTGACTACATATCATGTAGTACTACTCATGTAGTATATTATGCCACCTGCCCCTGCTCCCTTATCTACATCGGCCTGACTTCAAGGGAGTTGAAAGTCAGGACACGTGAGCACGTGCGGGACATTAGGGCAGCTCGAGACATTGTGGACGCCGAGGCTTTGGCGTCTCTTAAGACATTCCCTAAACATTTCAGATCCTTTCATGGATCTGATCCCAGCGGCCTCAAGGTGTGGGGTATTGATAGAATTCATGGCGGAATTAGGGGCGGAAATCTATGCCAAATGTTGGCACAACGTGAGTGTCAGTGGATTGCCACCTTGGACACCATGGCCCCTAAGGGGCTTAATGAGAAGTTGTCCTTCGCCTCCTTTTTGTGATTGACATCGTCTTCCCCTTTGATTGAATGGAGCATCTATGTCCACCATTGTCTTTGTTTGTTGTGTAGCAGAGACTTTGCCTTATATATGCACCTTCTTTAAGATATTTGTTTTCACCCTATTTTTTAATCAGCGTTTTATTCATTGTTGTGTTATGTTTGTTTTCAGTTTTTTAGTATCCACTTACCTTCCTGCCTCAGGTGTTGTGCGCACGCTCCCAGACAAATTTGTGCCGCTCAAGACTCATATAAATGATGACGTTGCATCCATGACAGATTCCAACATGGACCCATTATGCATCTTGAAAGATGATCTACGCCATATGTCATATCAGGATTACTCTAGGCTGTCTGTATACTGCGATTATGTGGAGAAGGCGGTTATTATTTTATGCTTATTATGCATTACCCCATGTCACTTTATAATGTCAATTGTTATTATGTTTGACATGCTGTTTTTTACGCTCATGTTATGCATATGCACTTGTGTACAATATTAGGGAGATCTGTTATGAATAGGTAATTCAGAACCACAATGGACCTTGAAGTTCAGAGCACACAAAGTGACCTGACAATAACCAAAAAACATAGGACGAGCTCTGAGACGTGGGAACTCTGCTGACCGCAATCCCTAATCCTATCACACCACACTAGAGGTAGCCGTGGATTGCGCCTAACGCTCCCTATGCAACTCGGCACAGCCTGAGAAACTAGCTAGGCCTGAAGATAGAAAAATAAGCCTACCTTGCCTCAGAGAAATTCCCAAAGGAAAAGGCAGCCCCCCACATATAATGACTGTGAGTTAAGATGAAAATACAAACACAGAGATGAAATAGATTTAGCAAAGTGAGGCCCGACTTACTGAATAGACCGAGGATAGGAAAGATAGCTTTGCGGTCAACACAAAAACCTACAAACAACCACGCAGAGGGGCAAAAAGACCCTCCGCACCGACTAACGGTACGGAGGTGCTCCCTCTGCGTCTCAGAGCTTCCAGCAAGCAAGAAAAACCAATATAGCAAGCTGGACAGAAAATATAGCAAACAAAAGTAACACAAGCAGAACTTAGCTTATGCTGAGCAGACAGGCCACAGGAACGATCCAGGAGGAAGCAAGACCAATACTAGAACATTGACTGGAGGCCAGGATCAAAGCACTAGGTGGAGTTAAATAGAGCAGCACCTAACGACTTAACCTCATCACCTGAGGAAGGAAACTCAGAAGCCGCAGTACCACTCACATCCACCAACGGAAGCCCATAGACAGAATCAGCCGAAGTACCACTTGTGACCACAGGAGGGAGCTCGACCACAGAATTCACAACAGAGATCATCCTCTTGCTCATATATGGATAGAGTTTCAGCTGACACTGTATTCATCTAGTATCACGTCATTTGTCTAGGTCTTTTTTCCCTGTCATCACCCAAACACTTTTCACTTTGGCCGCTGTACAGGGAGGCTCGATTAGATTTGGGCACTCTCATTTTACAGTGAACGCTGGCTATGCACACCCTTTCCTATGTACGTGACTGCTCCGTTCTTATTAGCATTTCCTTACCTTCACGCCCATGCCAGTATTCACTTTCCATCACTTATTGCACTTCACAAATATGGCCGCCGCCTGGGTCTTCATAACTATGGACGCCACAGTGCGCATGCGCATTTCGATCAGCGCATTACCTATCCATCTCTGTGGTTATCTCTTGCTCTTTACCACCTGGTCCATTATTGTCCTAAACACCAGGTCATAACAGATTTGATCCCAGCGGCCTCAAGGTGCGGGGTATTGATAGAATTCATGGAGGAATTAGGGGCGGAAATCTATGCCAAATGTTGGAACAACGTGAGTGTCAGTGGATTGCCACCTTGGACACCATGGCCCCTAAGAGGCTTAATGAGAAGTTGTCCTTCGCCTCCTTTTTGTGATTGACATCGTCTTCCCCTTTGATTGAATGGAGCATCTATGTCCACCATCGTCTTTGTTTGTTGTGTAGCAGAGACTTTGCCTTATATATGCACCTTCTTTAAGATATTTGTTTTCACCCTATTTTTTAATCAGCGTTTTATTCATTGTTGTGTTATGTTTGTTTTCAGTTTTTTAGTATCCACTTACCTTCCTGCCTCAGGTGTTGTGCGCACGCTCCCAGACAAATTTGTGCCGCTCAAGACTCATATAAATGATGACGTTGCATCCATGACAGATTCCAACATGGACCCATTATGCATCTTGAAAGATGATCTAAGCCATATGTCATATCAGGATTACTCTGGGCTGTCTGTATACTGCGATTATATGGAGAAGGCGGTTATTATTTTATGCTTATTATGCATTACCCCATGCACTATGTCACTTTATAATGTCAATTGTTATTATGTTTGACATGCTGTTTTTTACGCTCATGTTATGCATATGCACTTGTGTACAATATTAGGGAGATCATTCTCTTGCTCATATATGGATAGAGTTTCAGCTGACACTGTATTCATCTAGTATCACGTCATTTGTCTAGGTCTTTTTTACCTATCATCACCCAAACACTTTTCACTTTGGCCGCTGTACAGGGAGGCTCGATTAGATTTGGGCACTCTCATTTTACAGTGAACGCTGGCTATTCACACCCTTTCCTATGTACGTGACTGCTCCGTTCTTATTAGCATTTTCTTACCTTCACGCCCATGCCAGTATTCACCTTCCATCACTTATTGCACTTCACAAATATGGCCGCAGCCTGGGTCTTCATAACTATGGACGCCACAGTGCGCATGCGCATTTCGATCAGCGCATTACCTATCCATCTCTGTGGTTATCTCTTGCTACGATGTGCGCATGCTCCGTGACATCACCCGGCAAGTTTTTGCCGCATGCGCACATCGTACTGACGGCTACAACATGAGACTGGCACTTCCGGGTTGCGCTCTTCGGGGCGCATGCGCCGCACCTGTTGGCAACTTAGGGCAGTTCTATTTAAACTCAGGGGACACAACACACGCTACTCCCCTTCTTGAAGAAGCACTCACGCGAAACGCGCGTCAAGGGGTCACAGCGGGCGGACCGAAGACACTGTTTGATTATGGGTGAGTGACGGCATCCTATTGGTACCTACAGGGAGGCTGGGGATTCCATATTGTTGGTGGTATCTATAGGTGTTCATGCGCAGAACCTGGATACTAGACCTAGTTAGATGACATACTCTTTTTCCCCCCCTCTCCTGGTTCAGGAGTTGTTGCACATGCCCCTAGATATTTTGTACTACTGGTCCAGATAGCCTGCTGTGCTAGCAGGTTCCTTGCATCCTTCCTCTTCTGTGTACTTTGCCCTTTGATTGGGCTATCTGTGTATATTTTAAATGTACTAATAAAATGATTGTTTTATTATTCCAATCTGTTGGTGTTCTGTATACTCTGCGTTCTCTAGTTTTATACACCTGATGGTTATCATAATTACTAATTCGCAAATAGTAATTAGTTTAATGCATCTTTATATATCTTGTGATTACCTCAATGTGATATCCTATTGTCAAGGGAGTCCCAATACACCAGACATGCGTCAAGCCATGAGGTTTCTTCTTTTTTAACCATGTTTTAACTTTTTTCAATTAAATCTAATTGATTTTACCTGGTCTGTTGGGCTTCAAGTTCTTCAAGCTGTAATCAACAGCAGGTACGGCCCCCGCCAGAGGCTATTTTCACTGCAATGAATCCTTGCACAATTGCAGCGTGATCAGCTCCCGACACCCACCTCTCCCTTGCCTTCTACGTCTCCTTAAGAACAGGATAGTTCGAAACGTGTAATACTGCACTCATGCCCAGGAATGTGATGTTTTTTTACTTTTTTGTATTTTGAAACTTTGGATTTTAAACAAAACAATAAACAGTTGTTTTTAATTAGCTCCTTTGGATCTGCAGTTGGAAAAATTTCCTTCAATTGTTTCAATTTGTTGGCAACACAACATATTTCCTTGCACTGCTGAAGGAACAACCTCTTTAACCGATTGGTGAGCTGGAAGTATATTGCAAGATTTGGACTGGGACCCCCCAATCCTGATATATATGTCCCTCATCCTGACCCCATCCTGGTATATATGTCCCTTTTGCTGGGTCCCATCCTGGTATATATATACCCCATCATGGTATATGTCTCTTATCCTGCTACATATGTCCCTCCTCCTGGACCCATCCTGGTATATACAGTGGGGCAAAAAAGTATTTAGTCAGTCAGCAATAGTGCAAGTTCCACCACTTAAAAAGATGAGAGGCATCTGTAATTTACATCATAGGTAGATCTCAACTATGGGAGACAAACAGAGAAAAAAAAATCCAGAAAATCACATTGTCTGTTTTTTTTAACATTTTATTTGCATATTATGGTGGAAAATAAGTATTTGGTCAGAAACAAAATTTCATCTCAATACTTTGTAATATATCCTTTGTTGGCAATGACAGAGGTCAAACGTTTTCTGTAAGTCTTCACAAGGTTGCCACACACTGTTGTTGGTATGTTGGCCCATTCCTCCATGCAGATCTCCTCTAGAGCAGTGATGTTTTTGGCTTTTCGCTTGGCAACACGGACTTTCAACTCCGTCCAAAGGTTTTCTATAGGGTTGAGATCTGGAGACTGGCTAGGCCACTCCAGGACCTTGAAATGCTTCTTACGAAGCCACTCCTTCGTTGCCCTGGCGGTGTGCTTTGGATCATTGTCATGTTGAAAGACCCAGCCACGTTTCATCTTCAATGCCCTTGCTGATGGAAGGAGCTTTGCACTCAAAATCTCACGATACATGGCCCCATTCATTCTTTCATGTACCCGGATCAGTCGTCCTGGCCCCTTTGCAGAGAAACAGCCCCAAAGCATGATGTTTCCCCCACCATGCTTTACAGTAGGTATGGTGTTTGATGGATGCAACTCAGTATTCTTTTTCCTCCAAACACGACAAGTTGTGTTTCTACCAAACAGTTCCAGTTTGGTTTCATCAGACCATAGGACATTCTCCCAAAACTCCTCTGGATCATCCAAATGCTCTCTACCAAACTTCAGACGGGCCCGGACATGTACTGGCTTAAGCAGTGGGACACGTCTGGCACTGCAGGATCTGAGTCCATGGTGGCGTAGTGTGTTACTTATGGTAGGCCTTGTTACATTGGTCCCAGCTCTCTGCAGTTCATTCACTAGGTCCCCCCGCGTGGTTCTGGGATTTTTGCTCACCGTTCTTGTGATCATTCTGACCCCACAGGGTGGGATTTTGCGTGGAGCCCCAGATCGAGGGAGATTATCAGTGGTCTTGTATGTCTTCCATTTTCTAATTATTGCTCCCACTGTTGATTTCTTCACTCCAAGCTGGTTGGCTATTGCAGATTCAGTCTTCCCAGCCAGGTGCAGGGCTACAATTTTGTTTCTGGTGTCCTTTGACAGCTCTTTGGTCTTCACCATAGTGGAGTTTGGAGTCAGACTGTTTGAGGGTGTGCACACGTGTCTTTTTATACTGATAACAAGTTTAAACAGGTGCCATTACTACAGGTAATGAGTGGAGGAAAGAGGAGACTCTTAAAGAAGAAGTTACAGGTCTGTGAGAGCCTGAAATCTTGATTGTTTGTTTCTGACCAAATACTTATTTTCCACCATAATATGCAAATAAAATGTTAAAAAAACAGACAATGTGATTTTCTGGATTTTTTTTTCTCAGTTTGTCTCCCATAGTTGAGGTCTACCTATGATGTAAATTACAGACGCCTCTCATCTTTTTAAGTGGTGGAACTTGCACTATTGCTGACTGACTAAATACTTTTTTGCCCCACTGTATATATCCTCCTATCCTCCATCCTGGTATATATATCCCCATCCTTGGATATGTCCCCTATCTTGAGCCCCATCCCAATATATGTGTCCCTTATCCTGGTATATGTATCTTATCCTGGGCCTCATCCTGATATATATCATATATCCCCCACTCTGGTATATCTCGCTTATCCTGGGCTCCATTATGGTATATGTCCCTTATCCTGGGCCCTTTCTTAGTATATATATGGAGCGCCCCCAGACGCAGGGCCGCGGGTTACTCGGTACCCGTCCTCTTTGGCTCAGCTCTGGGTTTATTACGGTGGCTGGACCCGGTCCGTGACCCTGCCAAGGGGCGTCTAATAAAAGGTGATACAAGTCTGTCAAGGTTTCGTGATGCCACCTGTGGTATTCGGTCAGGGTGACCGACGCTGCTTGGGGTCCACTGGGGTGATGTGATGGCAGCAAGATGGTTTACCTTCCCACAGGTGAAGTGAGTCCCCAGGGCTTCCCACTAGTGTAGGTGGTGATGATGTGAGGAGCAGACAATAACGAGGACTCAGGGTTGCAGTCTCTTTACCTCTTTACTGGTGACTTCAGGATCCTCAATCCAGAGCACGCTTAACAGGGCTGTTTGAGACCGGCCGGTCCGAAGGCACATCCAGAGTTCCCTTTGCAGGTGGAAATCGTTGCCTACCACTAGCGCCTGTGTGTTGTAGTGCTTCCCTGCTGAGCATTCAGGATAGTCCTCACAACTTCTATTCTCGTTTGTTCCAGTTCTTTCTAGTTCTTTCTCATTCTTTCTATTCTCCGTCCCCCAGGTTTGTTATGGCTAGGACGCACCCGTTTGATGGGAAGGCTCGGAGCTCTTCCGGGACCCTAGAGACGCCCCTCTCCACGCGTTGCCCCCTATGTCTGCTTAGGTGATGTAAGGTAGACAGCCAACCTATAATTAACTGTCCTGCGGTATTTGAAGTAAGGCATAAAGTCAGTTACTTCCTCGGTGTTCCGGGCAGCGGCTACGCGCCTCAGTAGGATGTTGCCGTTCTCCGGGCACGACTCCTACTGGCTCTCCTTTGTGCTTTGATCTCGTTTCTCACTGTCCACAATATCCTTCGCTTCGTGTCCTTTCTTTGGATGCCGCCGCAGATAGCGCAGGCGCGGCTCCGTAACGTTCTATCCTTGTCGCTAGGTGCCTGCCAGGTTCCCACGCCTGACAGGGACCCCCCTGAATCTTCCCCCCGCAACACCCCCCTGCCACGGGATGTTGCCTGAACAAAACCCAGTCAGCTTCTGACTAACTTCCTATCCAACCCCTAGTTTTACCAGTGTAAGGAGTGGCCTCATAAATAAAACCTTTTGCTCCCCCTAGTGGCCGGAGTGTGAAGTGTAATGTGTGCTGGTGATACCTGGTCAGATGAACGCCATCAGACGTACCATCACTCCCCTTAGTGGCAGAGCGATACTACTGCAACGACCAGGTCTCTGGGGCGCTGCATATACTTGGTATACAGTGCCTTGCGAAAGTATTCGGCTCCCTGGAACTTTTCAACCTTTTCCCACATATCAACATAAAGATTCCAAATGTAAATTTTTGGTGAAGAATCAACAACAAGTGGAACACAATTGTGAAGTTGAACAAAATGTATTTTCAATTTTTGTGTAAAATCAAAAACTGAAAAGTGGGGCGTGCAATATTGGTCGGCCCCTTTACTTTCAGTGCAGCAAACTCACTCCAGAAGTTCATTGTGGATCTCTGAATGATCCAATGTTGTCCTAAATGCCTAATGATGATAAATATAATCCACCTGTGTGTAATCAAGACTCCGTATAAATGCACCTGCTCTGTGATAGTCTCAGTCCTGCTGTTACTGTAATTAGCGGCGGCAGGTGTCAGATGATGGGATCAGTAGTCCCATCAGCTGACACCAGTGAGTGGAGGTGAAGTTTATACCTCTGATCACAGCTGAGCGCTCCCGCTGTCTTCTGACTGATTTCCCCACCGATCAGAAGCAGTGTTTGCCTCGCTCTCATGCATATGACAGCATTTCAAACACTGTATTGTCGGACCCCCCTTTCAGGTTGCATGGACGCATCATGCAGCCTGCCATCTAGAGGTAGCAGAGCCGAGTGTGAGATGACATCTGGCTGTCCTTGACTTTTCTGCAGCAAATACGCTGTAAAAAAAGTCAACCTGCGTATTTGCAGCGTTTTTTCACCATTCATTCAAGTCAATGGGAGGAAAATGCTGAAAAAACGCTGGAAAAACGCTGAAAGAAGTGACATGCTCGGTGTCCAAAAAACGCAGCAAAGCACAAAATACTGATGACACAAAAAAACAATGTGTGTGCATGAGATTTCTGAAATCTCATAGGCTTTGCTGGTACTGTGCAAAGCAGCTGAAAATTAGCTAAAAAAACAGCAAAAAAAGTAGCAAAAACGCCCTGTGTGAACTTACCCATACTGTGATCAAACCATCACAGGTTTAAGTACCATAAAGAGACAAAAAAAAATGGGGAAGAAATAAAGAAAACAAGTTTTTATAAAAATAAAAAAATGGTTAAAAATATAAACATTCAAGACATCTTTTTTTCCCCATTAAAAATAAAGAAAAAAAATTTAAAAAACAAAATTGGTATTGCAGCATTCGTAAAAGTACAATTTATTCAGATATTAAATAAATCACCCTGATCAGTAAATTCCATAAAGAAACAAAAATCAAAACACCAGAATTTCATTTTTTTGGTCACTTCACCTCCCTAAAAAAAAATAATAAGCAATCAAATCTCTGTATGTACATATAACAGATATTGATAAAATGTATGGTCACCAAGAAAAAAAATAGTCTCTCACTCAGCCCTATCAAAAGAAAAATAAAAACGTTATGGAAATGTAAAAGAAATCAACAGGAAGTGAGAGCTGCGGCTGACCGCTTAATTCCTCTTGATTACTAAGGCTAGTTTCACATTTGCGTTAGAATCCACAGCGTTTAATCCGCATCCGCAAGTGCAGGAAAAAATGCATATAAACACGTACAAACATGGCGTTTTTTAGACGCATGCGGTTAAAAAAACGCAGCGTTTGCAAGCTTTTCTATGCGTTTTTTCCTGTGTTTGCCTTTTTGGTGCGCATGGTGACAAATTTTACAGGAGAAAAATCTAGATAACCAGACACTGCCAATGTGATTACAGAGGGCGTGTATTATGGGATATCTTTATATAGACCCTTGAACAGCTGAAATCTTCAGATTTTGCTCCTGTATCCTATGTCATGATGGATCTTCGCATGGAGAGCTTTTATTTCAACCTGGATTTAAGCATCAAGCTGTTTCTTGCCTGTGCGTTTGCTTGGAAGCAAGACAGAAATCGCGAAAGATGGAGAAGGAGACGTCGTAGGCGTTTTTGGAGACACCCCATTATTGAATTACGTGAGAGATGTGGAGCCTATCACACGCTGTATGGTGAGCTTAATGCGAACCTGGACAAATTCCCGGAATATACAAGGATGTCGCAAGACTCGTTCCGGGATTTGCTTGCTCGTGTCCAAGGAGGAATCTGGAGACAGGACACCCAGCTCCGTAGAGCGATTCCACCAAAGGAACGTCTGCTGCTTACATTAAAGGGAACCTGTCACCCCGTTTTTTGAGATTGAGCTATAAATACTGTTAAATAGGGCCTGCGCTGTGTGTTCCTATAGTGTATGTAGTGTACCCCGATTCCCCATGTATGCTGAGAAATAACTTACCAAAGTCGCCGTTTTCGCCTGTCAATCAGGCTGGTCAGGTCGGGAGGGCGTGGTGACATCGCTGGTTCTTCCTCAGCTTTACGTTGGTGGCGTAGTGGTGAAGACACAGCGCGCGATCTGCGCTGTCATCCCTTTCGTCGGTGGGGGCGGCCATCTTCCTGGGGCCGCGCGTGCGCAGATCGAGTGCTCTGCTGCACGGGGCTTCAGGAAAATGGCCGCGGGATGCCGCGCGTGCGCATTAGAGATCGCGGCGGCCATTTTCCCAAAGCCGAGTTTGCATCTCGGCTTTGGGAAAATGGCCGCCGCGATCTCTAATGCGCACGCGCGGCATCCCGCGGCCATTTTCCTGAAGCCCCGTGCAGCAGAGCACTCGATCTGCGCACGCGCGGCCCCAGGAAGATGGCCGCCCCCACCGACGAAAGGGATGACAGCGCAGATCGCGCGCTGTGTCTTCACCACTACGCCACTACGCCACCAACGTAAAGCTGAGGAAGAACCAGCGATGTCACCACGCCCTCCCGACCTGACCAGCCTGATTGACAGGCGAAAACGGCGACTTTGGTAAGTTATTTCTCAGCATACATGGGGAATCGGGGTACACTATATACACTATAGGAACACACAGCGCAGGCCCTATTTAACAGTATTTATAGCTCAATCTCAAAAAACGGGGTGACAGGTTCCCTTTAAGGTACGTAACAAATCTAAACCAATGCCAGTGCTAATTTTGGGTGTTCTGACATGTTTTTTGGGGGGGTATTTTCCTTTATGTCTTTAGCATGACAACACCATAAATAGAATTGATTGTAATTGTTTTTTATTTTTTTTCTTCCAGATTTCTGGCAACCGGAGAGAGTTTATCATCCCTCCACTTCCAATACCGGCTTGGAATATCCACCCTGTCCAGAATAGTTGCGGACACCTGCCGGGCTTTGTGGAATGTACTGCGGGATGAGTTTATACCCCTACCCACCTTGGACATGTGGATTGGAATTGCGGAAAAATTCTGGAGTGTGTGTGATTTCCCCAACTGTTTGGGAGCGGTGGATGGAAAGCACATCTGCATTATCAAAGCAGCCAGAACAGGATCGGAGTACTTCAACTATATAAAAAATATTTTTCTGTTGTGATCATGGCAATAGCCGATGCGGACTGTCGCTTCATCGCTGTGGACATTGGAGCTTTTGGCCGTGGCAACGATTCCCAGACTTTTAAGAACTCTGATATGGGCTGCCGTGTGTATGGCAAAAATTTTAATTTTCCACGGCCTCTCCCCAACACTCAAGGTCCACCAATGCCATTTGTTATGGTTGGTGATGAGGCCTTTCAGATGTGTAAAAACCTACTGAAGCCATATTCCAGTCGGGACTTGAACCACACTAAAAGGATTTTTAACTACAGACTGACCAGGGCTCGAAGAACAGTAGAGTGTACCTTTGGGATTCTAGTCTCAAAATGGCGCATTCTAGCATCAGCCATTAATCTAAAAATGGAGACAGTCGACAAGTTGGTCAAAGCCTGTGTGGTTCTGCACAATTACATAATGGCTAAGGAGCGGCCCAACATTGAACTGGATGAACCAGTTGCACACCCACTGCCCGATTACCAGCATCACCCACTGCGGTCAACAGCTGAAGTTGGCCACATGTAAGACCAATTTGCTGCCTTTTTTGAGTTGGATATTGGACGTGTGTCATGGCAGGACAATGTTGTGTAAATGTCCTGTTGTGATTTTATCTGTACCAATTATTTTCTTAAATGTTATTAATATTTCTTGTTAATAAACTTCATTTTTGGTGTCTTGACAGTGTCTCCTATGTATTTCCTCTACAAACCAAGGCTGTCCTCACACTAGCAGTATTTGGTCTGTATTTAATATCAGTATTTCTAATCCAAAACCAGGAGTGGGTGATAAAGGCTGAGGTGCTAGATATGTTAATATTATAATTTTCCTCTAATTGTTCCACTCCTTGTTTTGGCTTACAAATACTGATATAAAATACTGACCACATACTGCTAGTGTGACAGCAGACATGTTGTTTTAGTGGTAAGGTTGTTTATGTAATTGCGTACTGATTCTGTTCTGCAGTATCCATTGGACACAGACTGAAGAGACAATGGCTGTCATACAAAACAGATTTATACTCATCAAGTCAGGTGTCAGAAATAATGAATTCATGATGCACATATAACAGCCTCATGAATTCACTATTTCAGATACATGTCCAGGTGAGCATAGATATGCCTTGTATGACCGCCATTGTCCCTTAACTTTGTGTGAAACAGATTACGTACACAGAAGAGAAAATGGAGGTTATACAAGGCAGTTCTCTACTCACCAGGTCAGGTGTCCTAACTAATGAGTTTTTGGACACCTGACCTGTTGAGTATAGTTCTGCATTGTATTGCCACCATTTTCTCTTCAGTCTGCAACACTAGTCACAGACTAAGCAGAAAGAAGAGATTATGGAAATAATACAAGTATTAATTTTGTGGCCCACCTCATATCTCTATACTAAAGACACACAAAGCTACAGTATTTTACTTGCTAACTACTGGAGCTATGATGTGGCCACAAAATTAAGTGTTCGGCGCACGGTGTGTGTTGATGGCGGCGAAATACACAATTAAACCACACATAATTGGGGGCAAAAACAATATTATTTATTTTGTTATACACAAACTTTTTATTTAACTGCGCCTTCTTGGGGTAGAGTGATGAAAACGGGGGTGTGAAGCTGTAAGGTCTGGCTAAGTGTGGATGATGCAGGGGTATAAGGAGAAGAGGCAATGAAACTTGTGGGGTCTGGTAGTTCGGGGATAGGGCTTGACACATGAGAGGCCTGAGACGCATTGGAAGGGTGAGACAAACCTGACATTACAGACACACTGGGAGGTGAGGGGGGAGGAATACTAATAGTCTGCTGGTTTTTATTTTTTCTCCCTTTCTGGGATCGCCGGGTTCTGGGAAGCCTCGGTGGGCTCATATGTCGTGGCATGGTCGTGGTGGATGACCTGTTAGGGTCCAGCTGCACTGTGCCAGAGTCCATAGTGCTCGTAGAGTGTGCAGCCATGCCAGAGTCCATAGTGCTCGTAGAGAATACAGCCATGCCAGAGTCCATAGTGCTCACAGAGCGTGCAGCCATGCCAGAGTCCATAGTGCTCATAGAGTGTGCAGCCATGCCAGAGTCCATAGTGCTCATAGAGCAGAAGCCCATGCCAGAGTCCATAGCGCTTGTAGGGCGGAAGGCCATGCCTGGGTCCCGCTGCATTGTGGTGGTGGTGGTACGGAAGGCCATGCCAGGGTCCTGCTGCATCGTGGTGTCAGTGGAGGAGGTCGAAGCTGGAGCAGCGTTAGTCATGGTGGTGGCGGTGGGCTGTCTTACAGCACTCGGCATGGTGGTGGTGGTGTACTGGTGTCCGGCAGTGCTAGGAATAGAGGTGGCCGTGCAGTGGTATGAAGCAGAGGTCGGCATTGAGGTTAATCGTGACAGTGAAGGCACAGGTGGATATGCCGCCACTGTCTGCTGAAAATACCGACTCTGCTGCATAGCCTGCACGTAAGCAGCATTGCAGGCCTGCATGACACTAAGCTGGAGATCAGGAGTAAGGTGTTCCAACATGCCCTGCTCAATTTGGTTAAAAAAATTATGTGCTGGCCTCTGGAGGTCGGCTTTTGCTTGGTCAAGGCTTTTGGTGACCTCCTGGATATGTGTATTCATGTGGCTAAGGGAAATATCCATTCGGTCACCAAAAGCCCTGAGTCCTTCGTGAAAAGCCGCGCTCAAGTGCAAAAACTCGGGCATGAGGGACAGGGCCGGCGTCAGCACCCGGCGCACCCGGGCAAGTGCTGGGGCCCTGGCGAGACGGGGGGGGGGCCCATTTATGGTAGCACACGTGACTCACTACATCCCTGCTGTGTGTTGTGTGTGACTGTCTTCAGTGAGTGACTAATCAAATCGGACATCACCCCCCCCCCCCGGCTGGCGGCGCCTCGGCTGCAGGGGGTACAGAGTTCTGTCTGTGCAGTTTCGCTGGCGCTTGGCGCTGCGCAGCTGCAATAGCAGCAATACTCACCTCCGCAGGCCCTCACCATGGATACACAATATACTTCCGGGCGACGCTGGGTCATCTCTCCTGCTACTTCCGGTCGGCTCTTCATCCTAAGAGCAAGAAGACAGAGCCCCTCGTCGTCCAGTGTCCACCATCCAGGTCCAGGACATGAGGACAGGTCCAGCAGCGGCAGCACCAAGCAGGAGAAGACGAGCAGCAGCTGTGCTGCAGTGAGGACAGTGCACCCTCTCCTGCTGTGTCCACAACGAGGGCGATGGACGGGCCGGCGAAGCAGTGAGTGAGTCAGTGACTCGTCTGCACTTTGCGGGGGAGGGGGAATATGGGATGCAGCCTGCTGCTGAGCCAGGGTCTGCTGTGTGTCTCACTGACCCTTTTACTTTCACAATCTCATCTCAGACAGCCAGTTTCACCCATTTTAGGTGTTGCCTTATATACTACGTCACGGGGCTGTGATATTACTACGTGGGCTGTGCGTTATATACTGTGTGGGCTGTGCGTTATATACTACGTGGGCTGTGCGTTATATACTGCGTGGGCTGTGCGTTATATACTGCGTGGGCTGTGCGTTATATACTGCGTGGGCTGTGCATTATATACTGCATGGGCTGTGCGTTATATACTGCGTGGGCTGTGCGTTATATACTGCGTGGGCTGTGCATTATATACTGCGTGGGCTGTGCGTTATATACTGCATGGGCTGTGCGTTATATACTGCATGGGCTGTGCGTTATATACTGCATGGGCTGTGAGTTATATACTGCGTGGGCCGTGCGTTATATACTGCGTGGGCCGTGCGTTATATACTGCGTGGGCTGTGCGTTATATACTGCGTGGGCTGTGCGTTATATACTGCGTGGGCTGTGCGTTATATACTGCGTGGGCTGTGCGTTATATACTGCGTGGGCTGTGCATTATATACTGCGTGGGCTGTGCGTTATATACTGCGTGGGCTGTGCGTTATATACTGCGTGGGCTGTGCGTTATATACTGCGTGGGCTGTGCGTTATATACTGCGTGGGCTGTGCCTGTGCGTTATATACTGCGTGGGCTGTGCCTGTGCGTTATATACTGCGTGGGCTGTGCGTTATATACTGCGTGGGCTGTGCCTGTGCGTTATATACTGCGTGGGCTGTGTGTTATATACTGCGTGGGCTGTGTGTTATATACTGCGTGGGCTGTGTGTTATATACTGCGTGGGCTGTGCGTTATATACTGCGTGGGCTGTGCCTGTGCGTTATATACTGCGTGGGCTGTGTGTTATATACTGCGTGGGCTGTGTGTTATATACTGCGTGGGCTGTGTGTTATACGTCGTCCACCACCCAGGACATGAGGACCGGTCCAGTAGCGGCAGTGCCAAGCAGGAGAAGACAAGCAGCAGCTGCAGTGAGGTGCACGGTCGGTGCACCCTCTCCTGTGTCCACAACGAGGGCGACGGACGGGCCGGCGAAGCAGTGAGTGAGTGACTCGGGTATGTGTTAAAGGGGGGGGGGCCCACTGAGACTCGTTCGCCCGGGGCCCTAAAAAACCTGGAGCCGGCCCTGATGAGGGACCTGTCCAATGCCCTCTGCCGCTGCTGGGAGGAGCCCCAAAAAAAAGGGGCAGAGGCAGAGGACTGGGAAAGGGGAACACCTGATGGACCAGTTTCCTGGTCTCCAGGTAGTGTGGCAGGCCCCCTTGCTGCAACGCTGCAGGATGGCTGGGACGGGTCCGTGGAGGTCTGATGACGGACCGCTCCAGAACCTGGGCCAACAGTGCTGCTCTATGTGCTGTGAAAAAAGGAGAAAAAAAAATACCAAAAATTAACCAGATGCCAAATCCTGTGGAATAGAAACATACATATTATGGCAATACAACACAACCAAATGCACAGGAGAAATACTTACGTTCTCTGGGCAAGGACCGGTCTTAAAACTGCCAGAATGCGATGGTATTTGTTCTTTCGGATCCTTGCTCCTGAGCCACTGGGAACACGGCTCTCTTGACGCAGGTCCTTGTTGAAGCGGTCCTTCATCGAACGCCAACATGTTTTGACTTTGAGCACTGGTGAAAAAACAAAACATAATGGTTAGACAATGTACTTTTGGCCGTGCTCACACAACTGTGTGTGATGAGAGAAACTCTGGAGAGTTTCTTTCATCACACACAGTTGTGTGAGCATGGCCAAGGTCTCTGATACTTCACACTGCATTGCAATACTTACAAAATGCATTTCGGACCCGAGTAGGGGCGTCGTCCCAGCCATGTCACATCGCTTTGGCCACCTCATTCCATAGGCGCCAGATCGTCACATTGTCCGAGTGCTGTGGAACCCGGGTGTCCCACAACGGGACTCGCTCCTGGACCAGGGAGATGAGGAGGTCATTTTCTATTAGGTCTTCATCCCGTTCTGGAACCTAAAAATTAAATAAAGACATTAATGTTGGATACATTAACATAAGGAAAAGAAAGAAAACAGAGGATGAGAAATGGCATGAATAAGGAAAGTCAAGATACAAAAGGAGTCCAGAAGAAAAATGTAAAGAAAGAGGAAAGTAATGAAAGTAAGATTCAAGAAGACTAAAGTGAGGATACAGTAAACAGTCAGCCTTGTACACGTACACGCTACCACCTTGCCACCCGACCGTGACTCCGCTGCTCCTGTCCAGCCTCTGCCGCAGTAGAAGAAGTGCTCTGAAAAAATGAAAAAAAAAAATTGGCATATGTGTAGATGTGACAGTGAATACTTACCAATCTGACGAGGTGAGTACTCACTTCACTGACATGTTCAGCTTCAGAAGGCCCAGGACGTTGCTCCTCATCAAAAGAAGAAGACATTCTGATGCATGCAGAAATAAAGAAATGGAAGAAATTAGGACATGCAGAGACAGAAAATAGAAAATAAAGGCATTGGCTAGGATATACTCACATTGTTCTGGGTGTAGATTCCTTCCTGTGTCTGCTCTGCTGCGTCTGGAAAGCTTCTCTGTCTGCTGCGTAGTGGCCTGCAACTGTCCACTGCCTCCCTTTATCACCTTGTATGTGGGGGGTGGCTTATCAGAGTCTAGACATGTTTTTCTCTGGTGCAACGCAGGCGTTCATGAACGCAAGCAAACGCATGTGCTTGCGGCCGCATGCGTTCACATAGACAGCAATGCGTTTTTTTGGCGCATTTGTACCGCAAACAACCGCATACCTTTCTAGGTGGCAAATTGACGCCTTCAAAATTACTACATGTAGCATTTACCGCGCCAAACCGCAGACGACAAAACAACGCATGCGTCGTCAAACACGGCAAAACGCAGACACTTGCATTCCTAATGTTAAATATAGGAATACACAACGCATGTGGATTATTGCGGATGAAACGTTGCGGAAACCACCACAAATGTGAAACTGGCCTAATATGTGTAACAACTCTGCTGGCATCATGGCATGGCCTCTCATTTCTCACACTATCTTACCCACTGCTCCAGGCCATGATGTGGTTTCTGTTTCTTGCCAGCTCCATGTTCTGTTCCTCTGATCTCTGCATGCTTCCTGGCTGTGTGCATAGGAGGGCAGCGCCTGAACTCTCTGGTTCTTATAGATATCAGGTGCACCTGTCTAATCTGTTTCTGACCAATTACCAAGAGACCTTCAGTATATAGTGCAGCTCCACCCAGTGGACTGGGCCTGTGCAATGTGTTAGCTCAGTTTGTGTTTAGCTTCTGAGTTTGCCAGGCCTTGCTCTGTGTTACTCCCTCTCTAGAGGCTTTTCTCCTTGTCTTGCCTTGATCTTGTTGTTCGCTCTACAGGTGTTATGAACTGGTGGTTTAGGAGCAACATGGGACGAGCTCTGAAGGAGGTGGTACCTGTACTGACCGCAGTCCCTAAGCTCAACACAACACTAGAAGTAGCCGTGGGATGCTCCTGTCACTCCCTAGGCACCTCAAGTATCAAATATAAATAGTAAAGCCGCACCCTATAATGGCAATGTCTCTATGGACAGCAGAGTGTACGTCCTCACCAGGGGATCCATCCCAGTAGGTAAATCCAGAAGCACATGAAGAAAAGGACAGCACCACAGCAATTGTGAAAAGACAGCTAGGCACCTCGTCACAGCCTGAGAACTAACTACCCCTAAAGATAGAAACAGGAAAATTATCTTGCCTCAGAGAAAATCCCCAAAGGATAGTCTGAGTGGAGAGGGAAAAGACATACGTAGAATGAAACCAGGATTTAGCACAGGAGGCCAGTCTAGCTAGATGGATAGGACAGGACGGAATACTGTGCGGTCAGTATTAAAAACTACAAAAATCCACACAGAGTTTACAAAAATCTCCACACCTGACTAAAGGTGTGGAGGGTAAATCTGCTTCCCAGAGCTTCCAGCTTAACTGAATTAATCCATACTGACAAGCTGGACAAAACATAGAATGCACAGAACGAATAAGTCCACAACATGTGGACAGAAAGGAGCAAAGAAAGGACTTATCTTTGCTGAACTGGTCAGGATATCAGGGAAATCCAAGAGAGATGTGAATCCAACCAGGAACCATTGACAAGTGGCACTGGCTGAAGGAAAGAGCCAGGCATAAATAGCCGAGCAGAAAGACAATCAGTGGAAGCAGCTGCAGGCGGCTAAATCCAAGGAGCAGCCATACCACTTAAAACCACCGGAGGGAGCCCAAGAGCAGAACTCACAAAAGTGCCACTTACAACCACCGGAGGGAGCCCAAGAGCGGAATTCACAACAACAGGAGGCAGAATATCCTGATCCCTGTGTCTTTGTCCTTGTGTCTTGTTCCATTGCCTTGTCTGTACTTTGTCTTATCTCGGTCTCCTTGTCAGTGGCTTCCTTCCCTTCTTTGTCTTTCCTTGTGTTCTTTGTCTGCTTCCGCTCCGCACTCTTGTGGCTCTGCCTGCTCTGTACCTTTGTAGCTTTATCTCTACTCCGCACTCCTGCAGTTCTGCTCCATTCTATTCTGCTCAGCTCCTGTTGCTGCAGAAACCTCTTGCTGCAGATCCTCTCCACATTCCTTGTGGCTCTGCTCTGCTTTGCTGCTGCAGAAACCTCTTGCTGCAGCTCCTCTCGACATTCCTTTTGGCTCCGCTCTGCTTAGCTTCTGCTGCTGCAGTAATCTCTTGCTGCAGCTCCTCTCCACTTTCCTTGTGGCTCCGCTCTGCTTAGCTTCTGCAGAAATCTCTTGCTGCAGCTCCTCTCCGCATTCCTTGTGGTTCTGCTCTGCTTAGCTTTTCTTGCTATGCTATCTCTTGCTGCTCTTCCGCTCCTATCTGCAGCCTTGCACTTCTCTTCCTGTGTGAACAGGTCCCAACCTGTTCCTTCATTCTCCTTTCCTTCTGGCTTGCTTCTGTACCTGCATCTCCTGTGTGAACAGGTCCCAAACTGTTCCTTCATACTTCATTCCTTTCTGCTTGTTTTCTTACCTGCACCTCCAGTGTGAACAGGTCCCTACCTGTTTCTTCATACTACATATCCATACCTGCACCTCCTGTGTGAATAGGTCCCTACCTGTACCTTCATATACCACACCAACCAGTCCTGTGTTCTCTGCTGTCCCTGCCAGTCCTGTGTTCCTGCCAGCCTTGTGTTCTCTGCCATTCCTGCCAGTCCTGTGTTCCTGCCAGCCTTGTGTTCTCTAACGTGCCTGCCAGCCTTGTGTTCTCTAACGTGCCTGCCAGCCCTGTGTTCTCTACCATGCCTGCCAGCCCTGTGTTCCCTTCCGTGCCTGCCAGCCCTGTGTTCTCTGCCGTGTCTCTGCCAGCCCTGTTTCTCTGCCGTGCCAGCCTACTCGTCTGAGTTTCAGCCGTGCTCTTCTGACAGTCCTGCCTGATGCCTGCACCTGTCCTAGTGTACCTGTTCTCCAAGTGGGATCAGCAGCCACAGCCAGACACCACCCTGGATTAGCACCTGGCAGCTGCCTGCTGCACAAGCCTGACCTCACCATCAGAGGCTCCAGCGAAAACCCAGGCAGCTGTCATAGTCACGCCCCTTCCAGGGTAGTCTGGTTTGTGGCTCAGTGGGGCCACAAACCCCCCGAGCTCACGCCCATCAGTCAGGGCGTGAGCGTGACAATATGTCTGAAGGTGCGGACTGTAACAACAGTACTGATTAAGTGCAGGGCTCAGATGTCATGACAACCTCATGTGAGCCCCAGGACCACGAGTGCTGACACAGGAGGTGAGTGAAATGTGTTTTTATTTTCACAAGGGCAAACATTCAGATCGAGAAGGGGTTTTCCTAGCAGTGGACAACCCATTTAAGGTCCTTATACACATTTAGGCTCATTCAAAGTGTTTTTTGTGTATGTAACAAAATGGCCTGAGTATCATCAACATTTTGGCTTTGATTTCATCAGTGTTTTAGGTCCATGTGCCAATTTTTGCTATCAGGGTTTTATCAGTGACTTTCATGTATGGACAAATAAATTACAAAGCTTCTCTTGGTCGTTACAGTGTTAATCATGGTCAGCGCACAGATGGCAGACTGATGCCATCTGTATGCTTCCAGCGATTTTCTTGAACTCATACACTTATATTGGTAGTTTTCATCTGTGATGCTTATAAAAAAAATGGACATTTCTCTGTGATTTTTTTTTTTGCATACAGATGGTTCCCTAAAAACAAAGACATGTGGGTACAAGATTATCCATGAAAATTATGGGTAGAGTACGTTATGTGAAAAACGGACAAGGGCTACCCTACTCAGTGTGTTAGCAGCTCTGCTCCTCCCTTTGTCAGCCCACTGAGCTGAGTCCTCATGCAGCACTTCCAAACTCTGCTGCATATCCCTGCTGTTGTTACCTGGCTATAGGGAGGCATGGCCAGATCCTGCAGGAATTTAACCCTGATCTGTCCTGAAGAGTTTGACTTCCCCAGCCAATCCCATGCCAGGCAAGGGATATATTAGGCAGCTCCTTCCTACTCACCTTTGCCTCAGCTTAGTTTCTATTTGAATATGTCTCTAGCTTCCTTCCAAGGTGTACCTCTGTTTAGTCTCCTCTGTTATCGACCGGCTTGTCTATTGTGATCTCTTCATTCCTGACTCCGGCTTTGTATAGTGAACCCGTGCTGCCTGCCCCAACCTCGGACAGTCTGACTATGCTACTGTCTCACCCTCCTGTACTTTGTGTAACTGCTCTGACCCATGGGTCAGGTGCTGCAGGTCTGGAGAATGCTCTGGAGTGACATCTGGTGACTACCTGTGACCCAGCCTATCCTCATCACCAGAGGTTCTAGCGAAAACAAGTTAGTTGCTTAACCATGCCCCTCCAGAGTAAGCCCAGTCTTTAGCGCAGTGGGTCCACACTTACCAGCGTTACACACAGCCATGCACATTTTAGCCTATACTGCCTATTTTGCCCGTAATAGTTGTTATACCAAGCCATACATGTTTAGTGAAAAACAAACCATTTTTCTGACAATATTCTTTCAAAGAAAGATTGTTCAAGTAATAACAACTGTCTGTGACCAAACGACCTGTCATCCAACATCCAAATCTAAAGTAAACTACTTAATTTCACATGATGACTTCCTGTGATCGGTCAGCTCAAATGATCGTTTGTTTGTAAGTTTTCATCCAACGAGCTGTTGTTTGGTTTGGAATCATTGATTTTCAACAATTTTTGAACTCAGAGGGCGGACTACATGTGATACCAGAGCCGCCAACATGGACTAAATACTTGAGATTATTTGCAAGACAAACTGAACCTAAGGCTTGTGATATGAGCGGAGCAAACAATACTGTACTATATCACTATGTCAACTGGGGACAGTAATGATTAACCAGTCAGCTTCATTCACACTTAACAGTTTACATACAAGACTGTAATTAGAGACCCTTCTAAGTCATAAGAGAATGCCATCATCGTGCTAAACCTAAGTAGTCAAATATTGATAAACCGATAGATGCTTCTCGAATTACTTTAACATGCTCAGGATCAAAGCGCATTAGAACTGAAGGGACCTAAATTGTTCTGCTGTGCAGCACATAAATAAATGCTTTAATTCAGATTAATATGGCTATGTGCTTTGTCATATCTAAACTGAATGTATACATACAGTAATTACAATTTCTCTAGGTTTTCATTGGTATACCCTGCTTTTATTAAAAAAAATTGAGCTAAAGGCAAACATGTTAATTTTCATCCTAAATCCCTATTTATTTAATGCCATGATCTAACCTATTTTCTAATATACTTGTATTAAAAATTTCTAGCTTTCCCTACTTCCTTTCTCATTACGTTTTGTTTGAGAATCTCAATGCTTGCTGAGATATTCAAACAAAGCTTCCTCAACGGGCAGAGACTGCAGTCACTGCCTCTTTATCTGCCCCTCCCTGAAATAAAGTGTCATCAGTGACTTTTGTTTCAGGGGCTGGGCTAGTTCCTGCGCGATGTGTGATTGCACAGTGACAGTGCGCTCTCTGTTGTCGGCTGAGTTCAGCAGTAATGAGCTCTAAAAAGACCGCATTGTCAAAATACCCAGGGTGCAGAGACCAGCACTGCCTCTGCAAGCGACTTCACTGGTCTCAGCATGATGGGTATTCTGACACTGCTCTGTTGCAGGCTTGTTGATCCAAATCGAAACAGGGAGCGCGCTGTCATAATGCACATCACACAGTCACAGCGTGCAAGGACTAGCCCAGCTCTTGAAACAAAGGTAATCAAAAAAGGATGTGAAAAAAATAGGAAAGCAGTTACGGTAGATGGTGTGGGGAGGGGAAGGATTTTTTTAATGCAACTATATTAGAAAATAGTTTAAATTGTGGCATTAAATAGATAGGGATTCAGGATGAAAGTTATTTTGGACTTCGGACCACCACTTTAATACTGGCGTATACGGCTCACATAATTCTGCCAGATATCACCAAGATAATATCGCTTTATAAAGCCCTCAGAATATTTTGATATTGTATCAAGCTAATACTGCCTTAAACAATTCTCATAATATTCAGTGGTGTTGCGTAAGTTGCCAGTACTCAGGGAAATGCAGGTATTTGCGCTCCCTAACTCAGTAAAAATGGGCCCTTAAAATAAATAATGCCCCCTAAAAGAACGCTTTAGAAAGTATTAATGCCTACTTAGTGTCATCTTAGAAAGTAATGATGCCCCCTGAGAGATCCCTTTAATAGGAATAATGCCACCTTCACCTTCATGCAACCCAAAAGTAGAAATAAAGTTTATATTCCTCTAATCTGAGCTACAAAGTTGACAAGAGTGACCTTCCAGCTCTGGGATGCGAATGTCTTGTTGGCCATATGTGAGTCGCCCGCCAGGGCCGTGGGGGTCCGGCACTCACAGGGGGATGTCACAGTGGTGGCAACCCGGTCCATGGCCCTGGGCGCCCATGTTAAAGGGAATGTCCATAAAGGGGTTTTGAATAGTTTGTGTTCATGACGCCACCTGTGGTATTTGGTGGGGACCGTCGCTGCTTAAAGGGGTCCGCTTGGGTGATGTTAAAGCAGCTGAGATGGTATAACTTCCCACAGGTGAAGTAAGTCCCCAGGGCTCCCGGTATGTAGGTGAAAATGGTGAGTGGTGCAGTAAAGAATGGAGGACACAGGTTTACAGTCTCTTTACCTGGTTTTCTGGAGAATTCATTAATCCACAATCCTGGGCACCAGATCACAGGTACAGGCAGGGTCCATCCGGCTTGGAAGCAAGTTTAGAGTCCCCTTTACCAGATGGAGATGAAAGCCTTCCTACCAGCGCTTTGATGTAGTCCCTTGCTGCCTGTGGCTTCTATGAAGGTCCTCAAAGTTCTGCCTGTCCTCCATAAAGGTAGGACACAAACCCGTATGACAGGTGGCTCGAGCCTTTTTATAGGGTCTCTATCACGACCTGGGCTCTATGTGTCACTGTGTCTCCTGGGTATTAGGGTGGACAGGTGATATGTAATCCAGCTGCCCTGCTGATTTCTGTTGTACCTCCTGGGGTCCGACACAAAATCTGTCTTCCGGCTACTGGAATCTGCGCTCTGCCAGGGAGGTAGCCCAGTCACAGCTATCCTTCCCAGATATCTCTCTCCTGTGCTTTGCTCTCCTGCACGCTCTCTACAATCTGTTCTTTCCTTCTCAATTCTCTTTCCCCAGGAGCTGCAGCAACTCTGGCTGCACGGCCCCTTTAGTCCTTCCGACACTCACTGTCTGACTGCTCTCTTCTCTGTCCTCCTGACAGACCACTCACTCACTTCCCCTCCAGCCAGAATATATATCAAGGGACATTCCCCCGAAAACAGGGTTCAGAGCTCTTGCCTTCTGGCCTGGAGTGTGAACATGTTGCATGTTTGTGATTACCTGATAGAAGAGATCTTCCCTTGCTTCCAAGCATGACATCCCTCTCGCCATGAGGAAAGCAATCCCACTGTGACTACCAGGAACGTGGAGCATCACACTTGCATCTACAGGATGGAGCGTGGGGGAGCCTAAGTATTTCTGCTCTGCTACAGGACCCAACTGTTCAAAGTAGCACTTATTTGGAGAAGTAGTGAGCATGTGCAATACCTTCAGAGCAAGCTACACCACTGCACCTTACTTTTGTCTTCTTTTGAATTTTTGCACCTCTAATAATTTTGCCTCTAGGGCAACCTCACATGTACCAAGCTATGCTACTGATCCAATGTTTGTTACCCAGGTGGCAGTTTATCTACACAGCGTATGTTCCAGTCATCTATATATATAATTGTCTAAGGGTTTTTCCGTCTGTCTGTCTGTCTGTCTGTCCGTCCTGGAAATCCCGCGTCTCTGATTGGTCGAGGCCGCCAGGCCTCGACCAATCAGCGACGGGCACAGCGACGATGATGTCATAAAGGACGTAGAAATCCCACGTTTCTGATTCAGCGACGGGCACAGTATCGACGTAGATGTCATAATGGTTGCCATGGCGACGATGATGTCATGAAGGTTGCCTCGACCAATCAGCGACGGGCACAGTCTGCCGCGAATTCTGAAATCATCATTGTCCATATACTACGGGGACATGCATATTCTAGAATACCCGATGCGTTAGAATCGGGCCACAATCTAGTCCATTGTATAAGTATGTAGAACAAGGCTCTGAATAATGAATGGGTCTGTTTTGCTTTTCTCAGCAAAGTAGGTGGAGAGAAGCAATTTTGTGCAAGGATGAAACCTGTTCAGTATCAAAGATGTCCCATACCTAAAGGAAGTGTTGACTTCTGGACTGTTGGCTTCCTCACATTTTCCATCAGATGTGATGAAGATCATAGGGATCGGGGCTGCATGACCGGCTGAAGTGTTATGTAACCTGTGTGGTCGTGTAAAGGACATGAGCTACCACTGCCAAAAGTAATGTCATTAAATGTCCTGGTACCCAAGACTTGTGAGAACTGCAATTCTTAATTGTTATAGTACATTTTGTTTCGTAGACATGGTATACCATGATTAGATCACGTTATGACAGGAGATTGGTCATGTTTGGTATTATTTCAGTAAAGAATGGTGTATTGTAAAGCACGGCTACTTCAAATTTTTTTAATTTTTTGGCAATATAAGGTAGCAGCAATATTATATAAGACTTTTATTAAGGCAAGGGTAGTGACATGTTTTGTGGATAGTACATGGAAGCATTATTTATGCTGCTGAAAATTTGGCACTGTATTCTATAGTTTCTTCTATATTGTATAACTGTGCACCATATTGGGGTGCAACAGAATTTAATATACAAAAACGTCATTGACATAAGGTTAACCTTGCCGAGCAGTCAGTGTGTGACTTACCTTGTGAAGTGGATGTACTGAGCCCTAGGTCCGGATTGATACATGGACCCTAAGCATTGGTGCAGCTGGTGAGATGGCACATAAGAAGCGAGGACATGGCACAGAAGGACGGATAAAGTGGAAGTTGGCAGCAAATGAAGCAACTTAAGGCATGGTGTGCACAGAAGGTAGAGTACACCAAACTAAAGTCTTAAATCTCAGTACTAAGAAGCAGGTGAGTGTCCTAATGGGCCTTAAATATGATCATGGGGATGAGGTCACTGAGCCACACTAGCCACAAAATACTATGTGGAGCACAACAGGGCAGCAGACCGAGGTGAAGGAAGCAGAGCTCGGGATACAGATGTATTTATTGCATGTTCAGCTGATATTGATTGGAACGGGACATAATCATGGCATCATTCCGGTTTTGACTGATTATATTGACCAGACTTAAGTCATAATAATAGACCTGGCCACTTCTTGATGCTGGTGGTTAGCAGTGTGGCCCTGTCAAGCAACGTAATTTGTATCTGTTTTTTATATACGGTACATCATATACACACTTTATATACAGATCACAGACATAAAGCCATCACTTGGTTCTATAATGTCAGTTTTTGTGGGTAGTGCTCAGGGCTCTTCTAAACATTTCTAAAGAAACAGAAGAGCAACCAAAGTTTCTGTGATGAGATGACAAAGGGAAACATTCTGTTTAAAACATGTCTACATTCCTTGAGTTAGGGGATGTCAGGAATTCATACAATGCATGGAAGGGACAAGATAAAAGATCTGTGACAGCATAAAAAACTGGTCCTTCCTGTCGGTGCAGTCTATCTACTTATTCACCTATCAGTTCACTTAGCAGCCATCCATTAATGCAATATGCCCAAATAGTAGTCAGTGACAACCGCTGTAGATACAATTGGCATCCAGAAAACAAGCAAGAGCAATCTCGTTGTAAAAGCATTACTCTGTAATATGCGTGTTACCAATTCTAGGACCCGTTCGTTAGTATGCGAGTCAACCTTCACACCCAACACAACACAATCGTTAGCAAGAAATGGGCCTTTGATTCGATCCTAAAAGGTAGCCACAGATATTATATACAAAATAATGGTTATCTCGTGAGATACTGGAGCGCCCCCAGACACAGGGCCACGAGTTCTCGGTACTGGGCCTCTCTGGTTCGGTTCTGAGGCTATCACGGTGGCTAGACCCGGTCCGCGACCCTGCTAAGGGGCGTCCAATAAAGGTGGTACAGTCTGCCAGGGATTCGTGACGCCACCTGTGGTGTTCAGTCAGGGTGACCGACGCTGCTGTGGGGTCCGCTGGGGTGATGGAATGGCAGCTGGATGGTATACCTTCCCACAGGTGAAGTATGTCCCCAGGGCTTCCCAGTAAGGTGGATGGTGATGGTGTGAGGTGCAGTCAATAACGAGGACACAAGGTTGCAGTCTCTTTACCTCTTTACTGAAGACTTCAGGATCCTCAATCCAGAGCACGCTTAACAGGGCTATCTGAGACCGGCCGGTCCGATGGGCACATCCAGAGTTCCCTTTGCAGGTGGAAATCTGTTATGTTTGCTAATGACAGGTGTTATGAAGGCAATCCAGAAACACAGTGTGCTTAGCGATCAGAGCGCACACAGTGATCTGACAAATACCCAAAAATACAAGAACGAGCTCTGAGACGTGGAAACTCTGTAGACTGCACACCTGATCCTATCCTAAACACAACTAAAAGCGGCTGTGGATTGCGCCTAACAACTACCTAGGCAACTCGGCACAGCCTAAGAAACTAGCTAGCCTGAAGATAGAAAAATAGGCCTGACTTGCCCCAGAGAAATTCCCCAAAGGAAAAGGCAGCCCCCCACATATAATGACTGTGAGTAAGATGAAAAGACAAAACGTAGGGATGAAATAGATTCAGCAAAGTGGGGCCCGATATTCTAGGACAGAGCGAGGATTGTAAAGCGAACTTTGCAGTCTACAAAAAACCCTAAAGCAAAACCACGCAAAGGGGGCAAAAAAAAACCCACCGTGCCGAACTAACGGCACGGCGGTACACCCTTTGCGTCTCAGAGCTTCCAGCAAAACAAAAGACAAGCTGGACAGAAAAAAAGCAACAAAAAAAACAAAAAGCACTTAGCTATACAGAGCAGCAGGTCACAGGAACAATCAGGAGAAGCTCAGATCCAACACTGAAACATTGACAAGGAGCAAGGATAGCAGAATCAGGCGGAGTTAAGTAATGAAGCAGTTAACGAGCTCACCAGAACACCTGAGGGAGGAAGCTCAGAAGCTGCAGTACCACTTGTGACCACAGGAGTGAATTCAGCCACAGAATTCACAACAGTACCCCCCCCTTGAGGAGGGGTCACCGAACCCTCACCAGAGCCCCCAGGCCGACCAGGATGAGCCGCATGAAAGGCACGAACAAGATCGGAAGCATGAACATCAGAGGCAAAAACCCAGGAATTATCTTCCTGAGCATAACCCTTCCATTTAACCAGATACTGGAGTTTCCGTCTAGAAACACGAGAATCCAAAATCTTCTCCACAATATACTCCAATTCCCCCTCCACCAAAACCGGGGCAGGAGGCTCAACAGATGGAACCATAGGTGCCACGTATCTCCGCAACAACGACCTATGGAATACATTATGTATGGAAAAGGAGTCTGGGAGGGTCAAACGAAAAGACACAGGATTGAGAACCTCAGAAATCCTATACGGACCAATAAAACGAGGCTTAAATTTAGGAGAGGAAACCTTCATAGGAATATGACGAGAAGATAACCAAACCAGATCCCCAACACGAAGTCGGGGACCCACACGGCGTCTGCGATTAGCGAAAAGTTGAGCTTTCTCCTGGGACAAGATCAAATTGTCCACTACCTGAGTCCAGATCTGCTGCAACCTATCCACCACAGAATCCACACCAGGACAGTCCGAAGACTCAACCTGTCCTGAAGAGAAACGAGGATGGAACCCAGAATTGCAAAAAAATGGAGAAACCAAGGTAGCCGAGCAGGCCCGATTATTAAGGGCGAACTCAGCCAACGGCAAAAAGGACACCCAATCATCCTGGTCTGCAGAAACAAAACATCTCAGATATGTTTCCAAGGTCTGATTGGTTCGTTCGGTCTGGCCATTAGTCTGAGGATGGAAAGCCGAGGAAAAGGATAGGTCAATGCCCATCCTACCACAAAAGGCTCGCCAGAACCTTGAAACAAACTGGGAACCTCTGTCAGAAACAATATTCTCAGGAATGCCATGCAACCGAACCACATGCTGAAAGAACAAAGGTACCAAATCAGAGGAGGAAGGCAATTTAGCCAAGGGCACCAGATGGACCATTTTAGAAAAGCGATCACAGACCACCCAAATGACTGACATCTTTTGAGAAACGGGAAGGTCAGAAATGAAATCCATCGAAATATGTGTCCAAGGCCTCTTTGGGACCGGCAAGGGCAAAAGCAACCCACTGGCACGAGAACAGCAGGGCTTAGCCCTAGCACAAATCCCACAGGACTGCACAAAAGTACGTACATCCCGTGACAGAGATGGCCACCAGAAGGATCTAGCCACTAACTCTCTGGTACCAAAGATTCCAGGATGACCAGCCAACACCGAACAATGAAGTTCAGAGATAAGTTTATTAGTCCACCTATCAGGGACGAACAGTTTCTCTGCTGGACAACGATCAGGTTTATTCGCCTGAAATTTTTGCAGCACCCGCCGCAAATCAGGGGAGATGGCAGACACAATGACACCTTCCTTGAGGATACCCGCTGGCTCAGATAAACCCGGAGAGTCGGGCACAAAACTCCTAGACAGAGCATCCGCCTTCACATTTTTAGAGCCCGGAAGGTACGAAATCACAAAGTCGAAGCGGGCAAAAAATAACGACCAACGGGCCTGTCTAGGATTCAAGCGCTTGGCAGACTCGAGATAAGTCAAGTTCTTATGATCAGTCAATACCACCACGCGATGCTTAGCTCCTTCAAGCCAATGACGCCACTCCTCGAATGCCCACTTCATGGCCAGCAACTCTCGATTGCCCACATCATAATTACGCTCAGCGGGCGAAAACTTCCTGGAAAAGAAAGCACATGGTTTCATCACTGAGCAATCAGAACCTCTCTGTGACAAAACCGCCCCTGCTCCAATCTCAGAAGCATCAACCTCGACCTGGAACGGAAGAGAAACATCTGGCTGACACAACACAGGGGCAGAACAAAAACGACGCTTCAACTCCTGAAAAGCTTCCACAGCAGCAGAAGACCAATTAACCAAATCAGCACCCTTCTTGGTCAAATCGGTCAATGGTTTGGCAATGCTAGAAAAATTACAGATGAAGCGACGATAAAAATTAGCAAAGCCCAGGAACTTTTGCAGACTTTTCAGAGATGTCGGCTGAATCCAATCCTGGATGGCTTGGACCTTAAGTGGATCCATCTCGATAGTAGAAGGGGTAAAGATGAACCCCAAAAATGAAACTTTCTGCACACCGAAGAGACACTTTGATCCCTTCACAAACAAAGAGTTAGCACGCAGGACCTGAAAAACCATTCTGACCTGCTTCACATGAGACTCCCAATCATCTGAGAAGATCAAAATGTCATCCAAGTAAACAATCAGGAATTTATCCAGATACTCACGGAAGATGTCATGCATAAAAGACTGAAACACAGATGGAGCATTGGCAAGTCCGAACGGCATCACTAGATACTCAAAATGACCCTCGGGCGTATTGAATGCAGTTTTCCATTCATCTCCTTGCCTGATTCTCACCAGATTATACGCACCACGAAGATCTATCTTAGTGAACCAACTAGCCCCCTTAATCCGAGCAAACAAGTCAGATAACAATGGCAAGGGATACTGAAATTTAACAGTGATCTTATTAAGAAGGCGGTAATCAATACACGGTCTCAGCGAACCATCCTTCTTGGCTACAAAGAAGAACCCTGCTCCCAGTGGTGATGACGATGGGCGAATATGTCCCTTCTCCAGGGATTCCTTCACATAACTGCGCATAGCGGCGTGTTCGGGCACGGATAAATTAAATAATCGACCTTTAGGGAATTTACTACCAGGAATCAAATTGATAGCACAATCACAATCCCTATGCGGAGGTAGAGCATCGGACTTGGGCTCTTCAAATACATCCTGATAATCAGACAAGAACTCTGGGACCTCAGAAGGGGTGGATGACGAAATCGACAAAAATGGAACATCACCATGTACCCCCTGACAACCCCAGCTGGATACCGACATGGAATTCCAATCCAATACTGGATTATGGGTTTGTAGCCATGGCAACCCCAACACGACCACATCATGCAGATTATGCAACACCAGAAAGCGAATAACTTCCTGATGTGCAGGAGCCATGCACATGGTCAGCTGGGCCCAGTATTGAGGTTTATTCTTGGCCAAAGGTGTAGCATCAATTCCTCTCAATGGAATAGGACACCGCAAAGGCTCCAAGAAAAACCCACAACGTTTAGCATAATCCAAATCCATCAGATTCAGGGCAGCGCCCGAATCCACAAACGCCATGACAGAAAACGACGACAAAGAGCATATCAAGGTAATGGACAGAAGGAATTTGGACTGTACAGTACCAATGACGGCAGACCTAGCGGACCGCTTAGTGCGCTTAGGACAATCAGAAATAGCATGAGTGGAATCACCACAGTAGAAACACAGACCATTCAGACGTCTGTATTCCTGCCGTTCAACTCTAGTCATAGTCCTATCGTACTGCATAGGCTCAGGTTTAACCTCAGGCAGTACCGCCAAATGGTGCACAGATTTACGCTCGCGCAAGCGTCGACCGATCTGAATGGCCAAAGACAAAGACTCATTCAAACCAGCAGGCATAGGAAATCCCACCATGACATCCTTAAGAGCCTCAGAGAGACCCTTTCTGAACAAAGCTGCCAGCGCAGATTCATTCCACTGAGTGAGTACTGACCATTTCCTAAATTTCTGACAATATACTTCTATATCATCCTGACCCTGGCACAAAGCCAGCAAATTTTTCTCAGCCTGATCCACTGAATTAGGCTCATCGTACAGCAATCCGAGCGCCAGGAAAAATGCATCGACACTACTCAATGCAGGGTCTCCTGGCGCAAGAGAAAATGCCCAGTCTTGAGGGTCGCCGCGCAAAAAAGAAATAATAATCAAAACCTGTTGAATAGGATTACCAGAAGAATGAGGTTTCAAGGCCAGAAATAGCTTACAATTATTTTTGAAACTTAGAAACTTAGTTCTATCTCCAAAAAACAAATCAGGAATAGGAATTCTTGGTTCTAACATAGATTTCTGATCAATAGTATCTTGAATTTTTTGTACATTTATAACGAGATTATCCATTGAAGAGCACAGACCCTGAATATCCATGTCCACACCTGTGTCCAGAATCACCCAAATGTCTAGGGGAAAAAAAAAAGTGAACACAGAGCAGAAAAAAAAAAAAAAATGATGTCAGAACTTTTTCTTTCCCTCTATTGAGAATCATTAGTTTGGCTCCTTGTACTGTTATGTTTGCTAATGACAGGTGTTATGAAGGCAATCCAGAAACACAGTGTGCTTAGCGATCAGAGCGCACACAGTGATCTGACAAATACCCAAAAATACAAGAACGAGCTCTGAGACGTGGAAACTCTGTAGACTGCACACCTGATCCTATCCTAAACACAACTAAAAGCGGCTGTGGATTGCGCCTAACAACTACCTAGGCAACTCGGCACAGCCTAAGAAACTAGCTAGCCTGAAGATAGAAAAATAGGCCTGACTTGCCCCAGAGAAATTCCCCAAAGGAAAAGGCAGCCCCCCACATATAATGACTGTGAGTAAGATGAAAAGACAAAACGTAGGGATGAAATAGATTCAGCAAAGTGGGGCCCGATATTCTAGGACAGAGCGAGGACAGTAAAGCGAACTTTGCAGTCTACAAAAAACCCTAAAGCAAAACCACGCAAAGGGGGCAAAAAAAAACCCACCGTGCCGAACTAACGGCACGGCGGTACACCCTTAGCGTCTCAGAGCTTCCAGCAAAACAAAAGACAAGCTGGACAGAAAAAAAGCAACAAAAAAACAAAAAGCACTTAGCTATAAAGAGCAGCAGGTCACAGGAACAATCAGGAGAAGCTCAGATCCAACACTGAAACATTGACAAGGAGCAAGGATAGCAGCATCAGGCGGAGTTAAGTAATGAAGCAGTTAACGAGCTCACCAGAACACCTGAGGGAGGAAGCTCAGAAGCTGCAGTACCACTTGTGACCACAGGAGTGAATTCAGCCACAGAATTCACAACAGTACCCCCCCCTTGAGGAGGGGTCACCGAACCCTCACCAGAGCCCCCAGGCCGACCAGGATGAGCCGCATGAAAGGCACGAACAAGATCGGAAGCATGAACATCAGAGGCAAAAACCCAGGAATTATCTTCCTGAGCATAACCCTTCCATTTAACCAGATACTGGAGTTTCCGTCTAGAAACACGAGAATCCAAAATCTTCTCCACAATATACTCCAATTCCCCCTCCACCAAAACCGGGGCAGGAGGCTCAACAGATGGAACCATAGGTGCCACGTATCTCCGCAACAACGACCTATGGAATACATTATGTATGGAAAAGGAGTCTGGGAGGGTCAAACGAAAAGACACAGGATTGAGAACCTCAGAAATCCTATACGGACCAATAAAACGAGGTTTAAATTTAGGAGAGGAAACCTTCATAGGAATATGACGAGAAGATAACCAAACCAGATCCCCAACACGAAGTCGGGGACCCACACGGCGTCTGCGATTAGCGAAAAGTTGAGCTTTCTCCTGGGACAAGATCAAATTGTCCACTACCTGAGTCCAGATCTGCTGCAACCTATCCACCACAGAATCCACACCAGGACAGTCCGAAGACTCAACCTGTCCTGAAGAGAAACGAGGATGGAACCCAGAATTGCAAAAAAATGGAGAAACCAAGGTAGCCGAGCTGGCCCGATTATTAAGGGCGAACTCAGCCAATGGCAAAAAGGACACCCAATCATCCTGGTCTGCAGAAACAAAACATCTCAGATATGTTTCCAAGGTCTGATTGGTTCGTTCGGTCTGGCCATTAGTCTGAGGATGGAAAGCCGAGGAAAAGGATAGGTCAATGCCCATCCTACCACAAAAGGCTCGCCAAAACCTTGAAACAAACTGGGAACCTCTGTCAGAAACAATATTCTCAGGAATGCCATGCAACCGAACCACATGCTGAAAGAACAAAGGTACCAAATCAGAGGAGGAAGGCAATTTAGCCAAGGGCACCAGATGGACCATTTTAGAAAAGCGATCACAGACCACCCAAATGACTGACATCTTTTGAGAAACGGGAAGGTCAGAAATGAAATCCATCGAAATATGTGTCCAAGGCCTCTTTGGGACCGGCAAGGGCAAAAGCAACCCACTGGCACGAGAACAGCAGGGCTTAGCCCTAGCACAAATCCCACAGGACTGCACAAAAGTACGTACATCCCGTGACAGAGATGGCCACCAGAAGGATCTAGCCACTAACTCTCTGGTACCAAAGATTCCAGGATGACCAGCCAACACCGAACAATGAACTTCAGAGATAAGTTTATTAGTCCACCTATCAGGGACGAACAGTTTCTCTGCTGGACAACGATCAGGTTTATTCGCCTGAAATTTTTGCAGCACCCGCCGCAAATCAGGGGAGATGGCAGACACAATGACTCCTTCCTTGAGGATACCCGCTGGCTCAGATAAACCCGGAGAGTCGGGCACAAAACTCCTAGACAGAGCATCCGCCTTCACATTTTTAGAGCCCGGAAGGTACGAAATCACAAAGTCGAAGCGGGCAAAAAATAACGACCAACGGGCCTGTCTAGGATTCAAGCGCTTGGCAGACTCGAGATAAGTCAAGTTCTTATGATCAGTCAATACCACCACGCGATGCTTAGCTCCTTCAAGCCAATGACGCCACTCCTCGAATGCCCACTTCATGGCCAGCAACTCTCGATTGCCCACATCATAATTACGCTCAGCGGGCGAAAACTTCCTGGAAAAGAAAGCACATGGTTTCATCACTGAGCAATCAGAACCTCTCTGTGACAAAACCGCCCCTGCTCCAATCTCAGAAGCATCAACCTCGACCTGGAACGGAAGAGAAACATCTGGCTGACACAACACAGGGGCAGAACAAAAACGACGCTTCAACTCCTGAAAAGCTTCCACAGCGGCAGAAGACCAATTAACCAAATCAGCACCCTTCTTGGTCAAATCGGTCAATGGTTTGGCAATGCTAGAAAAATTACAGATGAAGCGACGATAAAAATTAGCAAAGCCCAGGAACTTTTGCAGACTTTTCAGAGATGTCGGCTGAATCCAATCCTGGATGGCTTGGACCTTAACTGGATCCATCTCGATAGTAGAAGGGGTAAAGATGAACCCCAAAAATGAAACTTTCTGCACACCGAAGAGACACTTTGATCCCTTCACAAACAAAGAGTTAGCACGCAGGACCTGAAAAACCATTCTGACCTGCTTCACATGAGACTCCCAATCATCTGAGAAGATCAAAATGTCATCCAAGTAAACAATCAGGAATTTATCCAGATACTCACGGAAGATGTCATGCATAAAAGACTGAAACACAGATGGAGCATTGGCAAGTCCGAACGGCATCACTAGATACTCAAAATGACCCTCGGGCGTATTGAATGCAGTTTTCCATTCATCTCCTTGCCTGATTCTCACCAGATTATACGCACCACGAAGATCTATCTTAGTGAACCAACTAGCCCCCTTAATCCGAGCAAACAAGTCAGATAACAATGGCAAGGGATACTGAAATTTAACAGTGATCTTATTAAGAAGGCGGTAATCAATACACGGTCTCAGCGAACCATCCTTCTTGGCTACAAAGAAGAACCCTGCTCCCAGTGGTGATGACGATGGGCGAATATGTCCCTTCTCCAGGGATTCCTTCACATAACTGCGCATAGCGGCGTGTTCGGGCACGGATAAATTAAATAATCGACCTTTAGGGAATTTACTACCAGGAATCAAATTGATAGCACAATCACAATCCCTATGCGGAGGTAGAGCATCGGACTTGGGCTCTTCAAATACATCCTGATAATCAGACAAGAACTCTGGGACCTCAGAAGGGGTGGATGGCGAAATCGACAAAAATGGAACATCACCATGTACCCCCTGACAACCCCAGCTGGATACCGACATGGAATTCCAATCCAATACTGGATTATGGGTTTGTAGCCATGGCAACCCCAACACGACCACATCATGCAGATTATGCAACACCAGAAAGCGAATAACTTCCTGATGTGCAGGAGCCATGCACATGGTCAGCTGGGCCCAGTATTGAGGTTTATTCTTGGCCAAAGGTGTAGCATCAATTCCTCTCAATGGAATAGGACACCGCAAAGGCTCCAAGAAAAACCCACAACGTTTAGCATAATCCAAATCCACCAGATTCAGGGCAACGCCCGAATCCACAAACGCCATGACAGAAAATGACGACAAAGAGCATATCAAGGTAATGGACAGAAGGAATTTGGACTGTACAGTACCAATGACGGCAGACCTAGCGGACCGCTTAGTGCGCTTAGGACAATCAGAAATAGCATGAGTGGAATCACCACAGTAGAAACACAGACCATTCAGACGTCTGTATTCCTGCCGTTCAACTCTAGTCATACCAGAAAAAAACAAAGAGCTAGCACTCGACCACTAGGTGAGATTTTTGATGGTGCCAGTGAACGGGACCCGAAGACCCCAATTACATAGGAAAAGTCAAATCACTGCACTCATCCAGTCCGGAGATTAGCTGAAGTGAATAAATTTATTGAAGAAGCAAAATTGAAATAATAAGGCAACAGTTTTTTTGAAAAAACTGTTGCCTTATTATTTCAATTTTGCTTCTTCAATAAATTTATTCACTTCAGCTAATCTCCGGACTGGATGAGTGCAGTGATTCAACTCTAGTCATAGTCCTATCGCACTGCATAGGCTCAGGTTTAACCTCAGGCAGTACCGCCAAATGGTGCACAGATTTACGCTCGCGCAAGCGTCGACCGATCTGAATGGCCAAAGACAAAGACTCATTCAAACCAGCAGGCATAGGAAATCCCACCATGACATCCTTAAGAGCCTCAGAGAGACCCTTTCTGAACAAAGCTGCCAGCGCAGATTCATTCCACTGAGTACTGACCATTTCCTAAATTTCTGACAATATACTTCTATATCATCCTGACCCTGGCACAAAGCCAGCAAATTTTTCTCAGCCTGATCCACTGAATTAGGCTCATCGTACAGCAATCCGAGCGCCAGGAAAAACGCATCGACACTACTCAATGCAGGGTCTCCTGGCGCAAGAGAAAATGCCCAGTCTTGAGGGTCGCCGCGCAAAAAAGAAATAATAATCAAAACCTGTTGAATAGGATTACCAGAAGAATGAGGTTTCAAGGCCAGAAATAGCTTACAATTATTTTTGAAACTTAGAAACTTAGTTCTATCTCCAAAAAACAAATCAGGAATAGGAATTCTTGGTTCTAACATAGATTTCTGATCAATAGTATCTTGAATTTTTTGTACATTTATAACGAGATTATCCATTGAAGAGCACAGACCCTGAATATCCATGTCCACACCTGTGTCCAGAATCACCCAAATGTCTAGGGGGAAAAAAAAAAGTGAACACAGAGCAGAAAAAAAAAAAAAAAAAATTATGTCAGAACTTTTTCTTTCCCTCTATTGAGAATCATTAGTTAGGGCTCCTTGTACTGTTATGTTTGCTAATGACAGGTGTTATGAAGGCAATCCAGAAACACAGTGTGCTTAGCGATCAGAGCGCACACAGTGATCTGACAAATACCCAAAAATACAAGAACGAGCTCTGAGACGTGGAAACTCTGTAGACTGCACACCTGATCCTATCCTAAACACAACTAAAAGCGGCTGTGGATTGCGCCTAACAACTACCTAGGCAACTCGGCACAGCCTAAGAAACTAGCTAGCCTGAAGATAGAAAAATAGGCCTGACTTGCCCCAGAGAAATTCCCCAAAGGAAAAGGCAGCCCCCCACATATAATGACTGTGAGTAAGATGAAAAGACAAAACGTAGGGATGAAATAGATTCAGCAAAGTGGGGCCCGATATTCTAGGACAGAGCGAGGACAGTAAAGCGAACTTTGCAGTCTACAAAAAACCCTAAAGCAAAACCACGCAAAGGGGGCAAAAAAAAACCACCGTGCCGAACTAACGGCACGGCGGTACACCCTTTGCGTCTCAGAGCTTCCATCAAAACAAAAGACAAGCTGGACAGAAAAAAAGCAACAAAAAAACAAAAAGCACTTAGCTATAAAGAGCAGCAGGTCACAGGAACAATCAGGAGAAGCTCAGATCCAACACTGAAACATTGACAAGGAGCAAGGATAGCAGCATCAGGCGGAGTTAAGTAATGAAGCAGTTAACGAGCTCACCAGAACACCTGAGGGAGGAAGCTCAGAAGCTGCAGTACCACTTGTGACCACAGGAGTGAATTCAGCCACAGAATTCACAACAGACAGCCAACCTATAATCAACTGTCCTGTGGAGTTCGAAGTAAGGCCTAGAGTCAGTTACTCCCGCGGTGTTCCGGCCACCGGCTACACGCCTCAGTAGGATGTTGCCTCGGTCTCACGGCACGACTCCTACTGGCTCTCCTTTGTGCTTGATCTCGTTTCTCACTGTTCCACAATATCCTTCCCTTCATGTTACTTTCTTAGGGTACCGCCGCGGGGTGTGCAGGCGCGGTTCCGTAACGTTCTGCTCTATTCGCTCGGCACCTGCCAGGTTCCCACGCCTGACAGGGACACCCCTGTGTCTTCTCCCTGCAACACCCCCTGCCACGGGATGTTGCCTGAATCCAACCCAGTCAGCGTCTGACTAACTTCCTATCCAACCCCTAGTTTTACCAGTGTGAGGAGTGGCCCAATAAATAAAGCCTTTTTCTCCCCCTAGTGGCCGGAGTGTGAAGTGTAATGTGTGCTGGTGATACCTGGTCAGTAGAATTCCTTCAGTGCCATCAAACGTACCATCACTCCCCTTAGTGGCAGAGTGTCATACTGCAACGACCAGATCTCTGGCGCGCTGCACTCCCCCCGGTTAAATCCAGTACTCCTGGACTGGGAAGAAGAACAACAATACATTTCAGCAAAAGACATACAAAATTTTTGAAATGCTTAAAACAAGTGAATAGAACAATGCTTCCCTTTATGGGAGGTGTGGACACTTGAACGTTACAAACAAAACAAGGTTAAATATTTTTAAATAACATCCTATTCTTCATACTATAAATAACTCTCATTACCCAGCCGGGTATTCTACTAAGTGCAAATTCTGAACAATAATTTAACTTTTCCTTCAAGGGCATATAAGCTGAACCCACTAAAGGCCTACTATAAAATACTATAAAATAACTCAACTTTTCTTTCTTTTCTAGCTTCACCAATGCAGGACCGCCTAGCTCCTGGGCCGGGCCTACTGTCATTGTCTCTCTTTCAACAACCAACTGTCGTTCTACAGTTCTCAGGAGGACTCTTTCTCTAACCCCTACGGGTTCACTTTCAATCTTTCCTGTCCTCAATCTCTATTAACATTATCATTATCTTTTCTTAAGGTAACATGTGAACATTCCCTTTAAGAGGGAACCAAGTCTCTATGAGGTAGTGCAGATTCTCTCTGTCTGCAAGTCCGTGGAAAGCAAGACCTTCTGCGTCATGTCCAAAAGCATTATCTTCGCAAAGTCTTCTTTCGATGTAAAACCAGTAGGGGGCGCCTTTAAGAAGGTGAAAACTATGTACAAAACAGTTTTGGAATCATTCACTGTTCATGATCCGGCAGTCTTTGGAAACAATGATAACTTGTGCAAAGTAGAAAAAGAAATGTAAAACAATAGGGATCCCGGGTCAACAAAGGGATCCCTTTAAGAAATAACCCTGGACGGGTTTAAAGCAGCAAAACAGGAAACAGTTAAATAACTATGTACATTTGTCGGGGTTTCGAGGTTTAGTGCTGTAACTCAGGGGGTAGCCCAGCTGGATACTGGTGGCTACCAGGTGCCACATAAGGAGCTCCCTCACTTCAGATGGGGGTCTTATGGCTTTGCATATCTCTTTTCTCATCCGATGCGGTATCAATGTCACTAATCGGTTTTTCAGGTATAATCTGGGTTCGAATGTCAGTTTTGGTAGTAAGTTCAGTAGCAGAAATAATGCCCACTGTGGTAGCAGTATTAGGATTTGTCAGTTCAGAGTTAGTCTTAGTCATGGCAGCAGGTGGCGCTGCTACGGAGCTTATCAGTAGGTTTTCTGTCACTGGGGCAGGGTCGTTCTTCATACCTGCTTCAGATGCGGTCCCTCCGGTGCCGGCCTGCTCCGTCTCCGCTGGGATCTGGAACGCTGACTGCGGGGCCTTGCGCTGTGACATTGTCATCTCTGTTTGCAGGATCTCGCTTTCCGGCAGAGCCTTGCTTTCTGGCTTCGAAGCGCTGGAACTTCTTTCTCACTCCGGACCACACGAGGCTGCCGACAGACGTCTGGTGAGGCCCCTGATGACGGTCTCCTTCTACCCAGCCTCAGTGCTCAGCTGCGTCCGCCGGAGTTGATCGCTGAGCTCATCCACTCTGGCCTGCAGGAAGTTGGGGCCAACAGGTGACGCCTGGCCGCGGTATCTCTCTGGGTAGCTGGGGGAGTCCTCGGCTCCGACCCCACGCTCCGATCCCAGTCGGCTGGCCATGGCGTCTCCCACTTGGTTCACTTCTTCTCCCTCCTTGTCCTTTTCCCGCTCTCTCCTCCGTGGGCGGTTTAGTTTTCTTTGTCTCCGCCCTCCACTGAGGATCAGGAGGTGGATCTCGGCCGCTGACGGACACGTCCTCAAAGTACAGAAATATGTAGACTGGGTGGCCATTACTTTTCGCGCTCTTCAGCTTGCTCACGCCCATTTCCACGCCCTTCTTCTTCTGCGCTCCTCGTGGCGCGGCAATGGTGGCGGTTTTGGCAGGAATCTTGCGGCAGATAGCAATACACAGTCTTTGCAATAAATCACAGTTCAAACACGTTTCAATCACAGTTCCAAGGCACACATGACCTGATTCTCAGGCTTAAGTACGATCCTGTTCGTGACGCCAAGTTGGATCGCACCCAGACACAGGGCCACGAGTTCTCGGTACTGGGCCTCTCTGGTTCGGTTCTGAGGCTGTCACGGTGGCTAGACCCGGTCCGCGACCCTGCTAAGGGGCGTCCAATAAAGGTGGTACAGTCTGTCAGGGATTCATGACGCCACCTGTGGTGTTCGGTCAGGGTGACCAACGCTGCTGTAGGGTCCGCTGGGGTGATGGAATGGCAGCTGGATGGTATACCTTCCCACAGGTGAAGTATGTCCCCAGGGCTTCCCAGTAAGGTGGATGGTGATGGTGTGAGGTGCAGTTAATAACGAGGACACAGGGTTGCAGTCTCTTTACTGAAGACTTCAGGATCCTCAATCCAGAGCACGCTTAACAGGGCTATCTGAGACCGGCCGGTCCGTTGGGAACATCCAGAGTTCCCTTTGCAGGTGGAAATCGTTGCTTACCACTAGCGCCTGTGTGTTGTAGTGCTACCCTGCTGAGCATTTGGAATAGTCCTCACAACTTCTGTTCTCGTTCATTCTTTCTAATTCTCTCTCTCTCTTGTTCCAGATGTTACTAGTTTCTCGTCCCCCAGGTATGTTATGGCTAGGACGCACCCGTATGACCGGATGGCTCGGAGCTCTTCCGGGACCCTAGAGACGCCCCTCTCCACGCGTTGCCCCCTATGTCTTCGTAGGAAATTTAAGGTAGACAGCCAACCTATAATTAACTGTCCTGCGGAGTTCGAAGTAAGGCCTAGAGTCAGTTACTCCCGCGGTGTTCCGGCCACCGGCTACGCACCTCAGTAGGATGTTGCCTCGGTCTCACGGCACGACAACTACTGGCTCTCCTTTGTGCTTGATCTCGTTTCTCACTGTTCCACAATATCCTTCCCTTCGTGTCACTTTCTTAGGATACCGCCGCAGGGTGTGCAGGCACGGTTCCGTAACATTCTGCTCTGTTTGCTAGGCACCTGCCAGGTTCCCACGCCTGACAGGGACCCCACTGTGTCTTCTCCCTGCAACACCCCCTGCCACGGGATGTTGCCTGAATCCAACCCAGTCAGCTTCTGACTAACTTCCTATCCAACCCCTAGTTTTACCAGTGTGAGGAGTGGCCCAATAAATAAAGCCTTTTTCTCCCCCTAGTGGCCGGAGTGTGAAGTGTAATGTGTGCTGGTGATACCTGGTCAGTAGAATTCCTTCAGTGCCGTCAAACGTACCATCACTCCCCTTAGCGGCAGAGTGTCATACTGCAACGACCAGATCTCTGGGGCGCTGCAATACATTGTACATTGGATGCTACTTAAAACATATGGTATGTTGAGGTATCCAAAAACTAGGCAGAAATCCAACACTCATGCACCAAAATAAAACAAGTGTTCTGATATTTCCTAAAATCGATGAAGTGTTGGTTTCTAATGTTTGACACCAGACTCCATCACAAGGACTAAATTAAGGAAACCTATGAGCTATAACAAATCCTGAAATAGTTATAGAACCTAACAAATGAACTTACGGGAATTTATTACATTTGAATCCTTTCAGGATGGAACCTAACTTGACTCTACACCTTCACCTCAACAGCCAACCTTCAATTTTACGTTTGCATGTTTCCCTCCCAATTTACCCCCTTTTTAGGGTGCAGATTTGATGTAGAATATTTTTACACATTTTTAAGTGCAGACAAACTAAGATTCTGCAGGGAAATTTTCAATAGAAAGCGACCTATCATTTACTTTATTTTCTTATTGCTTTTAGAAATCCACATGTACATTAGCTGCCATGAACAGACTAACATGATCTTTTACAATGCAGCATCTAATGAGCTTGTGAAAATTAGAAAAGGAGAGGGAGCAGAGTCTGCGGTGACATCACCTATTGTGGTTAACCCTATGCTATCAGCTGAGTATAGAGGTGTTGTCAGTCATTGCACTGTAAGGCTATATTCACACTTTGCGGATTTTGCTGCGGATCCGCAGCGGATTTGACCGCTGCGGATCCGCAGCAGTTTCCCATGAGTTTACATTTCAATGTAAACCTATGGGAAACAAAAAACGCTGTGCACATGCTGCAGAAAAATCCGCGCGGAAACGCTGCGGATTACATTCCGCAGCATGTCACTTCTTTTCTGCGGATTTTCACCTGCTCCAATAGAAAACTGCAGATGAAAATCCGCAGAAGAAAACGCAGTAAAAACCGCGATAAATCCGCAGTAAAAACCGCGATGGGTTTTCACTGCGGATTTTGCAATTCTGCTGCGGAAAAATCCGCAGTGGAATCTGCAGAGTGTGAACATAGCCTAAATCTGCCTAGGATGATAATGAGCCTGATGAAAACTCTTTATGAAGGATCAGAAGTATCAGTCTAAAAAACAAAACAAAAAACATTACCTAGTGTGAAATTTACAAGATTATTTTTTTTAGTTTATAAAAGTGGCAGTATGAAAAAGAAACATCTTGAAATATTTTTTATACATATTTAATTCAAAAACCTGATTTAAACAATAGGTAATTTTCCCTTTAATTGCATTTTTTACATATATATTTTTTCAAGCTTGTAGGGAAAAAATACACAGTTCAATAAAGTCTTTAAATGCACAGTGGATGTGAGTTTTCTTGAAATCGCTTCCACTTTGGATGGATAAATGCGGCTGATTTCCTTCAAAGCAAACAAAAAAAAAATGCAAAGGAAAAATAGCAATGTATACGTTATGTGGAATCATGGCCTTACAGTCTCCATACTTAGATGTACACTTTATAAAGGCAAAGAAACAGAGCAGACTGCGACTCTCATTGTTTGGCAATGTTTGCTTAGTGTGTACTTTACACATACATGTCAGAGAGACAGAAATCTATGTTGTGTAATCACGCCATACCTGCTTAATAACTTTTACAATGTTCTTTAAATGTTTGTCTTAAAGGTTAAGCATTACAGACAATGCAAGTGAGATCACACTATGGTCTGATGTGATGGCACCTATAATCAGTGGCGTAACTACAAAGTGAGGGGCCCCGATGCGAACTTTCAAATGGGCCCCCCCCCGCGCCAAAATATTTCCCACCGAAATTCACATTTTCCCTATTCATTTCGCACACTATAGTTTTGTTGCAATGTTGAGTAGTCTAACCTAATACTGCCGTGTAATCGCTGAGAAAAATGATTTTATAACTAACATGTCTCTATAGTAATATGTCCTCCCTCGCTCTAATTCCAAGCGCACTCCCGGCGTTTGAAATTTGTGTGCTGTTTCTTCCTGGTATGATGCTGCAGTGCGTCATTGCCAGACCTGTGCAGTGTGGGGGTGTATTCGGTGTACTGGTTGGCTCCGGAGCATGCGCACTGCACATTCTGACGCTGGCGAGTACACGCAATACTCCCCCACAGTGCACATGCTGGGCTCTGCCCACAGCCGTGTACCATTCTTCCCGACTCGGAAATTTACAGCCCGTACACACACGGCTTCGCTCCGAGAACCCGTACACACATGGCTCTGCTCCGTACACCTGCGGCTCTGCTCCCTACACCTTGCACACACGGCTTTGCTCCGAGAACCCTGTACTCACGCGGCTCTGCTCCTTACACCTTGTACACACGCGGCTCCGCTCCATACACCTTGCACACACGCAGCACCACTCCATACATACACGACTCCGCTCACCTCTTTCACCCTCGGCTCAGCTTTGTACACCTCGTACACACCTGACTCCGCTCCGTACACCTCGTACACATTGCTCCACTACACACATACACGGCTCCGCTCTGTACACCTTGTACACACACGGCTCTGTTACATCCACACTGTAAACCCCTGCTGACCCCACACATAAACATTCAGCACCATGACAATCAAGCACAGCAGAGTCCTGCATACACTGAGGCCACTGATCATGTGACCCCTGACTCCTCCCCTCCTGTGACCTCATCACAGGTCCTGTGTGCACAGAACAGGTGTGTGTGTGTGTCACATCAGCACTTTACAGCCGGGACTGTACTTCACTCACCAGCTGCTGCCTTCCATCTCTGTCAAGCTTCAGTGACACGCCCAGCCCTTCTGCTAGGTCACATGTCCTTCATGGACACGCCCACTCGCCGCACACTGCTGGAAGTCTGGGGAAGCTGGCCGTTGTGGGCGTGGCCAGCAGGGTGCGTTCGTGACTTGTCTCCTTTGTTTCCCCTGCTACTGCTACTTGTTTGCTGGACTGGGCGGGCCCCGAAAACACTCTGCTGCGACCCCTGCGACCGCAGTTGTTACGCCCTTGCCTATAATATACTCACCAACTATGGTAATAAGGAACAAACCAACTGCAAAGTCTCACATGGAAGTCTAAAGGTAAAGTGTAAAGATGATGATTCCCTTCTTTTTTTCTATGCACACATTTAGGATACAGTCACACACCGAGCAGTAGGGTTAGAGCAGTGTTCCCCAACTCCGGTCCTCAAGAGCCACCAACAGGTCATGTTTTCAGGATTTCCTTAGTATTGCACAGGTGATGGTATTATTGCCTGTGTAATACTAAGGAAATCCTGAAAACATGACCTGTTGGTGGCTCTTGAGGACTGGACTTGGGGAACACTGGGTTAGAGCTACCCAGCGGCTTTGGCTGCATGACAATGAGGGTAACGGACACCGCATCTTTTAGGCACAGGCATATTGCATTGGTTTTGCAATATGAAAATGCTTCAGGAAAACGCCAGCACTTTCTTTTTGTTCTGGAAGCTTCATTTCTGACATTTTTTGGCAGCAGATTCAACGCCAGCGGTATTTTTTTTGTACTTTATATATATAAAATGGTAGTGGCTTCCAAGTAGAAGTCACCAGAACAATGGTCACTTCTTTCAGCAGCTTCACGACTTTGAAAGCCCAAAGTGGTTCAAAGTAGAGATGAGCAGATCGACTTGCAGACAATCAAGTTCATGCCCAATTTCCTGAAATTTGCGTTTTTTTATTCAATCATTTTGAGATTTGATTAGTAAAAAACAATCTTGCCTGACACCAATTCCAAAGAAGTGACTGGTAACAGCAGTCAGACACAAATAATTAGCTGAAAACAAATATACCAGCTACATAATAAATTCTAGTTGCTATTTAGGAAAACATACTCAGAAGGGAGGTAAGAACATTACTAAAACAATCCACAGCAAAGAGATTGGAACAAAACAAAATCCTCTAAACTGCATGCTCGCAAACGCCAGAAGCCTGACAAACAAGATGGAAGAACTAGAAGCAGAAATATCTACAGGTAACTTTGACATAGTGGGAATAACCGAGACATGGTTAGATGAAAGCTATGACTGGGCAGTTAACTTACAGGGTTACAGTCTGTTTAGAAAGGATCGTAAAAATCGGAGAGGAGGAGGGGTTTGTCTCTATGTAAAGTCTTGTCTAAAGTCCACTTTAAGGGAGGATATTAGCGAAGGGAATGAGGATGTCGAGTCCATATGGGTCGAAATTCATGGAGGGAAAAATGGTAACAAAATTCTCATTGGGGTCTGTTACAAACCCCCAAATATAACAGAAATCATGGAAAGTCTACTTCTAAAGCAGATAGATGAAGCTGCAGCCCATAATGAGGTCCTGGTTATGGGGGACTTTAACTACCCGGATATTAACTGGGAAACAGAAACCTGTGAAACCCATAAAGGCAACAGGTTTCTGCTAATAACCAAGAAAAATTATCTTTCACAATTGGTGCAGAATCCAACCAGAGGAGCAGCACTTTTAGACCTAATACTATCTAATAGACCTGACAGAATAACAAATCTGCAGGTGGTCGGGCATCTAGGAAATAGCGACCACAATATTGTACAGTTTCACCTGTCTTTCACTAGGGGGACTTGTCAGGGAGTCGCAAAAACACTGAACTTTAGGAAGGCAAAGTTTGGCCAGCTTAGAGATGCCCTTAAAGGGAACCTGTCACCCCGTTTTTTGAGATTGAGCTATAAATACTGTGGTGTAGTGGTGAAGACACAGCGCGCGATCTGCGGCGGCCATTTTCCCAAAGCCGAGTTTGCATCTCGGCTTTGGGAAAATGGCCGCCGCGATCTCTAATGCGCACGCGCGGCATCCCGCGGCCATTTTCCTGAAGCCCCGTGCAGCAGAGCACTCGATCTGCGCACGCGCGGCCCCAGGAAGATGGCCGCCCCCACCGATGCAAGGGATTACAGTGCAGATCGCGCGCTGTGTCTTCACCACTACACCACTACGCCACCAACGTAAAGCTGAGGAAGAACCACCGATGTCACCCCGCCCTCCCGACCTGACCAGCCTGATTGACAGGCGAAAACGGCGACTTTGGTAAGTTATTTCTCAGCATACATAGGGAATCGGGGTACACTACATACACTATAGGAACACACAGCGCAGGCCCTATTTAACAGTATTTATAGCTCAATCTCAAAAAACGGGGTGACAGGTTCCCTTTAATCTGGTAGACTGGGACAATATCCTCAGAAATAAGAATACAGATAATAAATGGAAAATGTTTAAGAACATCCTAAATAGGCACTGTAAGCGGTTTATACCTTGTGGGAATAAAAGGACTAGAAATAGGAAAAACCCAATGTGGCTAAACAAAGAAGTAAGACAGGCAATTAACAGTAAAAAGAAAGCATTTGCACTACTAAAGCAGGATGGCACCATTGAAGCTCTAAAAAACTATAGGGAGAAAAATACTTTATCTAAAAAACTAATTAAAGCTGCCAAAAAGGAAACAGAGAAGCACATTGCTAAAGAGAGTAAAACTAATCCCAAACTGTTCTTCAACTATATCAATAGTAAAAGAATAAAAACTGAAAATGTAGGCCCCTTAAAAAATAGTGAGGAAAGAATGGTTGTAGATGACGAGGAAAAAGCTAACATATTAAACACCTTCTTCTCCATGGTATTCACAGTGGAAAATGAAATGCTAGGTGAAATCCCAAGAAACAATGAAAACCCTATATTAAGGGTCACAAATCTAACCCAAGAAGAGGTGCGAAACCGGCTAAATAAGATTAAAATAGATAAATCTCCAGGTCCGGATGGCATACACCCACGAGTACTAAGAGAACTAAGTAATGTAATAGATAAACCATTATTTCTTATTTTTAGGGACACTATAGCGACGGGGTCTGTACCGCAGGACTGGCGCATAGCAAATGTGGTGCCAATATTCAAAAAGGGCTCTAAAAGTGAACCTGGAAATTATAGGCCAGTAAGTCTAACCTCTATTGTTGGTAAAATATTTGAAGGGTTTCTGAAGGATGTTATTCTGGATTATCTCAATGAGAATAACTGGTTAACTCCATATCAGCATGGGTTTATGAGAAATCGCTCCTGTCAAACCAATCTAATCAGTTTTTATGAAGAGGTAAGCTAAAGGCTGGACCACGGTGAGTCATTGGACGTGGTATATCTCGATTTTTCCAAAGCGTTTGATACCGTGCCGCACAAGAGGTTGGTACACAAAATGAGAATGCTTGGTCTGGGGGAAAATGTGTGTAAATGGGTTAGTAACTGGCTTAGTGATAGAAAGCAGAGGGTGGTTATAAATGGTATAGTCTCTAACTGGGTCGCTGTGACCAGTGGGGTACCGCAGGGGTCGGTATTGGGACCTGTTCTCTTCAACATATTCATTAATGATCTGGTAGAAGGTTTACACAGTAAAATATCGATATTTGCAGATGAAACAAAACTATGTAAAGCAGTTAATACAAGAGAAGATAATATTCTGCTACAGATGGATCTGGATAAGTTGGAAACTTGGGCTGAAAGGTGGCAGATGAGGTTTAACAATGATAAATGTAAGGTTATACACATGGGAAGAAGGAATCAATATCACCATTACACACTGAACGGGAAACCATTGGGTAAATCTGACAGGGAGAAGGACTTGGGGATCCTAGTTAATGATAAACTTACCTGGAGCAGCCAGTGCCAGGCAGCAGCTGCCAAGGCAAACAGGATCATGGGGTGCATTAAGAGAGGTCTGGATACACATGATGAGAGCATTATACTGCCTCTGTACAAATCCCTAGTTAGACCGCACATGGAGTACTGTGTCCAGTTTTGGGCACCGGTGCTCAGGAAGGATATAATGGAACTAGAGAGAGTACAAAGGAGGGCAACAAAATTAATAAAGGGGATGGGAGAACTATAATACCCAGATAGATTAGCGAAATTAGGATTATTTAGTCTAGAAAAAAGACGACTGAGGGGCGATCTAATAACCATGTATAAGTATATAAGGGGACAATACAAATATCTCGCTGGGGATCTGTTTATATCAAGGAAGGTGACGGGCACAAGAGGGCATTCTTTGCGTCTGGAGGAGAGAAGGTTTTTCCACCAACATAGAAGAGGATTCTTTACTGTTAGGGCGGTAAGAATCTGGAATTGCTTGCCTGAGGAGGTGGTGATGGCGAACTCAGTCGAGGGGTTCAAGAGAGGCCTGGATGTCTTCCTGGAGCAGAACAATATTGTATCATACAATTATTAGGTTCTGTAGAAGGACGTAGATCTGGGGATTTATTATGATGGAATATAGGCTGAACTGGATGGACAAATGTCTTTTTTCGGCCTTACTAACTATGTTACTATGTTACTATGTTACCAGTGCCAAATCCTAGGAGCAAATTTTCTTTTTTAGCCCAGTTTGTATTTTCTCTGTACCAGACCCACTTATGCTCCCTTTTTTTATTGCTAAGGAGGAATTTTTGGGTATTTTTTACGTATACTAGTAAAAGCTATTTTTAAGGGGTTTCTTTTCTTTTTTGTTTTTGTTTTACTAAGACTGTACAACATTCTTCTGGTTTTTGATACATAATAAATTCTAGCAAATCAGGCCATAATTGACCAAAGTAAACCTTGAAGATTGGAAGAGCCGCTACTAAAAATATGAGAAAAACAAGGAGAAAACACCGGAGTTTATGGAGCTAAAATGTTTTCTATGTACATCATAATTAAAAGGTTAAAACACAATATAAAGGCAGAGAGATAGGTAATAGGAAAATAAAAGACAAACACTGCATCAATGGGGTGGATATACACGGGGGGTGGGGGGGAATTTAATAGACAGTATGGTTCTTAACTCCTCTTAAAAGTATCCATCAACGGTCAAAAATGAATCACAATAAAGATTAACAATTCTTAACCATTGTGCAGATAAAAGTCTCAATTAAACCTGTACGTAGTCCTCAATGCGCGTTTTGCCTTTTCTATAGTAGCTTTTTCAAAGGGAAAGTGGATAAAAACAGTGCACTGCAGGACCTTATGATCCCAATGACCCCTGTAACATGACCAGAGGTCAGCCAATGGCATCGGTCCGTCGGCACATGCGCTAAACACTGCGCACACCAACCAAACACTCCCAGCCATCAAGGGGTCAATGCGCATGTCTACGAGCGAGGAAGTGTATCCATGGCTCCTGGATATGAGCAGGCAGCACTAAAATGCCGAGAAGTTAATGGAGGCACGAGGTGCGAAAAGCACAACGATCACATCAGAACAGCAAATAATACGGGCTACAATGCAGATTGCCACATGTACAGAAAACCTTGGCGTATAAAGTAACTAAATGCCAATGAGAACCAACTACAACATATTGACAAAGCAAAATTCATACATATAGTTATACAGTACAACAGCTGTAGGAGGCGATTGGTAGAACAGAGGAGTAGATCCGAAAGCCACCAAATATGTAATTGATCCAACAAAACATCCAGGATTATTTCAAGCTTCCGGCCAAAAGAACTTTAAAGGGATCATCCCAGAAAAGTTAAATAATGAGGTACTGCAGGAAAACACTGTCATTACAAAAAAGATGCGAAAAATGAGTTTTTTATTTAGACCAGAGGGAGTCAAAGTACCAAGAGAAACAATCCAACTGGCTGCACATTGAGCAGGAAATTATAGGTATCACCTCCCCTTATGCCACTATGGACTATCTCGATACTCCGTACCTTAAAAGTTTTGGGGTTAAAATCATGATGAATCTTAAAGTGGCGAGGGATTGTTTTTAACTCAGCAATGTCCTCCATTGTCCTGGCCACACCAATGTCCCTCACATGCTCCGAATTCTGACCCTCAGTTCCCCTGAAGTGAGTCCCACATAAATTTTGGGGCAACCGTTCCACACGTTGCATAGTGTACGACAAGATATATGTTGGTTGATGGAAAAATGCAGCAACCCAGCCTTTTTTGTATCTCATTATAAGTCAACTTGATGTTTAAAAAATTAACATTTAATTGATTCATATAACGAGCTGTGGGGAAGAATAGAGACCAGGATGAGGCACAACCTAAGTGGTGGGGGCTCTATAAGGTCTGCACAACCACTTTGATTTACAAATGCGGAAGCAAAATATTGTCGTGTGTGAAAGTAGCCTAATATTGCCAGGCAAGAGCCCTACGTGGTGAAGACAACCGAGAAATTGCTCCTTTTGCCGATTTTGCTTCTAAAAAAAGCTCCTTTAATGTCAAAGGCTTACAGAACGGTGACAGTCATTACAAAGTCACATAACAACTGAAGGATGAGTAGTTATATGGCGTCACTGCCGTGTTATGCATTACATTAGGCAGGTGTCGGTAATATCTGCCTTCTCTTATCAGTGAACAGCTCACAGCTACATTCACCGATTAGATACAGATTGGTTTCCTAGAGCAGTTGATTACTGACTTCTGTGTTCCCGGTGTTATCAGACTTTCCTCTTGTGACCTGCTGATTTCCTTTCTGTAAGAAAACATCTGAGCAAAACACCAAACATAAAGCATATAACCATCAAACACCAGAATTTTGAAAAAGGAATTAAAGGGGCATAGTTGGAGGCTCTAATGGCGAGTCCTCACCGGGGGCTGGGTGTAAGGGGCGCAACAACCCAAGTCTGTTTGTTCTGGGATAAAGCAGAAAACGGAATCTTTTCCCTCCCTGGTTGAGTGAAAGACCAGCAACAACTCTGCCTATATATGTAACTTTAACCATTGGGAATAAAACAGAATTTTGAGGATTAAGATATTTCTGGCTAACACGGTACCACAATACAATTTGTTATTGTACATCATGATAATAGAGGATTAAATTAAAATTTTAAGAATGATGTAACATTGTTCCAATTTAGTATGTGATTATAGGATAATCTCACTAAAATAATTATTTGCGTCATTGTACAGCACCTATATTGGTGTCACTCACCTGTACGGGGTCACTAGGGCAGACTAGGTGGCACTATGATATAATGCCCAGGCTAAAAACACCCAAATTGGCCATTGTGGTGGCATGACATACAGTTATACTAAATAAACAGGTCCATTTAAAGGGAACCTGTCACCAGAAAAAAACGCTGTTAACACGCAGATATGGGGTTACTAACCTGCCGACGCCTGCACATAGCGTTAGTAACGATAATAACCTGCAGATTAATAGCGTTTTTTTCTGGTCACAGGTTCACTTTAATAGGCGAAGTGTGAAATCTTTGTGCACATAAGGTATATTTTATTGACCACATTTGCTCTTTTCCTACAACAAATATATTAAATGGGTCACATTATCCGTCAGATTAAAAAATCTGAACAATCTATGTTCAATCCTTCATTAATCAATAAATGATCTGAAATACTATTCAGGAGTAAGTATCTGGCAGACATTTATATCACCATAATTTCTGCTGCTGACAGAGACTAGTTTCCTTTTAAGGACCCCACTAATGTCATCCAAACCTGCCAGTCTAATGTTTAGGGGGACCACCCAAGTGTTTCTTGACAGATAATGTTGGGGGACAGAAGGAACCGGCATGTCTGATTTCAGACTACTGATCTTTTTATACTCTGCAAGATAAGCCACTGCCAGAGATATCTGGCAGTGACTCCCCCATGGAGAAAACAGGAGTGCTCGGCAGAGCAAGCACTCCTGTGTATGGGAGAGTTGGATAAGATCGTTATCGGCCATACAATTAGGGTACCGTCACACAGTGGCATTTTGATCGCTACGACGGTACGATCCGTGACGCTCCAGCATCGTAACAATATCGCTCCAGCGTCGTAGACTGCTGTCACACTTTGCAATGTACGACGCTGGAGCGATAATTTCATGACGTATGTGCGATGTAGAAGCCGTTGGTTACTATGCGCACATCGTATACAATATCGTGCACACCTTTGTTACACCATGCGATCATGCCGCCACAGCGGGACACTAGACGACGAAAGAAAGTTTCAAACGATCTGCTACGAAGTACGATTCTCAGCGGGGTCCCGGATCGCAGGAGCGTGTCAGACACAGCGAGATCGCTGGAACGTCACGGATATATCGCTGGAACGTCACAAATCGTGCCGTCGTAGCGATCAAAATGCCACTGTGTGACGGTACCCTTAGCCAACCCAAAATCAGCCAACAGCTATCTAAAGTGCATGTAGGGGATTTAGAGCTCTGGGGTCCTTTTTTTTTCTTTTTCCAATAATTTTGATTGGTTTTATATAGTGATATAGGACAAGGGGCAGTGGGAAAGGAAGATAAAATAGTGGGAAGGAAAGGGACAAGTAAGCTTGGGCAAAAAGGAAAAGGGACAAGAAATAAAAAGAAACCCTTAGAAAAATAGGGGAGAGACAAGCACACATACACTAAGTCTTATTTAGTATTTTAGCACCTAGAAATAAAATCATTAATAATCATAAAAATATTTTACAAAAAAGGAATACAAAGCCTACAAAATTACATATTAATGTAGTATTTGAAATATATGAGAGCTGGTCGTGTCTGAGTTCAGTTCAATAAAAACAATATCAAGTGGACTAGGAAACTTCCTGGATATTAAAATTATTTAAGCTAAATATTAAAGTCCGTTGTTTCTGATACGATAGTAGATGTACTCCAGGAATGTAATGTACCCATATAAATGTAGCAAGTGTTGTAATCCAGGAGCCTCAAGTGGAACCACGGTCCGGCGGAGATGAGAAGGAGAGTTCGCGAAGAACCGCGGAAGATGTTATTCCTGATCTTTTTAAGAAGTCCATTCCTTCCTCTGGAGAAGAGATAGCGATTAGTGTTGATGCAAATTTCACTTGTAAGGTAGAACTCTGGGTCCAGTGGTAAGATATTCCAGCGCTCAGAAGCCGGGGCCCTTTTTTTCTGATGCCAAAAGATTTACATCATTATAGGCAGCACATGCCCTGATTATATGACTCTTCTGCTAACCAACAATATTTTTTTTTTCCATTGGAGTCTAATTTTACACTGTGCAATAATAGTTTGTACAAATGATCATTCTTCAGGTCAACGCCCTGTGTAAAAGCCCTTCACTGATTTTTTTTTGTTTGGCAGGAAAGATGTATAATAACAATAATTTTTATTTCTATAGCGCCAGAATATTCCACAACACTTTACGATTCAGAGGCGACATGTACAGACAATATCAGACATAACACATAATTCAGCACATACCAAGAGGCGTTCTCGTGGTCACAGATTCCTGGCACGGGCGATGAACTGGGACCTGCATATCTACAGTATCTACACTAACTCTAATGATTGTGTCTGTGAAGGAGTTTTTTAAATGTTCTTGAACCTACAATCCCCGTGAGTAGGATAATAAAGGTAACAGATTTGCACCTTTTATACCTGTGCCGAACTATGGTTTCTAGTGCTTCTTTGGCTACGTTCACACTAGCGTTGCGCCGCCCTGCGTCGGCGACGCAACGCGCGACGCACGGAAAAACGCGCGCAAAAACGCGCGCGTTTTGCGACGCGTGCGTCGTTTTTTGACGAAATTGGACGCAAGAAAAATGCAACTTGTAGCGTTTTCTTGCGTCCGACGCTAGCGTCTAAAACGACGCACGTGTCGGAAAACGCGTGCAAAAAGACGCACGCGTCCCCTATGTTAAACATAGGGGCGCGTCGCCGCTGCGTCGCCGACGCAACAGCGACGCGACGCTAATGTGAACGTAGCCTTTTAGACAGAACACAGACGCTGGGGTGGTACAGACGGTACAGCCGGGAGAATCCCATGGTTGTTTGTTGGTGATGAGTGAAGATACCGGACAGTACGTACAGATATAGTCCTATAGTCTACTTTGTATTGTAGCTTACCAAACTATGGGAATACTTTATGACGTTTTAGAAAGGAGAATCAGGGCCTGAGGAATCGGTTGCAAAACACACGTTGGGGGAGAGGTGGAAGTCACCCAGCACGCTCCAGGACATGGAGATTTTCAGTCTGTATTAATTACTCTTTTGTACATCATTATGTACCGCATCCTTATTGGTGGATCCATTATCCTATTTGATTGCACATAATTTTTCATTTTTGCACATTATATTCTTTTGCCTTATGTCAGTTGCATAACACAAGAACTTTCTGTGATGCCCATTTGATTGTTATATTTTAGGGCATTAATCACCATTCTATATACCTGGTAACACATTGGTCTACTATTTGTAAACATCTCCCTTTTTATAATGGTGTCTATTTATGATCCAATCATGGTTAAAATGTACTTATTATCATATTTATTCATGTCCATTCATTTATTCATAACAATAAATAATAATAATAATCATGTCCAGAACTTACTATGTACATCAGGGGTGTCAAACTGCATTCCTCGACGGCCGCAAACCATGCTTTTTCAAGATTTCCTTAGCATTGCACAAGGTGCTGGAATCATGCTGTGCAGGTGATTAAATTATCACCTGTGCAACACAAGGAAATCCAGAAAACATGACCTGTTTGCGGCCCTCGAGGAATGCAGTTTGACACCTCTGATGTACATTGTATGTGCTGTGTCCCTCCACCTCCCATGGTTTTAAATGACTGTTATCATTTGTTCTAGATTTTGTCTTTGTCCTGCCATATATGTGAGATAATAAAATATTTTGTAATTCATATATTATTGGTCTCCATTGGCGTCTTTATAGGTAATTTCCAGGTTCTTTCTGATCAAGTGGATCTTTTTATTGTTAATGTCCAATTCACGCCTATGGGAGTGGCAGTGCACTTGTGTTATAACTGCTCTAGTGAATAGGGCGTTGCTTTGTATACTAATAATTATAATAATTATTTTATTATTATATAGTCGTAACATTATGCCACAATTTACAAATTAGGCTATGTTTCCACGTTCAGGATTGCATCAGGATTTGACACAGGTAAAATCTGCATCAAATCTGCACCTGAGGTCACTGGCAGGTCACCTGCGTTTTTTGATGCATTTTTTCTGCATGCGTTTCTGATGCGTTTGTGCATAGCCTGCGTTTTTTTTGTCACTTGAAATAAAGCGGATTGAAAGTTGCCTTCTGGGAAGAAAAAAAAAAGAAGGGATTTCCTGTTTGCAAATACATTTTTTGCTGCAATGCTTCTAGTTTTACTGCCAAACCAAAGGAAGAGAATTATCTACTTGATAATTCTCATTATGAGGCTGAATATGCTACAAACAGTGAGTATGTATTAACCCCGTATCTGGGCTGGTTATCAAAAATAGGGAGATCCCCTCGAAAAAAAAAATGGCGTGGGGTCCCCCGTATTTTTGTTAACCAGCCAGATGAAGCAGACTACTGAGGCCTGGTATTTTAGACTGGTCCAAGGATCCACTATCCATGAACCTTACCAGCCTGCTAATACCAGGTTGCAGCAGTTTGCTTTTCTTGGCTGGTTATCAAAAATAGGGGGATCCCCTCGAAAAAAAAATGGCGTGGGGTCCCCCCTATTTTTGAAAACCAGCCAGATGAAGCAGACTGCTGCGGCCTGGTATTAAAAGACTGGCAAGGCCCGTGCATTTTGGCCCTCACCAGCCTAAAAATACCAGCCTGCAGCAGCCCCATAATTGGCGCATCCAAAGATGCGCCAATTGTGGAACTTTACCCGACTCTTTCCACTCCCGAGTAGCGGTGGAATATGGGGTAATAAAGGGTTAATGTCACCTTGCCAATGTAAGGTGACGTTAAGCCTTGTTAATAATGGACAGGCGTCAATAATACTATAAGAATATATTTGGTTTTTATTAAGTTGCCTAATAATTCTGCACAGTAATAGTTACCTGCACAAACAGATATCCTCCTAAGATAGCCAAATCTAAAAAAAAAACCCACTCCAACTTCCAAACATATTAAGTCTTTTGGGTTGATTTAGAACATAGTTGTTGATCAATAATAAAAATAATCCTGTAAAATACAACTTGCCTAATAATTCTGCACACAGTGTATAGGAAGAGATAACCGAGAAAAAGATTAGTGAGGTGATGTCATAGACCTTCCTAAAAAATCTATTTCATGGCACACTTAAAGGGCTTGTCCAGTATTTTTTGATTCATGTCCTATCGTTAGGATAGGTCATCAATATCTGATCAGCCAGGGTCTGACACCCGGCACCCCTGCCGATCAGCTGTTACCGGTGTCTGCGGCAAGTACTCACATGGCGGTGCTGCCCATCTTCTGCTAGTGGCCGAGGCAGGGTACTACACATCTGCCTCCTAATCAAATTACATTTGGAGCACAAGTGCTCCCATCACATAAGGAACATGGTGCCCTTGTTCTTGTAACTGGTGTGGGTCCCATGATGCCTGACCATTGATCAATATTCACCACTCACCACAGATTATTTTGGGTTATTGAATCTTTTAACAATCCACACTTTATACACAAAAGAGCGAGAAATATTTAATGAACACTATTTACTACTACTATTCTACACCGTGTAATAATTATTAGAATCACTGTATTTTTACTTGCTCATCTGAGATGTAGAAATGTGATCTGAGAGGGTGCACCTGGAGTTCATAGTATGTAAACTACAAAAAAATTAGATTAAAGGAAAAAAATCCATTTAAAGCACGTAATACTATCTGCCACCACTAGAGGCACTGCATGTGAATATATTATTGCTTCAATGACTAGCCAGAAAAATCCTTTTGCATTGAGCGCCACCTAGTGGTAGCGGCAGGTATATCACCTTCACCTTACTTAGTCTATAGCATGTTTGGCGGTCTTTACCCAATTTATGTCAATACTCCTCCACTTTAGACCATTGGAGATAGGTATGAATCAATTTAAGACCACCAGGAGTATAACATAAATGCTACCAATAGGGTTGAGCGAAACGGATCGGTCATTTTCATAAATCGGCGACTTTTAGGCAAAGTCGGGTTTCATGAAACCCGAACCGATCCTACAGTGGGATCAGCCATGCGGTACACGATCAGAGCACCAAAGTCGCGTTTCATATGACGCTGTCACCGCTGTTTTTCATCCAATGAAGGAGGACGCAGAGTGTGGGCAGCGTGATGACATAGGTCTCGGTCCCCACCATCTTTGAGAAGGGCATGGCAGTGATTGGCTTGCTGTCTGTGGCGTCACAGGGGGTGTAAAGGGGCGTGCACGCCGACCGCCATCTTACTTCTGCCGATCTGAGCATAGGGAGAGGTTGCTGCAGTTAGTCAGAAGCAGGGACAGAGTTAGGGAGGAAATATAAACCCCCAAACCGCTTGTGCTGGAGCGATTTTCACTGTCCCACACCACCTTTTTGTGCAGGGACAGCGGAGGTCGTATTTTAGTGCAGCTGCATAGCTGTGTGCACGGTGCTGTGCAAACCAACTGCTTTTTTTAAAGCAAAATTCCTGTTGCTCCTTTCTGCACAGTTACCTATCTTGTTTATTTGTCCACATTGTTGTGTTAAGCAGTCCTTTTTATTGCTGCCATACTTGTCCTGAGCTCATTGTAGGGAGCTTGTTATTTTTTGAAATAATAATTCCAGCCACTTTCTGGCACGTTCATAGTTTACTGTTATACCACTGGGCCAGAGTTGTGGTTCTGTGTCTCCCCCCCCAAAAAAAGAGGGAGATTAAAATTCGCACACAGTGTATATTCTGCTGTACTGCTAGTGTGTCATATACTGTATATCAGGCAGCCACTTTCTGGCACGTTCATAGTTTACTGTTATATCACTGGGCCAGAGTTGTGGTTCTGTGTCTCCCCCCCCAAAAAAGGGAGATTAAAATTCGCACACAGTGTATATTCTGCTGTACTGCTAGTGTGTCATATATATCAGGCAGCCACTTTCTGCCACGTTCATAGTTTACTGTTATACCACTGGGTCAGAGTTGTGCTTCTGTGTCTCCCCCCCAAAAAAGGGAGATTAAAATTCGCACACAGTGTATATTCTGCTGTACTGCTAGTGTGTCGTATATATCAGGCAGCCAGTTTCTGGCACGTTCATAGTTTACTGTTATACCACTGGGCCAGAGTTGTAGTTCTGTGTCTCCCCCCAAAAAAAAGGGAGATTAAAATTCGCACACAGTGTATATTCTGCTGTACTGCTAGTGTGTCGTATATATCAGGCAGCCACTTTCTGCCACGTTCATAGTTTACTGTTATACCACAGGGCCAGAGTTGTGGTTCTGTGTCTCCCCCCCAAAAATGAGGAAGTCTGGTGGAAGAGGCCGTGGGCGGGGGTTGTCAGCTGGTACTGATGGTGGTGCTGCATCTGGTGGTAGTGGCAAAAGCACAGTAGCACCTAAGGCTGGAGGTGTTGAGCCTGCGTCATCGTCTGGCTACACAAGGCCTCGAAGGCTCCCTTACCTGGGAGTAGGAAAACAGCTTTTAAAGCCGGAGCAGCAGGAAAAAGTTTTGGCTTTCCTTGCTGACTCAGCCTCTAGCTCTTTGGCCTCCTCTTCCCAAAGTTCAAAATGTCACAGCAGCCAGTCGTCAGTGGATGCTCCCGGTCAGGAACAAGACATTTCCTTGTGTCCTTCTCCCAAACCAAAAGTGAAGTGTGCGTCAGGCGACACAACAGGTTACTCCATGGAGCTCTTTACACATACCGTGCCTGGGTTAGAAAGGGAAATTGTACCCTGCCCATTACAAGAATAATCGGACATGGAGTGCACTGATGCACAGCCACAGCCAGATTATGATGCTGTTCCATCGAGTCAGATCACTACATTGCCCTCGCAGTTTGCTGAGCCAGAATCTGACCCTGATGAGACTATGGTGCCCTGTCCCGAACGCTATAGCACCTTACACGGTGACACTGAGGAAGGTGCACATGACATTGAGGAGGAGGAGGTGATAGATGACCCAGTTGTTGACCCAGATTGGCAGCCATTGGGGGAAGAGGGTGGCGCTGCCACTAGCTCAGAAGCGGAGGAAGGTTATCCACAGCAGCACCAATCTACATCGCAACAGCTGTCATCTGGCAGGCGCGTATCAGGCAAAAAACGTTTGACAAAACCAGTTTTAGGACAGCGTGGCCATCCTGTGAAAGTTGCACAGCGTGCAATGCCTGAAAAGGAATTCCATAGTAGGAAGAGTGCAGTGTGGCATTTTTTTGACCAAGATCCCAATGATCAGTCAAAAGTGATCTGTAAAAAATGCTCAAAGACCTTTAGCAGAGGGAAGATTCTTAACAATTTAAATACAACGTGCATGCGTAGACATTTAAACAGCATGCACTTGCAAGCCTGGACTAACTACCTAACGTCCCGTACCGTTGGTGCACCAGGTCTGAATGAAGGTAGTCAGCACTGCAACATTGCTTCCCTCACTGTAAGCCCACCGGTTAGGACACCAGCAGCAAATGTGGAGGGATCGTCGCTAGGCCAAATCAGTCAGGGAGTCAGAAGGTTATTGGTAGGAAGCACTGTATGTAGGCCATTATCACCAACTCACTCTCAATCTACCATGTCCACAACCACCACCACCGCTAGTTCCACCATAGGCAGCTCTCCAGTCCAGCTCACCCTAGAAGAGACTCTTGTTAGGAAACGAAAGTATTCATCCTGTCATCTGCGTACAAAGGGTTTGAACGCCCACATTGCCAGACTTATCTCGTTAGAGATGATGCCCTACCGGTTGGTTGAAAGCGAAGCTTTCAAAGCCCTGATGGCCTACGCAGTACCACGCTATGACCTACCCAATCGCCACTTCTTTGCGAGAAAAGCCATCCCAGCCCTCCACCAGCATGTCAAAGACCACATTGTCCATGCACTGAGGCAGTCTGTCAGTGGGAAGGTGCACCTCACAACAGATGCATGGACCAGTAGGCATGGCCAGGGACGTTACGTGTCCATCACGGCGCACTGGGTTAATGTCGTGGATGCAGGGTCCACAGGGCACAGCAATAGTTGGACAGTTCTGCCTAGCCCACGATCTAGGAAACAGTTGGCTGTAGACGTTCGCCACCCCACCTCCTCCTCCTCCTCCAGAAGCGAAAGCTGATCCACAGAGTGCTGTCGCACGACCACTCCATCCGCAGCTGCCAGTGTTGCACACGAGGTGTCCCATTATGGAACAGCTAGTGGGAAGCGTCAGCAGGCCGTGTTTGAAATGAAGTGTTTGGGCGACAACAGACACACCGCGGAAGTTCTGGCCGAGTTCTTGCAGCAAGAAACTCAGTCATGGCTGGGCAGTGTACATCTTGAGGCAGGCAAGGTAGTCAGTGATAATGGAAGGGATTTTATGGCTGCCATAGCCCTTTCACAACTCAAACACATACCTTGCCTGGCTCACACTTTGAACCTGGTGGTGCAGTGCTTTCTTAAAAATTATCCAGAGTTACCAGCCCTGCTCCTGAAGGTGCGAAGACTTTGCTCGCACATCCATCGGTCGCCCGTACACTCCAGCCGTATGCTGAACCATCAGCGATCGCTCAATCTTCCACAGCACCGCCTAATTATCGACGTTGCAACAAGGTGGAACTCCACATTGCACATGGTTCAGAGGCTGTGTGAACAGAGGCGTGCTGTCATGTATTTGTGGGAGGATACGCATACACGGGCAGGCAGTTGGATGGCAGACATGGAGTTGTCTGGTGTGCAGTGGTCCAAGCTACAAGACCTCTGTCAAGTCATTCAGTGTTTTGAGGAATGCACACGGCTGGCAAGTGCAGACGACGCTATCATAAGCATGAGCATCCCACTTATGCGTCTGCTGATGCAAAGTTTGACGCATATCAAGGAGCTGGCGTCTGCAGCCGAGGAGGAGGGAATCCTTGATGACAGTCAGCCATTGTCTGCTCGGGGAACTCTCCTGGACTAGGTGGCGGATGAAGAGGAGGAGGAGGAGGATGATGGGGATGACTATGTTCTGGAGGAGGATGCTTCTCAGGGGCCACTTGAAACTGGTGGCGTTGCAAGGTCAGGTACAGGTTTCTTGCGGGACACTTGTGATGTGGATTTCCAAGAAAGTGCTCCTCAACCCAGCAGGACCAGTGAATTGACACCAGGAACATTGGCCCACATGGCTGAGTATGCCTTGCGTATTCTAAAAAGGGACCCCCGCATTGTCAAAATGATGACCGATGACGATTACTGGTTGGCCGGCCTCCTGGATCCACGCTATAAAGGGAAAATGCAAAACATCATGCCACATGAGAACCTAGAGCAAATATTGGCTACCAAACAAGCAACTCTTGTAGACCGTTTGGTTCAGGCATTCCCAGCACACAGAGGTTGTGATGGTCCTCACACGAGCCGTAGGGGGCAACATGGCAGAGGTGCTAGAGGTGCAGAAATCCGAAGTGGCGTTGGACAGAGGGGTTTTCTGACAAGGTTGTGGAGTGATTTTTCAATGACCGCTGACACAACAGGGACTGCTGCATCTATTCAAAGTGACAGGAGACAGCATTTGTCCACTATGGTTACAAACTATTTTTCATCCCTTATCGATGTTCTCCCTCACAGATCATTCCCCTTTGATTACTGGGCATCTAAACTAGACACCTGGCCCGAATTGGCAGAATATGCATTACAGGAGCTTGCTTGCCCTGCTGCCAGTGTGCTCTCAGAAAGAGTCTTCAGTGCTGCTGGTTCAATACTGACCGAAAAAAGGACACGTCTGGCTACCCAAAATGTAGATGATCTAACCTTCATTAAAATGAACCAATCATGGATTGCCAATTCTTTTGCCCCACCTTCCCCTGCTGACACGTAGCTTGGGTGATAAATGACTCGCTTTTGCCCTCCTCTTACTGACTTTGCCAATTCCTCCATTTGCAGCTACTGAATGTCCACCATAGGCCATTTTTATACCTCCCTAAATGGGCTGACTCCCCCCACAGGACCGTGGTCACCACTTGGCGCAAGCACCCGTGCAAGTGCCGTTTGCCTGGACAGGTGGGTGCGACCACTCTACCTCTACTAAACAAAGCTGAGTTTGAATCTACAGGCTTTCGGCCTCTATCAACAATATGAAACTGCATTTGGCCTGGTTCTTGGTTTGGGCCTAGTGATGTCTGCTGCTGCCTCTTGGTTTCCTCAAAGAAACAAAGCTGAGTTTGAATCTACAGGCTTTCGGCCTCTATCAACAATATGAAACTGCATTTGGCCTGGTTCTTGGTTTGGGCCTAGTGACGTCTGCTGCTGCCTCTTGGTTTCCTCAAAGAAACAAAGCTGAGTTTCAATCTACAGGCTTTCGGCCTGTATTTAGAATTTGAAACTGTATTTGCCCTAGTAGTTTGGTTGGGCCATACTAACAGTGTCTGCTGCTGCTTGTTGTTGTCCTCCACTGAACAAACCAATGCTGCCTGTTTACTCCTGTTACCAATTTTTTTCTGCTTTTAGCCTCCTTTTTTATTTTGGGCCTATATCTGTGTTTCCTCCTCATCCTGTCTATTACCTAGCCACTGTTTGATGGGTCTGCTGGTACATTGACCCAGACCACTACATTCCCCTTGCACTCTACACAGCCAGAATCTGACCCTGCTGAAAGTCAGGTTCCCCTTCCCGCATACTATACCACCTTACACGGGGACAAAGAGGAAGGTGCATATGAAAGTGCAGGTTCCTTCATCAGGTGGGGGGGGCATACTCGTTGGCGACGTCACTGTCACAGGGTCCGTCATAGTACGCAAAAGTGTCACTGCCGGTGGGAGGCGCCCCCGCCGTTAAAAACACCGCCGTACTATGAGGGGCCCTGTGCCAGTGCCAACTAGTGGACCCCCCCTGCTTGCTCTGGATCACAGCACTTGCAAAGTTGAAATACTTACCTCTCCCTGCTCCACCGCCGTGACGTATTCCACATTTCCTGGGCCCAAGAAAAAATTGAGCCAGCCCTCCCTCCCCCCACAACTTTAACCAAATGACTCCCAATTTTCAATACCTAACTATTATTATAAGGTTAATTAAGATTGACAAGCTTAAGTAACAAGAATTGATGTTTTTGATATTAAAATGGGCTCTGTAGGTGTTTTTCTGTCCTCCACTCACTGCCGACTTTTATTCCCCATTGACTTGCATTGGGTTTCGTGTTTCAGTCGGCCCCCCGACTTTTCGCAATGATCGGCCGATTTCACCCGACCCGACTTTTGACAAAGTCGGGTTTCGCAAAACCCGACTCGATCCTGAAAAAGTAAAAGTCGCTCAACCCTAGCTACCAGTAATCCCCAATCAATCCATATAAGTGATATAATCACAAACAATTTACTCCCTTGTTCCTGAGCATGAAGGCATTAAGAAACCCATCTTAAAAATCCTGCATTTTCCTCTGGTCTCAAGACCTTCACCACCCTCGATAATGAGCTGCTCAACTCAGGAGAGCAAAAATAAAGGAATTGTATTATTATTATTGTACTTTTTATAGCGCCATTTATTCCATGGCGCTCTACATGTGAAAAGGAGGAAAATATAGACAAATACATTAAACATGAGTAGAACAAGGCACACAGATATATAAGGAGGGAGGACCCTGCCCGCGAGGGCTCATAGTCTGTGGGGGATGGGTGAGGACAGGGCCGTATTTGCCACTAGGCACTTGAGGGCAAGTGCCTAGGGCGGGGACGATGCGGGGGGCGGAACCTGAGCAAGGTTTTTTTTTAAGTCCCGGGTCACCTCCCGACCGACCGCCCTCCCCCTGCCCCGCCTACCTGCCCGCCTGCCTCCCACCCACCTTGAAGACGATACTCACCCTGCTCCAGTGATGCCTGGTCTCAGCGTCTGTAGCGTGTCATGAGTGAGCGGTCACGTGGTACCGCTCATTAAGGTCATAAGTATGCGCATATTCATGACCTTAATGAGCGGTACCACATGACCGCTCACTCAGGAAGAAGGTGCTGTGCCAGGTGAGTATGAGGGACAGGGGGATGAAGGAGGACGGTAAGCTGAGCCATGCAAGATGGGAAAAGGAGCAGGAGTGGGGGTGGAGAGATGAGCCATGCATACGAGGGGGAATATGAGCCACGCATACAAGAGGTAGGGGGGAATTATGAGCCATGCATACAGGAGGAGGGGGAATATGAGCCATGCATACGGGGGGGAATTATGAGCCATGCATATAGGAGGGGGGATATGAGCCATGCATACAGGGGGGGGGGAATTATGAGCCATGCATACAGGAGGGGGTGGAATATGAGCCATGCATACAGGAGGTGGGGGGATTATGAGCCATGCATACAGGAGGTGGGGGGATTATGAGCCATGCATACAGGAGGGGGGGACATGAGCCATGCATACAGGGGGGGAATTATGAGCCATGCATACAGGAGGGGGTGAAATATGAGCCATGCATACAGGAGGTGGGGGGATTATGAGCCATGCATATAGGAGGGGGGGTTACGAGCCATGCATACAGGAGGTGGGGGGGAATTATGAGTCATGCATACAGGGGGGGATTATGAGCAATGCATACAGGAGGGGGGATATGAGCCATCATATAGGAAGGGGGGGAATATGAGCCATGCATATGGGATGGGAGGGAGATGAGCCATGCACACAAGATGGGAGGGGGGC